>NW_027362761.1:864183928-864783928 GCF_046119375.1 Phyllobates terribilis | reverse complement strand
TCCTTGGTCTACCAGTATGTTTGCCTTTAACAACCTTCCCATGTTGTTTATATTTGGTCCAGATTTTAGACACAGCTGACTGTGAATAAACAACATCTTTTGCAACATTGCCTGATGATTTACCTTCTTGTAATAGTTTGATAATCCTCTCCTTTGTTTCAATTGACATCTCTCGTGTTGGAGCCATGATTCATGTCAGTCCACTTTGTGCAACAGCTCTCCAAGGTGCAGACTAACAAGCAGATCTAATTTGATGCCGGTGTTAGATTTGGAAATGAAAATTTACAGGGTGATTCCATAATTTTTTCCCCTCTGCTTGGTCTGAAAAAATGACCCTTACTGAGTACCACATTTTTAATCTTGATTTCTTTTAGTGTTTCTTAAAACCCTAAAGATGCCATTTGAAATTACTTTAGTTTTGTGCCATGTTTGTGATCCGCTTTTTTTCTACAACATTAAACAACTGAATGAACATCCTCCGAGCCCGGTGATTCCATAATTTTTGCCAGGGGTTGTATAAAAGACTAGGGTGAAGAAACTTGGATTAGAAGCACCACTCCAGGCTGCAATAACATAAGCCCCGCTGGAATGGTGCTATAAAGGAGGTTTTCTGCGGTTTTAGATACACAGCTGTAGATCCGTAACCCAATTCAGATAAAATTCTGGCATAAATTGCTCTGAAAAGTCACAGCATTTTTATGCAACTTGTAGCTGTGCAAAAATTGTGTGACTTGGCGTTTTCTCACCTGTTTATCCCAGCTCGGCAGAATGGGCAAAACTGGGGCGTGATGCCGCAGCTCATTAATTCACAATGAGCTGTGGCGTAACTTACGGCAACATTTCCGGCATGGCGCACGCCACTTGTCAGATGTGCCGGGTTCATTAAGGTGAACCTGTCAGCTGATACATGGAAGAATCAGGCCCTGGCTGTATGATCTCAGCCAGGTAGGTGTGACTCTGAAACACGGCAGCATTTCAGAGAAAGCCACACTTTAAAAAAAAAAAAAAAATTCCCCAGCAACTATTAGAGTGGTCCACTCAAAAATATGGAGGAAAATGCGCTAATAATACAATCAAAATAACCTTCCCATTCATTCCTACGTGAACGGCTTGTCGTTCATACGTTCAGGCTTTTGAGCGTCTGTCAACCACGTCAGGCTTCTAATGACGCCAACAGTTTGACAGGAGCGACCTGGCCATTTTTTAGTTTCCACTTTGAAGATGCGGGGACGTCTTTTTAAGATTGTCAGTATTGTCAGCGTTTTTACTTAAGAAAATTGTAGCATTTTCATTAATGGATTTATCAAAAAAAAAAAAAAATGCACAGTAAAACATAAGTAAAAAAAAAATGTGCTCAGGAGACCAATAGACACTTTAGGATTACAAAACCCCAGAGAGAAGGATTCCTGATGTGAGGATTTCCTCGGCTACGGGGGGGGGGGGGGGGGGGGCACATGTGAGGATTTCCTCGGCTACGGGGGGGGGGGCGCATGTGAGGATTTCCTCGGCTACGGGGGGGGGGGGGCGCATGTGAGGATTTCCTCGGCTACGGGGGGGGGGGGCGCATGTGAGGATTTCCTCAGCTACGGGGGGGGGGCACATGTGAGGATTTCCTCGGCTACGGGGGGGGGGGCATGTGAGGATTTCCTCGGCTACAGGGGGGGGGGGGCACATGTGAGGATTTCCTCGGCTACGGGGTGGGGGGGGCGCATGTGAGGATTTCCTCGGCTACGGGGTGGGGGGGGCACGTGAGGATTTCCTCGGCTACGGGGGGGGGGGCACGTGAGGATTTCCTCAGCTACGGGGGGGGGCACATGTGAGGATTTCCTCAGCTACAGGGGGGGGCGCATGTGAGGATTTCCTCGGCCACGGGGAGGAGGGGGGGGCGCATGTGAGGATTTCCTCGGCCACGGGGAGGAGGGGGGGGCGCATGTGAGGATTTCCTCGGCCACGGGGAGGAGGGGGGGCGCATGTGAGGATTTCCTGGATATGGGGGGGGGGGGCACATGATGTGAGGATTTCCTGGATATGGGGGTGGGGGGGGGCACATGATGTAAGGATGGTCACGATCCAGAGTTCTCTA
This sequence comes from Phyllobates terribilis, assembly GCF_046119375.1. Classification (NCBI taxonomy): domain Eukaryota; kingdom Metazoa; phylum Chordata; class Amphibia; order Anura; family Dendrobatidae; genus Phyllobates; species Phyllobates terribilis. Next base: position 864,781,845 of record NW_027362761.1, on the reverse strand, counting down.
CAAGTTGGGAGAAGACGCTTTCCTGCACGCTCAGCTCTGCTGGTAATGCACTTCTGATGTAGCAGAGCTGAGCGGGTTATCCCTCAGATAAGCAGGACACACAGCCAGCTCCAGCTCACCTCCGTCCACCCACCAGTGATTTTCCACGACCCAGCAGCAGAAGGAGAAGTGCAGCAGAGGCCCAGCAGGAACATCAGCGGAGAACATGAGCGGCATTACCACTCACAGACCGCTGTACACTTCCTGCCTCAGCCCCGCCATATTACCTGTCAGCCTGATGAAGCCGGCGATACTGTCAGGCACAGGCAGCTTCTTCAGATAGGCCGGCAGCTGCACCTTGATGACCCGGGCTAAGACCTCCAGCACCATGTCGGCAGCACACACTGAAGACACAAGACAGGCCTCTTCCTGGCAGCAGCTCCCGAGCCTCCGCGCTCCTCCTTCTCCTGCGTCACACAGCGCCCCCTGGTGGCTCAGGGCGGTGATAGGAGAGGCACAATGGCGGCCTGTCCTGCTCCCCCTGAAGAGAGATAGGGAAATCCAGCTAATTAAAGTGTGCTTATCCCATCCCCCCTTTAGGCTGTGGCATTGGGCAGCATGTTCACCTCAATTTTACAATGGGACTTTAAAACTAGCGTAATGGTAGAGAAGATATCTGGCACCACCTCTGCTTTAAATATATTTTCCCTTTGATATGGTGAAACTCCTGGATATACGGTGGTGCATGTCCCAGTGAATAGTCCAAACTTGCAAAAGTCAAAATAAAGGTAGCACTCACCGATAGTTCCAAAGATGTCTTTTATTTGTACTCACAGTACATATTAACTTGCGGCATCGGACGGAGGTTCCTGAGGGTGTGCGGGGGAGTGAGAGAGAGGACGACGGCCTTTTCGCTCCCTTCCGGACCCGTTGAAGCTCCGGAAGGGAGCGAAACTGCCGTCGTCTTTTCCTATTCATATCTATGGGAAATTCACTTTGCGGTTCCTATACATTTTTGGTGCGTTTTCTTTTTTTTTTATTTTTGAGGTGATAATTTTTTTTAATTTCTTTTACCCCTTAACAACGACCAACCATACATATTTGGTAGCCATAATTCCCCCCAAAATAAAAACAACCAAATAGACGTACTCGAAAATGTTGTAAATGAAAACTTGAGCTCAACATGTAAAAAAACCAAGCCCTCACACACAGAAAAATAATGAGGTAACGGGCCTCAGAAAATGGCGACACGAACCAACTTGTTTTGCAAAGTTCTGAATTTTTTTAACCAATAAAATCTAAAAAACATGTACAAGTTGATAATCGTGCTGACCTGGAGGAACACGTTATCAGGTAACTTTTACCTCACAGTGAAGGTTGTAAAAACGAAACCCCAAAACAAGTGCATTTTTTTCACCATTTCACTGCACTTGGATTTTTTTTCTCCCATTCATCAGCACACTGTATGGTAAAATGGACGGTGTCATTCAAAAGTACAACTCGTCCCACAAAAAAACAAGTTATGACTCTTGGAGAGGAAGGGGAGGATAAAAACGGAAGCACAGAAAACGAAAAAAAATCACTTGGTCCTTAAGGGGTTAAAACATCATAATTAAATTCACTACAAAAAAAAAAAAAAGCTTCCAAAAAATTTTCAAAGATGATTAAAAAGAGTTTCCTAAAGCAGTTTCTGCTTGAAAAACGCTTCAGATTGTCTGACTCGATAAACTGTGTGTGAACATTGCCTTAGGGTACACACAAGGCATAATTGCTGCAGGATTGCGAAAATGTTGCCATTGAGATGCGCATTGCTGTCCCTGCATAAAATGACATGCTGCAAATTTCAACTATTCTCCACACCGTGTGCATGGATGTTCTTAAAATCTCATACCCAGTGCTGTTTACTGTACTACGCCTCACGAACACATACCCCAAGGCCATGTGCACACGTTGAGTATTTGATGAGTTTTTACCTCAGTATTTTGATGCAGGAAAAATATATATCTGTGTACCGTGTTAGCCAGGAGATAGTTTTCTATCTCAGTCACAGGACAATAAAACTTTCACACTCCTTATCTATGAACTGTTCCAATATTTACGGCCACAACTGTTTGTCCCTCTCCCATACTGATAGTTCTGCTTCACGTCACTTGTCTTATCTAACATAGTAACATAGTTTTTAAGGTTGAAGGAAGACTAAGTCCATCTAGCTCAACCCATAGCCTAACATGTTGATCCAGAGGAAGGCAAAAAAAAACCATGTGGCAAACACTAAGCTCCACTTTGGGGAAAAAAATTCCTTCCCGACTCCATACGACAATCAGACTAGTTCCCTGGATCCACGCCCTATCAAGGAATCTAGTATTTATAACCTGTAATATTATACTTTTCAAGAAAGGCATCCAGGCCCTTCTTAAATTTTAACAGTGAATCACTCATTACAACATCATGCGGCAGAGAGTTCCATAGTCTCACTGCTCTTACAGTAAAGAATCCCCGTCTGTGATTATGTTTAAACCTTCTTTCCTCCAGACGTAGAAGATGCCCCCTTGTCCCAGTCTCAGGCCTCAGAGTAAAAAGATCAGTAGAAAGGTCTTTGTACTGTCCCCTCATATACTTGTACATAGTAATAAGATCACCCCTAAGCCTTCTTTTTTCCACAGTAAATAACCCCAAGTGTAATAACCTGTCTTGATATTGCAGACCCCCCAGTCCTCTAATAACCTTGGTCGCTCTTCTCTGCACCCGCTCTAGTTCAGCTATGTCTTTCTTATACACCGGAGACCAGAACTGTACACAGTATTCTAAGTGTGGTCTCACTAATGACTTGTATAGAGGTAAAATTATGTTCTCCTCATGAGCATCTATGCCTCTTTTAATGCATCCCATTATTTTATTTGCCTTTGCAGCAGCAGCCTGACACTGGCCACTAAACGTGAGCTTGTCGTCCACCAATACACCCAGGTCTTTTTCAGTTACAGTTTTGCCCAGTGTTTTACAATTAAGCATATAATTATACATTTTATTTCCTCTGCCCAAGTGCATTACCTTACATTTATCCCCATTAAAGCTCATTTGCCATTTATCAGCCCAAGCTTCTAGTTTACATAGATCCTCCTGTAATATAAAATTGTCCTCCTCTGTATTGATTACCCTGCAGAGTTTAGTGTCATCTGCAAATATTGAAATATTACTCTGTATGCCCCCTACAAGGTCATTAATAAATATGTTAAAAGGAAGGGGGCCCAATACTGACCCCTGTGGTACCCCACTGTTAACTGAGACCCAGTCTGAGTGTTTTCCATTAATAACCACCCTTTGTTTCCTATCACTGAGCCAATTCTTAACCCACATACATATATTTTCCCCTATCCCCATTGTTCTCATTTTATGTATCAACCTTTTGTGTGGAACCGTATCAAAAGCTGTTGAAAAGTCCATATACACAACATTCACTGCATTTCCTTGGTCCAGTCCAGAACTTGCCTCCTCATAAAAACTGATCAAATTAGTTTGACAGGAACGGTCCCTCGTAAACCCATGTTGATATTGGGTCATGAGGTTATTCTTCTTCAGATACTCTAGTATAGCATCTCTTAGGAAACCCTCCAGGATTTTACCCACAGTAGAGGTTAAGCTTACTGGCCTATAAATTTCAAAGTTCAGTTTTTGTCCCCTTTTTGAATATTGGCACCACATTTGCTATACGCCAGTCCTGTGGTACAGACCCTGTTATTATGGAATCTGTAAAGATTAAAAATAATGGTCTATCTATGACGTTACTTAATTCCTGCAGTACTCGCGGGTGTATCCCATCCGGGCCCGGGGATTTGTCAACTTTAGTGATTTTTAGACGCCGCCGTACTTCCTGCTGGGTTAAGCAAGTGACATTTACTGGAGAATTTTTGTTATCACTAATCATGTTTTCTGTCATGCGATTTTCTTGTGTAAATACGGTTGAAAAAAAATCATTTAGCATATTGGCTTTTTCCTCATCCTCATCCACCATTTCACCCAGACTATTTTTAAGGGGGCCAACACTATCATTTTTTAGTTTTTTACTATTTATGTAGTTAAAGAATATTTTGGGGTTATTTTTACTTTCTCTGGCAATGATTCTCTCTGCCTCAATCTTTGCTGCCTTGTTTTGGTTTTTACATAATTTATTTAATTTTCTATATTTATTTAATGCCTCATCACTACCTACTTGCTTTAGTTCTCTAAATGCTTTCTTTTTGTCACTTATTGCGCCCCTTACAGCTCTATTTAGCCATAGTGGTTTCCTCCTATTTCTAGCATGTTTATTCCCATAGGGTATATATTGTACACAGGTCCTATTCAGGATGTTAATAAATGTCTCCCATTTGCTTTGTGTAGTTTTATGTCTCAGGATATCGTCCCAGTTTATTGCACTAAGATCATCTCTTAACCGTTGGAAATTTGTCTTCCTGAAGTTTAGTGTCCTTGTAACCCCTCTACTACACATCTTATTAAAGGTTACATGAAAACGTATTATTTTGTGTTCAATATTACCCAAGTGACCCCCAACTCGTATATTTGATATGCGGTCTGGCCTATTGGTTAATATTAGGTCTAGCAGTGCCCCCCTTCTTGTTGGGTCCTGAACCAGTTGTGAAAGGTAATTGTCTCTCATAGTAGTCAAAAACCTATTTCCTTTGCTTGAACTACATGTTTCTGTCCCCCAATGTATTTCAGGGTAGTTGAAGTCTCCCACAATAATAACTTCTCCTTGAGTCGCTGCTTCATCTATTTGCTTTACGAGGATATTCTCCGCTACTTCCATTATTTTTGGAGACTTATAACAAACTCCTATCAGTATTTTATTATTTTTTCCCCCTCCCCTTATCTCCACCCACAGGGACTCTACATTTTCATTAGATTCACATATATCCTCCCGCAAGATGGGTTTTAAGGGTGATTTTACATATAAACACCCCCCCCCCCTCGCTTGTTTGTACGGTCATTTCTGAACAGATTATAGCCCTGTAAATTAACTGCCCATTATTTCTCTGTATAAATATGTGACTTTTCAGATTTTGTGTTATTCTGTGCCTGATGAAGAGACCTGAGTAGTCTCGAAAGCTTGCAATTTGTTACCATCTTCTCAGTTAGGCCAGGTCCCCACTATCAGTATTTGGTCAGTATTCGGTCAGTATTTTTTCTCAGGAGTGGGAGCCAAAACCAGGAGTGGGTGATAAATACAGAATTGGTGACTTGTTTCTATTATACCTTTTCTCTGATTGTTCCTCACCTGGTTTTGGCTCCCACTGCTGAGAAAAAATGCTGACCGAATACTGATAGTGGGGCCGTGGCCTTAGCCATTAAAAGGTATCAACCACTGAGGACTCTCAAATCTTAATATTTTTCTACCTCAGTATCTGTAAGCTAAAAGCAGGAGTGGAACAATCAGAGGAAAAGTATTATAGAAACACATCACCACTTCTGTTTTTTTTCTCCCACTCCTGGTTTTGGCCTAAAAATACTGAGGTAAAATACTGACCAAATACTGAAGGTGTGAACGTGGACTAATAGAGGTTATCCCACCAATGACATTTAAGTGGATAGATGATAAATGTATAATGTTTGGGGGTTTGACCACTGAGACCCCCACTGATCACAATAACAGTTGTTCCCTGTGAATCAAGCAGTGGGGCACATCCCTAACCACTTTTCTTTTCACTGTCACTGGAAGTGGTAATAATAACACTTACGCACTACAACTTCCATAAAGCTAAGTTCAACCAGCCAATAAAAAATCGTCCAATTTTCATCCAGAAAAGATGGATGATTTTTCCTCTGTATTGTATCCGTATGCCATTTGTACGTCCGTTTCTTACATCTTTATGGCGTGCATTTTTTTTTACGTCAGCAGTTAGGAAAATTTCCAAGACCAAAAATAGTTTCCTGTGTTAATAATTGCATTGTGAAAATTGGAGGAAGTACGAATAATCCTTATGGGATCCCATATTTTTGCGCATCTATAAATTCGAATAGGAGAGTTTAATCCTAAATATATGTGGCGCCTGTGCGGGTCCAGTCGCCACAGAGGTACTGCATCTCAGCCAGAGGTGTGGTACCCCACTCTCGGGTAAGGAGGGAGCACTACCCGGGACCCACACACCCACATCCAACACCACATCACTCCAGTAGGGAAGGGCGAGATTGCTCCTGAGGGAGAGCACAGTCCCTGTCCCTGTCTGGAGGAGGGAACTAGGTAGAGGAGGTGGGTGGAGGAAGTAGTTTAGGGGAGCACACAAGGAAGGACTGAAGGTAGAGGGGACCACGTAGAGTAACAGTTAGTGACTAGTGTTGAGCCACCCCCGTAGTGTTCGAGTTCGGTTCGGTTCGTCGAACACCCGTGTGTTCGCCGAACTGTTTGTCGAACTGTTCGTCGAACACCTTCGAACACTGTTAAAACCAATGGCAGGCAAACAAAAACACATAGAAACACATAGAAAACACCTTCAAAGGTGTCCAAAAGCTGACAAACTGCTCAGAAGACACAACTAACACATGGAAAAGTGACAAGTACATATAGTCATGCGAAAAGAAAAGAGGTGGAGGAGTAAAAGGAGGGGGAGACACAGATATAGGCATGTCATGCCCTTCTAAAATCCAAAAAGTGAGAAGCCGAGACGGCCAGTCCGCTCCTGCCCGTGCCACCTCCGTGTCGCCGGGTTTGTGCCAGAGCCGCGGTGAACCCTGACGGCCAGCCCCCCTCTCCCAATACTGGTGCCTGTCCGCTGGTGGGTCGAGAGAGCCCCCCTGTGGTGGAGGCAGCTCTAAGCTTTTTAATTTAAATTGTCCCTCTAATTTGAATGAATACACTTTAAATCCATTTACAAGGATCTATTGGAGGGCAAGTCTCATGCCAGCAGCCGCGTAATTCCAGCTCCAGTAGCGTCCACTAAAGCTGCTGCAGTTAAAAAGCTTTTATAAGGATCGAGCTCGGCTGTCCACCGCAAGGCATCCTAGTGCCAGTCCCAGCCCCTATGCCTTGGGGTGCCTCCTGATGCTCTTCACTAAGTATCCCGTGGTCCCGAAGCATTTCCTTTGAAAAAATTAAGTGTCCAAACTACAGGTGGTGTAGCTTGCTTAACAGCCGGGATAATCCGCTGACTAGCAGACACTGCTACTAGGCACAAAGTATTTCCTGGGCTAGATGCAGTTAAAAATTTGTAAGTAGATACTCTCGTTGGATGCTGAGAAAGCATTCCATAGAGTCTCCTGGCACGCCATATATGATTCTCTTAAAAAGCTTGGGGTAGGGGTCTAGGGGACCCTTTTATAGCCAAAATCACGGCCCTGTATCACAATACGTCACCTAGGCTGAAGATAAATGGAACTGTAGCACCGAGGGCTCGGTTGCTACAGACGTATTGCACCTCACCCAGAGGTGTGATATCTCACTCTCAGATAAGGATGGAGTGTGGATCAGGACCCGACACCTGCATGCATTACACCACATTGCCGTGGGGCAGGGCGACCAATATGCCCCTGAGATGGGCACGACAGTCCCTGTCCCTGGCTGGAGTGGGGGGAGGGAACACTGAGGAAGGGGAACCCTGCAGTGCAGGAGCAGGGAGGAAGCAGTTCCTGGGTGCATTGAGAAGGGAGTATAAAAGGTGGGCACCATCTTAGTTCAGTGCAGAGAAGTCTGAGCAGAAGTGGCAGGGAGCAGGGGCTCTGCATGAGCTCTGCTCCGGAGGCGGGCCTAGTAACAGAGGCCCAGGCCTGCAAGAGGGAGAAGGAAGGAAGAGGAGCGGAGAAGGCTCCAGGAACGAGGAATGAAGGGATCCCAGGGGTGCGGACGGGCGAGTCGCCACCGCACGCCCGAATCCACCTGCGTGGAGGGGTCAGGCCAAAGGGGGAGACCGGTCCCCGAACTAGTGGAGGCAGGAAACGACCCTCAGCTAGAAACCGGAGGCTCTGACATTTTATGTGGCGCAGCCCCTTGCTCCACCCGCTAGGAAGGCACCACATAGGGTCAGGGAAACTGGCGCCAAGTTTACCAAGAGGAGGCCCGAGGCAGCCGGACAGAAGTGTTGGTAAGAAAGGCCAGACAAAGGACACACAAAGGGGGTCCTGTGAAGCGCTCCAAAGTTATCTGGGAGTTGTCTGAGCCCCTCACCTGGTGAGCACAGTACGACGTGGGCAGCCGTTACCTGCAGACGTGGTCTGGATAATAAGAACTGTGAGTAAAGGCCCTGAACTGCATCACTGACTCCGTGTCGTTACTGCTGCTGCCCTGCACCATCACCCCCATCCTCCGCATACACTGCCCTGAGGCTATACTCCTCCCGTGGGGAGTTATGCTACGCTCTGCTGCACCCACAACACCAGCCTTAGCGGTCTGCCCTGTAGCGGCGGTTCACTCTGACCGCAATCCACGGGTGGCGTAGTCGGACATTTAAACATCAAAACCACATAAATAGTTCCGCCACTGGTTTGACCGCCCTGAGCCACGGAACCGGATCGCCGCCACGAAGACTACAACCACCAGCATCCACCAAAAAGTGTCCGGCTCCGGGTGTCCCAAGGCCCAGGGTTTGCGTCAGAACATTTTCATCACCTTTCACAATCACCAATGGGACAAGGCAGGGATGTCCTCTGTCCCCTCTCTTATACATCCTAGTGACGGAGCACCTGCTCTCATCAATTCGCCATAACCCCAATATTAGGTGGATTGAGGTGGGAGGCACCGAGTACAAGTGCTCTCTATTTGCTGATGATGTCCTAGTATATATCACTCAATCACATATATCCATCCATGCTGTTATGGCTGAAATAGATCACTTTGTTACATGGTAAAATTTTAAAATCAATGCAGCGAAGTCTGAGGCCCTCGATGTCTCCCTCCCTAAATCCATATAGGATTCCATCCAGTCCAACTTTCCCTTTGCCTGGCCCTCACAGGGTATCAAATACTTAGGAATTCCTATTCATAGAGACCTCTCCCATCTATGTTATCTTAATTTTGGGCCCTTTATTGAACAATTCCATACAGACCACGGTTGGCAAGTTAGAACTGTAAGATTCACTACGTGAACCACTGGTGTTTTGTGGAAAAGCACATGTACACCGCGTTCCAAATTATTATGCAAAAAGTGTTTAGGAGTGATAAGGGAAGAATTTGTTTGTTTGTCAGTTAAACTCATTGATGGTGATGTGTGTCAGGGCTCTTTATATCACTGTAAGCAATTGCAGACACCTGTGCTAATTAGTTTGGCAGGTGTGTCCAATGAAAGGCAAGACTACTTAAGAAGGCTCTCTCACATTATTAAGCAGCCTACATTTTCTGCCAAAATGGGAAAGAAAAAGGATGTGTCGGCTGCTGAGAAGCAACAAATTGTGGAGTGTTTAGGTCAAGGCATGACTACAATCAACATTGTGCGATGATCAGGATGAAGTGTCTTGGCAATCAAGAAGTATGTAGCTGATTCACAGTACACACGTGTGCGTGCTGATAAGGGCAAATTGAGGACTCTTTCCTACAGGCAATTACGTCAGGTTGAAACAGCAGCGGCAAAAAAGCCTTGTCATAGCAGCAGACAAGTTTTTGAAGCTGCTTGTGCCTCCAACGTCCCCCGAACAACAAGATGCAGGGTCCTTCAGAGGTTTGCAGCTGTGCATATGCCATCCTGTCGACCTCCTCTATCCACTTCACACAAGCAGAAACGGCTCCAGTGGGCCAAACATTACATGAAGACTGATTTCAAAACTGTTTTGTTCACGGATGAGTGCCGTGCAGCGCTCGATGGTCCAGATGAATGGAGTGGAGGATGGCTGGTTGATGGACACCCCACGCAAACACGGCTACAGCGCCAACAAGGAGGAGGTGGAGTAATGTTTTGGGCTGGAATCATGGGGAGAGAGATTGTCGGCCCCTTTAGGATCCCTGAAGGCGCTAAAGATGAACTCCATAATGTATGTGGATTTTCTCAAACAGCACTTCCTGCCATGGTTCAAGAAGAAGAACCGTGTATTTCACAGCAAGATCATTTTTCTGCATGATAATGCACCATCTCATGCTGCACATAAAACATCTGCATCTCTGGCTGATATGGGCATAAAAGGGGACAAACTTATGGTGTGACCCCCATGCTCCCCTGACCTGTACCCCATTCAGAACCTTTGGAGCATCATTAAAAGGAGTGTCTATGATGGCGGGAGGCAGTTCACATCTAAGCAACAGCTCTGGGAGGGTATTCTGTCCTCATGCAAAACAATTGAAGCAGAAACCATCCAAAACCTGACAAATTCAATGGACGAGAGAGTTCAGAAGCTCCTTTCGAACAAGGGGTCCTATGTGAAAATGTAACATCACCTAGAATAAAGTTTTGAGTTGAAAACTGTTTGATTTCAGTTTCTAACAACCTGCTAATGCTTATAATTTCAAAAATGACCATTTTTTTGGTCTTTATTAAAATGAAAAGGTTGATCGAAAAGTTTGGGGGATCTAAGAGTGTGGCAACCCAGTAGTCATGATTACTTCGAATTCTGACAATATGAGGGTCATGCTGCAGGTAGTGCAGCAAGAAGGCACTTATGTGTCTTGCGCATCTCGGAGCCCCAAAATTATTTTCCGGGCTAGATGCAGCTAAAAATTATTTTTAATTTTAAATCTGGTGAAGCTTATTATAGATGGCCTAATAGGATCAGTGCTGCACACTGCTACAAAGCCCAAATTATTTTCCAGTCAAGATACAGATAAACATGATTAGTAATTTGAAAGCTTAAAACGGTTGGTAGGGTGATTTTAACCAATCATCAAGCTTTTACTCTCCCCAGGATGACACAGGGGTAGAAAAGTCGTTTCGGATCCATGATTTGTTCATCTTTATGAACGTGAGTCTGTCTACATTATCAGTGGAGAGCCGCGTGCGCTTATCTGTCAGCACACCACCAGCAGCGCTGAACACACGTTCAGACAGAACGCTGGCTGCGGGGCATGACAAGATCTCCAAGGCGTAAGTGGCTAGCTCCGGCCATTTATCCAGATTGGAAGCCCAAAAAGAGCAAGGGTCCAGTGACACAGTCGTGGCTTCAATGTTTACTTGGAGATACTCCTGTACCATCGTCTCTAGGCGTTGACTATGTGTCAGACTTCTTGTCTCCTGTGGCCTTGCAAAGGATGGGCTAAAAAAGTGGTGAAATGATTCCGCAAAATTGATGTTACCAGCAGATACTGTGCTTCTGTTACGGTTTGAGTGCTGAACACTTGACGGTCCCACGGTGGGCAAGTTGGAACTGTGAGATTCACTACGTGCACCACTGGTATTTTGTGGAAAAGCACATGTAAGATTCTGCAACAGTCTCTGCTGATACTCCTGCATGCGTGCATCCCTTTCTATGGCAGGAATAATTTCTGCAAATTTACTTTTGTACCGGGGATCTAACACTGTGGCAACCCAGTAGTCAGGATTATTTCTAATTCTCACAATTCGAGGGTCATGTTGCAGGTAGTGCAGCAAGAAGGCACTCATGTGTGTTGCGCATCCAGGAGCACCAAGTCCCTGTTGTGTTGGTGGCGAGGTAACAATCATGCTTCCTTCCTCTGTCCTCTCCCCCCAACCTCGCACAACAGAAATGTGATCAAGGTCTCCCTCATCTGATGAGTCTTCCATCAGTTCGTCCTCCACTTCTTCCTGGGCTCCTGCACCTTCCTCACTAGTTTGGCTGCTACCATGCGCCCTGGTAAAACCATCTCCCCCACCCTCACATGCCTGCCGCCTTGGTGCTGCCGACCGTCTGGACCTTGCAGATGTTAGCCCTTCCGCATACAACTCCTCCTCCTCTACTTCCTCCACCTCCTCTTGTGCCACCACCTGACTCCGAATTCTGTTTAACATGTGCTCCAGCATGTAAATCACCGGAATAGTCATGCTGATAATGGCATCGTCAGCACTAAACATCTTCGTCGCCATTTCAAAACTGTGCAGAAGGGTGCATAGGTCCCTGATCTGAGACCACTCCTCCAGCGTGATTTGCCCCACCTCTGAATCTCGTTGGCCCAGGCTATACGTCAGAACGTATTGCACCAGGGCTTTTCGGTGCTGCCACAGTCGCTGCAACATGTGCAGAGTTGAATTCCACCGGGTAGGCACATCGCATTTTAGCCGGTGAAGTGGCAGGCCCAACGACTTCTGTAGAGATGTAAGTCGCTGAGCTGCGGGATGCGAACGGCGGAAGTGAGCACACAGCGACCGTGCCCTCTGCAGAAGGCCATCTAGTCTGGGATAGTGGGCTAAAAATTGCTGGACAACCAGGTTCAACACGTGAGCCATACAAGGCACGTGTGTGACATTGCCCCGGCGAAGGGCCGCACCCAGGTTTGCAGCATTGTCGCACACGGCCTTCCCTGGTTTCAGGTCCAGTGGAGACAACCATTCATGAAATTGGTTCTCCAGAGCTGACCACAACTCCTCAGCTGTGTGACTCACATTTCCCAGACATTTCAATGTAAAAACCGCCTGATGACGTTGAGCCCTACTGCCAGCATAGTAAGGAGGTGTGCAGGATCCCTTCTGCGCAGTTAGAAAGCTTGTGGCATAACCAGACAGGCTTTGGGTGCAGGTGGAAGACCGAGAGGAGGTTGAGGAGGCAGAAGCAGTGGAGGAACTTTGACATAAAGAGGATTGACGCACAACTCGTGGGGACGGCAAGACTTGGACAGCAGCCCCTTGTCCTGCTGTCACCATAGTTACCCAGTGCCCAGTCAGCGACATGTAACGCCCCTGTCCATGCCTACTCGTCCAAGTGTCTGTGGTGAAATGCACCCTGTCACACACAGAGTTTCTCAAAGAAGCGGTGATGTTGTGTGCGACATGCTGGTGGAGCGCAGGCACACCTTTCTTTGAGAAGTAGTGCCGACTGGGCATCTGGTACTGGGGCACTGCGACGGACATAAGGTCTCGAAAATCCTCTGTGTCCACCAGGCGGAAAGGCAGCATTTCTGTAGCCAAGAGCTTGCAGATGGTGAAATTCAACCTCTTAGCTTTCTCATGGCTAGGAGGAAATGGTCTTTTACTTGTCCACATCTGAGGGACCGAGGGCTGGCTATTGTGCTTAGACGGGGTTGATAAGGGTGTCCCCGGCAAACTGCCGGTCTGTGAGGAAGATGCAGGCGGACATGTTAGGTTGCCTTGATCCAAAGGTGGTGCTATCGATGTCGGACAGCGCTCAACACCAGCTGGTGTTACCACCTCCAAAGAAAATGATGACCTGCCAATCACGCTGGCTGTTGCGGGTAAAGAGGTGGCAGGTCTGCGCCCCAAAACAGGTGTGACTGCTGTCCCCCCAGTCACAGAGGATGAAGAGGCCGCGGATGCACAAGATATGGCAGACGGTGATTGGCCCGGCCGGCTAGGCCGCATTGTAGCACACTGAGCTTCCCACTGCAACTTATGCTTCATGTCCATGTGCCGGTTCATGCATGAAGTACTCAAACTATGTATTTTTTGGCCTCTACTTAGCTTTTGCTGACAAATGTTACAGATAACACGAGTTGGGTCATCTTTATCGATCTGAAAAAATGCCCAGGCTATGCAAGGCTTAGCACCCATGCGACCTGAAGAGCCACCACGACTTGTGGTGAGAGGCAGAGTTGTGTTTGAGGATGCAGTTGTTGACGTGCTTCCAGTACTACGTCTCTGTCCAGGAAGGCGCAACCTGACCTCGTCGTCACTAGCATCTTCCTCCACCTCCTCTGCTGACCTCATCTCTTGGCTGACTGTGGGTTGACAGTAAGTGGGATCTCCGACCTCATCATCATCACCCTGTGCGTTATCACACCCGTCGTCCTCAGAGCCAACCTGTTCCTGCCCTGACAAAAAACTAAAGTTGTCGCTCCAATCAGGTATTTGAGTCTTATCATCGTCTTCCTCATTGTCTCCACCAACAGGAGTTACAGTTTGGGAATGAGGGTCTACATTATGGTCAGAACCTTCTGCGTCTGGTCCTGGATCCGACTCATAAAGATTCTGGGCATCAGTGCAGATCATTTCCTCGTCTGGATTCACAGAAGCGCTGGAGTCGACCTCTGATTCCCAGGCTATAGTATGAGTAAACAGCTCTGCAGACTCAACCATCTGTTCTACCTCATACTCAGACGGGCAGCTGGAGATTTGGGAGCTGTGAGGAAGCAAGTGCTATTTGGGTGACACCTTTGAGGACTGGAGTATTTGTGATGTTGAAGTTGATGTGGAGGAGAGCCCACTTAAAGGAGCACTTGATATCCGTTGAAGCACCTGCTGTTTTTGTGCCTCATCTGGAATTTGTAGCGATTGGCGTGGCCGTAAGAAAGGGATCTTATCACATTGTCCGCTAAAAGAAGTAGACATTTTAGTTTGGCTGGAAGATGGTCTTTCTTCTGCACCTACCCCACGGACACAACCTTTTTTCCCCTTCCCAACACGCCTATTCCCCTTTCCACCAGCAGCAGGCCTTTTTCCACTCATTTTGGTGGTTAACTAATTCACAACTCTGGAGTTGTTTGCACAAAAAAACAATGGATGGTAACCGAGCAGAGCTGAGTGGCCAAACTGTGGTATTAGGCCAAAACTATTGGCTGGGCTAGATGCAGAAAAAAATTATTTTTAATTTGCAACCTGATGGAGGTCAGTATAGATGGACTAATAGAACAAGTCCCACACGCTGCTAGAAGCCCAAATATTTTTTCAGAGATAAATGAAGAAAAAAATTATTTTTAATTTGCAACCTGATGGAGGTCAGTATAGATGGACTAATAGACCAAGTCCCACACACTGCTAGAAGCCCAAATATTTTTTCAGAGCTAGATGCAGAAAAAAATTATTTTTAATTTGCAACCTGATGGAGGTCAGTATAGATGGACTAATAGACCAAGTCCCACACACTGCTAGAAGCCCAAATATTTTTTCAGAGCTAGATGCAGAAAAAAATTATTTTTAATTTGCAACCTGATGGAGGTCAGTATAGATGGACTAATAGACCAAGTCCCACACACCGCTAGAAGCCCAAATATTTTTTCAGAGCTAGATGCAGAAAAAAATTATTTTTAATTTGCAACCTGATGGAGGTCAGTATAGATGGACTAATAGACCAAGTCCCACACACTGCTAGAAGCCCAAATATTTTTTCAGAGCTAGATGCAGAAAAAAATTATTTTTAATTTGCAACCTGATGGAGGTCAGTATAGATGGACTAATAGAACAAGTCCCACACGCTGCTAAAAGCCCAAATATTTTTTCAGAGATAAATGAAGAAAAAAATTATTTTTAATTTGCAACCTGATGGAGGTCAGTATAGATGGACTAATAGACCAAGTCCCACACACTGCTAGAAGCCCAAATATTTTTTCAGAGCTAGATGCAGAAAAAAATTATTTTTAATTTGCAACCTGATGGAGGTCAGTATAGATGGACTAATAGACCAAGTCCCACACACTGCTAGAAGCCCAAATATTTTTTCAGAGCTAGATGCAGAAAAAAATTATTTTTAATTTGCAACCTGATGGAGGTCAGTATAGATGGACTAATAGACCAAGTCCCACACACCGCTAGAAGCCCAAATATTTTTTCAGAGCTAGATGCAGAAATTTTTTTTATTCCATTTGCAACCTGATGGAGGTCAGTATAGATGGACTAATATACCAAGTCCCACACACTGCTAGAAGCCCAAATATTTTTTCAGAGCTAGATGCAGAAAATTTTTTTATTCAATTTGCAACCTGATGGAGGTCAGTATAGATGGACTAATAGACCAAGTCCCACACACTGCTAGAAGCCCAAATATTTTTTCAGAGCTAAATGAAGAAAAAAATTATTTTTAATTTGCAACCTGATGGAGGTCAGTATAGATGGACTAATAGACCAAGTCCCACACACTGCTAGAAGCCCAAATATTTTTTCAGAGCTAGATGCAGAAAAAAATTATTTTTAATTTGCAACCTGATGGAGGTCAGTATAGATGGACTAATAGACCAAGTCCCACACACTGCTAGAAGCCCAAATATTTTTTCAGAGCTAGATGCAGAAAAAAATTATTTTTAATTTGCAACCTGATGGAGGTCAGTATAGATGGACTAATAGACCAAGTCCCACACACCGCTAGAAGCCCAAATATTTTTTCAGAGCTAGATGCAGAAATTTTTTTTATTCCATTTGCAACCTGATGGAGGTCAGTATAGATGGACTAATATACCAAGTCCCACACACTGCTAGAAGCCCAAATATTTTTTCAGAGCTAGATGCAGAAAATTTTTTTATTCAATTTGCAACCTGATGGAGGTCAGTATAGATGGACTAATAGACCAAGTCCCACACACTGCTAGAAGCCCAAATATTTTTTCAGAGCTAGATGCAGAAAAAAATTATTTTTAATTTGCAACCTGATGGAGGTCAGTATAGATGGACTAATAGACCAAGTCCCACACACTGCTAGAAGCCCAAATATTTTTTCAGAGCTACATGCAGAAAAAAATTATTTTTAATTTGCAACCTGATGGAGGTCAGTATAGATGGACTAATAGAACAAGTCCCACACGCTGCTAGAAGCTCAAATATTTTTTCAGAGATAAATGAAGAAAAAAATTATTTTTAATTTGCAACCTGATGGAGGTCAGTATAGATGGACTAATAGACCAAGTCCCACACACTGCTAGAAGCCCAAATATTTTTTCAGAGCTAGATGCAGAAAAAAATTATTTTTAATTTGCAACCTGATGGAGGTCAGTATAGATGGACTAATAGACCAAGTCCCACACACTGCTAGAAGCCCAAATATTTTTTCAGAGCTAGATGCAGAAAAAAATTATTTTTAATTTGCAACCTGATGGAGGTCAGTATAGATGGACTAATAGACCAAGTCCCACACACTGCTAGAAGCCCAAATATTTTTTCAGAGCTAGATGCAGAAAAAAATTATTTTTAATTTGCAACCTGATGGAGGTCAGTATAGATGGACTAATAGACCAAGTCCCACACACTGCTAGAAGCCCAAATATTTTTTCAGAGCTAGATGCAGAAAAAAATTATTTTTAATTTGCAACCTGATGGAGGTCAGTATAGATGGACTAATAGACCAAGTCCCACACACCGCTAGAAGCCCAAATATTTTTTCAGAGCTAGATGCAGAAAAAAATTATATTCAGTTTGCAACCTGATGGAGGTCAGTATAGATGGACTAATAGAATGATGCTATGCCCAAAAGATTTTACTTCACTAGGTGCAGTAAAAAAATTGGTATTCTATACACAGGTGGTATATCTTGCAACACAGATAGGCTACTCCACTGACTAACACACTCTGCAATAGGCCAAAAAGGATTAGCTTTGCTAGATTCAGCCAAATGCTGTGAAAAAAACTTGCACAGCACTGGCACAGACCTGCCTGGCAAAAACTGATAGGAACTGATGTAACCTAGTCCTGAAAAGGACTCCAATTACAATTAGTCTTTACTCCCACAATCTATCTATTTAAGAGCACAGACCTGCCTGATAAAAGTCGTAGGAAATGCTGTAACCTAGTCCTTGAAAGGACTGCAATCACAACTATTCCCTACTCCCAAGCTATCTGTATATTTGTGCGAAAATTGGCTTGAAATTAACAAGGTATAGCGCACACAGCAACAGCGGTGCCGTCTAACACGCAGCTACAGCAGTGAGAAAATGGTGGCGACGGGGAAAATGGCTTGGTCTTATAGGGCAAGGACATGTGACATACACTGCCAATCACACATGCCCTTGCTTGTGTGAAAAAAAGCACTTCGCTCCGTGTGTGCGCTGCTGATAGGCTGACAGATTGCACCTCCCCACTGCAAATGCGGGAAAGAGAAATAAAAATGGAGATCTTCATTGTTCCTGCAGAGATCCATCCCCTGCCCCTCCCCCCGCCCCGCTGTACACTCAAACTGCGTATTAACATTAATTTTCATCATTACTGAGAAAAAATCCAGTTATGATTTTGGTGCACGAACAGTTATCGAACATAACCTCGAACAGCCGAATTTTTCTCAAATTGTTCGTGTTCGCCGACCGGCTCGAACACCGCCCAAAACAGCTCGAATTTGAGATTGGCGAACAGTTCGAGTAGAACAACGCTCATCTCTATTAGTGACGTGGATCACATGACAGACAGTATAAAAAGACAGGTAGAAACATCTAGGGGGCCCAGTGAGTGAGGACCGTTGAGGAGTAGGGTCCAGACAGAGTGAAGGCCCAGTCAGAGGGGCCCAGTAGGAGAGAGAACGAGAGGAGCAAGGGAGTCAGAGAAGGGCTCCAGAGACAGAGAAGGGATCCTAAGGGCACGGGAAGTGCGGAGTCCACCCGTGCGCCCGAATTCAAGCCGACCATAGTCGGGAGAAGGGATCAGGTCGCAGTAGGGGACCGGCCCCAGACTAGTGGAGGACTGCAAGACTCAGCTAGCAAACCGGAGGCTGCGGTATCTCTAAGTGCCATAGCCAAAACCACACACATTCGCTGAAAAAGTGACCATATAGGACCAAGGGGACAGAGAGGACATCGCCCGACAAGGCCCGCGGCCACTGGCTCGGGACCCTGTGTGTGAGGCGCAGGGCAGGAGGATGAGAGCCAGCGCAGAGAGAGACAACCCGGGAAAGGTACACAAGAAGGGGGTCCTGATCAAATGCACCCAAGTTATCTGAGAGTTGGCTGGATCACTTCCCCGGAGGACACAGGACTCGGTGGGATGTTATAACCTGCTGGCAGTTGTAACCTAGAGCATCATAAGAACTGTGAGTAAAAACTTGAAGACTGCACCCCGCTGTATCCTTGACTTAATTGCTGCATCCCCTTCCTTGCACTACACCAACAACAAAGCTACCTCTTTAACTGGCCTGGGGCCTAGCTCTACCCGTGGAGAGCAGAACCATCTCTGCTGCGTCACCAACGGCCCCAGTGGATCTGAACAGCAGCGTTGGCCACCTATAGGCGCATACCATGGGTGGCGTCACGAAACTTTATCCCCAAAACTTTATTCCCCTCTGTTATTGACCGCCCAGTGCCATGGACTAGGTCATGCCACCGTGACTATCCTAAAAGAACCGACCGGCCCGGCGCTGAGTACAGGGGGCGCGTCAAATTGGCGTCACGAACAGGATTGTCATAGCCCGGTATAACCGGGTACTGTGTGCCATAGACTTTGTTGAACTGTATAATCGTGTCATTTGACGTCAGCCAGGGGGAAGCAGGAGGCCCCGATCCGGCATCTCCGGGTAAGCGATCCCTCTCGGCTGCAGAGCAGCACACTGGTACGCCAGTAGAAACCCAGGACCTGGCTGAGGTTCACTGGGGGGAGGAAGATGCCCAACCTAGAAGAGGGTCCAGCTGCGGGCGCGGCAGCAGCAACTGTAATGCCTTTATCCATGCCTTATATCCCAGGGGCGGCGTGGTTGCCTCAGTACTCAGCCGAGTCGCACACCCTGAGCGAATGTGAGGAGAGACTGCATAGTTTGTTCGAAGTGTACCCCCATCTGAGAAGCAAAAAGTCAGCATCCTTATAGGCCAGCTAATCGGTGCAGCCCAGATGGAGGTGAAGGCCTGGCCAGGCAGGGACAAAAGAATGTTAAGCAAATTCTGGCCAAGTTGAAGGATACCTTTGACACCCGCATAGTAGTGGAGATTAAAATGAAGTTCTAAGGGTGCAAACAAAGGGTGCAGGACAGTGTACGGGACTATGCTCTAAATCTGCAGGAGGCGCTGCGGGCCATTAAGCAAGTAGACCCCGACAGTGTGCGAGACGAGGACAGATTGCTAACCGAACAGTTTATTGAGGGGCTCCTGTCTAATGCTCACCGGACACAACTGCGCATTATAGCTCTGCAAAACCCTTATCTAGGTTTTGCGCAATTTAAAGACCGGGCCATCTGTGTGCTGCGAGAATCAACCCCAAGTGGCACTGCACCCCTCCGGCGCCCAGCTATCACATACCACCAGGAGGCAGCGTCCTTTTCTCCAGCACCTGTGGAGGCTGACGCACAGAGCCTTGATAATGACCCCTCTGCAGACTTACGTTTTCAGGTCCAGTAGCTGACCAAAAGTGTTGCTACACTAACCAAAACTGTGCAGGCCATGCAAGTGTCTCCAAAGGAAAGGATCCAGCTGGGTTCCAGTCCAGATGACGTCCCGTGGCGACGGCAGAGAAGAATTCCACAGACCAGAGGGAGAGACAGCGATCGCTATGACCAGAACGGACAACCCATCTGCTGCCGCTGTCAAAAGGCGGGGCACATCGCAAGATTCTGCGATTTAAACGAGCAATCCCTGGGGCAGAGGGTCAACCCCCAGGGGTAAGATGACCAGGCCCACAAAGCTGGCGAGACAAGTACGTGAGAGGACGACCGGTCCTGCCTGTCGTGCTTGATGGCATCCCGGTGAACACTTTACTGGACACAGGTTCCCAGGTGACAACGATGCCATATATCCTTTTTAAACGGTACTGGGCTGATTCAGACATTACCCGCAGTCCAGATAAACACTTTAACATCTTTGCCAGCAATGGTCAGCCCTTGCCTCAGGTGGGGTATTATTATTATTATTATTTATTATTATAGCGCCATTTATTCCATGGCGCTTTACATGTGATAGGGATATACATAACAAAAGCATTTACATAATCTTAACAAGACGAGTCAGCGACTGGTACAGGAGGAGCGAGGACCCTGCCCGCGAGGGCTCACATTCTAGAAGGGATGGGTGAGGATACAGTAGGTGAGGGTAGAGCTGGTCGTGCAGTGGTGTTTACTGCAGGTTGTAGGCTTGTCGGAAGAGGTAGGTCTTCAGGTTCCTTTTGAAGGTTTCCACGGTCGGCGAGAGTCTGATATGTTGGGGTAGAGAGTTCCAGAGTAGGGGGGAAGCACGGGAGAAATCTTGTATACGATTGTGGGAGGAGGAGATAAGAGGGGAGTAGAGAAGGAGATCTTGTGAGGATCGGAGGTTGCGTGCAGGTAAGTACCGGGAGACTAGGTCACAGATGTATGGGGGAGACAGGTTGTGGATGGCTTTGTATGCCATGGTTAGGGTTTTGAACTGAATTCTCTGGGCAATGGGGAGCCAGTGAAGGGATTGACAGAGAGGAGAGGCCGGGGAATAGCGGGGGGACAGGTGGATTAGTCGAGCAGCAGAGTTTAGGATAGATTGGAGAGGCGCAAGAGTGTTGGAAGGGAGGCCACGGAGCAGGAGGTTGCAGTAGTCGAGGCGGGATATGATGAGGGCATGCACTAGTATTTTTGCAGAGTCTTTGCTGAGGAATGCACGGATCCGGGAGATGTTTTTGAGTTGGAGTCGGCAGGAGGTGGAAAGGGCTTGGATATGTGGCTTGAAGGAGAGATCAGAGTCCAGGGTTACTCCAAGGCAGCGAGCTTGTGGGACTGGGGAGAGTGAACAGCCATTGACGTTGATGGATAGGTCAGATGGGGGATGTGAATGAGAGGGTGGAAAGATGATGAACTCTGTTTTATCCATGTTGAGTTTTAGAAATCTGTCGGAGAAGAAGGATGAGATGGCGGACAGACATTATGGGATTCTGGTTAGTAGGGAGGAGATATCGGGTCCAGAGAGGTAGATCTGTGTGTCGTCAGCATAGAGGTGATACTGAAAACCGTGAGACTCTATGAGCTGTCCCAGGCCAAAGGTGTAGATGGAGAAGAGCAGAGGTCCTAGAACTGAACCTTGGGGGACACCGACAGATAGGGGGCGAGATGAGGAGGTGGTGCGTGAGTGGGAGACTCTGAATGTCCTGTCTGTTAAGTATGAGGAGATCCAAGATAAAGCCAAGTCTGTGATGCCAAGAGATGAGAGAATCTGGAGTAAGAGGGAATGGTCCACTGTGTCAAAGGCAGATGACAGGTCCAGAAGGAGGAGGATGGAGTAGTGTTGCTTGGATTTGGCATTTAGTAGGTCGTTGGTGACTTTGGTCAGGGCAGTTTCAGTCGAGTGATGCGGTCGGAAGATATATTGCAGGCGGTCGAAGAGGGAGCAGGAGGAGAGGTGGGAGGACAGTTCAAGGTGGACATGTTGTTCTAGAAGTTTTGAGGCAAAGGGGAGGAGTGATATGGGGCGGTAGCTAGTCAGAGAGGAAGGGTCAAGGGAGGGCTTTTTGAGGATGGGTGTGATTGCGGCATGTTTGAAACATGAGGGGAAGACTCCGGTTGTTAGTGACAGATTGAAGAAGTGGGTTAGGGTTGGGATGAAGACTGTGGTAAGGTTAGTGATGAGGTGGGATGGGATTGGGTCAAGTTCGCAGGTGGTGAGGTGTGATTTGGAGAGTAAAGAGGATACTTGACCTTCTGTAATGGTGGGGAAGTGGGGTTTGGAGGAGGAGGGTTGAGTAGATATGAGGAGGGGTTGTGTGGACTTTATGCAAAAGTTTTGTCTGATGGTGTCAATCTTCTGTTTGAAGAATGAGGCAAAGTCGTCGGCTGAGATGAGAGAAGAGGGAGGAGGTGCTGGGGGACGAAGGAGAGAGTTGAAAGTGTTAAATAGCTGTTTAGGGTTGTGAGATAGGGAGTATATGAGAGATGAGAAGTAGGTTTGTTTTGCTGTAGTGAGTGCGGACTTGAAATTAGTAAGGGATTGCTTGAATGCGATGAAGTGCTCGATGGAGTGAGACCTTTTCCATCTCCGCTCCGCAACCCTGGAGGCCCGGCGCAGTTCTTTGGTAAGTTTAGTGTGCCAGGGTTGCCTGTTGAATGTGCGAGGTGTGGCGTGTGTGAGAGGGGCGATCGAGTCTAGAGCTGAAGCTATTGTGGTGTTATATGAGGCAGCAACAACGTCTGCATCGTGTAAGGAATTTATGTCTGTGAGAGGAAGGAGGGATTCAGAGAGAGAGTGTAGGTCAAGGTGTTTGAGATTTCTGCGAGGGTGTGAGTTTGTGGAGTGGGGATTGTGCACCCGGAGAGAAGAGGGTAGAGAATGTGAGGAGGTTATGGTCAGAGAGAGGGAGTGGTGAGTTAGAGAGGTTAGATAGGGAACAGAGGCGGGTGAAGATGAGGTCCAGTGTGTGGCCATCTTTGTGGGTGGGTGTGGAAGACCATTGAGTGAGTCCAAAGGAGGAAGTGAGGGATAGGAGCTTAGAGACAGACGAGTGGGAAGTGTCAATGGGGATGTTGAAGTCACCCATTATGATAGTGGGGATGTCAGTGGAAAGGAAGTGAAGCAGCCAGGTGGTGAAATGGTCTAAGAAGGTGGTGGCTTGCCCTGGGGGTCGGTAAACGACGGCCAGTTGGAGGTTGGAGGGGGAATAGATGCGCACACAGTGCACCTCAAAAGAGGGGAGTGTAACGGAGGGTGGCAGTGGGATTTGGGTGAAAGCGCAGAGTTCTGATAGGAGGAAACCTACGCCTCCACAATGTTTGCCATTGGGGCGGGGTGTGTGGGAAAGGTGGAATCCGCCATATGAAAGGGCAGCTGGGGAGGCTGTGTCAGAGGGGGTGAGCCATGTTTCGGTGATGGCGAGGAAGGAGAGTTTGTTTGTAATGAAAAGATCGTGGATGAAGGAAAGTTTGTTACAGACAGAGCGAGCGTTCCATAGAGCTCCTGTTAGTGCAATTGAGGAAGTGGGGATTAGTTGGATGGGTATGAGGTTAGAAGGGTTGCAACAGTTTGAGGAAGGTCGTGGATAGGAGGTCGAAGTAACTGTGGGGATATGGCGAGGAGGACCAGGATTTGGAGAGATATCTCCAGCAGTGAGGAGGTATATTATAGCAGAGGTATAAAGAGGTGACCATAAAGTTTGGCCGAGTAGAATTGCCATCACAAGGGTTGATTATTGTAGATATTGATCACCGAGAAAGCCATCCTATGATAACCTTAGGCACCAATGTGATAGAGAATTGTCTTGGGGAAATTATTGTTTTGTTGCAACAGGTCGCAGAGACTGCCAGTTCTAGTCAGCAGCGAGTTATGCAGAAGGAGATCAAAGCCTTGATGCAGAGACAACAGGAAGAGCTGTCTGGTGGAGAAGTCGGCAGTGTCAGAGTGAGTGATCCATTCCCCATTGCAATACCCCCTAGGAGTGAAATGTTAATATGGTATCAGGCAGCAATAGGTCTCAGGGGTCAAGATTATCAGGCCCTGGTAGAACCCGTGTACTCTGTTAGTAGGCCCACCATCTTGACGGCCAGGGGGGTAGTCGATGTCCACAAGGGGAGAGTACCGATATGCATCCTGAATTGTGGGGAGAAAGAGGTCCATTTACCCCGGTATGCCACCCTTGCTAAGCTGTTCACTGTCAGTAACATCACAATAAAGGCAGTGGAACTCTTGCCTCCGTCCGATGGAGGATTGGTGTCAGAAGCTACAAGTAGGCACTGACTCCACCCCTTCGCACCAAAAGCATGGGGTGTACCGGGTGGTCCAAGAATATGAGCGAGTCTTTAGCAAACACCCACTAGACTTTGGGCAGGTAAAAACGGGTCCAACATCATATCCCCACAGGAGATCATCCGCCCATTAAAGAGAGGTACCAGCCTGTACCCCCAGCTCACTATCAATGTGCCAAGGGAATGTTACGGGAGATGCAGGAGGCTGGGGTGATCAGAGATAGTTGTAGCCCCTGGGCAGCTCCATTAGTCCCCGTGAGAAAGAAAGATGGTACAATGAGGATGTGCGTTGATTATCGGCAGATTAACCGCATTACACATAAGGACGCCTACCAATTACCCAGAATTGAGGAATCATTAGCTGCACTGAGATCCGCTAACTATTTCTCCACTTTAGATCTCACCAGTGGGTATTGGCAGGTTCCCGTGGCAGAGGCGGCCAGAGAGAAGACCGCGTTTACGACACCAATGGGCCTCTGCGAGTTCCACTGCATGACATTCGGGCTCTGCAACGCCCAGGGAACATTCCAGCGGTTAATGGAGTGTTGCCTAGGACACAAAAACTTCGAAACCGTTCTGCTGTACCTGGACGACGTAATCGTCTACTCAAAGACGTACGAAGACCACCTGGAGCACCTGGCCGAGGTGTTCGAGGTCTTATCTGGTTTTGGCCTGAAAGTAAAGCCGTCCAAGTGCCACCTGTTGAAGCCCAAGGTGCAGCACCTAGGCCATGTGGTAAGCGCCGAAGGTGTAGCATCAGACCCTGAAAAAGCCACCGTGATCAAGGACTGGCCAAGACCCTCCACTATCAAGGAAGTGCGGCAGTTCCTTGGGCTGGTAGGCTACTACAGGAGATTCATCAAGGGTTTCACCAAGATAGCGGCACCCATGAAAGACCTCTTAGTGGACCAGTCCAAGAAGGCCAAGAACCCGAATCCTCCATTCGAGTGGGGTAAAAAAGAAGAAGAATCCTTCACTCGGCTGAAGGTGGCTCTTACGAGAGATGAAGTCCTGGCCTACCCCGACTATGGCCAACCCTTTATACTCTATACGGATGCCAGCCACGTGGGATTGGGAGCGGTGCTGTCCCAGGTAGAGCAATGCAGAGAGAGAATGATTGCCTACACCAGCAGGAAGCTCCTACCCACGGAAAGGAACCCCGACAACTATAGTTCCTTTAAGTTGGAGTTTCTAGCCATAGTCTGGGCTGTAACAGTGCGCTTCAAACACTACCTGGCTTCAGTGATGTTTACTATTTTCACAGACAATAATCCACCTTGAAATGGCAAAGCTAGGTGTGCTGGAGCAGCGATGGATGGCCCAGCTGTCCAACTACGAGTTTACCATCAAGTATCGGGCAGGGCATAAAAACGCTAATGCTGATGCGCTGTCCAGGATGCCCGACTTGCCAGATGGGGGAGAAGATCCGGAAGAGCTGGAGGAGATAGAGCTACCGGCTTTCCATTGTCACGGGGTGACCCAGTGCTCCCACTGTGTGAGGGACAAGCGCTCCACCAACATGAATGGGCAGAGACGCAGGATAGCGACCCGGTTGTCCACCTAGTAAAGGAGTTGCTGACACAAGCTGACTCGCACCCTGGTCCAGATGCTCCACAGGAGACCCAACAGTAGTGGAAGGAAAAGGGGAAGCTGTTCATCTACGAGGGAAAACTGTGTCAGAGAAGCATCAACTCCCGGACACACTAACTGGTCTGGCAGGTGGTAGTCCCGAAGCGGGATGCGCCAATGGTCTTGGAGGTGTACCACGATGGAGCAGAACACTTTGTGTGGAAGAAGTTGGAAGTCCTGCTACGTGAGCGATTCTACTGGGTTGGCATGAGGAAAGCAATCGAGAGATGGTGTCAAGAATGTGGTCCATGCAACATCTGAGACGGAAAGACCATGATAGCCAGAGGGCTCCCCTGCAGCCCATAGTCACCAAACAACCACTTGAACTGGTAGCCTTGGACCACGTGAAGTTAACCCCAAGCCGGTCAGGCTATGTCTATGCTCTCACCATAGTAGACCACTACTCCCGGTTCCTGGTAGTAGTGCCAGTGAAGGATCAGACGGCTAAGACGGCAGCCAAAGCGTTTCAACAACACTTTTGTCGCTCACACGGTTACCCTGAATGAGTGCTTACTGACCAAGGCACAGCCTTTGCAGCAGAAGTGTTTTAGGAATTCTGTAACTTGTACAGCTGCAAGAAAATAAGGACGCCGCTGTATCATGCCCAGACCAACGGGTTATGCGAGAAAATGAACCAGGTAGTAATAGACCTGTTGAAGACACTGCCCCTTGAAGAGCGTAGCCTGTGGCGAGAGAAGTTACCTGATTTGGTAGACCAATATAACCACATCCCGGTGAACTCCACCAACTGTACACCCGCCTACCTGATGAAGGCAAGACTAGGCAAGTTACCCATTGACTTAGACATGGGAGTTTTAACACCTGAGACGACATCACCAGATGCAGACTGGGATACGGAGTGGCAGTAACAATACCGCAAGGTGCAAGAATGTGTGGAGAGAAGTTTGTCCCAGGCGAGACAGAGGCAGGAAAGAACTTATAATCAGCACACACCTGCAGTTCCCTTGTCACCTGGAAAACAGGTACACAAAAGGAAGAGACGAATTCACAAATTAGACGATCAGTGGGAGGTTGAGCCATACACCGTCTTACCTTCAAATTTCGACAACACCAAGGTATGCCTTATCAGTAAAGATGGAGGAGAGACTTCGGCGGCAGTCTCAAGAGACCACCTAAAGATATCCCCTGATCAATTGAGACACCAAGAGGAAGACCAAAACAGCCCCCAGCACACAGAAAAGGTGGAAGAGACGGTCCAAACCATCCTTGGAGAATTTCCCCGGTCTTGGACGCAGGTGAACCAAGCAATCATGGTACCTGTTCTGACCTTTCCCTAAGTAGCCTCACCAGAAGCCGCAGAGACTCTAGAACAGCTGGGAGACCAGACGGTCCCTGCAACAGACAACACAACCGCAGTGGAACAAGTGAATCTACCCCTTGCTAGCGGTGAATCTGTCAGTCCCATGGTGAGTATAGGAGTTCGCAGAAGGCAATCTGGTATACGAGTACTACATAGGTCCACATGTAGCGTAGTGAATAGTGCACCCATCACACCAGTGGTAGACACTAGAGACCCGGGTAGGTTATTAGCAATAACTGTACTGCGTAGATCAACCCGTAGTACCAGAGGTCAACTCCCGGCCTGTTATCGGGAATAAGGTGTAATAAGATAATAGTGTATAGTATATAATTGCAACCGTTAAGCATGAGAGCCTACAGAGACTTCCTGTAAGAACTTTTAAGCAATCGTGAGTGCATATAGTTATTATATTTATAGACAAATGGACCACAGGACTAGATGTGGTCAGAACAATATTGAGTAAAGTTAATTGTTAGCCTTGAAAATAAACCGCAGGCGTGGCCGAAAACCAGGCCCACCGACAGAGTGCCCTGAAGCCACGCGTAGGAACGATACACGAAGTGGGTTAAGACCGTTCCCACCAACCAACCTTCAGGTACCCGGATAAAAGACAATTCCCGGATAGCGGCGTAAAGAATAAGTGCCGCAATAACTGCTCCAATTTTATTTTTTTTTTGTTCTGTCATTTTTGCCTTTTTGAGACTTAGTACATTTTTGATAATATAAATCGTTATTGTTGTTAATTGTTTAACTTTAAAGGTGTCCTCAGACCGGGAGTACTGAATTTAACTAGGGGGGAATGTGGCACCCCAGGAGTCCAGTTGCCACATTGGCATTGCCTCCCTCACAGGGGGTGATGCCATGCCTGGAAGCAAGGAGGGGTCCCCTTGTCAGGTAACACCAGCATCCAACACTTTTCCTGGCTCCAGACCAGAAGGGGGAGCTCTAACCCGGTTTCAGGGGAGCTTCCCCTTTAAATTGGGGCCCGGAGGCGGGGGATAGGAGATGGAGGAGAGTCAGTTGGGGAAGGAGGAGAGAACCTGGGGAGGGGAGCTGTGACAAAGCTCGCCCCAGAGAAAAGTGCCAGAAACCGGACACCGGAGTCCGTGGTTGCTCGGGTACTGAAGTCCCAGGGCTGGAGACTGCAGGTCTCCTGGCCTCACCAAACACCCGGCGGCCAGCAGCATACTAGAGCCCAGAGCCGCCACGAAGGAGCGACACCTGTAATAGGCTCGAGCTGCCTGCCATACAGGCTAGGATTTAACGATCAATCAGGAAAGAGGGCCGCAGCATAGCTTTAGGCAGCAGGGCTAAAGAGAATGGCGCAGAAGGAAGGCCTACAACCCCACCTGGCGAGGTCGATCCCAAATTGCTTCTAGGCTGCCCGGATCTCCATTACCTTTTGTTACCAGTGCCCCGGTCTGCACCATCAAACATCAAGTAAAGGTAGAGGAAACCACCATTCCTGTGTCGTCTGGTCATTATCTGCACCCTCAGTCCTGCACCCCAACATCCACAATCCCCTACATAAACCATACCGGTAGCCTGGGGCCCCGCTCTACCTGTGGGGAGCAAATCAATCCCAGCTGCGTCAGTAACCACCCCAGCAGTCTCTCAGAGACTGAGTAGTGGCGCCCACCCAGGAAGAACAGGCGCCATGTGTATGTCGAAAGAAGAGAAACCTCCCATCGTGGGTCGGGTTGCCGTATGGCGCGAAAAGCCGTGCCCGCCCCTTGCAACGACAGCCATATTAATAGACTTGTCCATCAGCCAGGGGGATCCGCCTCCTGGTGTGGCCGACAGCAAAATGGGAAAGATCCGCCCACGAAAGGGAAGAGGAAGGAAGGAGCCCTGGGAGAAGGGCAGATACACGTGCGGCTGCGGAGGTGTCACAGCTAACCCGTTACGTGTAATGGAGGGAAACGGCAACCAGACTCCAGTCCGTGGAATGGAGGCAGAAGACTCCCTCAGTAACCTGGAAGGAGTCCTGAAACCACTACCCCCGGTGGAACTGGGGTTCCTGCAGACCGAGATGCAGGAGCTGGGCCAGCAAATGGAGCAGGCCCAGAAGGCAGCAGTAGAGATGGAAAGATGGGCTGCTAGAAAATATCACTCAGCAGTGGTCGGCGTAGCCTGCAGCTACTTCCCCAGCCCCGGAGGGGACTAAGGAGAAGGAGACATGCAGCACTGGAAAGGCAGCTGCAGCAGGTAACACCCCTGCCCCGGTACCTGAGGAGAGCCTAATCGG
Source organism: Phyllobates terribilis (assembly GCF_046119375.1). Lineage (NCBI taxonomy): Eukaryota > Metazoa > Chordata > Amphibia > Anura > Dendrobatidae > Phyllobates > Phyllobates terribilis. Next base: position 864,752,329 of record NW_027362761.1, on the reverse strand, counting down.
ACTCCTGGGGCCACCAGCAGCCCCTGCACCCGGCTGGGTGTACAAAAGCGCCACGTGGGACTGGTCCGCACGCGTAGAGGATCAGCTAGGGGCCCCATTAATACCTGCTCCAACGTCCCGGGAAGTCTGTACAGGAAGGGTAGATTACAGGTGGGAGAACCCGGAAGGTGATCTAATGGGGTTTCCTGGGGAGGCCCAAGTGAAGGAGACACCGGAGGAGGCCCTGCAACGGGAAGAGCTCTGCCGGCAGCAGATCCGAACGTGGCAAGCGGAGGAGAAGGAGCGGTAGACCAGGTGGCGGGCTATGGAGGAGAGGAATATGAGGACCAAGGCCCTGGTCCGGAAGGCCAAACCTGCCGAATGGGGTGTGAGAGTGCTGGGCACCGTAGTGAAATTTGATCTACGCAAGGGCTGGGGTTTCATCAGACAGCCCAATGCTGCCCAGGATCTCTTCATCACCAGGAGGAACGTGGAGTCCCACCTTCAACAAGAACACCCTGACTGTGACTTGTACCCTGGCGCTCGAGTCACCTACACCCAGCATCGAGGAGAGAGGGGGTGGTACGCGCTCAATATGCGGAAGGCGAGTGCGGAGGACATGCCCCTGACATTCGGTGCCGCTGACCCCTGCCGACAAGAAGCAGCAGCTTCAGCCCTGGCTGCAGCAAAAAACTCGGATGCACCATCTAACGACAGGGAGGATTACGTGCTACCCTGGAAAAAGGCACCGCGGAAGGGGCAATAAGAACTGAACTGCGGAACCGCAGACGAAGTGAGTGTAAATAGTTACCCAGTTGGGTGTTTATATCAAAATTTATAAGTTAATAACTGTGTGTGATGTTAACATAATTAGTACCCGGTAGAAAAAGAAAAGAAAAAGACGTTATGGCTGTGGACAGTGATCAGCAAGAACTTTTACTATAAAAAGTTGGCACTTCTTAATGTGCTTTTTGTTGGTTTTATAGGCCACTGAACAAAAACTCGTTTGGCGTGGCCGAACACGTGGTCCAACGAGTGGATAAGCTATGCCCTGCAGCCACGCCCAGAGCCTACGTTGGGGGTTTTAGGATGGGTCCCCCATATTACACTTGAAACCCTGATAGGGATCTCACTGGAGCCTTCTGAGCTTGCTTGAAAAAATGTTATATGCAACGTTTTAGAAAAAGTGCCTCCCATAAAGGGAAGAAAAAGTTATTTATTTAACTTTTTTACCTGTGAATGCATTCTAAAAAAATTGCATGTTTTAAATTCTTGTTTTTTTTACTCTGTTCCAGCCCGCGGACTTGCTGTGTTTAACGGGGGGGGGGGTACAGCGCCTACAAGTAGTATTCAACCCCCTGCAGATTTAGCTGGTTGACACATGCGGAATTAACTTGGCATTGTGACATTTGTACTGTAGATCAGCCTGGAAGTGGGAAATGCACTGCAGCAAATTTTTTTTTGTTTTTGTTTTTGTTTTGTTTTTTAAAAACGTTAAAAGTTAATTCAGAGTGTCATTTATTATTCAACCCCTCAAACCACAAGAATTCTGTTTGGTCCCCCAAAAGTATTAAGAAGTAGTTCAGGCACCAAGAATAATGAGCTTCACATGTGTGGATTAAAGATCTCTTTTGCCAGCCTTTTCTGACTATTTAAGACCCTCCCCAAACTTGTGAACAGCACTCAGACATGGTCAACATGGGAAAGACAAAGGAGCATTCCAAGGCCATCAGAGACAAGATCGTGGAGGGTCACAAGGCTGGCAAGGGGTACAAAACCCTTTCCAAGGAGTTGGGCCTACCTGTCTCCACTGTTGGGAGCATCATCCGTAAGTGGAAGGCTTATGGAACTACTGTTAGCCTTCCACGGCCAGGACAGCCTTTGAAAGTGTCCTCCCGTGCCGAGGCCAGGCTTGTCCGAAGAGTCAAGGCTAACCCAAGGACAACAAGGAAGGAGCTCCGGGAAGATCTCATGGCAGTGGGGACATTGGTTTCAGTCAATACCATAAGTAACGTACTCCACCGCAATGGTCTCCGTTCCAGACGAGCCCGTAAGGTACCTTTACTTTCAAAGCGTCATGTCAAGGCTCGTCTACAGTTTGCTCATGATCACTTGGAGGACTCTGAGACAGACTGGTTCAAGGTTCTATGGTCTGATGAGACCAAGATCGAGATCTTTGGTGCCAACCACACACGTGACGTTTGGAGACTGGATGGCACTGCATACGACCCCAAGAATACCATCCCTACAGTCAAGCATGGTGGTGGCAGCATCATGCTGTGGGGCTGTTTCTCTGCCAAGGGGCCTGGCCATCTGGTCCGCATCCATGGGAAGATGGATAGCACGGCCTACCTGGAGATTTTGGCCAAGAACCTCCGCTCCTCCATCAAGGATCTTAAGATGGGTCGTAATTTCATCTTCCAACAAGACAACGACCCAAAGCACACAGCCAAGAAAACCAAGGCCTGGTTCAAGAGGGAAAAAGTCAAGGTGTTGGAGTGGCCTAGTCAGTCTCCCGACCTTAACCCAATTGAAAACTTGTGGAAGGAGCTCAAGAATAAAGTCCACATGAGACACCCAAAGAACCTAGATAACTTGGATAAGATCTGCATGGAGGAGTGGGCCAAGATAACTCCACAGACCTGTGCCGGCCTGATCAGGTCTTATAAAAGACGATTATTAGCTGTAATTGCAAACAAGGGTTATTCCACAAAATATTAAATATAGGGGTTGTATAATAATTGACCCACACTTTTATGTTTAAAATTTAATAAAATTCAACTGAGCAACATAACTTTTTGGTTTGTAAGATTTATGCTTCTGTTCATAAAACCTACTCTCGTTTGCAGTTTGAAGGCTCTAACTTATTTGCATCTTATCAAACCAGCTAAATCTGCAGGGGGTTGAATACTACTTGTAGGCACTGTATGTGGCGCCCCTGCAGGTCCAGTCGCCACAGAGGTACTGCATCTCAGCCAGAGGTGTGGTGCCCCACTCTCGGGTATGGAGGGAGCACTACCCAGGACCCACACACCCACATCCAACACCACATCACTCCAGTAGGGAAGGGCGAGATTGCTCCTGAGGGAGAGCACAGTCCCTGTCCCTGTCTGGAGGAGGGAACTAGGTAGAGGAGGTGGGTGGAGGAAGTAGTTTAGGGGAGCACACAAGGAAGGACTGAAGGTAGAGGGGACCACGTAGAGTGACAGTTAGTGACGTGGGTCACATGACAGACAGTATAAAAAGACAGGTAGAAACATCTAGGGGGCCCAGTGAGTGAGGACCGTTGAGGAGTAGGGTCCAGACAGAGTGAGGGCCCAGTCAGAGGGGCCCAGTAGGAGAGAGAACGAGAGGAGCGAGGGAGTCAGAGAAGGGCTCCAGAGACAGAGAAGGGATCCTAGGGGCACGGGAAGTGCGGAGTCCACCCGTGCGCCCGAATTCACGCCGACCATAGTCGGGAGAAGGGATCAGGTCGCAGTAGGGGACCAGCCCCAGACTAGTGGAGGACTGCAAGACTCAGCTAGCAAACCGGAGGCTGCGGTATCTCTAAGTGCCGTAGCCAAAACAACACACATTCGCTGAAAAGGTGGCCATATAGGACCAAGGGGACAGAGAGGACGTCGCCCGACAAGGCCCACGGCCACTGGCTCGGGACACTGTGTGTGAGGCGCAGGGCAGGAGGACGAGAGCCAGCACAGAGAGAGACGACCCGGGAAAGGTACACAAGAAGGGGGTCCTGATCAAGTGCACCCAAGTTATCTGAGAGTTGGCTACTTCCCTGGAGGACACAGGACTCGGTGGGCTGTTATAACCTGCTGGCAGTTGTAACCTGGAACATCATAAGAACTGTGAGTAAAAACTTGAAGACTGCACCCTGCTGGCCTGCTGTGTCCTTGACTTAATTGCTGCGTCACCTGCCTTGCACTACACCAACAACAAAGCTACCTCTTTAACTGGCCTGGGGCCTAGCTCTACCCGTGGAGAGCAGAACCATCTCTGCTGCGTCACCAACGGCTCCAGTGGATCTGAACAGCAGCGGCAGCCACCTATAGCCGCATACCACGGGTGGCGTCACGAAACTTTATCCCCAAAACTTTATCCCCCTCTGTTATTGACCCCTCGGGGCCACGGACCGGGTCACGCCACCCTGACTATCCTAAAAGAACCAACCGGCGGGCGCCAAGTACTCCACGGCCCCAGGGGGCGCGTCATATAGATGCTGATATTTTTTTCACATTGACATTCATTCAGTCTGTGTCATCTGAACAGCCCCATTGAATAACATTGGTCTGAGTACTGTCCGTGTGAGATCAGTTTTTTTCAGCACTTGGACCGAAAATAAGGTCATGTGAACCTTTCCTCATGGTGCTGGTGGGCTGACAAATGGAGCACTATCCCTCAGTGAAACCCCTCATATGCCACTGTAAATACTTGCAGCGACATCTGATGAGTTAAAGGGCTGGGAATGGAGCTAGCTCTGGGCCTAGCACACACTGCATGAGCTGTACATAACTCCTGTGCCCGTGCCATCGTTGGGTAACTGTAGATCCAATTTTAAAGGGATTGTCCGGTCTAAATTGATAAGTCTGCAGTCACTGTGTGTGACTGCAGACTTATGAATGCCCCCAGTCCAGGCATTGTTCACTGCAAGGATGGCGGCGATGTATGCGATATGCATACTCCCGGCCAGACCACAACTAGTGGGTGCGGCTTCGCTCCATACACTTGTATAGAGCAAGGCCGCACCAACTACACTGTGTTCCAAATTATTATGCAAATAATATTTTCTCCGATTTTCCCAAATTACCTATATGAATTGCAGTCATTGTAATTTTCCAGTCAAATAACTATTAGAGTACAATTGAAAGGTTTTTGTACAAGCTGCCTATGATAACAGTATATTTTTAAAAAAACAAAAAACTCAACCTGCACTCAAAATGCATGTTCCAAATTATTATGCACAGCAGAGTTTTCAACCTTTTCATTTTAATAAAGAACAAAAAAATTGTCATTTTTGAAATTATAAGCATTAGCAGGTTATTACAAACTGAAATCAAACAGTTTTCAACTCAAAACTTTATTCTAGGTGATGTTACATTTGCACATAGGACCGCTTGTTCGAAAGGAGCTTCTGAACTCTCTCGTCCATTGAATTTGTCAGGTTTTGGATGGTTTCTGCTTCAATTGTTTTGCATGAGGACTGAATACCCTCCCAGAGCTGTTGCTTAGATGTGAACTGCCTCCCGCCATCATAGACACTCCTTTTGATGATGCTCCAGAGGTTCTCAATGGGGTTGAGGTCAGGGGAGCATGGGTGCCACACCATAAGTTTGTCCCCTTTTATGCCCATAGCAGCCAGAGATGCAGATGTGTTATGTGCAGCATGAGACGGGGCATGTTTAATGTTAATACGCAGTTTGAGTGTACAGCGGGGTGGGGGGAGGGGCAGGGGATGGATCTCTGCAGGAACAATGAAGATCTCCATTTTTTTTTCTCTTTCCCGCATTTGCAGTGGGGAGGTGCAATCTGTCAGCCTATCAGCAGCGCACACACGGAGCGAAGTGCTTTTTTTCACACAAGCAAGGGCATGTGTCATTGGCAGTGTATGTCACATGTCCTTGCCCTATAAGACCAAGCCATTTTCCCCGTCGCCACCATTTTCTCACTGCTGCAGCTGCGTGTTAGACGGCACCGCTGTTGCTGTGTGCGCTATACCTTGTTAATTTCAAGCCAATTTTCGCACAAATCTACAGATAGCTTGGGAGTAGGGAATAGTTGTGATTGCAGTCCTTTTAAGGACTAGGTTACAGCATTTCCTACGACTTTTATCAGGCAGGTCTGTGCTCTTAAATAGATAGATTGTGGGAGTAAAGACTAATTGTAATTGGAGTCCTTTTCAGGACTAGGTTACATCAGTTCCTATCAGTTTTTGCCAGGGAGGTCTGTGCCAGTGCTGTGCAAGTTTTTTTCACAGCATTTGGCTGAATCTAGCAAAGCTAATCCTTTTTGGCATATTGCAGAGTGTGTTAGTCAGTGGAGTAGCCTATCTGTGTTGCAAGATATACCACCTGTGTATAGAATACCAATTTGTTTACTGCACCTAGTGAAGTAAAATCTTTTGGGCATAGCATCATTCTATTAGTCCATCTATACTGACCTCCATCAGGTTGCAAATTGAATATAATTTTTTTCTGCATCTAGCTCTGAAAAAATATTGGGCTTCTAGCTGTGTGTGGGACTTGTTCTATTAATCCATCTATACAGACCTCCATCAGGTTGCAAACTGAATATATTTTTTTCTGCATCTACCTCTGAAAAATATTGGGCTTCTAGCTGTGTGTGGGACTTGTTCTATTAATCCATCTATACAGACCTCCATCAGGTTGCAAACTGAATATATTTTTTTCTGCATCTACCTCTGAAAAAATATTGGGCTTCTAGCTGTGTGTGGGACTTGTTCTATTAATCCATCTATACAGACCTCCATCAGGTTGCAAACTGAATATATTTTTTTCTGCATCTACCTCTGAAAAAATATTGGGCTTCTAGCTGTGTGTGGGACTTGTTGTATTAGTCCATCTATACTGACCTCCATCAGGTTGCAAACTGAATAAATTTTTTTCTGCATCTACCTCTGAAAAAATATTGGGCTTCTAGCTGTGTGTGGGACTTGTTGTATTAGTCCATCTATACTGACCTCCATCAGGTTGCAAACTGAATATATTTTTTTCTGCATCTACCTCTGAAAAAATATTGGGCTTCTAGCTGTGTGTGGGACTTGTTCTATTAATCCATCTATACAGACCTCCATCAGGTTGCAAACTGAATATATTTTTTTCTGCATCTACCTCTGAAAAAATATTGGGCTTCTAGCTGTGTGTGGGACTTGTTCTATTAATCCATCTATACAGACCTCCATCAGGTTGCAAATTGAATATAATTTTTTTCTGCATCTAACCCAGCCAATAGTTTTGGCCTAATACCACAGTTTGGCCACTCAGCTCTGCTCGGTTCCCATCCATTGTTTTTTTGTGCAAACAACTCCAGAGTTGTGAATTAGTTAACCACCAAAATGAGTGGAAAAAGGCCTGCTGCTGGTGGAAAGGGGAATAGGCGTGTTGGGAAGGGGAAAAAAGGTTGTGTCCGTGGGGTAGGTGTTAAAGCAACAGTAACATCTGCAGAAGAAAGACCATCTTCCAGCCAAACTAAAATGTCTACTTCTTTTAGCGGACAATGTGATTATCTGTAACATTTGTCAGCAAAAGCTAAGTAGAGGCCAAAAAATACATAGTTTGAGTACTTCATGCATGAACCGGCACATGGACATGAAGCATAAGTTGCAGTGGGAAGCTCAGTGTGCTACAATGCGGCCTAGCTGGCCGGGCCAACCACCGTCTGCCATATCTTGTGCATCCGCGGCCTCTTCATCCTCTGTGACTGGGGGGACAGCAGTCACACCTGTTTTGGGGCGCAGACCTGCCACCTCTTTACCCGCAACAGCCAGCGTGATTGGCAGGTCATCATTTTCTTTCGAGGTGGTAACACCAGCTGGTGTTGAGCGCTGTCCGACATCGATAGCACCACCTTTGGATCAAGGCAACCTAACATGTCCGCCTGCATCTTCCTCACAGACCGGCAGTTTGCCGGGGACACCCTTATCAACCCCGTCTAAGCACAATAGCCAGCCCTCGGTCCCTCAGATGTGGACAAGTAAAAGACCATTTCCTCCTAGCCATGAGAAAGCTAAGAGGTTGAATTTCACCATCTGCAAGCTCTTGGCTACAGAAATGCTGCCTTTCCGCCTGGTGGACACAGAGGATTTTCGAGACCTTATGTCCGTCCCAGTGCCCCAGTACCAGATGCCCAGTCGGCACTACTTCTCAAAGAAAGGTGTGCCTGTGCTCCACCAGCATGTCGCACACAACATCACCGCTTCTTTGAGAAACTCTGTGTGTGACAGGGTGCATTTCACCACAGACACTTGGACGAGTAGGCATGGACAGGGGCGTTACATGTCGCTGACTGGGCACTGGGTAACTATGGTGACAGCAGGACAAGGGGCTGCTGTCCAAGTCTTGCCGTCCCCACGAGTTGTGCGTCAATCCTCTTTATGTCAAAGTTCCTCCACTGCTTCTGCCTCCTCAACCTCCTCTCGGTCTTCCACCTGCACCCAAAGCCTGTCTGGTCATGCCACAAGCTTTCTAACTGCGCAGAAGGGATCCTGCACACCTCCTTATTATGCTGGCAGTAGGGCTCAACGTCATCAGGCGGTTTTTACATTGAAATGTCTGGGAAATGTGAGTCACACAGCTGAGGAGTTGTGGTCAGCTCTGGAGAACCAATTTCATGAATGGTTGTCTCCACTGGACCTGAAACCAGGGAAGGCCGTGTGCGACAATGCTGCAAACCTGGGTGCGGCCCTTCGCCGGGGCAATGTCACACACGTGCCTTGTATGGCTCACGTGTTGAACCTGGTTGTCCAGCAATTTTTAGCCCACTATCCCAGACTAGATGGCCTTCTGCAGAGGGCACGGTCGCTGTGTGCTCACTTCCGCCGTTCGCATCCCGCAGCTCAGCGACTTACATCTCTACAGAAGTCGTTGGGCCTGCCACTTCACCGGCTAAAATGCGATGTGCCTACCCGGTGGAATTCAACTCTGCACATGTTGCAGCGACTGTGGCAGCACCGACAAGCCCTGGTGCAATACGTTCTGACGTATAGCCTGGGCCAACGAGATTCAGAGGTGGGGCAAATCACGCTGGAGGAGTGGTCTCAGATCAGGGACCTATGCACCCTTCTGCACAGTTTTGAAATGGCGACGAAGATGTTTAGTGCTGACGATGCCATTATCAGCATGACTATTCCGGTGATTTACATGCTGGAGCACATGTTAAACAGAATTCGGAGTCAGGTGGTGGCACAAGAGGAGGTGGAGGAAGTAGAGGAGGAGGAGTTGTATGCGGAAGGGCTAACATCTGCAAGGTCCAGACGGTCGGCAGCACCAAGGCGGCAGGCATGTGAGGGTGGGGGAGATGGTTTTACCAGGGCGCATGGTAGCAGCCAAACTAGTGAGGAAGGTGCAGGAGTCCAGGAAGAAGTGGAGGACGAACTGATGGAAGACTCATCAGATGAGGGAGACCTTGATCACATTTCTGTTGTGCGAGGTTGGGGGGAGAGGACAGAGGAAGGAAGCATGATTGTTACCTCGCCACCAACACAACAGGGACTTGGTGCTACTGGATGCGCAACACACATGAGTGCCTTCTTGCTGCACTACCTGCAACATGACCCTCGAATTGTGAGAATTAGAAATAATCCTGACTACTGGGTTGCCACACTGTTAGATCCCCGGTACAAAAGTAAATTTGCAGAAATTATTCCTGCCATAGAAAGGGATGCATGCATGCAGGAGTATCAGCAGAGACTGTTGCAGAATCTTACATGTGCTTTTCCACAAAATACCAGTGGTGCACGTAGTGAATCTCACAGTTCCAACTTGCCAACCGTGGGACCGTCAAGTGTTCAGCACTCAAACCGTAACAGAACCACAGTATCTGCTGGTAACATCAATTTTGCGGAATCATTTCACCACTTTTTTAGCCCATCCTTTGCAAGGCCACAGGAGACAAGAAGTCTGACACATAGTCAACGCCTAGAGACGATGGTACAGGAGTATCTCCAAGTAAACATTGAAGCCACGACTGTGTCACTGGACCCTTGCTCTTTTTGGGCTTCCAATCTGGATAAATGGCCGGAGCTAGCCACTTACGCCTTGGAGATCTTGTCATGCCCCGCAGCCAGCGTTCTGTCTGAACGTGTGTTCAGCGCTGCTGGTGGTGTGCTGACAGATAAGCGCACGCGGCTCTCCACTGATAATGTAGACAGACTCACGTTCATAAAGATGAACAAATCATGGATCCGAAACGACTTTTCTACCCCTGTGTCATCCTGGGGAGAGTTTATCTGTATCTTGGCTGGAAAATAATTTGGGCTTTGTAGCAGTGTGCAGCACTGATTCTATTAGGCCATCTATAATAAGCTCCACCAGATTTAAAATTACTAATCATGTCTATCTGTATCTTGACTGGAAAATAATTTGGGCTTTGTAGCAGTGTGCAGCACTGATCCTATTAGGCCATCTATACTAAAGCTTCACCAGATTTAAAATTAATAATAATTTTTAGCTGCATCTAGCCCGGAAAATCATTTTGGGGCTCCGAGATGCGCAAGACACATAAGTGCCTTCTTGCTGCACTACCTGCAGCATGACCCTCATATTGTCAGAATTCGAAGTAATCATGACTACTGGGTTGCCACACTCTTAGATCCCCCAAACTTTTCGATCAACCTTTTCATTTTAATAAAGACCAAAAAAATGGTCATTTTTGAAATTATAAGCATTAGCAGGTTGTTAGAAACTGAAATCAAACAGTTTTCAACTCAAAACTTTATTCTAGGTGATGTTACATTTTCACATAGGACCCCTTGTTCGAAAGGAGCTTCTGAACTCTCTCGTCCATTGAATTTGTCAGGTTTTGGATGGTTTCTGCTTCAATTGTTTTGCATGAGGACAGAATACCCTCCCAGAGCTGTTGCTTAGATGTGAACTGCCTCCCGCCATCATAGACACTCCTTTTAATGATGCTCCAAAGGTTCTGAATGGGGTACAGGTCAGGGGAGCATGGGGGTCACACCATAAGTTTGTCCCCTTTTATGCCCATATCAGCCAGAGATGCAGATGTTTTATGTGCAGCATGAGATGGTGCATTATCATGCAGAAAAATGATCTTGCTGTGAAATACACGGTTCTTCTTCTTGAACCATGGCAGGAAGTGCTGTTTGAGAAAATCCACATACATTATGGAGTTCATCTTTAGCGCCTTCAGGGATCCTAAAGGGGCCGACAATCTCTCTCCCCATGATTCCAGCCCAAAACATTACTCCACCTCCTACTTGTTGGCGCTGTAGCCGTGTTTGCGTGGGGTGTCCATCAACCAGCCATCCTCCACTCCATCCATCTGGACCATCGAGCGCTGCACGGCACTCATCCGTGAACAAAACAGTTTTGAAATCAGTCTTCATGTAATGTTTGGCCCACTGGAGCCGTTTCTGCTTGTGTGAAGTGGATAGAGGAGGTCGACAGGATGGCGTATGCACAGCTGCAAACCTCTGAAGGACCCTGCATCTTGTTGTTCGGGGGACGTTGGAGGCACAAGCAGCTTCAAAAACTTGTCTGCTGCTATGACAAGGCTTTTTTGCCGCTGCTCTTTCAACCTGACGTAATTGCCTGTAGGAAAGAGTCCTCAATTTGCCCTTATCAGCACGCACACGTGTGTACTGTGAATCAGCTACATACTTCTTGATTGCCAAGACACTTCATCCTGATCATCGCACAATGTTGATTGTAGTCATGCCTTGACCTAAACACTCCACAATTTGTTGCTTCTCAGCAGCCGACACATCCTTTTTCTTTCCCATTTTGGCAGAAAATGTAGGCTGCTTAATAATGTGAGACAGCCTTCTTAAGTAGTCTTGCCTTTCATTGGACACACCTGCCAAACTAATTAGCACAGGTGTCTGCAATTGCTTACAGTGATATAAAGAGCCCTGACACACATCACCATCAATGAGTTTAACTGACAAACAAACAAATTCTTCCCTTATCACTCCTAAACACTTTTTGCATAATAATTTGGAACGCAGTGTACATGTGCTTTTCCACAAAACACCAGTGGTTCACATAGTGAATCTTACAGTTCTAACTTGCCAACCGTGGTCTGTATGGAGTTGTTCAATAAAGGGCCCAAAATTAAGATAACATAGATGGGAGAGGTCTCTATGAATAGGAATTCCTAAGTATTTGATACCCTGTGAGGGCCAGGCAAAGGGAAAGTTGGACTGGATGGAATCCTATATGGATTTGGGGAGGGAGACATCGAGGGCCTCAGACTTCGCTGCATTGATTTTAAAATTTGACCATGTAACAAAGTGATCTATTTCAGCCATAACAGCATGGATGGATATATGTGATTGAGTGATATATACTAGGACATCATCAGCAAATAGAGAGCACTTGTACTCGGTGCCTCCCACCTCAATCCACCTAATATTGGGGTTATGGCGAATTGATGAGAGCAGGTGCTCCGTCACTAGGATGTATAAAAGAGGGGACAGAGGACATCCCTGCCTTGTCCCATTGGTGATTGTGAAAGGTGATGAAAATGTTCTGATGCACCCCCTGGGCCTTGGGACACCCGGAGCCGGACCCTTTTTGGTGGATGCTGGTGGTTGTAGTCTTCGTGGCGGCGACCCGGTTCCGTGGCTCAGGGTGGTCAAACCAGTGGCGGAACTATTTATGTGGTTTTGATGTTTAAATGTCCGACTACGCCACCCGTGGATTGCGGTCAGAGTGAACCGCCGCTGCAGGGCAGACCGCTGAGGCTGGTGTTGTGGGTGCAGCAGAGCGTAGCATAACTCCCCACGGGAGGAGTATAGCCTCAGGGCAGTGTATGCGGAGGATGGGGGTGATGGTGCAGGGCAGCAGCAGTAACGACACGGAGTCAGTGATGCAGTCCAGGGCCTTTACTCACAGTTCTTATTATCCAGACCACGTCTGCAGGTAACGGCTGCCCACGTCGTACTGTGCTCACCAGGTGAGGGGCTCAGACAACTCCCAGATAACTTTGGAGCGCTTCACAGGACCCCCTTTGTGTGTCCTTTGTCTGGCCTTTCTTACCAACCCTTCTGTCCGGCTGCCTCGGGCCTCCTCTTGGTAAACTTGGTGCCAGTTTCCCTGACCCTACGTGGTGCCTTCCTAGCGGGTGTAGCGAGGGGCTGCGCCACATAAAATGTCAGAGCCTCCGGTTTCTAGCTGAGGGTCGTTTCCTGCCTCCACTAGTTTCGGGGACCGGTCTCCCCCTTTGGCCTGACCCCTCCACGCAGGTGGATTCGGGCGTGCGGTGGCGACTCGCCCGTCCGCACCCCTGGGATCCCTTCATTCCTCGTTCCTGGAGCCTTCTCCGCTCCTCTTCCTTCCTTCTCCCTCTTCCAGGCCTGGGCCTCTGTTACTAGGCCCGCCTCCGGAGCAGAGCTCATGCAGAGCCCCTGCTCCCTGCCACTTCTGCTCAGACTTCTCTGCACTGAACTAAGATGGTGCCCACCTTTTATACTCCCTTCTCAATGCACCCAGGAACTGCTTCCTCCCTGCTCCTGCACTACAGGGTTCCCCTTCCTCAGTGTTCCCTCCCCCCACTCCAGCCAGGGACAGGGACTGTCGTGCCCATCTCAGAGGCATATTGGTCGCCCTGCCCCACGGCAATGTGGTGTAATGCATGCAGGTGTCGGGTCCTGATCCACACTCCATCCTTACCTGAGAGTGAGATATCACACCTCTGGGTGAGGTGCAATACCTCTGTAGCAACCGAGCCCTCAGGGTGCTACAGTTCCATTTATCTTCAGCCTAGGTGACGTATTGTGATACAGGGCCGTGATTTTGGCTATAAAAGGGTCCCCTAGACCCCTACCCCAAGCTTTTTAAGAGAATCATATATGGCGTGCCAGGAGACTCTATGGAATGCTTTCTCAGCATCCAACGAGAGTATCTAATTACAAATTTTTAACTGCATCTAGCCCAGGAAATACTTTGTGCCTAGTAGCAGTGTCTGCTAGTCAGCGGATTATCCCGGCTGTTAAGCAAGCTACACCACCTGTAGTTTAGACACTTAATTTTTTCAAAGGAAATGCTTCGGGACCATGGGATACTCAGTGAAGAGCATCAGGAGGCACCCCAAGGCATAGGGGCTGGGACTGGCAGTAGGATGCATTGCGGTGGACAGCCGAGCTCGATCCTTATAAAAGCTTTTTAACTGCAGCAGCTTTAGTGGACGCTACTGGAGCTGGAATTACGCGGCTGCTGGCATGAGACTTGCCCTCCAATAGATCCTTGTAAATGGATTTAAAGTGTATTCATTCAAATTAGAGAGACAATTTAAATTAAAAAGCTTAGAGCTGCCTCCACCACAGGGGGGCTCGCTCGACCCACCAGCGGACAGGCACCAGTATTGGGAGAGGGGGGCTGGCCATCAGGGTTCACCACGGCTCTGGCACAAACCCGGCGACACGGAGGTGGCACGGGCAGGAGCGGACTGGCCGTGTCGGCTTCTCACTTTTTGGATTTTAGAAGGGCATGACATGCCTATATCTGTGTCTCCCCCTCCTTTTACTCCTCCACCTCTTTTATTTTCGCATGACTATATGTACTTGTCACTTTTCCATGTGTTAGTTTTGTCTTCTGAGCAGTTTGTCAGCTTTTGGACACCTTTGAAGGTGTTTTCTATGTGTTTCTATGTGTTTTTGTTTGCCTGCCATTGGTTTTAACGGTGTTCGAAGGTGTTCGACGAACAGTTCGACGAACAGTTCGGCGAACACACGGGTGTTCGACGAACCGAACCGAACTCGAACACTACGGGGGTGGCTCAACACTAGTTAACAGCCATTTTCAGGTCTCTCCAGAAATGCTTAATTGGGTTTAGGTCAGGGCTCTGGGTGGGCCAGTCAAGAATGGTCACAGAGTTGTTCTGAAGCCACTCCTTTGTTATTTTAGCTGTTTGCTTAGGGTCATTGTCTTGTTGGAAGGTGAACCTTCGACCAAGTCTGAGGTCCAGAGCACTCTGGAAGAGGTTTTCATCCAGGATATCTCCGTACTTGGCCGCATTCATGTTTCCTTCAATTGCAACTAGTGTTGAGTGAGTATATTCTGTTAACCCTTTCGCCGAGTATGCTCAGGCGAGCACCGAGTAGTTACAGCTGCTCGGTGTTATGTTTAAATCACTCCCGTGTGCATGATTTGCGACTCTTTGACAGCTTTATTACATGTGAGGAATGCAAAAGAAACAATCATTCCTCACATGTATTAAAGCTGTCAAACAGTTGCAAATCATGCACGCGGGAGTGATTTAAACATAACACCGAGCAGCTGTAACTACTCGGTGCTCGCCCGAGCATACTCGGCGAAAGGGTTAACAGAACATACTCGCTCAACGCTAATTGCAACCAGTCGTCCTGTCCCTGCAGCTGAAAAACACCCCCATAGCATGATGCTGCCACCACCATGTTTCACTGTTGGGATTGTATTGGCCAGGTGATGAGCAGTGCCTGGTTTTCTCCACACATACCGCTTAGAATTATCACCAAAAAGTTCTATCTTCGTCTCATCAGACCAGAGAATCTTATTTCTCATAGTCTGGGAGTCCTTCATGTGTTTTTGAGCAAACTCTATGCGGGCTTTCATATATCTTGCACTGATGAGAGGCTTCCGTCGGGCCACTCTGCCATAAAGGCCAGTCCAGGGGTGAACGAAGCATTTCCTGTGCGAAACGCGCGTCGGATGTGTGGTGGGTGCCTGGACCTCAGACGTATGCTCCCTGGTAAATATGATCTCTTCTTATGTTCATATTAGGTAGTTTTAGTATGGGTTTTTCTAGTGCAATATACGTAGTTCCACAAGGACACTATTGATATTTATTTACCTGTATTAATTTATTGGTTGTGCTTCTCTATCTATATCTGTTCTTTACATGTGGTGTTTGAGGGTGCCATGTCACATTGGCAGAGCCCCTGAGATGCCAAACAGCAGAAACTGCCCATAAGTGACGTCATTTTACAAACTACACCTCTCAATTAATTCATCTAGGGGTGCAGTGAGTATGTTGACACCATATGTGCCTCACTGAAATTTATACCATTGGGCGGTGAAGAAAGAATAATTACATTTTTGCCACTAAAATGTTGTTTTAGACCCAAATTTTAATTTTTATAAGGGCTAATAGGAAAAAAAGGACCTCTCAGTTTGTTGTGCAATTTCTCTTGAGTATGCCAATACCCTACATGTAATCGGGAACTACTTTTGAGGCACAGTGCAAAACTCAGAAGGCAAAGAGTGCCATAATTTCGTGTAGATTTTACTGTTATGATTTGCGGGTGCCATGACCCACTGGGAGAGCACCTGAGGTGCCAGAACAGCAGAATCCCCCCATAAGTGACTTTATTTTACAAACTACTTCTCTCAATGAATTCATCCAAGGGTGCAGTGATCATATTGACACCACAGGTGTGTCACAGAATTTTATACCATTGGGCAGTAAAGAAAAAATAATTACATTTTTACCACAAAAATTTGTTTTAGACCCAGATTTTACATTTTCACAAGGGGAAATGGGTAAAAATGGCACCAAGATTTGTCACACAATTTCTGCAGAACATGGAAATATCCCATATGTGGCTGTACAGTACTGCTTAGCCACACGGCAAGACTCGGGAAGGACAGAGCGCTATTTGTCTTCTGGAGCGCAGATTTTCCTAGAATATTATGCAGACTCCATATACACAGCCCTTAACTGCTAGAAGAGCAGAATACCTCCTTAAGTGAACCCATTTTGGAAATTATACCCCATTGGGAATTTATCTACAAGTGTAGTGATGATTTTGACTCCATGGGTGTTTTTCAGAAACAAGCAGCATTGGATGTTGCTGAGTGAAAATTGCAAATTTTCTATTGTAGTGTCCATACATTGTAGTGTCCAGTACCAGGGGACTGTTTTTTTGTGTGTATTGAGTACAAGCTTTTATTGGGAACATTTTGCATAACATTTTGGATTACATTTGTCCTGCGCTTTACGCTGAGCACTTATATTGGGGTTTCCATCTCTGAATGATGTGATTCAGATGAAACGCCAAGGGATCTATTCACTATAATGAGGCAGCAGAGTTACTCTGGATTCCATCTGGCCTCTGTTCAGTGGTGTCCTTCTTTTCAGAGGTGCACAAAACTCTGGCCTATGGCACTTTTATGCACTCCTAATAAAAAGAGAGACACCGCCAAATCATAGGTCAGATGGTGTCCACAGTGCCTCCATCGGCCTCATTATAGGAAATCTTCCGCTGTGGGTTCCATCTGAATCACGTATTTCAGAGATTTACACTGAAATTCCGGTGTAAGTGCTCAGCGCAGAGCGCAGGATAAATGTGAGCCAAGTCTTACTGAGATCTTTGTGATGCAGTGTGAACAAATAAACAGCAGGTGAAGAATTGGTTTTACTTATTTTTTACCCTGTTCCTCGTGCGGTAGAAGTGATTAGATGACTTTATTCTTCGGGGCAGTGCAATTACAGCGATACCAGATTTATATAGTTTTTTCTGTTTGGCTGCTGTCACACACTAAAAGATGCATTTTTTTTTGGAAAAATAAGTTTTTGTATCGCCATATTTTGAGAGCTATAATCTTTCCATATTTCTGCCTACAGGGTCATTTGAGCGCTTGCTTTTCGCGGAACAAGTGGATGTTTTTATTGGTACCATTTGTGGCACGTGACATTTTTTGATCGCTTTCTATTCCGATTTTTGGAAGGCAGAGTGAACAAAAAAACAGCCATTCAGGAATTGTTTTTCTTTTAATGCCGTTCACCATGGGGTAAAATTGATAAGGCAGCTTTATTCTTCAGGTCAGTATGCGATACCACGTTTATATTTTTTATGTTTTGGTGCTTTTACACAATAAAATTATTTTCTAGAAAAAATAATTATTTTTGCATGCCTTTATTCTGAGAGCTATAACTTTTTTATTTTTCTGCTGATGGAGCTGTAAGGCAGCTTGTTTTTTTGCAGGAAAGATGTTGTTTTCAGCTATACCATTTTTATTTACATTCGTGTTTTTGATCGCATTTTATTCCACTTTATATTCAGCGGTGTGATGAAAAAGCATAGTTTGTTGCCTCGTTTTGTTTTGTTTTTCGGTGTTCACTGAAAGGGTTAACTAGTGGGACTGTTTTATAGGTTTGGTTGTTCCAGACGCGGCAATGCCAAATATGTTTTTTTTCCCAAAAAATATTTATTTATTTATTGATAATATATATATATATATACAGTACAGACCAAAAGTTTGGACACACCTTCTCATTTAAAGATTTTTCTGTATTTTCATGACTATGAAAATTGAGGCATCAAAACTATGAATTAACACATGTGGAATTATATACTTAACAAAAGAGTGTGAAACAACTGAAAATATGTCTTATATTCTAGGTTCTTCAAAGTAGCCACATTTTGCTTTGATGACTGCTTTGCACACTCTTGGCATTCTCTTGATGAGCTTCAAGAGGTAGTCACCGGAAATGGTCTTCCAACAATCTTGAAGGAGTTCCCAAAGATGCTTAGCACTTGTTGGCCCTTTTGCCTTCACTCTGCGGTCCAGCTCACCCTAAACCATCTCGATGGGGTTCAGGTCTGGTGACTGTGGAGGCCAGGTCAACTGGCATAGCACCCCATCACTCTCCTTCTTGGTCAAATAGCCCTTGCACAGCCTGGAGGTGTGTTTGGGGTCATTGTCCTGTTGAAAAATAAATGATGGTCCAACTAAACGCAAACTGGATGGAATAGCATGCCGCTGCAAGATGCTGTGGTAGCCATGCTGGTTCAGTATGCCTTCAATTTTGAATAAATCCCCAACAGTGTCACCAGCAAAGCACCCCCACACCATCACACCTCCTCCTCCTCCATGCTTCACGGTGGGAACCAGGCATGTAGAGTCCATCCGTTCACCTTTTCTGCGTCGCACAAAGACACGGTGGTTGGAACCAAAGATCTCAAATTTGGACTCATCAGACCAAAGCACAGATTTCCACTGGTCTAATGTCCATTCCTTGTGTTCTTTAGCCCAAACAAGTCTCTTCTGCTTGTTGCCTGTCCTTAGCAGTGGTTTCCTAGCAGATATTTTACCATGAAGGCCTGCTGCACAAAGTCTCCTCTTCACAGTTGTTGTAGAGATGTGTCTGCTGCTAGAACTCTGTGTGGCATTGACCTGGTCTCTAATCTGAGCTGCTGTTAACCTGCGATTTCTAAGGCTGGTGACTCGGATAAACTTATCCTCAGAAGCAGAGGTGACTCTTGGTCTTCCTTTCCTGGGGCGGTCCTCATGTGAGCCAGTTTCTTTGTAGCGCTTGATGGTTTTTGCAACTGCACTTGGGGACACTTTCAAAGTTTGCCCAATTTTTCGCACTGACTGACCTGACTGGTGAATAGTATTGTTTATGCCAGCATGAAAATCGGTGTCTGTAAATCGCGCAGGTGCTACTGACATTAATGCTGTATGGGGACAGAATGATTTTATTAGGCTATGTTCATATGTTGCGTTTTTGCTGTGTTTTTTTTAATGAAAATTTTCAGCTGCATTTTACAGTACCAGCAAAGTCTATGAGACTTCAGAAATCTCATGTACACACCTTGGTTTTTTTCCTGACTGTTTTGTCAAAGAGCTGCGTTTTTGCAAAATGCAACATGTCACTTCTTTCAGCGTTTTTTCAGCATTTTTGCAGCGATTTTCGCCCATTGAATGGGTAGTGCAAAAATGCAGATATCAGGTTTTGCTGCGTTTTTGGTGCCAACACCTGAGGAAGTCGAATCAGGTTATTTTTTTTATGCACTAAACTTTATCAGCTTGCACAAGAGACAAATGTACCCTGACAAAAAAGTAGGAAAAACACAGCAAAAACTCATCCAAACCTGCTTTTTTTAGGTTGCTTTTTATCGCCAAGAGAGCAGGTTTTGCCTGCAGAAAAAAAAAAACGCAACGTGTGAACATAGCCTTAATGATTGTTATATCCATCCCTTTATAATTTTGTTGGCCTGTGTGAATGGGACATACAATGAGCGCATATCAATATACTTTATCAGCCTTGGTTTGTTGGAAAAAATTGGTCCCTGTAAATGAGCCTTTAGTCTATTCATATCAAACACTAGGTTCCCCTGACGAAGCCGTGTGGGTCACGGCGATACGCGTGGGGCTCTCCCTCCTGCTCCCCACTCCATACTATGGAGGTTATCTGGCACTTGCATACTAGCTGGCGTCTTAGGTATTTTTTCAGTGTCTACACATGACACTGCACATACATGCACATTCTGCATAGGTTATATTTTCTTTACCTTTCAGCACACATTATTGTTGGTGCCTTTTGGTAAAATAATTAGTGCCCAAACGTAACAGCTCAGATATTTGGGTCTTTTTTCCACTTTCGAGGGGTATGCTTATTGTGGCCCTATGACAACTCTTATTGTGGAGGTTGTTCTCATGGTAACACTCAGCCACACATGTTTGTAATATTAGATATCTGTTATTATGATATATATATATTTATTCATTGTCAGAATGTTATGAAACTGTGTACTTACCTCTGTATTTAATATGCTTATTGTGGCCCTATGACAACTCTTATTGTGGAGGTGGTTCTTGTGTTAACACTCAGCCACACATGTTCGTAATATTAGATATTGGGCTCTCCCTTATGCTTCCCACTCCATACTACGGAGGTTCTCTGGCACCTGCACATTAGCTGGCGTCTTCGTTATTTTTTCAGTGTCTACACACGACACTGCATATACATGCACATTTTGCATAGGTTATATTATCTTTACCTTTTGAGGGGTATGCTTATTGTGGCCCTATGACAACTCTTATTGTGGAGGTTGTTCTCATGTTAACATTTAGTCACACATGTTTGTAATATTAGATATCTGTTATTATGATATATATATATTTATTCATTGTCAGAATGTTATGAAACTGTGTGCTTACCTCTGTATTTAATATGCTTATTGTGGCCCTATGACAACTCTTATTGTGGAGGTGGTTCTTGTGCCAACATTCAGCCACACATGTCTGTAATGTTAGATAATTGTTATTATGATATACATATACTTATTCATTGTCAGAATGTTATAAAACTGTGTGCTTATTTTTGTAATTATCTTTTGAGCCTGCTTTTATGCACATGTATGGAAAAATAAGACTCTACATCAATTACTGCTTTTCATGACAGTATACATCTGATTGCAGTTATTATTGACTGATTGTGATCTGCTATGAGGGGAGCAGTTGCAGGCCCCATATGGCCTTTTTAAGTGTTTTTAACAATTTTTTTTTTTGTGGTCCAATAAAATTTATTTCTATATCACTTTACATTGGAGGTGTGCTCGTCAAATGTGTAGTTCTTTTTCTTCCCCCTTACATGTGATCTTTCTCTACACCACGTAGCACCCCCTTTCTTATAATTGCTATTAATATTGGTGGTGCAACCCTCCTCTTTCTCTCTTCATATCAAACACTAGGAGGGGAAACGTGAGAGAGCAGTCAGATAAAAGGCCACGTTTGTTTTATTTCAATAGACAAGGCTGAACACATTCTTCAGATAGACTGCAGATTAATCATGGCTTGGGCAGTAGCTCATCTCTCAATTTTGTCTGAGGGGTTGTCTGGGATGTTCATCGAGACATACTCAGACTTCAGTTCCTCTCTCTGGGGAGTGTTCTTTCAACACTAAACTTTATTTAATTGTCCATCTTGTAGTAACCCGTCAGACAACTAGGTGGCTATTGCTGCACTCTTAATTGACTAGAGAAAAATGTTTGCAGGTGCATCCTGTATCGAAGATAAAGAAAGTACTCCTCAAAATCTAGGAGGAGAATCCAGATATTTATATCTTGATCTTGCAAAGCTTCATCTGTCGGGAGGAGTACTGACTCTTAGTCAGTTGTTAGTGATGAATGGAGAGAGAGACGAGCAATTTACACAATGGATTAAATAGATACCTTTTAGTGAAGAAGTCCACATGGTGACTGTTTTTTAATCATCATTTGAAGTTTAGGTGTAATAAGCTATAGGTGCATCGGAGAGGGACTGTGGCTCCTGCCTTGGCCCCTCCGCCTGCCTCTGATGTCTGTATCTGCCTCCTTTTTGAAAGTCTGCGCCGGCGCAGCCCTCGCCACAGGCGGCACTTGTGTAGATTGATCTTCTGATCTCCTTAAATAAAATGGCGCAGCAGCGCATGTGCAGATTGATCCCCCGGTTGTCATCAGTAAAATGGCACCGATGGCGGCGCCTGCACAGATTGAAAATCTCGGCTGAATGAAGAGCTGAGATCTCAATATGTGCAAGCATATGGCGGGGACAGCACTGGAGTGATCTTTCAAACAGGAGGCAGACACAGACACCAGAAGCAGGCGGAGGGGCTGGGGCAGGAGCCGAAGACCCTACCCACAGTCCCTCAACTATGCACTTAAAGCTTATTACACCAAAACTTCAAATGCTGATTAAAGAACAACCAGGGTGCAGATTTCTTCACTAAAGGTATCTATTTAATCTGCATAACAGCGTCATTATGGCCATACCTTTACTTTAACATGCAAAATCGTGCTGACAGGTTCTCTTTAATAAATGTATACATGCAATAAAGACAATAGACGAACATACAGTTAAAAATGGAATGTGCACACACTATGGGTAATATTACCACCATATGTGATCTAGTAGTTAATGTGGTCTAAGTACTGTATAATACACAAACAAGTCAGACAAAAAGGCCTCCCTGGGGAAGTAATGGCAAGACAGATGTTGGGATGGGTAATGGTCATGTGTCTCTTGTTATGCTGCCTCTCTGGTGAGGTTACATATCGGGA
This sequence comes from Phyllobates terribilis, assembly GCF_046119375.1. Classification (NCBI taxonomy): domain Eukaryota; kingdom Metazoa; phylum Chordata; class Amphibia; order Anura; family Dendrobatidae; genus Phyllobates; species Phyllobates terribilis. Next base: position 864,729,846 of record NW_027362761.1, on the reverse strand, counting down.
GTCTTTACAAGTTAGTTGTGTATATGTGACAGGTATCGGTAGATCTTTACACACACATTTTGACGTATTGCTTATGATCTGACTTTTATGTATATTATGTGTATTATACCTGGACAACATATACAATTGAAGACATATGTTACATACATTGGCCATCTTCATTAAAACTCAAGTTTTTCACAATACCTGACATTTAATCCTAGTACACATTCAGTCAGCTAGGATCACTACTATAATTCAAGAACATGAAATGTCAGAATAATACTGGAGGAAATGATTTATTTCAGCTTTTATTTCTTTCATCACATTCCCAGTGGCTCAGAAGTTTACTTACACCTGGTTAATATTTGAAAGCAATGTGTTACGGATCCGGGTGGTGGAACCTCTGTGCTGCGGTACAAGGAGGGACCCAGAGGGGCGTAACTAAGTACCAACTCGGACTGACCCTGGTCGTACGGCGGCTAACGACTCCGTGACCAGGGAGGGACCGAGCAGAGGGACCAGGTGCTACTCTGGGGACGACCTTGTAAGGGAGCAGGTGACTCCCACGGTACAGATGGCAGGGACTGACCGGAATTGCAGATGGGCACAGCAGGCAGACTGGCGAGCAGAAGCCTCCAGGTAGGCTATCAGGTAGACACGGCAAGTGACGGCAGGAGTCTCTAGGTAGGCTGGCAGGTGTTCACGGCAAGTGACGGCAGAAGCCTCCAGGTAGGCACGGTAGGTAACAAGCGGGTAACAGGCAGGTAACAGGCAAGTGCTCCCAGGTGAGCGGGCCGGCAGGCACGGCAGGTAACAGGCAGGCAACAGGCAAGTGCTCCCAGGTGAGCGGACTGGCAGACACGGCAGGTAACAGGCAGGTACCAGGCAGGTAACAGGCAGGCGGGCAGGACTGGTAGTCAGGCTAGCAGCGGGACCTGAGGGCTGAAGCAGAGGTAAGAAACACTGTGCAACAACTTTTGCTTGGGCACCTCCATTTTGGAGGAGGTGCCTTATATATGGGAAGGCCCTCGGCTATTGGCCAGGGGACTCCTTAGGACGGCGCGCGCGGCCCCTTTAAGAGAGAGGGAGCGTGCGCGCGCCCTAAGCACAGTGCCCGCCGGCAGCAGGAAGAGGAGCGCTGGAGAACGCAGAGCGGGGAGCGAGGAGGTGAGTGGGACGGCGTCTCTGCCTGGCAGGGGGCAGAGACGCCAATGCTACACAATGCCTTTAAATTAAAATGTAATCAGGATCTGAATGGCACTGTCATACTAATTTAATACATACCTTTAGTGTAAAAATCTGTAGCCTTGTTTTCGTTAAATCATCATGAAAAATTTTGGTTTCCTCAGTGCTTCGGGGTGGAACTTGTGGGCGGGACTGTGGGTAGGGTCTTCGGCTCAGAGGGCTCAGCCACAGCCCCTCTGCTGCCTCTGTTGCATTCATCATCATGCATTCATTTAAACATTTGAATTTTGGGCTGGCGCCATCTTAGCTGTGGGCGGCACTCTCCCTGGTGGTGGTTTTGATGAAAATGGTGCCGATGCATGCGCAGATCGTCTTCAAGAAAATGGTGTCAGAGGTGGAGCATGCGCAGAATGAGATCTCGACTCGTCATTAAGTTGAGATCTCATTCTGAGCATGCGCCACCTTCGGCGCCATTTTTCTGAAGACCCCCGGAGGTCGATCTGCGCATGCGCCGGTGCCATTTTCACGAAGACCGCCACCAGCGAGAGTGCCGCCAATAGCTAAAAAGGCGCCAGCCCAAAATTTAAATGAATATAACAGAAGCAGCGGAGGGGCCGTGGCTGACCCCTCTCAGACGAAGACCCTACCAACAGTCCCGCCCACAAGTCCCACCCCGAAACATGAACTCCTGAGGAAACCAAAATTTATCATGATGATTTAACGAAAACCAGGCTGCAGATTTTTAAATTTAAGGTATGTATTAAATCAGTATGAAAGCGCCATTCTGCCCATACCTTTAGTTTAACATGGATGATACTGCTGACAGGTTCACTTTAAATTGCCTAAAATGTTTGTTTTAACACTTAGGGTAACCTAAGAGCAATTCCTATACAGTAAGAGCAAACACCACTCCATACATAATAAATAATGTACTTTATTCATATACAATACAAACAGTAATAATATAGACACATATGCAGCTATATATGGAATGTGGACGCACTGATAAGAGCAAGATTACCACCACATATGACATAATCGTTAAATTGTTCCATAATACAATCAATGTCCAGAGGTCTGAAGGACTTATATGCACTACAGACTTGCAATAACTCCCAACATGTGAAAATGATAGTAGAATTATAAAAATACAAGGGAGAACTCACCAGATAAGAAAAAGGTAACTGGACAAGCCTGAAAATAATCCAGCTGGAGAGACTGCATAATAAAAAAAATCCTCACCACAAAATGATGCTTACCCACCCCAAGGCCAATATTCCAGCAAGCTTATCACAATAGGTTGCTGTAATTTTGGCATATTCCTCCTGATAAAACAGGTGTAACTGAGTGAGGTTTGTAGGCCTCCTTGCCTACATATGCTTTTACAGCTGTGCCCAATGCCCATACATTTTCTATGGGACTGAGGTCAGGACTTTGTGATGGCCACTCCATTACCTTCACTGTGTTGTGATTAAGCCATTTTGCCACAACATTTGATGCATGCTTTGGGGCATGTCCATTTGAGCCCAAGCTATAAGTTCTTGGCTGATGATTTAAGATATTGCTTCAGTATCCCCACTTAATTTCACTTGCACAGAATGCCATACATTTGGTAATATGCACCTGTCCCGTCCGTCTGCAAAAAAGCACCACTTCAATGTGGTGATGCCATCCCTACAATTCACTGTTGGAATGGTGTTCTTTAGGTTGCAAGCCTCGCCTTTTTCCTCCATAGATAAGGTTGGCCATTAAGTACAAAAAAGTCTAATTTTTGCTACATCAGACCAAAGGACATTTGTCTAAAAAGTAAATTATTTCTACCAATGTGCAGTTGAAAGCTGTAACTTTGCTTTTTTATGACAGTTTTGGAGCAGTGGCTTCTTTCTTGCTGAACGGCCTTTCAGGACATGAACATTTATACTCCTAATACTGTTAACATAGCTACTTTCGTAAAAGTTTCCTCAGTATCTCCACAATGTCTTTTTATGTTGTTCCTAGATTGATCTGTAGTTTTCGCTCCAAAGTACGTTCATCTCTCGAAAACAAAATGTGTCTCCTTCCCAAATGGTATTACGGCTGCATGGCTCCATGGTAGTTAAACATGTAGACTATCATCTGAAAAGATGAAAATCAGATGTTGGGAAATTACTACCTAGCATGTACCAGACTTGGGGAAGTCCACAATTTTTTTTCTGATGTCTTAAAATACTACCACATAGACAAATCCAATTAATTAAAACTATGTTAATTAGCATATCAAATACTTCTGAAGTCTTGACATCATTTCCTGAAATTTCCCAATCTATTAAAAGGGATCCTGTCACCTCAGAAAATGCTATTTCTCTGCAGGTGAGGGGTCAATCTGTAGGTAAACAGCATTACAACGCTGCCTGGCCACCTTACTGAAAGTGTGGCTACCAGGAGACAATGAACTTATTCCCTTCCGATTTTTAGTATTGAGGGAGTGACTGGAGCAGTTACAGTCTCTGCCCATTATATTGTGAGCGCAAGCTGTAAATATGCCCCGGAACTTGCATTGCTTCCTCGCTCTGCACAGATGTGCTGCAGAGCTAGCCTTTAATCAAAGTGCCAGGGCGTGTTTATAGCTGGTGCTCACAGTATAGTGAGCAGTGCTGTAAGCGGTGACTGTAATCGCTCTGTGCCCATCCCCATGACTGAAAGCCAAAAGGAAATAAGTTAATTTTGTCCCGTTAGCCGCACTTTCAGTAAGGTGGCCAGACAGCATATTAGAGCTATTTCACTGCAAAGTAACCCTACATTTGCAGGTAAATAGCACTTTCCAAGGTGACAGGTTCCCTTTAAAAGCTTTGTCAACTAGGTGTGTATAAACTTTTAAATAAAGGAAATTATCTGTTTAACAGGGGACAGTATTGGGCCCTCTTCTTTTTATTTAGGGGGGGACCTTATGACCATAAGTACTGCAAATTTCAATCCCCCTCACAAGGGTGTTACTAACTACCCCCACTCATGTGTACCACAGGATGCTCTGATGGAGTCTCTGTTTTGACAGAATCCTCCATCTACCTTATCTACTACCTGTCTGGCGTTTTCTCTGCTTCATGCGTTCCATCCTGGAACGCATGCCGACTGTACCTTTACATTTTTCAAAAAGTGCGCGTCCCGCAACTGGTTCCAGGTCTTCGGCGTGCAGGAGGATTGCACCGGAGGGAAGCGGCTCGGAAACCAGGAGCAGTGCTACACTGGCTGAAGAATCCCTCCTTTGGGGGTGTCGGCTGTGGACCTCTTGACAGGGGGAAGGAGAAGCTGGGCTGCCTGATCCCCCTGAGTCCGCTATATTTTTGAGGCACAATGATGCACAATGAAGCACTATGAAGCACAGCGGCACTATGAGGCATAAGGGTGCTCAATGAGGCACTATGAAGCACAGAGGAACAATGATGCACTATGAACCACAGAGGCACAATGATGCACTATGAGGCACAATGATGTACTATGAAGCACAGAGGCACAATGATGCACTATGATGCACTATGAAGCACTAAGAGGCACTACAAGGCACAAGGGTGCTCAATAAAAGACTATGAAGCACAGAGGCACAATGATGCACTATGAGGCATAAGGGTGCTCAATGATGCACTATGAGGCATAAGGGTGCTCAATGATGCACCATGGAGCACAGAGGCACAATCAGGCACTATGAGGCATAAGGGTGCTCAATGAAGCACAGAGGCACAATGATGCACTATGATGCACATAAGTCAGACTCTGCAGCCCAATCATGAGGCCCTGTGCAACCCTGAAATGCGACAAACTGGAGTCAAATCATGAGATGTAGCCCAAACATGAGGTCTAACTTTAACCTAGAGGTCTGAGGCTAAGCTGCGTATCTGAAATCAAACCTCAGAATATGAGGCTCAAAGCCCAGCTTCGGCATAAGGCATGAGGCTTGCATCAGCCCAGAGACCTAGCCCTTCCAAACGACATTACACTGTGCACTTACCTGTGCTAGCTCCACACCTGTTACAGGAAAAGGGGGAGCTGGTAATGTCGAAAGCTCACCATGGAGGGAAGCGGCGTCACATCAGGAATGCTGCATTAGTGCACATGAAGCATAGTTCAAAATTCATTTCCTGCCTCGTGCACACTCCCTTGACGCCACCAGAAGTGCGCGTACACTGGACCGGACCCCTTCAGGCGGCAGGCGCCGGAGCCCCCGCCGGAGGGAAGCGGCTTCCAAGCCAGGAGCAGCTCTACACTGGCTGAGCTGAGGAACCCCCGTTCGGGGAAGGGGGGGGTGTCAGCCGCGGGCCTCTTGACAGGGAGGAGAATCTTAGCCGCTCGATCCCCTGAGCCCGCTAGCACGTATAATCCCCTGCACTCCTCTCCTTCCTCTCTGTTCCTATCCTCACAGGCACAGGAAAAACACTAAGGGGTGGAGGAAGGGTAGGGTTTTTAACCTCTCGTTGTTTCCTGTCCCTGAAAGGATAAGAAGGACATCCTCCATGGTGCTATCAGGGGGACACCCTGGAAAGCTAAGCTATCTTCCCTTGTTTGTTCCCCCTTGTGGTCTATAGTTGTCAGTGGGGATCGACTAGCGCTCATCCCCTCCCTTCCGTAGCCAGGACCAATAGCCAGGGAAAGACAGGGCAAGGATCCTGTGCGGCGATTGGTGTGGAACCAATATAGGGACGCTAGAGGATACAGGGTAATATAAGGATATAAGGTCAGCCTAGGAGGTCTCCACTAATCCCTTTCCCTAGAGTCTGGGCCCCCTTTTCCCCCTTCCCTTTGTGTTGCACTTAGTCTACACCTTGCGTGACATTATCGCTGGCCGTGCACGTTTTTTAAAAAAAAAACAAAAAAAATGACACTTTGTTTTTTTTTGTGTGTGTGTTTTTGGGCGTGGACTTTTTTTAAATTTTTTTTCCTTGGTATGGGTTCAGTTGCAGAGCTCGCAGAGTAGCTGCACAGTCTGTCTCTGGAGGTGAATGACCTCCTCGGTAAGGTTCAGCAACAGCATCAGCGGCTCCAGGTGGCTAATGTTGGGGTCTCTGCAGGTAGGCCTGCCCAGTCTGAACCCAAGGTTGCCCTCCAGGACAGGTTTTCAGGAGGTAGGGACAAGTTTTTTGTATTCAAGGAGGCCTGCAAACTGTATTTTAAACTTCGTCCTTACTCCTCCAGAAATGAGGAGCAACGGGTTGGAATTGTGACCTCCATACTGCAGGGAAATCCTCAATCGTGGGCGTTTTCTTTACCGCAGGATTCGGTTTGTCTCCAGAATGTGAAGGGGTTTTTCGGGGCTCTGGCCCTCATCTATGATGACCCTGACCGAGTTGCCTTGGCTGAGTCTAGGCTACGTCGCCTTCAGCAGGGGAATTCGTCAGTGGAGACGTACAGTTCTGAATTCCGTAGATGGGCAACAGATTCTAAATGGAATGATGCGGCCCTTAAAAGCCAATTTTGTGAGGGTATTTCTGAAAGGTTGAAAGATGCCTTGGTGGTATATCAAACCCCTCAGTCCTTGGAGGTTGCCAGGTCATTGGCCATACATCTTGATAGATGCCTCCGGGATAGACGGGTGAGACCACATTCTCCAGAGCCTTCTTGTCGGGGTTATGTACCTCTGCCGGGGGAGTTGTCTGGCGGTGAGCCAGTACAGGGGTAGGTGAAGGAACCCATGCAGTTAATGGAGGCCTTTAGATCATACATTTCCCCGGAGATTCGCAAGAAAAAAGGAGTATGTTTTTTTGCGGGAAAAAGGGACAATTTGTTGGGACCTGTCCTTCAATTGCTAAACAAAAGGAGACTCGATTAACTCTTGGTAGTCTGGAGTTGGATAAGCAAGGGGTGCACTTGTTGTCAACTTGCAGTTCCCGGTTTGTCCTGACAGCAGAGGTGGTGCTAGAGAGCAAAACCGAGAAAATTTCTGTGTTTGTTGACAGTGGAGCCGGAGTTAGCATGGTTGATGCTGACTTTATGAAAACTCAAGTTCTTGCTTGCTGTACTTTAGCTAAACCTATTTCCATCTTCGCCATTGACTCAGCGCCACTCGCACAGAAAGCATTTACTCAAATTGTACATAATGTAAAACTGAGGGTGGGGTCGGATCATTGTGAAATAATCCCTTGCTATGTCCTGGACAGTCTGCCCATCCCAATTTTTCTGGGTCTCCCCTGGCTGGTGAAACATAATCCATTGGTGGATTGGCAAGCCATGGAGATCATTGAATGGGGAGATTACTGCCATGAGAACTGTTTAGATATTTCCCATGCTACTGTCTCTACTGAAATATTACCTGCTTTTCTGTCTGCTTTTGAGGACGTTTTTTCTGAGACGGGGTGTCAGGAATTGCCTCCTCATCGTGCATATGACTGTCCTGTTAACCTTATCCCCGGAGCTAAACTACCGAAGTCCAGACTGTATAATCTTTCTGGCCCTAAGAGGCTGGGCCGGCTCCAGGTTTTTCTGGGCCCCGGGCGAAAGAGTCTCAGTGGGCCCCTTTAACACATACCACGATTCATGATGCAGAGATACGGCGGAGAAATATATATATATATATATATATATATATATATATATATATATATAAATATATATATATTACAATGCATATATATATATATATATATATATATATATATATATATACATAGTACAATGCAAAGATTTCACTTCTTACATTACATGAGTGATATCTATTGTAAATTCCACAATACCTCAGAAACCGGTGAATCGCTCCACACAGAATACTGGCCCCCATATAAGGCTCCATACGGAATACTGGCCCCCATATAAGGCCCCATAAGGAATACTGGCCCCCATATAAGGTCCCATACGGAATACTGGCCCCCATATAAGGCTCCATGCGGAATACTGACCCCCATATAAGGCTCCATACGGAATACTGGCCCCCATATAAGGCTCCATACAGAATACTGGCCTCCATATAAGGCTCCATACGGAATACTGGCCCCCATATAAGGCTCCATACGGAATACTGGCCCCCATATAAGGCTCCATACGGAATACTGGCCCCCATATAAGGCTCCATACGGAATACTGGCCCCCATATAAGGCTCCATACGGAATACTGGCCCCCATATAAGGCTCCATACGGAATACTGGCCCCCATATAAGGCCCCATACGGAATACTGGCCCCCATATAAGGCTCCATACGGAATACTGGCCCCCATATAAGGCTCCATACGGAATACTGGCCCCCATATAAGGCTCCATACAGAATACTGGCCCCCATATAACGCTCCATACAGGATACTGGTCCCCTTATAAAACTCCATACAGGATACTGGCCCCCATATAACGCTCCATACAGGATACCGGTCCCCTTATAACGCTCCATACAGGAACCTGGCCCCCATATAATGCTGCATGCAGGCTGTTACCCCCCACATAATGCCCCATACAGGCTGTCCCCCCCTTATAATGCTCCATGCAGGCTGTTACCCCCCCCACATAATGCCCCATACAGGCCCCCCCCTTTTAATGCTCCATGCAGGCTGTTACCCCCCACATAATGCCCCATACAGGCTGCCCCCCCCCTTACAATGCATATATATATATATATATATATATATATATATATATATATATAGTACAATGCAAAGATTTCACTTCTTACATTACATGAGTGATATCTATTGTAAATTCCACAATACCTCAGAAACCGGTGAATCGCTCCACACAGAATACTGGCCCCCATATAAGGCTCCATACGGAATACTGGCCCCCATATAACGCTTCATACGGAATACTGGCCCCCATATAAGGCCCCATACGGAATACTGGCCCCCATATAAGGCCCCATAAGGAATACTGGCCCCCATATAAGGTCCCATACGGAATACTGGCCCCCATATAAGGCTCCATGCGGAATACTGACCCCCATATAAGGCTCCATACGGAATGCTGGCCCCCATATAAGGCTCCATACAGAATACTGGCCCCCATATAAGGCTCCATACGGAATACTGGCCCCCATATAAGGCTCCATACGGAATACTGGCCCCCATATAAGGCTCCATACGGAATACTGGCCCCCATATAAGGCTCCATACGGAATACTGGCCCCCATATAAGGCTCCATACGGAATACTGGCCCCCATATAAGGCCCCATACGGAATACTGGCCCCCATATAAGGCTCCATACGGAATACTGGCCCCCATATAAGGCTCCATACGGAATACTGGCCCCCATATAAGGCCCCATACGGAATACTGGCCCCCATATAAGGCCCCATATGGAATACTGGCCCCCATATAAGGCTCCATACGGAATACTGGCCCCCATATAAGGCTCCATACGGAATACTGGCCCCCATATAAGGCCCCATACGGAATACTGGCCCCCATATAAGGCTCCATACGGAATACTGGCCTCCATATAAGGCTCCATACGGAATACTGGCCCCCATATAAGGCTCCATACAGAATACTGGCCCCCATATAATGCTCCATACAGGATACTGGTCCCCTTATAAAGCTCCATACAGGATACTGGCCCCCATATAACGCTCCATACAGGATACTGGTCCCCTTATAAAACTCCATACAGGATACTGGCCCCCATATAACGCTCCATACAGGATACCGGTCCCCTTATAACGCTCCATACAGGATACTGGCCCCCATATAATGCTGCATGCAGGCTGTTACCCCCCACATAATGCCCCATACAGGCTGTCCCCCCCTTATAATGCTCCATGCAGGCTATTACCCCCACATAATGCCCCATACAGGCCCCCCCCTTTTAATGCTCCATGCAGGCTGTTACCCCCCCACATAATGCCCCATACAGGCTGCCCCCCCCCTTATAATGCTCCATGCAGGCTGTCCCCCCCCCACATAATGCACTATGCAGGCTGCCCCCCCCTTTATAATGCCCCATGCAGGCTGTTCCCCACCTTATAATGCCCCATGCAGGATGTCACCCCCACCTCTTTATAATGCCCCATGCAGGATGTCCCCCCCTCTCTTTATAATGCCCCATGCAGGATGTCCCCCCCTCTCTTTATAATGCCCCATGCAGGATGTCCCCCCTCTCTTTATTATGCCCCATGCAGGATGTCCCCCCCTCTCTTTATTATGCCCCATGCAGGATGTCACCCCCCCTCTCTTTATACTGCCCCATGCCTCCATACATTAAAAAAAAAAAATCAAATACTCATCTCCCTTCTCCTCACCTGCTACCTGCTGCCCGCTGCTAGGGTCCGAACTCCAGCGTTGTCGGCGTCTTCCCGCTCAGCGCTCCCTGTGACGGCTCAGGGGAGGGCGCGGTGTAAAGACGTCACCGCGCCCTCTGACCTGAGACGTCACAGGGAGCGCAGAGCAGGAAGACAGCTGATCTGCGGAGGCACGGGGAGAGGTAAGTATCCAGCTGCCGGGGCCCTGAGCAAGCGGCGGAGAAGGGCGGGCGCTGACACCGCTCTCCTCCGCCCATAGCCCAGCGGGGTGCGCGACCGCCAGTGGGCCCCTCTGCCTGCTCAGGGCCCCGGCATTTGCCCGGGTGCGCCGGGTGCTGACGCCGGCCCTGCCAAGAGGCAAGCCATGAAGGATTTCATTGCGGAATGTCTGGAGAAGGGACACATTAGGCCCTCATCTTCGCCTGTGGTGGCAGGGTTCTTCGTGAATAAAAAAGATGGCGGTCTACGTCCCTGTTTAAATTTCCGGGAATTAAATCAAATTACCATCTGAGATCCATACCCCCTTCCTCTGATTCCTGACTTGTTCAGCCAGGTTGTAGGAGCTAAGGTATTCTCCAAGTTGGATTTAAGGGGAGCCTACAATCTGGTTAGAATCAGAGAAGGGGACGAATGGAAAACAGCGTTCAGTACCCCTGAAGGGCATTTCGAGAGTCTGGTTATGCCTTTCGGTTTGACCAATGCACCTGCGGTATTCCAGCATTTCATAAATAATATTTTCCATAATTTGATGGGAGGTTATGTTTTCAGGATCTCCTTAGTATTACACAGGTGATTGAAGTATCATCAAGGCATCAGGAATTCTCTCACCTGTGCAATACTAAGGAGATCCTGAAAACATGACATGTGGGGGGCTGTGAGGATGGGGTTTGGGAAACACTGATCTAGACGATACTTTGGTTTACTCACCTGATTTTGAGACACATTGGGGGCATGTTAAACAGGTGCTCCAGATATTAAGGGATAACAAACTCTATGCAAATGTTACACGTTACTGCCGCTAGGTTCAGATAGGGGCGAGACAGGTTACAAGAATTCTTTGGGATCCTGGGGAAACCATTACTCATGGCAACCATAGACCATGCAGCTTGTCTCAGGCACACAGGGGTATTGACCCTCGGGCACAGACACGTAGGTTGTTTCACTGGCTGACCAGACACACTAGACAAGAGTCCTCATAAACGGTAGAACAGTAGCATTTAATAAGAAGCCGCACAGCCAGAGCAAGTTAAGTCTTATGAGCAACAGGCTCCAGTGACAAATAGTACAGTTTCCTTAGCAGCACAGCAGTTCACAGTCTTCCCAGTAGTACAGGACAGCACAGTTCTAATGCAAAGGCACATTAATGAACAAAGCACTCTTTACAGCACAGTGAGATGGAAGAGGGGGGAGGGTTTGCTGAGGAAGATGATCCTTGTGACACTAGTTCTTCCAGTCCTTATCTTTCTGCCTGACAATACTCTGCACTGCTAGTTCAGGAACTCTACCTGACCTGTGCTTAGCTTCACTCCTGACTTGAATTCTTTTCATATGCAGGGGCGATTCTGTCAAATGCAGAACACACACACCATCTTTCTCTTCAGCTCCAGCTAGAGCGTAAACAACTTCCCCACAATCCCCCTGGGGATCTGCTAAAACATTCCCCTTCTTCTGTGACTGTGTTAACCCCTCTAGTTGCTGGATGCTTCTGGAGCACAACACTTCCTGTCTCCTGTGCTTGTGTTACTTCTAATAGTTGCTGAATGCTTTTAAAGCAACAGCACTACTTCTGAAAGTCACAGTCTTCCCTCCTTTTTGAATGTCGTCCTTGACATTCGTCTTAATTGGTCAATCTGACCAATTCTGAGACAGTGGTGAAAGTTGGATCGCTTTATATACAAATTGGCATTGACAAATTGGTATAACATTCATAAACACTGATAACAACCTATTCTTAAGAGCTTTTTCTTGTAGGACGCCTGTAAGAAATAAACAATTAACACAATTAAAACAATCAGCATCTCTTCAGCTGGAGCTTTTCGTACGTCTTCAACCAGATGTCTCTATCTATGCTTTAACTGCTTCCTGACCGCCCACTGTATATAAACGTCGGCGCTGACTGGGCTCTGTGCATTTATAAACGGTCGGTGGTCCCGCAGCGCTCAGGACCCACAGGGTCCTGCAAGCGCTGCGGGTGCAGTGCAGAGTGACAGCTCTGACAGGGGACATCATCGGGACTTGATTGGATCAGGTCCCAATGATGTTAATCCTTTGCTATCTTCTTGATGCCGCAATCTATAGCGATCGCGGCATTTAGAAGATAGTGAGAGGAGACGGGGTCGTCCACTTACCTCTCCGACAGCCCCCCTGATGTCTGAGAGGACCTAGCGTTGTAATGGCAGCCGGATCTGCCATGTACGGTGTCCTGCTAGGCTCTGCAGATAAGTCTAGCAGGAGATAATGACAGTTTTACACTGTAAGCAGAGCTCTCATACAATGCAATACATGTCTACTGCATTGCATGAGAACAAAATAAAATAAATAAAATATTAAACCAATAAATCAGTATATTTATGCAAAAACAAAAAAAGGACACATATTTGGTATCGCCGCGTCCGAAGCAACCCGATCTATAAAACTGTCACACTAATTAACCCCTTCTGTGCACACCGTAAAAAAAAAAAAAAACAGAGCAAAAAACTATGCTTTTTCATCATATCGCCAAACAAAAAGTGGAATAAAATGCGATCAAAAAGCCAAATGGAAATAAAAATGGTACCGCTGAAAACGTCATCTTGTTCCGCATAAAAAAAAGCAGCCATACAGCTCCATCAGCTGAAAAATAAAAAAGTTATACCTCTCAGAATAAAGCAATGCAAAAAAAATATTTTTTTCTATAAAAGTTTTATTGTGTAAAAGCGCCAAAACATAAAAAAACGATAAGTGTAGTATCGCTGTAAACGTACTGACCCGAAGAATAACGCTGCCTTATCACTTTTACCACACGCAGAATGGCATAAAAAAAAACTCAAAAAACAATTCCTGAATTGTTGGTTTTTGTTCACTTTACCTCCCAAAAAACGGAATAGAAAGCGATCAAAAAATGTCACGCACCCAAAAATGGTACCAATAAAAATGTCAACTCGTCCCGCAAAAAACAAGCCCTTACATGACTCTGTCGGCCGAAATATGGAAAAATTATAGCTCTCAAAATATGGCGATGCAAAAACTAGATTTTGCAAAAAAAAAAGCGTCTTTTAGTGAGTGACAGCTGTCAGTCATAAAAACACGATATAAATCTGGTATAGCTGTAATCGCACCGACCCGAAGAATAAAGTAATCTAATCACTTATATCGTATGAGGAACGGCGTAAAAAATAAATAAAACCAATTCTTCACCTGCTACTGATTTGTTTATTATGTCTCCCAAAGATCGCAGTAAGGCTCTGCTCACATTTATCCTGTGCTCTGCGCTGAGCACTTACACCAGAGTTTCCGTGTAAATCTCTGAAATACGTGATTCAGACAGAACCCACGACAGAAGATTCCCTGTAATGAGGCAGATATAGGCACTGTGGATGCCGTCTGGCCTGTGATCCCAGGGAGTCCGTTTTTTTAGGCGTGCATAAAAGTGCGGTTGGCCACAATTTTGTGCACTTCTGCAAAAAAGAACACCGCTAAACAGAGGCCAGACGGAGTCCAGAGTAACTCTGCTGCCCCATTATAGTGAATGGATCCCGCAGGGGTTTCATCTGAATTACATCACTTGGAAATTTAGATGGAAACCCCGATGTAAGTGCTCAGCCTAGAGCGCCAGATAAATGTTTTGTAAAATGTTCCCAATAAAAGCTTCAACTCAGTCCAGGTCCATTATCTGTTAAAAATATAAGGGACTTCCAAGTTACTGGTAGCAGAAAGGCTCTGGAAAAGCGAAATGGCCCTTGCCCCCCAAAAGAAATTCAGAAAATTTTGTGCTCCCAAATCCAAATGCCTCCCTCCCTTCTGAGCGCCACAATGTGCCTAAACTACATTTAGGGTCCAAATGTTTGGCATTTCTGTAGCGATGAGAGCTTGCCTAATTTACAGGTGCATGTCTCCAGAAGTACGAGCTGGGCACAACATACTGGTCACTACAGCATACTGGTCACTTCAACAGCAGTTTAAAATTTTCACTCAGCAACATCCACTGCTGCTTCTTTCTGGAAAAGACCCATGGAGTCAAAATCATCACTACATAGTAACATAGTAACATAGTTTTTAAGGTTGAAGGAACACTAAGTCCATCTAGTTCAACCCATAGCCTAACATGTTGATCCAGAGGAAGGCAAACAAAAACCATGTGGCAACACTAAGCTCCACATTGGGGAAAAAAATTCCTTCCCGACTCCATACGACAATTAGACTAGTTCCCTGAATCAACGCCCTATCAAGGAATCTAGTATATATAACCTGTAATATTATACTTTTCAAGAAAGGCATCCATGCCCTTCTTAAATTTTAATAGTGAATCACTCATTACAACATCATGCGGCAGAGAGTTCCATAGTCTCACTGCTCTTACAGTAAAGAATCCCCGTCTGTGATTATGATTAAACCTTCTTTCCTCCAGACGTAGAAGATGCCCCCTTGTCCCTGTCTCTGGCCTCAGAGTAAAAAGATCAGTAGACAGGTCTTTGTTCTGTCCCCTCATATACTTGTACATAGTAATAAGATCACCCCTAAGCCTTCTTTTTTCCACAGTAAATAACCCCAAGTGTAATAACCTGTCTTAGTATTACAGACCCCCCAGTCCTCTAATACCCTTGGTCGCTCTTCTCTGCACCCGCTCTAGTTCAGCTATGTCTTTCTTATACACCGGAGACCAAAACTGTACACAGTATTCTAAGTGTGGTTGCACTAATGACTTGTATAGAGGTAAAATTATGTTCTCCTCATGAGCATCTATGCCTCTTTTAATGCATCCCATTATTTTATTTGCCTTTGCAGCAGCTGCCTGACACTGGCCACTAAACGTGAGCTTGTCGTCCACCAATACACCCAGGTCTTTTTCAGTTACAGTTTTGCCCAGTGTTTTACAATTAAGCATATAATTATACATTTTATTTCCTCTGCCCAAGTGCATTACCTTACATTCATCCCTATTAAAGCTCATTTGCCATTTATCAGCTCAAGCTTCTAGTTTACATAGATCCTCCCGTAATATACAATTGTCCTCCTCTGTATTGATTACCCTACAGAGTTTAGTGTCATCTGCAAATATTGAAATATTACTCTGTATGCCCCCTACAAGGTCATTAATAAATATGTTAAAAAGAAGGGGGCCCAATACTGACCCCTGTGGTTCCCCACTGTTAACTGAGACCCAGTCTGAGTGCTTTCCATTAATACCCACCCTTTGTTTCCTATCACTGAGCCAATTCTTAACCCACATACATATATTTTCCCCTATCCCCATTGTTCTCATTTTATGTATCAACCTTTTGTGTGGAACCGTATCAAAAGCTTTTGAAAAGTCCATATACACAACATCCACTGCATTTCCAGTCCAGTCCAGACTTGCCTCCTCATAAAAACTGATCAGATTAGTTTGACAGGAACGGTCCCTCGTAAACCCATGTTGATATTGGGTCATGAGGTTATTCTTCAGATACTCTAGTATAGCATCTCTTAGAAAACCCTCCAGGATTTTACCCACAGTAGAGGTTAAGCTTACTGGTCTATAATTGCCAAGTTCAGTTTTTGTCCCCTTTTTGAATATTGGCACCACATTTGCTATACGCCAGTCGTGTGGTACAGACCCTGTTATTATTGAATCTTTAAAGGCTAAAAAATAATGGTCTATCTATGACGTTACTTAATTCCTGCAGTACTCGCAGGTGTATCCCATTCGGGCCCGGGGATTTGTCAACTTTAGTGATTTTTAGACGCAGCAGTACTTCCTGCTGGGTTAAGCAAGTGACATTTAATGGAGAATTTTTGTTATCACTGATCATGTTTTCTGTCATGCGATTTTCTTGTGTAAATACGGTTGAAAAAAAATCATTTAGCATATTGGCTTTTTCCTCATCCTCATCCACCATTTCACCCAGACTATTTTTAAGGGGGGCAACACTATCATTTTTTAGTTTTTTACTATTTATGTAGTTAAAGAATATTTTGGGGTTATTTTTACTTTCTCTGGCAATGATTCTCTCTGCCTCAATCTTTGCTGCCTTGATTTGGTTTTTACAGAATTTATTTAATTTTCTATATTTATTTAATGCCTCATCACTACCTACTTGCTTTAGCTCTCTAAATGCTTTCATTTTGTCACTTATTGCGCCCCTTACAGCTCTATTTAGCCATAGTGGTTTCCTCCTATTTCTAGCATGTTTATTCCCAAAGGGTATATATTGTGCACAGGTCCTATTCAGGATGCTAATAAATGTATCCCATTTGCTTTGTGTAGCTTTATGTCTCAGGATATCGTCCCAGTTTATAGCACTAAGATCATCTCTCAACCGTTGGAAATTTGCCTTCCTGAAGTTTAGTGTCCTTGTAACCCCTCTACTACACATCTTATTAAAGGTTACATGAAAACGTATTATTTTGTGATCACTATTACCCAAGTGACCCCCAACTCGTATATTTGATATGCGGTCTGGCCTATTGGTTAATATTAGGTCTAGCAGTGCCCCCCTTCTTGTTGGGTCCTGAACCAGTTGTGAAAGGTAATTGTCTCTCATAGTTGTCAAAAACCTATTACCCTTGCTTGAACTACAGGTTTCTGTCCCCCAATGTATTTCGGGGTAGTTGAAGTCTCCCATAATAATGACTTCTCCTTGAGTCGCTGCTTCATCTATTTGCTTTACGAGGATATTCTCTGCTACTTCCATTATTTTTGGAGACTTATAACAAACCCCTATCAGTAATTTATTATTTTTTCCTCCTCCCCTTATCTCCACCCACAGGGACTCTACATTTTCATTATATTCACATATATCCTCCCGCAAGACGGATTTTAAGGATGATTTTACATATAAACACACACACCCCCCCTCGCTTGTTTGTACGGTCATTTCTGAACAGACTGTAAATTAACTGCCCAGTCATGGCTCTCGTCCAGCCACGTCTCAGATATCCCTACCATGTCATAATTATTTTCCAACAAAATTAATTCTAACTCCTCCATTTTGTTGGTGAGGCTTCTGGCATTAGTGTACATGAATTTTATGTATCTCGCTGTACCTCTATTCCTTCTTACTTTATTGACTGTTCTAACCCCACCTCCAATTTCTTTAATTGTGCCCAGGTCACTATCTGCACTCTCTTCCCCACCTATAAAATGAATACCCTCCCCCCCAATCCCTAGTTTAAGCACTCCTCCAACCTTCTAGCCATTTTCTCCCCCAGCATAGCTGCACCCTCCCCATTGAGGTGCAGCTGGTCCCTAGCGTAGAGTCTGTAGCCAACTGAGAAGTTGGCCCAGTTCTCCAGGAACCCAAATCCCTCCTTCCTACACCAGTTCTTGAGCCACTTATTTATCTCCCTAATCTCCCGTTGCCTCTCTGGTGTAGCACATGGTACCGGTAGTATTTCAGAGAATACCACCTTGGAGGTCCTTGCTTTCAGCTTGCAGCCTAATTCCCTGAAATCATCTTTAAGGACCTTCCACCTACCTCTAACTTTGTCATTTGTGTCAATGTGCACCATGACCGCTGGGTCCTCACCAGCCCCTACCAGTAATCTGTCAACCCGATCAGCGATGTGCCGGACTCGAGCACCAGGTAGGCAGCACACTGTTAGACGATCCCTGTCTTTGTGACAGATTGCCCTATCTGTTCCCCTAATAATTGAGTCCCCCACTACCAGCACCTACCTAGCCTGCCCTGCTCTCCCATTTCCCTCTTTACTGGAGCTGATACTCCTCCAGCTTTCAGGGGACATGCCTTGCTGCAGCAGTGCTACCCCTGTACCGTCACTCCCCTCATCTGCCAACTTTGCAAACTTATTGGGGTGTGCCAGATCAGGACTAGCCTCCCTGGCACTCTTTCCTCTACCCCCCCTTCTAACTGTCACCCAACTAGCGGTCTCACTGTCCTGCAGCTCCCTACTACCACCCTCCCCCACATCTACTCCAGTGAGCAGCTGCTCAGTGAGCAGCAGACTCCTTTCCATATTGCCAATGGATCTCAGTGTTGCCAGCTGCTCATTTAGATCCAGTACCGGGGCTTCCAAACGCACAACGTCTCGCACAGCAGTAAGCAACCCCGACCGGCTGTTCAAGGAATGCATACATGTGGCAAGATGTACACTGGATAGCATTGTCAATAATGGAGCTCATTTCCTAATGGGGATTGCAATAGACAGAATGTTAAGTAAAAAGAAAAGTAAAGAATTAATTAAATACAGACAGCAATTCAGTCCAAATTCCTTACTTCCAAACTCCCTGAATCCAAAGTCACTGAAAAACAAGTCACACACTTACTTTCGTTCGCACTTACGCTGCGGTCACACTCAGCTCGTTCACACTCGCAAACTAAGAGATTTAAAGAGTTTTTTTTTGTTTTTTTCCCTTTTGCAGCAATGTACCCTACAGCTCAATGCACTTCCAAAGGCCTGGATGCCCAACCAGCGGCCCTTTATAAACCCTTAATTATGACCACTCCAACTTAATTAACCCCTTGTGAGTATAGCTACACCTCTGGATTTTAGTGCAATCCAGTTAACCCTTAAATACACAGGTAGTAAACTAAGAAACTGTAAAACTATAATGAGAAAATAGGTTTTAAAAAGCCCAATAAAATTAAACAGGTAGAAAAGCACTCAGCAGGTTACAATTCAGCAAGTCACCGCAATTCACACAGGTATTTTCTGCAGGATTCCCAAATACCTCTACACTGAAAACCAAGTCACACACTTACTTTCGTTCGCACTTACGCTGCGGTCACACTCAGCTCATTCACACTCGCAAACTAAGAGATTTAAAGAGTTTTTTTTCTTTTTGTTTTTTTTCCCTTTTGCAGCAATGCACCCTACAGCTCAATGTACTTCCAAAGGCCTGGATGCCCAACCAGCTGCCCTTTATAAACCCTTAATTATGACCCCTCCCCCTTAATTAACCCCTTGTGAGTATAGCTACACCTCTGGATTTTAGTGTAATCCAGTTAACCCTTAAATACACAGGTAGTAAACTAAGAAACTGTAAAACTATAATGAGAAAATAGGTTTTAAAAAGCCCAATAAAATTAAACAGGTAAAAAAGCACTCAGCAGGTCACAATTCAGCAACTCACCACAATTCACACAGGTATTTTCTGCAGGATTCCCAAATACCTCTACACTGAAAAACAAGTCACACACTTACTTTCGTTCGCACTTACGCTGCTGTCACACTCAGCTCGTTCACACTCGCAAACTAAGAGATTTAAAGAGTTTTTTTTTTTTTTCCCTTTTGCAGCAATGCACCCTACAGCTCAATGCACTTCCAAAGGCCTGAATGCCCAACCAGCTGCCCTTTATAAACCCTTAATTGTGACCCCTCCCCCTAAATTAACCCCTTGTGAGTATAGCTACACCTCTGGATTTTAGTGCAATCTAGTTAACCCTTAAATACACAGGTAGTAAACTAAGAAACTGTAAAACTATAATGAGAAAATAGGTTTTAAAAAGCCCAATAAAATTAAACAGGTAGAAAAGCACTCAGCAGGTCACAATTCAGCAACTCACCACAATTCACACAGGTATTTTCTGCAGGATTCCCAAATACCTCTACACTGAAAAACAAGTCACACACTTACTTTCGTTCGCACTTACGCTGCTGTCACACTCAGCTCGTTCACACTCGCAAACTAAGAGATTTAAAGAGTTTTTTTTTTTTCCCTTTTGCAGCAATGCACCTTACAGCTCAATGCACTTCCAAAGGCCTGAATGCCCAACCAGCTGCCATTTATAAATCCTTAATTATGACCCCTCCCCCTTAATTAACCCCTTGTGAGTATAGCTACACCTCTGGATTTTAGTGCAATCCAGTTAACCCTTAAATACACAGGTAGTAAACTAAGAAACTGTAAAACTATAATGAGAAAATAGGTTTTAAAAAGCCCAATAAAATTAAACAGGTAGAAAAGCACTCAGCAGGTCACAATTCAGCAACTCACCGCAGTTCACACAGGTATTTTCTGCAGAATTCCCAAATACCTCTACACTGAAAAACAAGTCACACACTTACTTTCGTTCGCACTTATGCTACGGTCACACTCAGCTCGTTCACACTCGCAAACTAAGAGATTTAAAGAGTTTTTTTTTTTTCCCTTTTGCAGCAATGCACCTTACAGCTCAATGCACTTCCAAAGGCCAGGATGCCCAACCAGCTGCCCTTTATAAACCCTTAATTATGACCCCTCCCCCTTAATTAACCACTTGTGAGTATAGCTACACCTCTGGATTTTAGTGCAATCTAGTTAACCCTTAAATACACAGGTAGTAAACTAAGAAACTGTAAAACTATAATGAGAAAATAGGTTTTAAAAAGCCCAATAAAATTAAACAGGTAGAAAAGCACTCAGCAGGTCACAATTCAGCAACTCACCGCAATTCACACAGGTATTTTCTGCAGGATTCCCAAATACCTCTACACTGAAAAACAAGTCACACACTTACTTTCGTTCGCACTTACGCTGCGGTCACACTCAGCTCGTTCACACTCGCAAACTAAGAGATTTAAAGAGTTTTTTTTTGTTTTTTTCCCTTTTGCAGCAATGCACCCTATAGCTCAATTCACTTCCAAAGGCCTGGATGCCCAACCAGCTGCCCTTTATAAACTTTTAATTATGACCCCTCCCCCTTAATGAACCCCTTGTGAGTATAGCTACACCTCTGGATTTTAGTGCAATCTAGTTAACCCTTAAATACACAGGTAGTAAACTAAGAAACTGTAAAACTATAATGAGAAAATAGGTTTTAAAAAGCCCAATCAAATTAAACAGGTAGAAAAGCACTCAGCAGGTCACAATTCAGCAACTCACCGCAATTCACACAGGTATTTTCTGCAGGATTCCCAAATACCTCTACACTGAAAAACAAGTCACACACTTACTTTTGTTCACACTAAAGCTGTGGTCACACTCAGCTCGTTCACACTCGCAAACTAAGAGATTTAAAGAGTTTTTTTTTTTTCCCTTTTGCAGCAATGCACCCTACAGCTCAATGCACTTCCAAAGGCCTGAATGCCCAACCAGCTGCCCTTTATAAACCCTTAATTATGACCCCTCCCCCTTAATTAACCCCTTGTGAGTATAGCTACACCTCTGGATTTTAGTGTAATCCAGTTAACCCTTAAATACACAGGTAGTAAACTAAGAAACTGTAAAACTATAATGAGAAAATAGGTTTTAAAAAGCCCAATAAAATTAAACAGGTAGAAAAGCACTCAGCAGGTCACAATTCAGCAACTCACCACAATTCACACAGGTATTTTCTGCAGGATTCCCAAATACCTCTACATTGAAAAACAAGTCACACACTTACTTTCGTTCGCACTTACGCTGCTGTCACACTGAGCTCGTTCTCACTCGCAAACTAAGAGATTTAAAGAGTTTTTTTTTTTTTTTTTCCCTTTTGCAGCAATGCACCCTACAGCTCAATGCACTTCCAAAGGCCTGGATGCCCAACCAGCTGCTCTTTATAAATCCTTAATTATGACCCCTCCCCGTTAATTAAACACTTGTGAGTATAGCTACACCTCTGGATTTTAGTGAAATCTAGTTAACCCTTAAATACACAGGTAGTAAACTAAGAAACTGTAAAACTATTATGAGAAAATAGGTTTTAAAAAGCCCAATAAAATTAAACGGGTAGAAAAGCACTCAGCAGGTCACAATTCAGCAACTCAACGCAATTCACACAGGTATTTTCTGCAGGATTCCCAAATACCTCTACACTGAAAAACAAGTCACACACGTTCTTTCGTTCGCACTTACGCTGCGGTCACACTCAGCTCGTTCACACTCGCAAACTAAGAGATTTAAAGAGTTTTTTTTTTTTTTTTTCCCTTTTGCAGCAATGCACCCTACAGCTCAATGCACTTCCAAAGGCCTGGATGCCCAACCAGCTGCCCTTTATAAACCCTTAATTATGACCCCTCGCCCTTTATTAACCATTTGTGAGTATAGCTACACCTCTGGATTTTAGTGCAATCTAGTTAACCCTTAAATACACAGGTAGTAAACTAAGAAACTGTAAAACAATAATGAGAAAATAGGTTTTAAAAAGCCCAATAAAATTAAACAGGTAGAAAAGCACTCAGCAGGTCACAATTCAGCAACTCACTGCAATTCACAAAGGTATTTTCTGCAGGATTCCCAAATACCTCTACACTGAAAAACAAGTCACACACTTACTTTCGTTCGCACTTACGCAGCGGTCACACTCAGCTCGTTCACACTCGCAAACTAAGAGATTTAAAGAGTTTTTTTTTCTTTTTTGCAGCAATGCACCCTACAGCTCAATGCACTTCCAAAGGTCTGGATGCCCAACCAGCTGCCCTTTATAAACCCTTAATTATGACCCCTCCCCCTTAATTAACCACTTGTGAGTATAGCTACACCTCTGGATTTTAGTGTAATCCAGTTAACCCTTAAATACACAGGTAGTAAACTAAGAAACTGTAAAACTATAATGAGAAAATAGGTTTTAAAAAGCCCAATAAAATTAAACAGGTAGAAAAGCACTCAGCAGGTCACAATTCAGCAACTCACCACAATTCACACAGGTATTTTCTGCAGGATTCCCAAATACCTCTACACTGAAAAACAAGTCACACACTTACTTTTGTTCGCACTTCCGCTGCTGTCACACTCAGCTCGTTCACACTCGCAAACTAAGAGATTTAAAGAGTTGTTTTTTCTTTTCCCTTTTGCAGCAATATACACTACAGCTCAATGCACTTCCAAAGGCCTGGATGCCCAACCAGCTGCCCTTTATAAACCCTTAATTATGATCCCTCCCCCTTAATTAACCCCTTGTGAGTATAGCTACACCTCTGGATTTTAGTGCAATCTAGTTAACCCTTAAATACACAGGTAGTAAACTAAGAAACTGTAAAACTATAATGAGAAAATCGGTTTTAAAAAGCCCAATAAAATTAAACAGGTAGAAAAGCACTCAGCAGGTCACAATTCAGCATCTCACCACAATTCACACAGGTATTTTCTGCAGGATTCCCAAATACCTCTACACTGAAAAACAAGTCACACACTTACTTTCGTTCATATTTACGCTGCGGTCACACTCAGCTCGTTCACACTCGCAAACTAAGAGATTTAAAGAGGTTTTTTTTGTTTTGTTTTTTTCCCCTTTTGCAGCAATGAACTCTACAGCTCAATGCACTTCCAAAGGCCTGGATGCCCAACCAGCGGCCCATTATAAACCCTTAATTATGACCATTCCAACTTAATTAACCCCTTGTGAGTATAGCTACACCTCTGGATTTTAGTGCAATCCAGTTAACCCTTAAATACACAGGTACAACACTAAGAAACTGTAAAACTATAATGAGAAAATAGGTTTTAAAAAGCCCAATAAAATTAAACAGGTAGAAAAGCACTCAGCAGGTCACAATTCAGCAACTCACCGCAATTCACACAGGTATTTTCTGCAGGATTCCCAAATACCTCTACACTGAAAAACAAGTCACACACTTACTTTCGTTCGCACTTACGCTGCGGTCACACTCAGCTCGTTCACACTCGCAAACTAAGAGATTTAAAGAGTTGTTTTTTTTTGTTGTTTTTTTTTCCCTTTTGCAGCAATGCACCCTACAGCTCAATGCACTTCCAAAGGACTGGATGCCCAACCAGCTGCCCTTTATAAACCTTTAATTATGACCCCTCCCCCTTAATTAACCCCTTGTGAGTATAGCTACACCTCTGGATTTTAGTGCAATCTAGTTAACCCTTAAATACACAGGTAGTAAACTAAGAAACTGTAAAACTATAATGAGAAAATAGGTTTTAAAAAGCCCAATCAAATTAAACAGGTAGAAAAGCACTCAGCAGGTCACAATTCAGCAACTCACCGCAATTCACACAGGTATTTTCTGCAGGATTCCCAAATACCTCTACACTGAAAAACAAGTCACACACTTACTTTCGTTCGCACTTACGCAGCGGTCACACTCGCAAACTAAGAGATTTAAAGAGTTTTTTTTTCCCTTTTGCAGCAATGCACCCTACAGCTCAATGAACTTCCAAAGGCCTGGATGCCCAACCAGCTGCCCTTTATAAACCCTTAATTATGACCCCTCCCCCTTAATTAACCACTTGTGAGTATAGCTACACCTCTGGATTTTAGTGCAATCTAGTTAACCCTTAAATACACAGGTAGTAAACTAAGAAACTGTAAAACTATAATGAGAAAATAGGTTTTAAAAAGCCCAATAAAATTAAACAGGTAGAAAAGCACTCAGCAGGTCACAATTCAGCAACTCACCGCAATTCACACAGGTATTTTCTGCAGGATTCCCAAATACCTCTACACTGGAAACAAGTCACACACTTACTTTCGTTCGCTCTTACGCTGCGGTCACACTCAGCTCATTCACACTCGCAAACTAAGAGATTTAAAGAGTTTTTTTTCTTTTTGTTTTTTTTCCCTTTTGCAGCAATGCACCCTACAGCTCTATGCACTTCCAAAGGCCTGGATGCCCAACCAGCTGCCCTTTATTATCCCTTAATTATGACCCCTCCCCCTTAATTAACCCCTTGTGAGTATAGCTACACCTCTGGATTTTAGTGTAATCCAGTTAACCCTTAAATACACAGGTAGTAAACTAAGAAACTGTAAAACTATAATGAGAAAATAGGTTTTAAAAAGCCCAATAAAATTAAACAGGTAGAAAAGCACTCAGCAGGTCACAATTCAGCAACTCACCGCAATTCACACAGGTATTTTCTGCAGGATTCCCAAATACCTCTACACTGAAAAACAAGTCACACACTTACTTTCGTTCATATTTACGCTGCGGTCACACTCAGCTCGTTCACACTCGCAAACTAAGAGATTTAAAGAGTTTTTTTTTTGTTTGTTTTTTTCCCCTTTTGCAGCAATGAACTCTACAGCTCAATGCACTTCCAAAGGCCTGGATGCCCAACCAGCGGCCCTTTATAAACCCTTAATTATGACCATTCCAACTTAATTAACCCCTTGTGAGTATAGCTACACCTCTGGATTTTAGTGCAATCCAGTTAACCCTTAAATACACAGGTACAAAACTAAGAAACTGTAAAACTATAATGAGAAAATAGGTTTTAAAAAGCCCAATAAAATTAAACAGGTAGAAAAGCACTCAGCAGGTCACAATTCAGCAACTCACCGCAATTCACACAGGTATTTTCTGCAGGATTCCCAAATACCTCTACACTGAAAAACAAGTCACACACTTACTTTCGTTCGCACTTACGCTGCGGTCACACTCAGCTCGTTCACACTCGCAAACTAAGAGATTTAAAGAGTTGTTTTTTTTTGTTGTTTTTTTTTCCGTTTTGCAGCAATGGACCCTACAGCTCAATGCACTTCCAAAGGACTGGATGCCCAACCAGCTGCCCTTTATAAACCTTTAATTATGACCCCTCCCCCTTAATTAACCCCTTGTGAGTATAGCTACACCTCTGGATTTTAGTGCAATCTACTTAACCCTTAAATACACAGGTAGTAAACTAAGAAACTGTAAAACTATAATGAGAAAATAGGTTTTAAAAAGCCCAATAAAATTAAACAGGTAGAAAAGCACTCAGCAGGTCACAATTCAGCAACTCACCGCAATTCACACAGGTATTTTCTGCAGGATTCCCAAATACCTCTACACTGAAAAACAAGTCACACACTTACTTTCGTTCGCACTTACGCAGCGGTCACACTCGCAAACTAAGAGATTTAAAGAGTTTTTTTTCCCTTTTGCAGCAATGCACCCTACAGCTCAATGCACTTCCAAAGGCCTGAATGCCCAACCAGCTGTCCTTTATAAACCCTTAGTTATGACCCCTCCCCCTTAATTAACCCCTTGTGAGTATAGCTACACCTCTGGATTTTAGTGTAATCCAGTTAACCCTTAAATACACAGGTAGTAAACTAAGAAACTGTAAAACTATAATGAGAAAATAGGTTTTAAAAAGCCCAATCAAATTAAACAGGTAGAAAAGCACTCAGCAGGTCACAATTCAGCAACTCACCACAATTCACACAGGTATTTTCTGCAGGATTCCCAAATACCTCTACACTGAAAAACAAGTCACACACTTACTTTCGTTCGCACTTACGCTGCTGTCACACTCAGCTCGTTCACACTCGCAAACTAAGAGATTTAAAGAGTTGTTTTTTTTTTTCCCTTTTGCAGCAATGCACCCTACAGCTCAATGCACTTCCAAAGGCCTGAATGCCCAACCAGCTGCCCTTTATAAACCCTTAATTATCACCCCTCCCCCTTAAATAACCCCTTGTGAGTATAGCTACACCTCTGGATTTTAGTGCAATCTAGTTAACCCTTAAATACACAGGTAGTAAACTAAGAAACTGTAAAACTACAATGAGAAAATAGGTTTTAAAAAGCCCAATAAAATTAAACAGGTAGAAAAGCACTCAGCAAGTCACAATTCCGCAACTCACCACAATTCACACAGGTATTTTCTGCAGGATTCCCAAATACCTCTACACTGAAAAACAAGTCACACACTTACTTTCGTTCGCACTTACGCTGCTGTCACACTCAGCTCGTTCACACTCGCAAACTAAGAGATTTAAAGAGGTTTTTTTTTTTTTCCCTTTTGCAGCAATGCACCCTACAGCTCAATGCACTTCCAAAGGCCTGAATGCCCAACCAGCTGCCCTTTATAAACCCTTAATTATGACCCCTCCCCCTTAATTAACCCCTTGTGAGTATAGCTACACCTCTTGATTTTAGTGCAATCCAGTTAACCCTTAAATACACAGGTAGTAAACTAAGAAACTGTAAAACTATAATGAGAAAATAGGCTTTAAAAAGCCCAATAAAATTAAACAGGTAGAAAAGCACTCAGCAGGTTACAATTCAGCAACTCACCGCAGTTCACACAGGTATTTTCTGCAGGATTCCCAAATACCTCTACACTGAAAAACAAGTCACACACTTACTTTCGTTCGCACTTACGCTGCGGTCACACTCAGCTCGTTCACACTCGCAAACTAAGAGATTTAAAGAGTTTTTTTTTTTTTTTTTCCCTTTTGCAGCAATGCACCCTATAGCTCAATTCACTTCCAAAGGCCTGGATGCCCAACCAGCTGCCCTTTATAAACCTTTAATTATGACCCCTCCCCCTTAATTAACCCCTTGTGAGTATAGCTACACCTCTGGATTTTAGTGCAGTCTAGTTAACCCTTAAATACACAGGTAGTAAACTAAGAAACTGTAAAACTATAATGAGAAAATAGGTTTTAAAAAGCCCAATCAAATTAAACAGGTAGAAAAGCACTCAGCAGGTCACAATTCAGCAAATCACCGCAATTCAAACAGGTATTTTCTGCAGGATTCCCAAATACCTCTACACTGAAAAACAATTCACACACTTACTTTGGTTCGCACTAAAGCTGTGGTCACACTCAGCTCGTTCACACTCGCAAACTAAGAGATTTAAAGAGTTGGTTTTTTTTTCCCTTTTGCAGCAATGCACCCTACAGCTCAATGCACTTCCAAAGGCCTGAATGCCCAACCAGCTGCCCTTTATAAACCCTTAATTATGACCCCTCCCCCTTAATTAACCCCTTGTGAGTATAGCTACACCTCTGGATTTTAGTGTAATCCAGTTAACCCTTAAATACACAGGTAGTAAACTAAGAAACTGTAAAACTATAATGAGAAAATAGGTTTTAAAAAGCCCAATCAAATTAAACAGGTAGAAAAGCACTCAGCAGGTCACAATTCAGCAACTCACCACAATTCACACAGGTATTTTCTGCAGGATTCCCAAATACCTCTACATTGAAAAACAAGTCACACACTTACTTTCGTTCGCACTTACGCTGCTGTCACACTCAGCTCGTTCACACTCGCAAACTAAGAGATTTAAAGAGTTTTTTTTTTTTTCCCTTTTGCAGCAATGCAGCCTACAGCTCAATGCACTTCCAAAGGCCTGGATGCCCAACCAGCTGCCTTTTATAAACCCTTAATTATGATCCCTCCCACTTAATTAACCCCTTGTGAGTATAGCTACACCTCTGGATTTTAGTGCAATCTAGTTAACCCTTAAATACACAGGTAGTAAACTAAGAAACTGTAAAACTATAATGAGAAAATAGGTTTTAAAAAGCCCAATAAAATTAAACAGGTAGAAAAGCACTCAGCAGGTCACAATTTAGCAACTCACCGCAATTCACACAGGTATTTTCTGCAGGATTCCCAAATACCACTACACTGAAAAACAAGTCACACACTTACTTTCGTTCGCACTTACGCTGCGGTCACACTCAGCTCGTTCACACTCGCAAACTAAGAGATTTAAAGAGTTTTTTTTTTTTTCCCTTTTGCAGCAATGCACCCTACAGCTCAATGCACTTCCAAAGGCCTGAATGCCCAACCAGCTGCCCTTTATAAACCCTTAATTATGACCCCTCCCCCTTTATTAACCATTTGTGAGTATAGCTACACCTCTGGATTTTAGTGCAATCTAGTTAACCCTTAAATACACAGGTAGTAAACTAAGAAACTGTAAAACAATAATGAGAAAATAGGTTTTAAAAAGCCCAATAAAATTAAACGGGTAGAAAAGCACTCAGCAGGTCACAATTCAGCAACTCACTGCAATTCACAAAGGTATTTTCTGCAGGATTCCCAAATACCTCTACACTGAAAAACAAGTCACACACGTTCTTTCGTTCGCACTTACGCAGCGGTCACACTCAGCTCGTTCACACTCGCAAACTAAGAGATTTAAAGAGTTTTTTTTTCTTTTTTGCAGCAATGCACCCTACAGCTCAATGCACTTCCAAAGGTCTGGATGCCCAACCAGCTGCCCTTTATAAACCCTTAATTATGACCCCTCCCCCTTAATTAACCACTTGTGAGTATAGCTACACCTCTGGATTTTAGTGTAATCCAGTTAACCCTTAAATACACAGGTAGTAAACTAAGAAACTGTAAAACTATAATGAGAAAATAGGTTTTAAAAAGCCCAATAAAATTAAACAGGTAGAAAAGCACTCAGCAGGTCACAATTCAGCAACTCACCACAATTCACACAGGTATTTTCTGCAGGATTCCCAAATACCTCTACACTGAAAAACAAGTCACACACTTACTTTTGTTCGCACTTACGCTGCTGTCACACTCAGCTCGTTCACACTCGCAAACTAAGAGATTTAAAGAGTTGTTTTTTCTTTTCCCTTTTGCAGCAATATACACTACAGCTCAATGCACTTCCAAAGGCCTGGATGCCCAACCAGCTGCCCTTTATAAACCCTTAATTATGATCCCTCCCCCTTAATTAACCCCTTGTGAGTATAGCTACACCTCTGGATTTTAGTGCAATCTAGTTAACCCTTAAATACACAGGTAGTAAACTAAGAAACTGTAAAACTATAATGAGAAAATCGGTTTTAAAATCCCAATAAAATTAAACAGGTAGAAAAGCACTCAGCAGGTCACAATTCAGCATCTCACCACAATTCACACAGGTATTTTCTGCAGAATTCCCAAATACCTCTACACTGAAAAACAAGTCACACACTTACTTTCGTTCATATTTACGCTGCGGTCACACTCAGCTCGTTCACACTCGCAAACTAAGAGATTTAAAGAGGTTTTTTTTTATTTGTTTTTTTCCCCTTTTGCAGCAATGAACTCTACAGCTCAATGCACTTCCAAAGGCCTGGATGCCCAACCAGCGGCCCTTTATAAACCCTTAATTATGACCATTCCAACTTAATTAACCCCTTGTGAGTATAGCTACACCTCTGGATTTTAGTGCAATCCAGTTAACCCTTAAATACACAGGTAGTAAACTAAGAAACTGTAAAACTATAATGAGAAAATAGGTTTTAAAAAGCCCAATAAAATTAAACAGGTAGAAAAGCACTCAGCAGGTCACAATTCAGCAACTCACCGCAATTCACACAGGTATTTTCTGCAGGATTCCCAAATACCTCTACACTGAAAAACAAGTCACACACTTACTTTCGTTCGCTCTTACGCTGCGGTCACACTCAGCTCATTCACACTCGCAAACTAAGAGATTTAAAGAGTTTTTTTTCTTTTTGTTTTTTTTCCCTTTTGCAGCAATGCACCCTACAGCTCAATGCACTTCCAAAGGCCTGGATGCCCAACCAGCTGCCCTTTATTATCCCTTAATTATGACCCCTCCCCCTTAATTAACCCCTTGTGAGTATAGCTACACCTCTGGATTTTAGTGTAATCCAGTTAACCCTTAAATACACAGGTAGTAAACTAAGAAACTGTAAAACTATAATGAGAAAATAGGTTTTAAAAAGCCCAATAAAATTAAACAGGTAAAAAAGCACTCAGCAAGTCACAATTCAGCAACTCACCACAATTCACACAGGTATTTTCTGCAGGATTCCCAAATACCTCTACATTGAAAAACAAGTCACACACTTACTTTCGTTCGCACTTACGCTGCTGTCACACTCAGCTCGTTCACACTCGCAAACTAAGAGATTTAAAGAGTTGTTTTTTTTTTTCCCTTTTGCAGCAATGCACCCTACAGCTCAATGCACTTCCAAAGGCCTGAATGCCCAACCAGCTGCCCTTTATAAACCCTTAATTATCACCCCTCCCCCTTAAATAACCCCTTGTGAGTATAGCTACACCTCTGGATTTTAGTGCAATCTAGTTAACCCTTAAATACACAGGTAGTAAACTAAGAAACTGTAAAACTATAATGAGAAAATAGGTTTTAAAAAGCCCAATAAAATTAAACAGGTAGAAAAGCACTCAGCAAGTCACAATTACGCAACTCACCACAATTCACACAGGTATTTTCTGCAGGATTCCCAAATACCTCTACACTGAAAAACAAGTCACACACTTACTTTCGTTCGCACTTACGCTGCTGTCACACTCAGCTCGTTCACACTCGCAAACTAAGAGATTTAAAGAGGTTTTTTTTTTTTTTCCCTTTTGCAGCAATGCACCCTACAGCTCAATGCACTTCCAAAGGCCTGAATGCCCAACCAGCTGCCCTTTATAAACCCTTAATTATGACCCCTCCCCCTTAATTAACCCCTTGTGAGTATAGCTACACCTCTTGATTTTAGTGCAATCCAGTTAACCCTTAAATACACAGGTAGTAAACTAAGAAACTGTAAAACTATAATGAGAAAATAGGTTTTAAAAAGCCCAATAAAATTAAACAGGTAGAAAAGCACTCAGCAGGTTACAATTCACCAACTCACCGCAGTTCACACAGGTATTTTCTGCAGGATTCCCAAATACCTCTACACTGAAAAACAAGTCACACACTTACTTTCGTTCGCACTTCTGCTGCGGTCACACTCAGCTCGTTCACACTCGCAAACTAAGAGATTTAAAGAGTTTTTTTTTTTTTTTTTCCCTTTTGCAGCAATGCACCCTATAGCTCAATTCACTTCCAAAGGCCTGGATGCCCAACCAGCTGCCCTTTATAAACCTTTAATTATGACCCCTCCCCCTTAATTAACCCCTTGTGAGTATAGCTACACCTCTGGATTTTAGTGCAGTCTAGTTAACCCTTAAATACACAGGTAGTAAACTAAGAAACTGTAAAACTATAATGAGAAAATAGGTTTTAAAAAGCCCAATCAAATTAAACAGGTAGAAAAGCACTCAGCAGGTCACAATTCAGCAAATCACCGCAATTCAAACAGGTATTTTCTGCAGGATTCCCAAATACCTCTACACTGAAAAACAAGTCACACACTTACTTTCGTTCGCACTAAAGCTGTGGTCACACTCAGCTCGTTCACACTCGCAAACTAAGAGATTTAAAGAGTTTTTTTTTTTTTCCCTTTTGCAGCAATGCACCCTACAGCTCAATACACTTCCAAAGGCCTGAATGCCCAACCAGCTGCCCTTTATAAACCCTTAATTATGACCCCTCCCCCTTTATTAACCATTTGTGAGTATAGCTACACCTCTGGATTTTAGTGCAATCTAGTTAACCCTTAAATACACAGGTAGTAAACTAAGAAACTGTAAAACAATAATGAGAAAATAGGTTTTAAAAAGCCCAATAAAATTAAACAGGTAGAAAAGCACTCAGCAGGTCACAATTCAGCAACTCACTGCAATTCACAAAGGTATTTTCTGCAGGATTCCCAAATACCTCTACACTGAAAAACAAGTCACACACTTACTTTCGTTCGCACTTACGCAGCGGTCACACTCAGCTCGTTCACACTCGCAAACTAAGAGATTTAAAGAGTTTTTTTTTCTTTTTTGCAGCAATGCACCCTACAGCTCAATGCACTTCCAAAGGTCTGGATGCCCAACCAGCTGCCCTTTATAAACCCTTAATTATGACCCCTCCCCCTTAATTAACCACTTGTGAGTATAGCTACACCTCTGGATTTTAGTGTAATCCAGTTAACCCTTAAATACACAGGTAGTAAACTAAGAAACTGTAAAACTATAATGAGAAAATAGGTTTTAAAAAGCCCAATAAAATTAAACAGGTAGAAAAGCACTCAGCAGGTCACAATTCAGCAACTCACCACAATTCACACAGGTATTTTCTGCAGGATTCCCAAATACCTCTACACTGAAAAACAAGTCACACACTTACTTTTGTTCGCACTTACGCTGCTGTCACACTCAGCTCGTTCACACTCGCAAACTAAGAGATTTAAAGAGTTGTTTTTTCTTTTCCCTTTTGCAGCAATATACACTACAGCTCAATGCACTTCCAAAGGCCTGGATGCCCAACCAGCTGCCCTTTATAAACCCTTAATTATGATCCCTCCCCCTTAATTAACCCCTTGTGAGTATAGCTACACCTCTGGATTTTAGTGCAATCTAGTTAACCCTTAAATACACAGGTAGTAAACTAAGAAACTGTAAAACTATAATGAGAAAATCGGTTTTAAAAAGCCCAATAAAATTAAACAGGTAGAAAAGCACTCAGCAGGTCACAATTCAGCATCTCACCACAATTCACACAGGTATTTTCTGCAGAATTCCCAAATACCTCTACACTGAAAAACAAGTCACACACTTACTTTCGTTCATATTTACGCTGCGGTCACACTCAGCTCGTTCACACTCGCAAACTAAGAGATTTAAAGAGGTTTTTTTTTATTTGTTTTTTTCCCCTTTTGCAGCAATGAACTCTACAGCTCAATGCACTTCCAAAGGCCTGGATGCCCAACCAGCGGCCCTTTATAAACCCTTAATTATGACCATTCCAACTTAATTAACCCCTTGTGAGTATAGCTACACCTCTGGATTTTAGTGCAATCCAGTTAACCCTTAAATACACAGGTAGTAAACTAAGAAACTGTAAAACTATAATGAGAAAATAGGTTTTAAAAAGCCCAATAAAATTAAACAGGTAGAAAAGCACTCAGCAGGTCACAATTCAGCAACTCACCGCAATTCACACAGGTATTTTCTGCAGGATTCCCAAATACCTCTACACTGAAAAACAAGTCACACACTTACTTTCGTTCGCACTTACGCTGCGGTCACACTCAGCTCGTTCACACTCGCAAACTAAGAGATTTAAAGAGTTGTTTTTTTTTTGTTGTTTTTTTTTCTCTTTTGCAGCAATGCACCCTACAGCTCAATGCACTTCCAAAGGACTGGATGCCCAACCAGTTGCCCTTTATAAACCTTTAATTATGACCCCTCCCCCTTAATTAACCCCTTGTGAGTATAGCTACACCTCTGGATTTTAGTGCAATCTAGTTAACCCTTAAATACACAGGTAGTAAACTAAGAAACTGTAAAACTATAATGAGAAAATAGGTTTTAAAAAGCCCAATAAAATTAAACAGGTAAAAAAGCACTCAGCAAGTCACAATTCAGCAACTCACCACAATTCACACAGGTATTTTCTGCAGGATTCCCAAATACCTCTACACTGAAAAACAAGTCACACACTTACTTTCGTTCACACTTCTGCTGCGGTCACACTCAGCTCGTTCACACTCGCAAACTAAGAGATTTAAAGAGTTTTTTTTTTTTTTTTCCCTTTTGCAGCAATGCACCCTATAGCTCAATTCACTTCCAAAGGCCTGGATGCCCAACCAGCTGCCCTTTATTATCCCTTAATTATGACCCCTCCCCCTTAATTAACCCCTTGTGAGTATAGCTACACCTCTGGATTTTAGTGTAATCCAGTTAACCCTTAAATACACAGGTAGTAAACTAAGAAACTGTAAAACTATAATGAGAAAATAGGTTTTAAAAAGCCCAATAAAATTAAACAGGTAAAAAAGCACTCAGCAAGTCACAATTCAGCAACTCACCACAATTCACACAGGTATTTTCTGCAGGATTCCCAAATACCTCTACACTGAAAAACAAGTCACACACTTACTTTCGTTCACACTTCTGCTGCGGTCACACTCAGCTCGTTCACACTCGCAAACTAAGAGATTTAAAGAGTTTTTTTTTTTTTTTTCCCTTTTGCAGCAATGCACCCTATAGCTCAATTCACTTCCAAAGGCCTGGATGCCCAACCAGCTGCCCTTTATAAACCTTTAATTATGACCCCTCCCCCTTAATTAACCCCTTGTGAGTATAGCTACACCTCTGAATTTTAGTGCAGTCTAGTTAACCCTTAAATACACAGGTAGTAAACTAAGAAACTGTAAAACTATAATGAGAAAATAGGTTTTAAAAAGCCCAATCAAATTAAACAGGTAGAAAAGCACTCAGCAGGTCACAATTCAGCAAATCACCGCAATTCAAACAGGTATTTTCTGCAGGATTCCCAAATACCTCTACACTGAAAAACAAGTCACACACTTACTTTCGTTCGCACTAAAGCTGTGGTCACACTCAGCTCGTTCACACTCGCAAACTAAGAGATTTAAAGAGTTTTTTTTTTTTTCCCTTTTGCAGCAATGCACCCTACAGCTCAATGCACTTCCAAAGGCCTGAATGCCCAACCAGCTGCCCTTTATAAACCCTTAATTATGACCCCTCCCCCTTAATTAACCCCTTGTGAGTATAGCTACACCTCTGGATTTTAGTGTAATCCAGTTAACCCTTAAATACACAGGTAGTAAACTAAGAAACTGTAAAGCTATAATGAGAAAATAGGTTTTAAAAAGCCCAATCAAATTAAACAGGTAGAAAAGCACTCAGCAGGTCACAATTCAGCAACTCACCACAATTCACACAGGTATTTTCTGCAGGATTACCAAATACCTCTACATTGAAAAACAAGTCACACACTTACTTTCGTTCGCACTTACGCTGCTGTCACACTCAGCTCGTTCACACTCGCAAACTAAGAGATTTAAAGAGTTTTTTTTTTTTTTTTTCCCTTTTGCAGCAATGCAGCCCACAGCTCAATGCACTTCCAAAGGCCTGGATGCCCAACCAGCTGCCTTTTATAAACCCTTAATTATGATCCCTCCCACTTAATTAACCCCTTGTGAGTATAGCTACACCTCAGGATTTTAGTGCAATCTAGTTAACCCTTAAATACACAGGTAGTAAACTAAGAAACTGTAAAACTATCGTGAGATAATAGGTTTTAAAAAGCCCAATAAAATTAAACAGGTAGAAAAGCACTCAGCAGGTCACAATTCAGCAACTCACCACAATTCACACAGGTATTTTCTGAAGGATTCCCAAATACCACTACACTGAAAAACAAGTCACACACTTACTTTCGTTCGCACTTACGCTGCGGTCACACTCAGCTCGTTCACACTCGCAAACTAAGAGATTTAAAGATTTGTTTTTTTTTTTTTGTTTTTTTTCCCTTTTGCAGCAATGCACCCTACAGCTCAATGCACTTCCAAAGGCCTGGATGCCCAACCAGCTGCTCTTTATAAATCCTTAATTATGACCCCTCCCCGTTAATTAAACACTTGTGAGTATAGCTACACCTCTGGATTTTAGTGAAATCTAGTTAACCCTTAAATACACAGGTAGTAAACTAAGAAACTGTAAAACTATTATGAGAAAATAGGTTTTAAAAAGCCCAATAAAATTAAACGGGTAGAAAAGCACTCAGCAGGTCACAATTCAGCAACTCAACGCAATTCACACAGGTATTTTCTGCAGGATTCCCAAATACCTCTACACTGAAAAACAAGTCACACACGTTCTTTCGTTCGCACTTACGCTGCGGTCACACTCAGCTCGTTCACACTCGCAAACTAAGAGATTTAAAGATTTTATTTTTTTTTTTTCCCTTTTGCAGCAATGCACCCTACAGCTCAATGCACTTCCAAAGGCCTGGATGCCCAACCAGCTGCCCTTTATAAACCCTTAATTATGACCCCTCCCCCTTTATTAACCATTTGTGAGTATAGCTACACCTCTGTATTTTAGTGTAATCCAGTTAACCCTTAAATACACAGGTAGTAAACTAAGAAACTGTAAAACTATAATGAGAAAATAGGTTTTAAAAAGCCCAATAAAATTAAACAGGTAGAAAAGCACTCAGCAGGTCACAATTCAGCAACTCACCACAATTCACACAGGTATTTTCTGCAGGATTCCCAAATACCTCTACACTGAAAACACGTCACACACTTACTTTTGTTCGCACTTACGCTGCTGTCACACTCAGCTCATTCACACTCGCAAACTAAGAGATTTAAAGAGTTGTTTTTTCTTTTCCCTTTTGCAGCAATATACACTACAGCTCAATGCACTTCCAAAGGCCTGGATGCCCAACCAGCTGCCCTTTATAAACCCTTAATTATGATCCCTCCCCCTTAATTAACCCCTTGTGAGTATAGCTACACCTCTGGATTTTAGTGCAATCTAGTTAACCCTTAAATACACAGGTAGTAAACTAAGAAACTGTAAAACTATAATGAGAAAATCGGTTTTAAAAAGCCCAATAAAATTAAACAGGTAGAAAAGCACTCAGCAGGTCACAATTCAGCATCTCACCACAATTCACACAGGTATTTTCTGCAGGATTCCCAAATACCTCTACACTGAAAAACAAGTCACACACTTACTTTCGTTCATATTTACGCTGCGGTCACACTCAGCTCGTTCACACTCGCAAACTAAGAGATTTAAAGAGGTTTTTTTTTATTTGTTTTTTTCCCCTTTTGCAGCAATGAACTTTACAGCTCAATGCACTTCCAAAGGCCTGGATGCCCAACCAGCGGCCCTTTATAAACCCTTAATTATGATCCCTCCCACTTAATTAACCCCTTGTGAGTATAGCTACACCTCTGGATTTTAGTGCAATCTAGTTAACCCTTAAATACACAGGTAGTAAACTAAGAAACTGTAAAACTATAATGAGAAAATAGGTTTTAAAAAGCCCAATAAAATTAAACAGGTAGAAAAGCACTCAGCAGGTCACAATTCAGCAACTCACCGCAATTCACACAGGTATTTTCTGCAGGATTCCCAAATACCACTACACTGAAAAACAAGTCACACACTTACTTTCGTTCGCACTTACGCTGCGGTCACACTCAGCTCGTTCACACTCGCAAACTAAGAGATTTAAAGATTTGTTTGTTTTTTTTTGTTTTTTTTTCCCTTTTGCAGCAATGCACCCTACAGCTCAATGCACTTCCAAAGGCCTGGATGCCCAACCAGCTGCTCTTTATAAATCCTTAATTATGACCCCTCCCCGTTAATTAAACACTTGTGAGTATAGCTATACCTCTGGATTTTAGTGAAATCTAGTTAACCCTTAAATACACAGGTAGTAAACAAAGAAACTGTAAAACTATTGTGAGAAAATAGGTTTTAAAAAGCCCAATAAAATTAAACGGGTAGAAAAGCACTCAGCAGGTCACAATTCAGCAACTCAACGCAATTCACACAGGTATTTTCTGCAGGATTCCCAAATACCTCTACACTGAAAAACAAGTCACACACGTTCTTTCGTTCGCACTTACGCTGCGGTCACACTCAGCTCGTTCACACTCGCAAACTAAGAGATTTAAAGATTTTTTTTTTTTTTTTCCCTTTTGCAGCAATGCACCCTACAGCTCAATGCACTTCCAAAGGCCTGAATGCCCAACCAGCTGCCCTTTATAAACCCTTAATTATGACCCCTCCCCCTTTATTAACCATTTGTGAGTATAGCTACACCTCTGGATTTTAGTGCAATCTAGTTAACCCTTAAATACACAGGTAGTAAACTAAGAAACTGTAAAACAATAATGAGAAAATAGGTTTTAAAAAGCCCAATAAAATTAAACAGGTAGAAAAGCACTCAGCAGGTCACAATTCAGCAACTCACTGCAATTCACAAAGGTATTTTCTGCAGGATTCCCAAATACCTCTACACTGAAAAACAAGTCACACACTTACTTTCGTTCGCACTTACGCAGCGGTCACACTCAGCTCGTTCACACTCGCAAACTAAGAGATTTAAAGAGTTTTTTTTTTCTTTTTTGCAGCAATGCACCCTACAGCTCAATGCACTTCCAAAGGTCTGGATGCCCAACCAGCTGCCCTTTATAAACCCTTAATTATGACCCCTCCCCCTTAATTAACCACTTGTGAGTATAGCTACACCTCTGGATTTTAGTGTAATCCAGTTAACCCTTAAATACACAGGTAGTAAACTAAGAAACTGTAAAACTATAATGAGAAAATAGGTTTTAAAAAGCCCAATAAAATTAAACAGGTAGAAAAGCACTCAGCAGGTCACAATTCAGCAACTCACCACAATTCACACAGGTATTTTCTGCAGGATTCCCAAATACCTCTACACTGAAAAACAAGTCACACACTTACTTTTGTTCGCACTTACGCTGCTGTCACACTCAGCTCGTTCACACTCGCAAACTAAGAGATTTAAAGAGTTGTTTTTTCTTTTCCCTTTTGCAGCAATATACACTACAGCTCAATGCACTTCCAAAGGCCTGGATGCCCAACCAGCTGCCCTTTATAAACCCTTAATTATGATCCCTCCCCCTTAATTAACCCCTTGTGAGTATAGCTACACCTCTGGATTTTAGTGCAATCTAGTTAACCCTTAAATACACAGGTAGTAAACTAAGAAACTGTAAAACTATAATGAGAAAATCGGTTTTAAAAAGCCCAATAAAATTAAACAGGTAGAAAAGCACTCAGCAGGTCACAATTCAGCAACTCACTGCAATTCACAAAGGTATTTTCTGCAGGATTCCCAAATACCTCTACACTGAAAAACAAGTCACACACTTACTTTCGTTCGCACTTACGCAGCGGTCACACTCAGCTCGTTCACACTCGCAAACTAAGAGATTTAAAGAGTTTTTTTTTCTTTTTTGCAGCAAAGCACCCTACAGCTCAATGCACTTCCAAAGGTCTGGATGCCCAACCAGCTGCCCTTTATAAACCCTTAATTATGACCCCTCCCCCTTAATTAACCACTTGTGAGTATAGCTACACCTCTGGATTTTAGTGTAATCCAGTTAACCCTTAAATACACAGGTAGTAAACTAAGAAACTGTAAAACTATAATGAGAAAATAGGTTTTAAAAAGCCCAATAAAATTAAACAGGTAGAAAAGCACTCAGCAGGTCACAATTCAGCAACTCACCACAATTCACACAGGTATTTTCTGCAGGATTCCCAAATACCTCTACACTGAAAACACGTCACACACTTACTTTTGTTCGCACTTACGCTGCTGTCACACTCAGCTCGTTCACACTCGCAAACTAAGAGATTTAAAGAGTTGTTTTTTCTTTTCCCTTTTGCAGCAATATACACTACAGCTCAATGCACTTCCAAAGGCCTGGATGCCCAACCAGCTGCCCTTTATAAACCCTTAATTATGATCCCTCCCCCTTAATTAACCCCTTGTGAGTATAGCTACACCTCTGGATTTTAGTGCAATCTAGTTAACCCTTAAATACACAGGTAGTAAACTAAGAAACTGTAAAACTATAATGAGAAAATCGGTTTTAAAAAGCCCAATAAAATTAAACAGGTAGAAAAGCACTCAGCAGGTCACAATTCAGCATCTCACCACAATTCACACAGGTATTTTCTGCAGGATTCCCAAATACCTCTACACTGAAAAACAAGTCACACACTTACTTTCGTTCATATTTACGCTGCGGTCACACTCAGCTCGTTCACACTCGCAAACTAAGAGATTTAAAGAGGTTTTTTTTTATTTGTTTTTTTCCCCTTTTGCAGCAATGAACTCTACAGCTCAATGCACTTCCAAAGGCCTGGATGCCCAACCAGCGGCCCTTTATAAACCCTTAATTATGATCCCTCCCACTTAATTAACCCCTTGTGAGTATAGCTACACCTCTGGATTTTAGTGCAATCTAGTTAACCCTTAAATACACAGGTAGTAAACTAAGAAACTGTAAAACTATAATGAGAAAATAGGTTTTAAAAAGCCCAATAAAATTAAACAGGTAGAAAAGCACTCAGCAGGTCACAATTCAGCAACTCACCGCAATTCACACAGGTATTTTCTGCAGGATTCCCAAATACCACTACACTGAAAAACAAGTCACACACTTACTTTCGTTCGCACTTACGCTGCGGTCACACTCAGCTCGTTCACACTCGCAAACTAAGAGATTTAAAGATTTGTTTGTTTTTTTTTGTTTTTTTTTCCCTTTTGCAGCAATGCACCCTACAGCTCAATGCACTTCCAAAGGCCTGGATGCCCAACCAGCTGCTCTTTATAAATCCTTAATTATGACCCCTCCCCGTTAATTAAACACTTGTGAGTATAGCTATACCTCTGGATTTTAGTGAAATCTAGTTA
Organism: Phyllobates terribilis; assembly: GCF_046119375.1. NCBI lineage: Eukaryota > Metazoa > Chordata > Amphibia > Anura > Dendrobatidae > Phyllobates > Phyllobates terribilis. The sequence continues at coordinate 864,688,612 of NW_027362761.1, read as the reverse complement.
ACCCTTAAATACACAGGTAGTAAACTAAGAAACTGTAAAACTATTATGAGAAAATAGGTTTTAAAAAGGCCAATAAAATTAAACGGGTAGAAAAGCACTCAGCAGGTCACAATTCAGCAACTCAACGCAATTCACACAGGTATTTTCTGCAGGATTCCCAAATACCTCTACACTGAAAAACAAGTCACACACGTTCTTTCGTTCGCACTTACGCTGCGGTCACACTCAGCTCGTTCACACTCGCAAACTAAGAGATTTAAAGATTTTTTTTTTTTTTTTCCCTTTTGCAGCAATGCACCCTACAGCTCAATGCACTTCCAAAGGCCTGGATGCCCAACCAGCTGCCCTTTATAAACCCTTAATTATGACCCCTCCCCCTTTATTAACCATTTGTGAGTATAGCTACACCTCTGGATTTTAGTGCAATCTAGTTAACCCTTAAATACACAGGTAGTAAACTAAGAAACTGTAAAACAATAATGAGAAAATAGGTTTTAAAAAGCCCAATAAAATTAAACAGGTAGAAAAGCACTCAGCAGGTCACAATTCAGCAACTCACTGCAATTCACAAAGGTATTTTCTGCAGGATTCCCAAATACCTCTACACTGAAAAACAAGTCACACACTTACTTTCGTTCGCACTTACGCAGCGGTCACACTCAGCTCGTTCACACTCGCAAACTAAGAGATTTAAAGAGTTTTTTTTTCTTTTTTGCAGCAATGCACCCTACAGCTCAATGCACTTCCAAAGGTCTGGATGCCCAACCAGCTGCCCTTTATAAACCCTTAATTATGACCCCTCCCCCTTAATTAACCACTTGTGAGTATAGCTACACCTCTGGATTTTAGTGTAATCCAGTTAACCCTTAAATACACAGGTAGTAAACTAAGAAACTGTAAAACTATAATGAGAAAATAGGTTTTAAAAAGCCCAATAAAATTAAACAGGTAGAAAAGCACTCAGCAGGTCACAATTCAGCAACTCACCACAATTCACACAGGTATTTTCTGCAGGATTCCCAAATACCTCTACACTGAAAAACAAGTCACACACTTACTTTTGTTCGCACTTACGCTGCTGTCACACTCAGCTCGTTCACACTCGCAAACTAAGAGATTTAAAGAGTTGTTTTTTCTTTTCCCTTTTGCAGCAATATACACTACAGCTCAATGCACTTCCAAAGGCCTGGATGCCTAACCAGCTGCCCTTTATAAACCCTTAATTATGATACCTCCCCCTTAATTAACCCCTTGTGAGTATAGCTACACCTCTGGATTTTAGTGCAATCTAGTTAACCCTTAAATACACAGGTAGTAAACTAAGAAACTGTAAAACTATAATGAGAAAATCGGTTTTAAAAAGCCCAATAAAATTAAACAGGTAGAAAAGCACTCAGCAGGTCACAATTCAGCATCTCACCACAATTCACACAGGTATTTTCTGCAGGATTCCCAAATACCTCTACACTGAAAAACAAGTCACACACTTACTTTCGTTCATATTTACGCTGCGGTCACACTCAGCTCGTTCACACTCGCAAACTAAGAGATTTAAAGAGGTTTTTTTTTATTTGTTTTTTTCCCCTTTTGCAGCAATGAACTCTACAGCTCAATGCACTTCCAAAGGCCTGGATGCCCAACCAGCGGCCCTTTATAAACCCTTAATTATGACCATTCCAACTTAATTAACCCCTTGTGAGTATAGCTACACCTCTGGATTTTAGTGCAATCCAGTTAACCCTTAAATACACAGGTAGTAAACTAAGAAACTGTAAAACTATAATGAGAAAATAGGTTTTAAAAAGCCCAATAAAATTAAACAGGTAGAAAAGCACTCAGCAGGTCACAATTCAGCAACCCACCGCAATTCACACAGGTATTTTCTGCAGGATTCCCAAATACCTCTACACTGAAAAACAAGTCACACACTTACTTTCGTTCGCACTTACGCTGCGGTCACACTCAGCTCGTTCACACTCGCAAACTAAGAGATTTAAAGAGTTGGTTTTTTTTGTTGTTTTTTTTTCTCTTTTGCAGCAATGCACCCTACAGCTCAATGCACTTCCAAAGGACTGGATGCCCAACCAGTTGCCCTTTATAAACCTTTAATTATGACCCCTTCCCCTTAATTAACCCCTTGTGAGTATAGCTACACCTCTGGATTTTAGTGCAATCTAGTTAACCCTTAAATACACAGGTAGTAAACTAAGAAACTGTAAAACTATAATGAGAAAATAGGTTTTAAAAAGCCCAATAAAATTAAACAGGTAGAAAAGCACTCAGCAGGTCACAATTCAGCAACTCACCGCAATTCACACAGGTATTTTCTGCAGGATTCCCAAATACCTCTACACTGAAAAACAAGTCACACACTTACTTTCGTTCGCACTTACGCAGCGGTCACACTCGCAAACTAAGAGATTTAAAGAGTTTTTTTTTCCCTTTTGCAGCAATGCACCCTACAGCTCAATGCACTTCCAAAGGCCTGAATGCCCAACCAGCTGCCCTTTATAAACCCTTAATTATGACCCCTCCCCCTTAATTAACCCCTTGTGAGTATAGCTACACCTCTGGATTTTAGTGTAATCCAGTTAACCCTTAAGTACACAGGTAGTAAACTAAGAAACTGTAAAACTATAATGAGAAAATAGGTTTTAAAAAGCCCAATCAAATTAAACAGGTAGAAAAGCACTCAGCAGGTCACAATTCAGCAACTCACCACAATTCACACAGGTATTTTCTGCAGGATTCCCAAATACCTCTACACTGAAAAACAAGTCACACACTTACTTTCGTTCGCACTTCTGCTGCGGTCACACTCAGCTCGTTCACACTCGCAAACTAAGAGATTTAAAGAGTTTTTTTTCTTTTTGTTTTTTTTCCCTTTTGCAGCAATGCACCCTACAGCTCAATGCACTTCCAAAGGCCTGGATGCCCAACCAGCTGCCCTTTATTATCCCTTAATTATGACCCCTCCCCCTTAATTAACCCCTTGTGAGTATAGCTACACCTCTGGATTTTAGTGTAATCCAGTTAACCCTTAAATACACAGGTAGTAAACTAAGAAACTGTAAAACTATAATGAGAAAATAGGTTTTAAAAAGCCCAATAAAATTAAACAGGTAAAAAAGCACTCAGCAGGTCACAATTCAGCAACTCACCACAATTCACACAGGTATTTTCTGCAGGATTCCCAAATACCTCTACACTGAAAAACAAGTCACACACTTACTTTCGTTCGCACTTACGCTGCTGTCACACTCAGCTCGTTCACACTCGCAAACTAAGAGATTTAAAGAGTTGTTTTTTTTTTTCCCTTTTGCAGCAATGCACCCTACAGCTCAATGCACTTCCAAAGGCCTGAATGCCCAACCAGCTGCCCTTTATAAACCCTTAATTATCACCCCTCCCCCTTAAATAACCCCTTGTGAGTATAGCTACACCTCTGGATTTTAGTGCAATCTAGTTAACCCTTAAATACACAGGTAGTAAACTAAGAAACTGTAAAACTATAATGAGAAAATAGGTTTTAAAAAGCCCAATAAAATTAAACAGGTAGAAAAGCACTCAGCAGGTCACAATTCCGCAACTCACCACAATTCACACAGGTATTTTCTGCAGGATTCCCAAATACCTCTACACTGAAAAACAAGTCACACACTTACTTTCGTTCGCACTTACGCTGCTGTCACACTCAGCTCGTTCACACTCGCAAACTAAGAGATTTAAAGAGGTTTTTTTTTTTTTCCCTTTTGCAGCAATGCACCCTACAGCTCAATGCACTTCCAAAGGCCTGAATGCCCAACCAGCTGCCCTTTATAAACCCTTAATTATGACCCCTCCCCCTTAATTAACCCCTTGTGAGTATAGCTACACCTCTTGATTTTAGTGCAATCCAGTTAACGATTAAATACACAGGTAGTAAACTAAGAAACTGTAAAACTATAATGAGAAAATAGGTTTTAAAAAGCCCAATAAAATTAAACAGGTAGAAAAGCACTCAGCAGGTTACAATTCAGCAACTCACCGCAGTTCACATAGGTATTTTCTGCAGGATTCCCAAATACCTCTACACTGAAAAACAAGTCACACACTTACTTTCGTTCGCACTTACGCTGCGGTCACACTCAGCTCGTTCACACTCGCAAACTAAGAGATTTAAAGAGTTTTTTTTTTTTCCCTTTTGCAGCAATGCACCCTATAGCTCAATTCACTTCCAAAGGCCTGGATGCCCAACCACCTGCCCTTTATAAACCTTTAATTATGACCCCTCCCCCTTAATTAACCCCTTGTGAGTATAGCTACACCTCTGGATTTTAGTGCAGTCTAGTTAACCCTTAAATACACAGGTAGTAAACTAAGAAACTGTAAAACTATAATGAGAAAATAGGTTTTAAAAAGCCCAATCAAATTAAACAGGTAGAAAAGCACTCAGCAGGTCACAATTCAGCAAATCACCGCAATTCAAACAGGTATTTTCTGCAGGATTCCCAAATACCTCTACACTGAAAAACAAGTCACACACTTACTTTCGTTCGCACTAAAGCTGTGGTCACACTCAGCTCGTTCACACTCGCAAACTAAGAGATTTAAAGAGTTTTTTTTTTTTCCCTTTTGCAGCAATGCACCCTACAGCTCAATGCACTTCCAAAGGCCTGAATGCCCAACCAGCTGCCCTTTATAAACCCTTAATTATGACCCCTCCCCCTTAATTAACCCCTTGTGAGTATAGCTACACCTCTGGATTTTAGTGTAATCCAGTTAACCCTTAAATACACAGGTAGTAAACTAAGAAACTGTAAAACTATAATGAGAAAATAGGTTTTAAAAAGCCCAATCAAATTAAACAGGTAGAAAAGCACTCAGCAGGTCACAATTCAGCAACTCACCACAATTCACACAGGTATTTTCTGCAGGATTCCCAAATACCTCTACATTGAAAAACAAGTCACACACTTACTTTCGTTCGCACTTACGCTGCTGTCACACTCAGCTCGTTCACACTCGCAAACTAAGAGATTTAAAGAGTTTTTTTTTTTTTTTTTCCCTTTTGCAGCAATGCAGCCTACAGCTCAATGCACTTCCAAAGGCCTGGATGCCCAACCAGCTCCCTTTTATAAACCCTTAATTATGATCCCTCCCACTTAATTAACCCCTTGTGAGTATAGCTACACCTCAGGATTTTAGTGCAATCTAGTTAACCCTTAAATACACAGGTAGTAAACTAAGAAACTGTAAAACTATAGTGAGAAAATAGGTTTTAAAAAGCCCAATAAAATTAAACAGGTAGAAAAGCACTCAGCAGGTCACAATTCAGCAACTCACCACAATTCACACAGGTATTTTCTGCAGGATTCCCAAATACCACTACACTGAAAAACAAGTCACACACTTACTTTCGTTCGCACTTACGCTGCGGTCACACTCAGCTCGTTCACACTCGCAAACTAAGAGATTTAAAGATTTGTTTGTTTTTTTTTGTTTTTTTTCCCTTTTGCAGCAATGCACCCTACAGCTCAATGCACTTCCAAAGGCCTGGATGCCCAACCAGCTGCTCTTTATAAATCCTTAATTATGACCCCTCCCCGTTAATTAAACACTTGTGAGTATAGCTACACCTCTGGATTTTAGTGAAATCTAGTTAACCCTTAAATACACAGGTAGTAAACTAAGAAACTGTAAAACTATTATGAGAAAATAGGTTTTAAAAAGCCCAATAAAATTAAACGGGTAGAAAAGCACTCAGCAGGTCACAATTCAGCAACTCAACGCAATTCACACAGGTATTTTCTGCAGGATTCCCAAATACCTCTACACTGAAAAACAAGTCACACACGTTCTTTCGTTCGCACTTACGCTGCGGTCACACTCAGCTCGTTCACACTCGCAAACTAAGAGATTTAAAGATTTTATTTATTTTTTTTCCCTTTTGCAGCAATGCACCCTACAGCTCAATGCACTTCCAAAGGCCTGGATGCCCAACCAGCTGCCCTTTATAAACCCTTAATTATGACCCCTCCCCCTTTATTAACCATTTGTGAGTATAGCTACACCTCTGTATTTTAGTGTAATCCAGTTAACCCTTAAATACACAGGTAGTAAACTAAGAAACTGTAAAACTATAATGAGAAAATAGGTTTTAAAAAGCCCAATAAAATTAAACAGGTAGAAAAGCACTCAGCAGGTCACAATTCAGCAACTCACCACAATTCACACAGGTATTTTCTGCAGGATTCCCAAATACCTCTACACTGAAAACACGTCACACACTTACTTTTGTTCGCACTTACGCTGCTGTCACACTCAGCTCATTCACACTCGCAAACTAAGAGATTTAAAGAGTTGTTTTTTCTTTTCCCTTTTGCAGCAATATACACTACAGCTCAATGCACTTCCAAAGGCCTGGATGCCCAACCAGCTGCCCTTTATAAACCCTTAATTATGATCCCTCCCCCTTAATTAACCCCTTGTGAGTATAGCTACACCTCTGGATTTTAGTGCAATCTAGTTAACCCTTAAATACACAGGTAGTAAACTAAGAAACTGTAAAACTATAATGAGAAAATCGGTTTTAAAAAGCCCAATAAAATTAAACAGGTAGAAAAGCACTCAGCAGGTCACAATTCAGCATCTCACTACAATTCACACAGGTATTTTCTGCAGGATTCCCAAATACCTCTACACTGAAAAACAAGTCACACACTTACTTTCGTTCATATTTACGCTGCGGTCACACTCAGCTCGTTCACACTCGCAAACTAAGAGATTTAAAGAGGTTTTTTTTTATTTGTTTTTTTCCCCTTTTGCAGCAATGAACTTTACAGCTCAATGCACTTCCAAAGGCCTGGATGCCCAACCAGCGGCCCTTTATAAACCCTTAATTATGATCCCTCCCACTTAATTAACCCCTTGTGAGTATAGCTACACCTCTGGATTTTAGTGCAATCTAGTTAACCCTTAAATACACAGGTAGTAAACTAAGAAACTGTAAAACTATAATGAGAAAATAGGTTTTAAAAAGCCCAATAAAATTAAACAGGTAGAAAAGCACTCAGCAGGTCACAATTCAGCAACTCACCGCAATTCACACAGGTATTTTCTGCAGGATTCCCAAATACCACTACACTGAAAAACAAGTCACACACTTACTTTCGTTCGCACTTACGCTGCGGTCACACTCAGCTCGTTCACACTCGCAAACTAAGAGATTTAAAGATTTGTTTGTTTTTTTTTGTTTTTTTTTCCCTTTTGCAGCAATGCACCCTACATCTCAATGCACTTCCAAAGGCCTGGATGCCCAACCAGCTGCTCTTTATAAATCCTTAATTATGACCCCTCCCCGTTAATTAAACACTTGTGAGTATAGCTATACCTCTGGATTTTAGTGAAATCTAGTTAACCCTTAAATACACAGGTAGTAAACTAAGAAACTGTAAAACTATTATGAGAAAATAGGTTTTAAAAAGCCCAATAAAATTAAACGGGTAGAAAAGCACTCAGCAGGTCACAATTCAGCAACTCAACGCAATTCACACAGGTATTTTCTGCAGGATTCCCAAATACCTCTACACTGAAAAACAAGTCACACACGTTCTTTCGTTCGCACTTACGCTGCGGTCACACTCAGCTCGTTCACACTCGCAAACTAAGAGATTTAAAGATTTATTTTTTTTTTTCCCTTTTGCAGCAATGCACCCTACAGCTCAATGCACTTCCAAAGGCCTGGATGCCCAACCAGCTGCCCTTTATAAACCCTTAATTATGACCCCTCCCCCTTTATTAACCATTTGTGAGTATAGCTACACCTCTGGATTTTAGTGCAATCTAGTTAACCCTTAAATACACAGGTAGTAAACTAAGAAACTGTAAAACAATAATGAGAAAATAGGTTTTAAAAAGCCCAATAAAATTAAACAGGTAGAAAAGCACTCAGCAGGTCACAATTCAGCAACTCACTGCAATTCACAAAGGTATTTTCTGCAGGATTCCCAAATACCTCTACACTGAAAAACAAGTCACACACTTACTTTCGTTCGCACTTACGCAGCGGTCACACTCAGCTCGTTCACACTCGCAAACTAAGAGATTTAAAGAGTTTTTTTTTCTTTTTTGCAGCAATGCACCCTACAGCTCAATGCACTTCCAAAGGTCTGGATGCCCAACCAGCTGCCCTTTATAAACCCTTAATTATGACCCCTCCCCCTTAATTAACCACTTGTGAGTATAGCTACACCTCTGGATTTTAGTGTAATCCAGTTAACCCTTAAATACACAGGTAGTAAACTAAGAAACTGTAAAACTATAATGAGAAAATAGGTTTTAAAAAGCCCAATAAAATTAAACAGGTAGAAAAGCACTCAGCAGGTCACAATTCAGCAACTCACCACAATTCACACAGGTATTTTCTGCAGGATTCCCAAATACCTCTACACTGAAAAACAAGTCACACACTTACTTTTGTTCGCACTTACGCTGCTGTCACACTCAGCTCGTTCACACTCGCAAACTAAGAGATTTAAAGAGTTGTTTTTTCTTTTCCCTTTTGCAGCAATATACACTACAGCTCAATGCACTTCCAAAGGCCTGGATGCCCAACCAGCTGCCCTTTATAAACCCTTAATTATGATCCCTCCCCCTTAATTAACCCCTTGTGAGTATAGCTACACCTCTGGATTTTAGTGCAATCTAGTTAACCCTTAAATACACAGGTAGTAAACTAAGAAACTGTAAAACTATAATGAGAAAATCGGTTTTAAAAAGCCCAATAAAATTAAACAGGTAGAAAAGCACTCAGCAGGTCACAATTCAGCAACTCACTGCAATTCACAAAGGTATTTTCTGCAGGATTCCCAAATACCTCTACACTGAAAAACAAGTCACACACTTACTTTCGTTCGCACTTACGCAGCGGTCACACTCAGCTCGTTCACACTCGCAAACTAAGAGATTTAAAGAGTTTTTTTTTCTTTTTTGCAGCAAAGCACCCTACAGCTCAATGCACTTCCAAAGGTCTGGATGCCCAACCAGCTGCCCTTTATAAACCCTTAATTATGACCCCTCCCCCTTAATTAACCACTTGTGAGTATAGCTACACCTCTGGATTTTAGTGTAATCCAGTTAACCCTTAAATACACAGGTAGTAAACTAAGAAACTGTAAAACTATAATGAGAAAATAGGTTTTAAAAAGCCCAATAAAATTAAACAGGTAGAAAAGCACTCAGCAGGTCACAATTCAGCAACTCACCACAATTCACACAGGTATTTTCTGCAGGATTCCCAAATACCTCTACACTGAAAAACAAGTCACACACTTACTTTTGTTCGCACTTACGCTGCTGTCACACTCAGCTCGTTCACACTCGCAAACTAAGAGATTTAAAGAGTTGTTTTTTCTTTTCCCTTTTGCAGCAATATACACTACAGCTCAATGCACTTCCAAAGGCCTGGATGCCTAACCAGCTGCCCTTTATAAACCCTTAATTATGATACCTCCCCCTTAATTAACCCCTTGTGAGTATAGCTACACCTCTGGATTTTAGTGCAATCTAGTTAACCCTTAAATACACAGGTAGTAAACTAAGAAACTGTAAAACTATAATGAGAAAATCGGTTTTAAAAAGCCCAATAAAATTAAACAGGTAGAAAAGCACTCAGCAGGTCACAATTCAGCATCTCACCACAATTCACACAGGTATTTTCTGCAGGATTCCCAAATACCTCTACACTGAAAAACAAGTCACACACTTACTTTCGTTCATATTTACGCTGCGGTCACACTCAGCTCGTTCACACTCGCAAACTAAGAGATTTAAAGAGGTTTTTTTTTATTTGTTTTTTTCCCCTTTTGCAGCAATGAACTCTACAGCTCAATGCACTTCGAAAGGCCTGGATGCCCAACCAGCGGCCCTTTATAAACCCTTAATTATGACCATTCCAACTTAATTAACCCCTTGTGAGTATAGCTACACCTCTGGATTTTAGTGCAATCCAGTTAACCCTTAAATACACAGGTAGTAAACTAAGAAACTGTAAAACTATAATGAGAAAATAGGTTTTAAAAAGCCCAATAAAACTAAACAGGTAGAAAAGCACTCAGCAGGTCACAATTCAGCAACTCACCGCAATTCACACAGGTATTTTCTGCAGGATTCCCAAATACCTCTACACTGAAAAACAAGTCACACACTTACTTTCGTTCGCACTTACGCTGCGGTCACACTCAGCTCGTTCACACTCGCAAACTAAGAGATTTAAAGAGTTGTTTTTTTTTGTTGTTTTTTTTTCTCTTTTGCAGCAATGCACCCTACAGCTCAATGCACTTCCAAAGGACTGGATGCCCAACCAGTTGCCCTTTATAAACCTTTAATTATGACCCCTCCCCCTTAATTAACCCCTTGTGAGTATAGCTACACCTCTGGATTTTAGTGCAATCTAGTTAACCCTTAAATACACAGGTAGTAAACTAAGAAACTGTAAAACTATAATGAGAAAATAGGTTTCAAAAAGCCCAATAAAATTAAACAGGTAGAAAAGCACTCAGCAGGTCACAATTCAGCAACTCACCGCAATTCACACAGGTATTTTCTGCAGGATTCCCAAATACCTCTACACTGAAAAACAAGTCACACACTTACTTTCGTTCGCACTTACGCAGCGGTCACACTCGCAAACTAAGAGATTTAAAGAGTTTTTTTTTCCCTTTTGCAGCAATGCACCCTACAGCTCAATGCACTTCCAAAGGCCTGAATGCCCAACCAGCTGCCCTTTATAAACCCTTAATTATGACCCCTCCCCCTTAATTAACCCCTTGTGAGTATAGCTACACCTCTGGATTTTAGTGTAATCCAGTTAACCCTTAAGTACACAGGTAGTAAACTAAGAAACTGTAAAACTATAATGAGAAAATAGGTTTTAAAAAGCCCAATCAAATTAAACAGGTAGAAAAGCACTCAGCAGGTCACAATTCAGCAACTCACCACAATTCACACAGGTATTTTCTGCAGGATTCCCAAATACCTCTACACTGAAAAACAAGTCACACACTTACTTTCGTTCGCACTTACGCAGCGGTCACACTCGCAAACTAAGAGATTTAAAGAGTTTTTTTTTCCCTTTTGCAGCAATGCACCCTACAGCTCAATGCACTTCCAAAGGCCTGAATGCCCAACCAGCTGCCCTTTATAAACCCTTAATTATGACCCCTCCCCCTTAATTAACCCCTTGTGAGTATAGCTACACCTCTTGATTTTAGTGCAATCCAGTTAACGATTAAATACACAGGTAGTAAACTAAGAAACTGTAAAACTATAATGAGAAAATAGGTTTTAAAAAGCCCAATAAAATTAAACAGGTAGAAAAGCACTCAGCAGGTTACAATTCAGCAACTCACCGCAGTTCACATAGGTATTTTCTGCAGGATTCCCAAATACCTCTACACTGAAAAACAAGTCACACACTTACTTTCGTTCGCACTTACGCTGCGGTCACACTCAGCTCGTTCACACTCGCAAACTAAGAGATTTAAAGAGTTTTTTTTTTTTCCCTTTTGCAGCAATGCACCCTATAGCTCAATTCACTTCCAAAGGCCTGGATGCCCAACCACCTGCCCTTTATAAACCTTTAATTATGACCCCTCCCCCTTAATTAACCCCTTGTGAGTATAGCTACACCTCTGGATTTTAGTGCAGTCTAGTTAACCCTTAAATACACAGGTAGTAAACTAAGAAACTGTAAAACTATAATGAGAAAATAGGTTTTAAAAAGCCCAATCAAATTAAACAGGTAGAAAAGCACTCAGCAGGTCACAATTCAGCAAATCACCGCAATTCAAACAGGTATTTTCTGCAGGATTCCCAAATACCTCTACACTGAAAAACAAGTCACACACTTACTTTCGTTCGCACTAAAGCTGTGGTCACACTCAGCTCGTTCACACTCGCAAACTAAGAGATTTAAAGAGTTTTTTTTTTTTCCCTTTTGCAGCAATGCACCCTACAGCTCAATGCACTTCCAAAGGCCTGAATGCCCAACCAGCTGCCCTTTATAAACCCTTAATTATGACCCCTCCCCCTTAATTAACCCCTTGTGAGTATAGCTACACCTCTGGATTTTAGTGTAATCCAGTTAACCCTTAAATACACAGGTAGTAAACTAAGAAACTGTAAAACTATAATGAGAAAATAGGTTTTAAAAAGCCCAATCAAATTAAACAGGTAGAAAAGCACTCAGCAGGTCACAATTCAGCAACTCACCACAATTCACACAGGTATTTTCTGCAGGATTCCCAAATACCTCTACATTGAAAAACAAGTCACACACTTACTTTCGTTCGCACTTACGCTGCTGTCACACTCAGCTCGTTCACACTCGCAAACTAAGAGATTTAAAGAGTTTTTTTTTTTTTTTTTCCCTTTTGCAGCAATGCAGCCTACAGCTCAATGCACTTCCAAAGGCCTGGATGCCCAACCAGCTCCCTTTTATAAACCCTTAATTATGATCCCTCCCACTTAATTAACCCCTTGTGAGTATAGCTACACCTCAGGATTTTAGTGCAATCTAGTTAACCCTTAAATACACAGGTAGTAAACTAAGAAACTGTAAAACTATAGTGAGAAAATAGGTTTTAAAAAGCCCAATAAAATTAAACAGGTAGAAAAGCACTCAGCAGGTCACAATTCAGCAACTCACCACAATTCACACAGGTATTTTCTGCAGGATTCCCAAATACCACTACACTGAAAAACAAGTCACACACTTACTTTCGTTCGCACTTACGCTGCGGTCACACTCAGCTCGTTCACACTCGCAAACTAAGAGATTTAAAGATTTGTTTGTTTTTTTTTGTTTTTTTTCCCTTTTGCAGCAATGCACCCTACAGCTCAATGCACTTCCAAAGGCCTGGATGCCCAACCAGCTGCTCTTTATAAATCCTTAATTATGACCCCTCCCCGTTAATTAAACACTTGTGAGTATAGCTACACCTCTGGATTTTAGTGAAATCTAGTTAACCCTTAAATACACAGGTAGTAAACTAAGAAACTGTAAAACTATTATGAGAAAATAGGTTTTAAAAAGCCCAATAAAATTAAACGGGTAGAAAAGCACTCAGCAGGTCACAATTCAGCAACTCAACGCAATTCACACAGGTATTTTCTGCAGGATTCCCAAATACCTCTACACTGAAAAACAAGTCACACACGTTCTTTCGTTCGCACTTACGCTGCGGTCACACTCAGCTCGTTCACACTCGCAAACTAAGAGATTTAAAGATTTTATTTATTTTTTTTCCCTTTTGCAGCAATGCACCCTACAGCTCAATGCACTTCCAAAGGCCTGGATGCCCAACCAGCTGCCCTTTATAAACCCTTAATTATGACCCCTCCCCCTTTATTAACCATTTGTGAGTATAGCTACACCTCTGTATTTTAGTGTAATCCAGTTAACCCTTAAATACACAGGTAGTAAACTAAGAAACTGTAAAACTATAATGAGAAAATAGGTTTTAAAAAGCCCAATAAAATTAAACAGGTAGAAAAGCACTCAGCAGGTCACAATTCAGCAACTCACCACAATTCACACAGGTATTTTCTGCAGGATTCCCAAATACCTCTACACTGAAAACACGTCACACACTTACTTTTGTTCGCACTTACGCTGCTGTCACACTCAGCTCATTCACACTCGCAAACTAAGAGATTTAAAGAGTTGTTTTTTCTTTTCCCTTTTGCAGCAATATACACTACAGCTCAATGCACTTCCAAAGGCCTGGATGCCCAACCAGCTGCCCTTTATAAACCCTTAATTATGATCCCTCCCCCTTAATTAACCCCTTGTGAGTATAGCTACACCTCTGGATTTTAGTGCAATCTAGTTAACCCTTAAATACACAGGTAGTAAACTAAGAAACTGTAAAACTATAATGAGAAAATCGGTTTTAAAAAGCCCAATAAAATTAAACAGGTAGAAAAGCACTCAGCAGGTCACAATTCAGCATCTCACCACAATTCACACAGGTATTTTCTGCAGGATTCCCAAATACCTCTACACTGAAAAACAAGTCACACACTTACTTTCGTTCATATTTACGCTGCGGTCACACTCAGCTCGTTCACACTCGCAAACTAAGAGATTTAAAGAGGTTTTTTTTTATTTGTTTTTTTCCCCTTTTGCAGCAATGAACTTTACAGCTCAATGCACTTCCAAAGGCCTGGATGCCCAACCAGCGGCCCTTTATAAACCCTTAATTATGATCCCTCCCACTTAATTAACCCCTTGTGAGTATAGCTACACCTCTGGATTTTAGTGCAATCTAGTTAACCCTTAAATACACAGGTAGTAAACTAAGAAACTGTAAAACTATAATGAGAAAATAGGTTTTAAAAAGCCCAATAAAATTAAACAGGTAGAAAAGCACTCAGCAGGTCACAATTCAGCAACTCACCGCAATTCACACAGGTATTTTCTGCAGGATTCCCAAATACCACTACACTGAAAAACAAGTCACACACTTACTTTCGTTCGCACTTACGCTGCGGTCACACTCAGCTCGTTCACACTCGCAAACTAAGAGATTTAAAGATTTGTTTGTTTTTTTTTGTTTTTTTTTCCCTTTTGCAGCAATGCACCCTACATCTCAATGCACTTCCAAAGGCCTGGATGCCCAACCAGCTGCTCTTTATAAATCCTTAATTATGACCCCTCCCCGTTAATTAAACACTTGTGAGTATAGCTATACCTCTGGATTTTAGTGAAATCTAGTTAACCCTTAAATACACAGGTAGTAAACTAAGAAACTGTAAAACTATTATGAGAAAATAGGTTTTAAAAAGCCCAATAAAATTAAACGGGTAGAAAAGCACTCAGCAGGTCACAATTCAGCAACTCAACGCAATTCACACAGGTATTTTCTGCAGGATTCCCAAATACCTCTACACTGAAAAACAAGTCACACACGTTCTTTCGTTCGCACTTACGCTGCGGTCACACTCAGCTCGTTCACACTCGCAAACTAAGAGATTTAAAGATTTTTTTTTTTTTTTCCCTTTTGCAGCAATGCACCCTACAGCTCAATGCACTTCCAAAGGCCTGGATGCCCAACCAGCTGCCCTTTATAAACCCTTAATTATGACCCCTCCCCCTTAATTAACCCCTTGTGAGTATAGCTACACCTCTGGATTTTAGTGCAATCTAGTTAACCCTTAAATACACAGGTAGTAAACTAAGAAACTGTAAAACTATAATGAGAAAATCGGTTTTAAAAAGCCCAATCAAATTAAACAGGTAGAAAAGCACTCAGCAGGTCACAATTCAGCAACTCACTGCAATTCACAAAGGTATTTTCTGCAGGATTCCCAAATACCTCTACACTGAAAAACAAGTCACACACTTACTTTCGTTCGCACTTACGCAGCGGTCACACTCAGCTCGTTCACACTCGCAAACTAAGAGATTTAAAGAGTTTTTTTTTCTTTTTTGCAGCAAAGCACCCTACAGCTCAATGCACTTCCAAAGGTCTGGATGCCCAACCAGCTGCCCTTTATAAACCCTTAATTATGACCCCTCCCCCTTAATTAACCACTTGTGAGTATAGCTACACCTCTGGATTTTAGTGTAATCCAGTTAACCCTTAAATACACAGGTAGTAAACTAAGAAACTGTAAAACTATAATGAGAAAATAGGTTTTAAAAAGCCCAATAAAATTAAACAGGTAGAAAAGCACTCAGCAGGTCACAATTCAGCAACTCACCACAATTCACACAGGTATTTTCTGCAGGATTCCCAAATACCTCTACACTGAAAAACAAGTCACACACTTACTTTTGTTCGCACTTACGCTGCTGTCACACTCAGCTCGTTCACACTCGCAAACTAAGAGATTTAAAGAGTTGTTTTTTCTTTTCCCTTTTGCAGCAATATACACTACAGCTCAATGCACTTCCAAAGGCCTGGATGCCTAACCAGCTGCCCTTTATAAACCCTTAATTATGATACCTCCCCCTTAATTAACCCCTTGTGAGTATAGCTACACCTCTGGATTTTAGTGCAATCTAGTTAACCCTTAAATACACAGGTAGTAAACTAAGAAACTGTAAAACTATAATGAGAAAATCGGTTTTAAAAAGCCCAATAAAATTAAACAGGTAGAAAAGCACTCAGCAGGTCACAATTCAGCATCTCACCACAATTCACACAGGTATTTTCTGCAGGATTCCCAAATACCTCTACACTGAAAAACAAGTCACACACTTACTTTCGTTCATATTTACGCTGCGGTCACACTCAGCTCGTTCACACTCGCAAACTAAGAGATTTAAAGAGGTTTTTTTTTATTTGTTTTTTTCCCCTTTTGCAGCAATGAACTCTACAGCTCAATGCACTTCGAAAGGCCTGGATGCCCAACCAGCGGCCCTTTATAAACCCTTAATTATGACCATTCCAACTTAATTAACCCCTTGTGAGTATAGCTACACCTCTGGATTTTAGTGCAATCCAGTTAACCCTTAAATACACAGGTAGTAAACTAAGAAACTGTAAAACTATAATGAGAAAATAGGTTTTAAAAAGCCCAATAAAACTAAACAGGTAGAAAAGCACTCAGCAGGTCACAATTCAGCAACTCACCGCAATTCACACAGGTATTTTCTGCAGGATTCCCAAATACCTCTACACTGAAAAACAAGTCACACACTTACTTTCGTTCGCACTTACGCTGCGGTCACACTCAGCTCGTTCACACTCGCAAACTAAGAGATTTAAAGAGTTGTTTTTTTTTGTTGTTTTTTTTTCTCTTTTGCAGCAATGCACCCTACAGCTCAATGCACTTCCAAAGGACTGGATGCCCAACCAGTTGCCCTTTATAAACCTTTAATTATGACCCCTCCCCCTTAATTAACCCCTTGTGAGTATAGCTACACCTCTGGATTTTAGTGCAATCTAGTTAACCCTTAAATACACAGGTAGTAAACTAAGAAACTGTAAAACTATAATGAGAAAATAGGTTTCAAAAAGCCCAATAAAATTAAACAGGTAGAAAAGCACTCAGCAGGTCACAATTCAGCAACTCACCGCAATTCACACAGGTATTTTCTGCAGGATTCCCAAATACCTCTACACTGAAAAACAAGTCACACACTTACTTTCGTTCGCACTTACGCAGCGGTCACACTCGCAAACTAAGAGATTTAAAGAGTTTTTTTTTCCCTTTTGCAGCAATGCACCCTACAGCTCAATGCACTTCCAAAGGCCTGAATGCCCAACCAGCTGCCCTTTATAAACCCTTAATTATGACCCCTCCCCCTTAATTAACCCCTTGTGAGTATAGCTACACCTCTGGATTTTAGTGTAATCCAGTTAACCCTTAAGTACACAGGTAGTAAACTAAGAAACTGTAAAACTATAATGAGAAAATAGGTTTTAAAAAGCCCAATCAAATTAAACAGGTAGAAAAGCACTCAGCAGGTCACAATTCAGCAACTCACCACAATTCACACAGGTATTTTCTGCAGGATTCCCAAATACCTCTACACTGAAAAACAAGTCACACACTTACTTTCGTTCGCACTTACGCAGCGGTCACACTCGCAAACTAAGAGATTTAAAGAGTTTTTTTTTCCCTTTTGCAGCAATGCACCCTACAGCTCAATGCACTTCCAAAGGCCTGAATGCCCAACCAGCTGCCCTTTATAAACCCTTAATTATGACCCCTCCCCCTTAATTAACCCCTTGTGAGTATAGCTACACCTCTGGATTTTAGTGTAATCCAGTTAACCCTTAAGTACACAGGTAGTAAACTAAGAAACTGTAAAACTATAATGAGAAAATAGGTTTTAAAAAGCCCAATCAAATTAAACAGGTAGAAAAGCACTCAGCAGGTCACAATTCAGCAACTCACCACAATTCACACAGGTATTTTCTGCAGGATTCCCAAATACCTCTACACTGAAAAACAAGTCACACACTTACTTTCGTTCGCACTTCTGCTGCGGTCACACTCAGCTCGTTCACACTCGCAAACTAAGAGATTTAAAGAGTTTTTTTTCTTTTTGTTTTTTTTCCCTTTTGCAGCAATGCACCCTACAGCTCAATGCACTTCCAAAGGCCTGGATGCCCAACCAGCTGCCCTTTATTATCCCTTAATTATGACCCCTCCCCCTTAATTAACCCCTTGTGAGTATAGCTACACCTCTGGATTTTAGTGTAATCCAGTTAACCCTTAAATACACAGGTAGTAAACTAAGAAACTGTAAAACTATAATGAGAAAATAGGTTTTAAAAAGCCCAATAAAATTAAACAGGTAAAAAAGCACTCAGCAGGTCACAATTCAGCAACTCACCACAATTCACACAGGTATTTTCTGCAGGATTCCCAAATACCTCTACACTGAAAAACAAGTCACACACTTACTTTCGTTCGCACTTACGCTGCTGTCACACTCAGCTCGTTCACACTCGCAAACTAAGAGATTTAAAGAGGTTTTTTTTTTTTTCCCTTTTGCAGCAATGCACCCTACAGCTCAATGCACTTCCAAAGGCCTGAATGCCCAACCAGCTGCCCTTTATAAACCCTTAATTATGACCCCTCCCCCTTAATTAACCCCTTGTGAGTATAGCTACACCTCTTGATTTTAGTGCAATCCAGTTAACGATTAAATACACAGGTAGTAAACTAAGAAACTGTAAAACTATAATGAGAAAATAGGTTTTAAAAAGCCCAATAAAATTAAACAGGTAGAAAAGCACTCAGCAGGTTACAATTCAGCAACTCACCGCAGTTCACATAGGTATTTTCTGCAGGATTCCCAAATACCTCTACACTGAAAAACAAGTCACACACTTACTTTCGTTCGCACTTACGCTGCGGTCACACTCAGCTCGTTCACACTCGCAAACTAAGAGATTTAAAGAGTTTTTTTTTTTTCCCTTTTGCAGCAATGCACCCTATAGCTCAATTCACTTCCAAAGGCCTGGATGCCCAACCACCTGCCCTTTATAAACCTTTAATTATGACCCCTCCCCCTTAATTAACCCCTTGTGAATATAGCTACACCTCTGGATTTTAGTGCAGTCTAGTTAACCCTTAAATACACAGGTAGTAAACTAAGAAACTGTAAAACTATAATGAGAAAATAGGTTTTAAAAAGCCCAATCAAATTAAACAGGTAGAAAAGCACTCAGCAGGTCACAATTCAGCAAATCACCGCAATTCAAACAGGTATTTTCTGCAGGATTCCCAAATACCTCTACACTGAAAAACAAGTCACACACTTACTTTCGTTCGCACTAAAGCTGTGGTCACACTCAGCTCGTTCACACTCGCAAACTAAGAGATTTAAAGAGTTTTTTTTTTTTCCCTTTTGCAGCAATGCACCCTACAGCTCAATGCACTTCCAAAGGCTTGAATGCCCAACCAGCTGCCCTTTATAAACCCTTAATTATGACCCCTCCCCCTTAATTAACCCCTTGTGAGTATAGCTACACCTCTGGATTTTAGTGTAATCCAGTTAACCCTTAAATACACAGGTAGTAAACTAAGAAACTGTAAAACTATAATGAGAAAATAGGTTTTAAAAAGCCCAATCAAATTAAACAGGTAGAAAAGCACTCAGCAGGTCACAATTCAGCAACTCACCACAATTCACACAGGTATTTTCTGCAGGATTCCCAAATACCTCTACATTGAAAAACAAGTCACACACTTACTTTCGTTCGCACTTACGCTGCTGTCACACTCAGCTCGTTCACACTCGCAAACTAAGAGATTTAAAGAGTTTTTTTTTTTTTTTTTCCCTTTTGCAGCAATGCAGCCTACAGCTCAATGCACTTCCAAAGGCCTGGATGCCCAACCAGCTGCCTTTTATAAACCCTTAATTATGATCCCTCCCACTTAATTAACCCCTTGTGAGTATAGCTACACCTCAGGATTTTAGTGCAATCTAGTTAACCCTTAAATACACAGGTAGTAAACTAAGAAACTGTAAAACTATAGTGAGAAAATAGGTTTTAAAAAGCCCAATAAAATTAAACAGGTAGAAAAGCACTCAGCAGGTCACAATTCAGCAACTCACCACAATTCACACAGGTATTTTCTGCAGGATTCCCAAATACCACTACACTGAAAAACAAGTCACACACTTACTTTCGTTCGCACTTACGCTGCGGTCACACTCAGCTCGTTCACACTCGCAAACTAAGAGATTTAAAGATTTGTTTGTTTTTTTTTGTTTTTTTTCCCTTTTGCAGCAATGCACCCTACAGCTCAATGCACTTCCAAAGGCCTGGATGCCCAACCAGCTGCTCTTTATAAATCCTTAATTATGACCCCTCCCCGTTAATTAAACACTTGTGAGTATAGCTACACCTCTGGATTTTAGTGAAATCTAGTTAACCCTTAAATACACAGGTAGTAAACTAAGAAACTGTAAAACTATTATGAGAAAATAGGTTTTAAAAAGCCCAATAAAATTAAACGGGTAGAAAAGCACTCAGCAGGTCACAATTCAGCAACTCAACGCAATTCACACAGGTATTTTCTGCAGGATTCCCAAATACCTCTACACTGAAAAACAAGTCACACACGTTCTTTCGTTCGCACTTACGCTGCGGTCACACTCAGCTCGTTCACACTCGCAAACTAAGAGATTTAAAGATTTTATTTTTTTTTTTTCCCTTTTGCAGCAATGCACCCTACAGCTCAATGCACTTCCAAAGGCCTGGATGCCCAACCAGCTGCCCTTTATAAACCCTTAATTATGACCCCTCCCCCTTTATTAACCATTTGTGAGTATAGCTACACCTCTGGATTTTAGTGCAATCTAGTTAACCCTTAAATACACAGGTAGTAAACTAAGAAACTGTAAAACAATAATGAGAAAATAGGTTTTAAAAAGCCCAATAAAATTAAACAGGTAGAAAAGCACTCAGCAGGTCACAATTCAGCAACTCACTGCAATTCACAAAGGTATTTTCTGCAGGATTCCCAAATACCTCTACACTGAAAAACAAGTCACACACTTACTTTCGTTCGCACTTACGCAGCGGTCACACTCAGCTCGTTCACACTCGCAAACTAAGAGATTTAAAGAGTTTTTTTTTCTTTTTTGCAGCAAAGCACCCTACAGCTCAATGCACTTCCAAAGGTCTGGATGCCCAACCAGCTGCCCTTTATAAACCCTTAATTATGACCCCTCCCCCTTAATTAACCACTTGTGAGTATAGCTACACCTCTGGATTTTAGTGTAATCCAGTTAACCCTTAAATACACAGGTAGTAAACTAAGAAACTGTAAAACTATAATGAGAAAATAGGTTTTAAAAAGCCCAATAAAATTAAACAGGTAGAAAAGCACTCAGCAGGTCACAATTCAGCAACTCACCACAATTCACACAGGTATTTTCTGCAGGATTCCCAAATACCTCTACACTGAAAAACAAGTCACACACTTACTTTTGTTCGCACTTACGCTGCTGTCACACTCAGCTCGTTCACACTCGCAAACTAAGAGATTTAAAGAGTTGTTTTTTCTTTTCCCTTTTGCAGCAATATACACTACAGCTCAATGCACTTCCAAAGGCCTGGATGCCCAACCAGCTGCCCTTTATAAACCCTTAATTATGATCCCTCCCCCTTAATTAACCCCTTGTGAGTATAGCTACACCTCTGGATTTTAGTGCAATCTAGTTAACCCTTAAATACACAGGTAGTAAACTAAGAAACTGTAAAACTATAATGAGAAAATCGGTTTTAAAAAGCCCAATAAAATTAAACAGGTAGAAAAGCACTCAGCAGGTCACAATTCAGCATCTCACCACAATTCACACAGGTATTTTCTGCAGGATTCCCAAATACCTCTACACTGAAAAACAAGTCACACACTTACTTTCGTTCATATTTACGCTGCGGTCACACTCAGCTCGTTCACACTCGCAAACTAAGAGATTTAAAGAGTTTTTTTTTTATTTGTTTTTTTCCCCTTTTGCAGCAATGAACGCTACAGCTCAATGCACTTCCAAAGGCCTGGATGCCCAACCAGCGGCCCTTTATAAACCCTTAATTATGATCCCTCCCACTTAATTAACCCCTTGTGAGTATAGCTACACCTCTGGATTTTAGTGCAATCTAGTTAACCCTTAAATACACAGGTAGTAAACTAAGAAACTGTAAAACTATAATGAGAAAATAGGTTTTAAAAAGCCCAATAAAATTAAACAGGTAGAAAAGCACTCAGCAGGTCACAATTCAGCAACTCACCGCAATTCACACAGGTATTTTCTGCAGGATTCCCAAATACCTCTACACTGAAAAACAAGTCACACACTTACTTTCGTTCGCACTTACGCTGCGGTCACACTCAGCTCGTTCACACTCGCAAACTAAGAGATTTAAAGAGTTGTTTTTTGTTGTTGTTTTTTTTTCTCTTTTGCAGCAATGCACCCTACAGCTCAATGCACTTCCAAAGGACTGGATGCCCAACCAGTTGCCCTTTATAAACCTTTAATTATGACCCCTCCCCCTTAATTAACCCCTTGTGAGTATAGCTACACCTCTGGATTTTAGTGCAATCTAGTTAACCCTTAAATACACAGGTAGTAAACTAAGAAACTGTAAAACTATAATGAGAAAATAGGTTTTAAAAAGCCCAATAAAATTAAACAGGTAGAAAAGCACTCAGCAGGTCACAATTCAGCAACTCACCGCAATTCACACAGGTACTTTCTGCAGGATTCCCAAATACCTCTACACTGAAAAACAAGTCACACACTTACTTTCGTTCGCACTTACGCAGTGGTCACACTCGCAAACTAAGAGATTTAAAGAGTTTTTTTTTCCCTTTTGCAGCAATGCACCCTACAGCTCAATGCACTTCCAAAGGCCTGAATGCCCAACCAGCTGCCCTTTATAAACCCTTAATTATGACCCCTCCCCCTTAATTAACCCCTTGTGAGTATAGCTACACCTCTGGATTTTAGTGTAATCCAGTTAACCCTTAAATACACAGGTAGTAAACTAAGAAACTGTAAAACTATAATGAGAAAATAGGTTTTAAAAAGCCCAATCAAATTAAACAGGTAGAAAAGCACTCAGCAGGTCACAATTCAGCAACTCACCACAATTCACACAGGTATTTTCTGCAGGATTCCCAAATACCTCTACACTGAAAAACAAGTCACACACTTACTTTCGTTCGCACTTCTGCTGCGGTCACACTCAGCTCGTTCACACTCGCAAACTAAGAGATTTAAAGAGGTTTTTTTTTTTTTTTTTCCCCTTTTGCAGCAATGCACCCTACAGCTCAATGAACTTCCAAAGGCCTGGATGCCCAACCAGCTGCCCTTTATAAACCCTTAATTATGACCCCTCACCCTTAATTAACCACTTGTGAGTATAGCTACACCTCTGGATTTTAGTGCAATGCAGTTAACCCTTAAATACACAGGTAGTAAACTAAGAAACTGTAAAACTATAATGAGAAAATAGGTTTTAAAAAGCCCAATAAAATTAAACAGGTAGAAAAGCACTCAGCAGGTCACAATTCAGCAACTCACCGCAATTCACACAGGTATTTTTTGCAGGATTCCCAAATACCTCTACACTGGAAACAAGTCACACACTTACTTTCGTTCGCTCTTACGCTGCGGTCACACTCAGCTCATTCACACTCGCAAACTAAGAGATTTAAAGAGTTTTTTTTCTTTTTGTTTTTTTTCCCTTTTGCAGCAATGCACCCTACAGCTCAATGCACTTCCAAAGGCCTGGATGCCCAACCAGCTGCCCTTTATTATCCCTTAATTATGACCTCTCCCCCTTAATTAACCCCTTGTGAGTATAGCTACACCTCTGGATTTTAGTGTAATCCAGTTAACCCTTAAATACACAGGTAGTAAACTAAGAAACTGTAAAACTATAATGAGAAAATAGGTTTTAAAAAGCCCAATAAAATTAAACAGGTAAAAAAGCACTCAGCAGGTCACAATTCAGCAACTCACCACAATTCACACAGGTATTTTCTGCAGGATTCCCAAATACCTCTACACTGAAAAACAAGTCACACACTTACTTTCGTTCGCACTGACGCTGCTGTCACACTCAGCTCGTTCACACTCGCAAACTAAGAGATTTAAAGAGTTGTTTTTTTTTTTCCCTTTTGCAGCAATGCACCCTACAGCTCAATGCACTTCCAAAGGCCTGAATGCCCAACCAGCTGCCCTTTATAAACCCTTAATTATCACCCCTCCCCCTTAAATAACCCCTTGTGAGTATAGCTACACCTCTGGATTTTAGTGCAATCTAGTTAACCCTTAAATACACAGGTAGTAAACTAAGAAACTGTAAAACTATAATGAGAAAATAGGTTTTAAAAAGCCCAATAAAATTAAACAGGTAGAAAAGCACTCAGCAGGTCACAATTCCGCAACTCACCACAATTCACACAGGTATTTTCTGCAGGATTCCCAAATACCTCTACACTGAAAAACAAGTCACACACTTACTTTCGTTCGCACTTACGCTGCTGTCACACTCAGCTCGTTCACACTCGCAAACTAAGAGATTTAAAGAGGTTTTTTTTTTTTTTCCCTTTTGCAGCAATGCACCCTACAGCTCAATGCACTTCCAAAGGCCTGAATGCCCAACCAGCTGCCCTTTATAAACCCTTAATTATGACCCCTCCCCCTTAATTAACCCCTTGTGAGTATAGCTACACCTCTTGATTTTAGTGCAATCCAGTTAACGATTAAATACACAGGTAGTAAACTAAGAAACTGTAAAACTATAATGAGAAAATAGGTTTTAAAAAGCCCAATAAAATTAAACAGGTAGAAAAGCACTCAGCAGGTTACAATTCAGCAACTCACCGCAGTTCACATAGGTATTTTCTGCAGGATTCCCAAATACCTCTACACTGAAAAACAAGTCACACACTTAATTTCGTTCGCACTTACGCTGCGGTCACACTCAGCTCGTTCACACTCGCAAACTAAGAGATTTAAAGAGGTTTTTTTTTTTCCCTTTTGCAGCAATGCACCCTATAGCTCAATTCACTTCCAAAGGCCTGGATGCCCAACCACCTGCCCTTTATAAACCTTTAATTATGACCCCTCCCCCTTAACTAACCCCTTGTGAGTATAGCTACACCTCTGGATTTTAGTGCAGTCTAGTTAACCCTTAAATACACAGGTAGTAAACTAAGAAACTGTAAAACTATAATGAGAAAATAGGTTTTAAAAAGCCCAATCAAATTAAACAGGTAGAAAAGCACTCAGCAGGTCACAATTCAGCAAATCACCGCAATTCAAACAGGTATTTTCTGCAGGATTCCCAAATACCTCTACACTGAAAAACAAGTCACACACTTACTTTCGTTCGCACTGACGCTGCTGTCACACTCAGCTCGTTCACACTCGCAAACTAAGAGATTTAAAGAGTTTTTTTTTTTTTTTTTCCCTTTTGCAGCAATGCAGCCTACAGCTCAATGCACTTCCAAAGGCCTGGATGCCCAACCAGCTGCCTTTTATAAACCCTTAATTATGATCCCTCCCACTTAATTAACCCCTTGTGAGTATAGCTACACCTCAGGATTTTAGTGCAATCTAGTTAACCCTTAAATACACAGGTAGTAAACTAAGAAACTGTAAAACTATAGTGAGAAAATAGGTTTTAAAAAGCCCAATAAAATTAAACAGGTAGAAAAGCACTCAGCAGGTCACAATTCAGCAACTCACCACAATTCACACAGGTATTTTCTGCAGGATTCCCAAATACCACTACACTGAAAAACAAGTCACACACTTACTTTCGTTCGCACTTACGCTGCGGTCACACTCAGCTCGTTCACACTCGCAAACTAAGAGATTTAAAGATTTGTTTGTTTTTTTTTGTTTTTTTTCCCTTTTGCAGCAATGCACCCTACAGCTCAATGCACTTCCAAAGGCCTGGATGCCCAACCAGCTGCTCTTTATAAATCCTTAATTATGACCCCTCCCCGTTAATTAAACACTTGTGAGTATAGCTACACCTCTGGATTTTAGTGAAATCTAGTTAACCCTTAAATACACAGGTAGTAAACTAAGAAACTGTAAAACTATTATGAGAAAATAGGTTTTAAAAAGCCCAATAAAATTAAACGGGTAGAAAAGCACTCAGCAGGTCACAATTCAGCAACTCAACGCAATTCACACAGGTATTTTCTGCAGGATTCCCAAATACCTCTACACTGAAAAACAAGTCACACACGTTCTTTCGTTCGCACTTACGCTGCGGTCACACTCAGCTCGTTCACACTCGCAAACTAAGAGATTTAAAGATTTTTTTTTTTTTTTTTCCCTTTTGCAGCAATGCACCCTACAGCTCAATGCACTTCCAAAGGCCTGGATGCCCAACCAGCTGCCCTTTATAAACCCTTAATTATGACCCCTCCCCCTTTATTAACCATTTGTGAGTATAGCTACACCTCTGGATTTTAGTGCAATCTAGTTAACCCTTAAATACACAGGTAGTAAACTAAGAAACTGTAAAACTATAATGAGAAAATAGGTTTTAAAAAGCCCAATAAAATTAAACAGGTAGAAAAGCACTCAGCAGGTCACAATTCAGCAACTCACCGCAATTCACATGGGTATTTTCTGCAGGATTCCCAAATACCTCTTCACTGAAAAACAAGTCACACACTTACTTTCGTTCGCACTTACGCTGCGGTCACACTCAGCTCGTTCACACTCGCAAACTAAGAGATTTAAAGAGTTGTTTTTTTTTTTTTCCTTTTGCAGCAATGCACCCTACAGCTCAATGCACTTCCAAAGGCCTGGATGCCCAACCAGCTGCCCTTTATAAACCTTTAATTATGAACCCTCCCCCTTAATTAACCCCTTGTGAGTATAGCTACACCTCTGCATTTTAGAGCAATCTAGTTAACCCTTAAATACACAGGTAGTAAACTAAGAAACTGTAAAACTATAATGAGAAAATAGGTTTTAAAAAGCCCAATAAAATTAAACAGGTAGAAAAGCACTCAGCAGGTCACAATTCAGCAACTCACCGCAATTCACACAGGTATTTTCTGCAGGATTCTCAAATACCTCTACACTGAAAAACAGGTCACACACTTACTTTCGTTCGTACTTACGCTGCGGTCACACTCAGCTCGTTCACACTCGCAAGCTAAGAGATTTAAAGAGTTTTTTTTTGTTTTGTTTTTTTCCCCTTTTGCAGCAATGAACTCTACAGCTCAATGCACTTCCAAAGGCCTGGATGCAGAACCAGCGGCCCTTTATAAACCCTTAATTATGACCACTCCACCTTAATTAACCACTTGTGAGAATAGCTACACCTCTGGATTTTAGTGCAATCCAGTTAACCCTTAAATACACAGGTAGTAAACTAAGAAACTATAAAACTATAATGAGAAAATAGGTTTTAAAAAGCCCAATAAAATTAAACAGGTAGAAAAGCACTCAGCAGATCACAATTCAGCAACTCACCGCAATTCACACAGGTATTTTCTGCAGGATTCCCAAATACCTCTACACTGAAAAACAAGTCACACACTTACTTTCGTTCGCACTTATGCTGCGGTCACACTCAGCTCGTTCACACTCGCAAACTAAGAGATTTAAAGAGTTGTTTTGATTTTTTTTTCTCTTTGGCAGCAATGCACCCTACAGCTCAATGCACTTCCAAAGGCCTGGATGCCCAACCAGCTGCCCTTTATAAACCTTTAATTATGACCCCTCCCCCTTAATTAACCCCTTGTGTGTATAGCTACACCTCTGCATTTTAGTGCAATCTAGTTAACCCTTAAATACACAGGTAGTAAACTAAGAAACTGTAAAACTATAATGAGAAAATAGGTTTTAAAAAGCCCAATAAAATTAAACAGGTAGAAAAGCACTCAGCAGGTCACAATTCAGCAACTCACCGCAATTTACACAGGTATTTTCTGCAGGATTCCCAAATACCTCTACACTGAAAAACAAGTCACACACTTACTTTCGTTCGTACTTACGCTGCGGTCACACTCAGCTCGTTCACACTCGCAAGCTAAGAGATTTAAAGATTTTTTTTTTGTTTTGTTTTTTTCCCCTTTTGCAGCAATGAACTCTACAGCTCAATGCACTTCCAAAGGCCTGGATGCAGAACCAGCGGCCCTTTATAAACCCTTAATTATGACCACTCCACCTTAATTAACCCCTTGTGAGAATAGCTACACCTCTGGATTTTAGTGCAATCCAGTTAACCCTTAAATACACAGGTAGTAAACTAAGAAACTGTAAAACTATAATGAGAAAATAGGTTTTAAAAAGCCCAATAAAATTAAACAGGTAGAAAAGCACTCAGCAGATCACAATTCAGCAACTCACCGCAATTCACACAGGTATTTTCTGCAGGATTCCCAAATACCTCTACACTGAAAAACAAGTCACACACTTACTTTCGTTCACACTTATGCTGCGGTCACACTCAGCTCGTTCACACTCGCAAACTAAGAGATTTAAAGAGTTGTTTTTTTTTTTTTTTCCCCTTTTGCAGCAATGCAACCTACAGCTCAATGCACTTCCAAAGACCTGGATGCCGAATCAGCTGCCCTTTATAAACCCTTAATTATGACCCCTCCCCCTTATTTAACCACTTGTGAGTATAGCTACACCTCTGGATTTTAGTGCAATCTAGTTAACCCTTAAATACACAGGTAGTAAACTAAGAAACTGTAAAACTATAATGAGAAAATAGGTTTTAAAAAGCCCAATAAAATTAAACAGGTAGAAAAGCACTCAGCAGGTCACAATTCAGCAACTCACCGCAATTCACACAGGTATTTTCTGCAGGATTCCCAAATACCTCTACACTGAAAAACAAGTCACACACTTACTTTCGTTCATACTTACGCTGCGGTCACACTCAGCTCGTTCACACTCGCAAGCTAAGAGATTTAAAGAGTTTTTTTTTGTTTTGTTTTTTTCCCCTTTTGCAGCAATGCAACCTACAGCTCAATGCACTTCCAAAGGCCTGGATGCCCAACCAGCTGCCCTTTATAAACCCTTAATTATGACCCCTCCCCCTTAATTAACCACTTGTGAGTATAGCTACAACTCTGGATTTTAGTGCAATCTAGTTAACCCTTAAATACACAGGCAGTAAACTAAGAAACTGTAAAACTATAATGAGAAAATAGGTTTTAAAAAGCCCAATAAAATTAAACAGGTAGAAAAGCACTCAGGAGGTCACAATTCAGCAACTCACCGCAATTCACACAGGTATTTTCTGCAGGATTCCCAAATACCTCTACACTGAAAAACAAGTCACACACTTACTTTCGTTCGTACTTACGCTGCGGTCACACTCAGCTCGTTCACACTCGCAAACTAAGAGATTTAAAGAGTTTTTTGTTTTGTTTTTTTCCCCTTTTGCAGCAATGAACTCTACAGCTCAATGCACTTCCAAAGGCCTGGATGCCCAACCCGTGGCCCTTTATAAACCCTTAATTATGACCACTCCACCTTAATTAACCCCTTGTGAGTATAGCTATACCTCTGGATTTTAGTGTAATCCAGTTAACCGTTAAATACACAGGTAGTAAACTAAGAAACTGTAAAACTATAATGAGAAAATAGGTTTTAAAAAGCCCAATAAAATTAAACAGGTAGAAAAGCACTCAGCAGGTCACAATTCAGCCACTCACCGCAATTCACACAGGTATTTTTTGCAGGACTCCCAAATACCTCTACACTGAAAAACAAGTCACACACTTACTTTCGTTCGCACTTACGCTGTGGTCACACTCAGCTCGTTCACACTCGCAAACTAAGAGATTTAAAGAGTTTTTGTTTTTTTCCCTTTTGCAGCAATGCACCCTACAGCTCAATGCACTTCCAAAGGCCTGAATGCCAAACCAGCTGCCCTTTATAAACCCTTAATTATGACCCCTCCCCCTTAATTAACCACTTGTGAGTATAGCTACTCCTTTGGATTTTAGTGCAATCTAGTTAACCCTTAAATACACAGGTAGTAAACTAAGAAACTATAAAACTATAATGAGAAAATAGGTTTTAAAAAGCCCAATAAAATTAAACGGGTAGAAAAGCACTCAGCAGGTCACAATTCAGCAACTCACTGCAATTCACACAGGTATTTTCTGCAGGATTCCCAAATACCTCTACACTGAAAAACAAGTCACACACTTACTTTCGTTCGCACTTCTGCTGCGGTCACACTCAGCTCGTTCACACTCAAAAACTAAGAGATTTAAAGAGTTGTTTTGCTTTTTTTTTTCCCTTTTGCAGCAATGCAACCTACAGCTCAATGCACTTCCAAAGGCCTGGATGCCCAACCAGCTGCCCTTTATAAACCCTTAATTATGACCCCTCCCCCTTAATTAACCACTTGTGAGTATAGCTACACCTCTGGATTTTATTGCAATCTAGTTAACCCTTAAATACACAGGTAGTAAACTAAGAAACTGTAAAACTATAATGAGAAAATAGGTTTTAAAAAGTCCAATACAATTAAACAGGTAGAAAAGCACTCAGCAGGTCACAATTCAGCAACTCACCGCAATTCACACAGGTATTTTCTGCAGGATTCGCAAATACCTCTACACTGAAAAACAAGTCACACGCTTACTTTCGTTCGTACTTAGGCTGCGGTCACACTCAGCTCGTTCACACTCGCAAACTAAGAGATTTAAAGAGTTTTTTGTTTTGTTTTTTTTCCCCTTTTGCAGCAATGCAACCTACAGCTCAATGCACTTCCAAAGGCCTGGATGCCGAACCAGCTGCCCTTTATAAACCCTTAATTATGACCCCTCCCCCTTAATTAACCACTTGTGAGTATAGCTACACCTCTGGATTTTAGTGCAATCTAGTTAACCCTTAAATACACAGGTAGTAAACTAAGAAACTGTAAAACTATAATGAGAAAATAGGTTTTAAAAAGCCCAATAAAATTAAACAGGTAGAAAAGCACTCAGCAGGTCACAATTCAGCAACTCACCGCAATTCACACAGGTATTTTCTGCAGGATTCCCAAATACCTCTACACTGAAAAACAAGTCACACACTTACTTTCGTTCGTACTTACGCTGCGGTCACACTCAGCTCGTTCACACTCGCAAACTAAGAGATTTAAAGAGTTTTTTGTTTTGTTTTTTTCCCCTTTTGCAGCAATGCAACCTACAGCTCAATGCACTTCCAAAGGTCTGGATGCCCAACCAGCTGCCCTTTATAAACCCTTAATTATGACCCCTCCCCCTTAATTAACCACTTGTGAGTATAGCTACAACTCTGGATTTTAGTGCAATCTAGTTAACCCTTAAATACACAGGCAGTAAACTAAGAAACTGTAAAACTATAATGAGAAAATAGGTTTTAAAAAGCCCAATAAAATTAAACAGGTAGAAAAGCACTCAGGAGGTCACAATTCAGCAACTCACCGCAATTCACACAGGTATTTTCTGCAGGATTCTCAAATACCTCTACACTGAAAAACAAGTCACACACTTACTTTCGTTCGTACTTACGCTGCGGTCACACTCAGCTCGTTCACACTCGCAAACCAAGAGATTTAAAGAGTTTTTTGTTTTGTTTTTTTCCCCTTTTGCAGCAATGAACTCTACAGCTCAATGCACTTCCAAAGGCCTGGATGCCCAACCCGTGGCCCTTTATAAACCCTTAATTATGACCACTCCACCTTAATTAACCCCTTGTGAGTATAGCTACACCTCTGGATTTTAGTGTAATCCAGTTAACCCTTAAATACACAGGTAGTAAACTAAGAAACTGTAAAACTATAATGAGAAAATAGGTTTTAAAAAGCCCAATAAAATTAAACAGGTAGAAAAGCACTCAGCAGGTCACAATTCAGCAACTCACCGCAATTCACACAGGTATTTTTTGCAGGACTCCCAAATACCTCTACACTGAAAAACAAGTCACACACTTACTTTCGTTCGCACTTATGCTGTGGTCACACTCAGCTCGTTCACACTCGCAAACTAAGAGATTTAAAGAGTTTTTGTTTTTTTTCCCTTTTGCAGCAATGCACCCTACAGCTCAATGCACTTCCAAAGGCCTGAATGCCAAACCAGCTGCCCTTTATAAACCCTTAATTATGACCCCTCCCCCTTAATTAACCACTTGTGAGTATAGCTACTCCTTTGGATTTTAGTGCAATCTAGTTAACCCTTAAATACACAGGTAGTAAACTAAGAAACTATAAAACTATAATGAGAAAATAGGTTTTAAAAAGCCCAATAAAATTAAACGGGTAGAAAAGCACTCAGCAGGTCACAATTCAGCAACTCACTGCAATTCACACAGGTATTTTCTGCAGGATTCCCAAATACCTCTACACTGAAAAACAAGTCACACACTTACTTTCGTTCGCACTTCTGCTGCGGTCACACTCAGCTCGTTCACACTCAAAAACTAAGAGATTTAAAGAGTTTTTGCTTTTTTTCCCTTTTGCAGCAATGCACCCTACAGCTCAATGCACTTCCAAAGGCCTGAATGCCAAACCAGCTGCCCTTTATAAACCCTTAATTATGACCCCTCCCCCTTAATTAACCACTTGTGAGTATAGCTACTCCTTTGGATTTTAGTGCAATCTAGTTAACCCTTAAATACACAGGTAGTAAACTAAGAAACTGTAAAACTATAACGAGAAAATAGGTTTTAAAAAGCCCAATAAAATTAAACGGGTAGAAAAGCACTCAGCAGGTCACAATTCAGCAACTCACTGCAATTCACACAGGTATTTTCTGCAGGATTCCCAAATACCTCTACACTGAAAAACAAGTCACACACTTACTTTCGTTCGCACTTCTGCTGCGGTCACACGCAGCTCGTTCACACTCAAAAACTAAGAGATTTAAAGAGTTGTTTTGCTTTTTTTTTTCCCCTTTTGCAGCAATGCAACCTACAGCTCAATGCACTTCCAAAGGCCTGGATGCCCAACCAGCTGCCCTTTATAAACCCTTAATTATGACCCCTCCCCCTTAATTAACCACTTGTGAGTATAGCTACACCTCTGGATTTTAGTGCAATCTAGTTAACCCTTAAATACACAGGTAGTAAACTAAGAAACTGTAAAACTATAATGAGAAAATAGGTTTTAAAAAGCCCAATAAAATTAAACAGGTAGAAAAGCACTCAGCAGGTCACAATTCAGCAACTCACCGCAATTCACACAAGTATTTTCTGCAGGATTCCCAAATACCTCTACACTGAAAAACAAGTCACACACTTACTTTTGTTCGTACTTACGCTGCGGTCACACTCAGCTCGTTCACACTCGCAAACTAAGAGATTTAAAGAGTTTTTTGTTTTGTTTTTTTCCCCTTTTGCAGCAATGCAACCTACAGCTCAATGCACTTCCAAAGGCCTGGATGCCCAACCAGCTGCCCTTTATAAACCCTTAATTATGACCCCTCCCCCTTAATTAACCACTTGTGAGTATAGCTACAACTCTGGATATAAGTGCAATCTAGTTAACCCTTAAATACACAGGCAGTAAACTAAGAAACTGTAAAACTATAATGAGAAAATAGGTTTTAAAAAGCCCAATAAAATTAAACAGGTAGAAAAGCACTCAGGAGGTCACAATTCAGCAACTCACCGCAATTCACACAGGTATTTTCTGCAGGATTCCCAAATACCTCTACACTGAAAAACAAGTCACACACTTACTTTCGTTCGTACTTATGCTGCGGTCACACTCAGCTCGTTCACACTCGCAAACTAAGAGATTTAAAGAGTTTTTTATTTTGTTTTTTTCCCCTTTTGCAGCAATGAACTCTACAGCTCAATGCACTTCCAAAGGCCTGGATGCCCAACCCGTGGCCCTTTATAAACCCTTAATTATGACCACTCCACCTTAATTAACCACTTGTGAGTATAGCTACACCTCTGGATTTTAGTGTAATCCAGTTAAACCTTAAATACACAGGTAGTAAACTAAGAAACTGTAAAACTATAATGAGAAAATAGGTTTTAAAAAGCCCAATAAAATTAAACAGGTAGAAAAGCACTCAGCAGGTCACAATTCAGCAACTCACCGCAATTCACACAGGTATTTTTTGCAGGACTCCCAAATACCTCTACACTGAAAAACAAGTCACACACTTACTTTCGTTCGCACTTACGCTGTGGTCACACTCAGCTCATTCACACTCGCAAACTAAGAGATTTAAAGAGTTTTTGTTTTTTTCCCTTTTGCAGGAATGCACCCTACAGCTCAATGCACTTCCAAAGGCCTGAATGCCAAACCAGCTGCCCTTTATAAACCCTTAATTATGACCCCTCCCCCTTAATTAACCACTTGTGAGTATAGCTACTCCTTTGGATTTTAGTGCAATCTAGTTAACCCTTAAATACACAGGTAGTAAACTAAGAAACTGTAAAACTATAATGAGAAAATAGGTTTTAAAAAGCCCAATAAAATTAAACGGGTAGAAAAGCACTCAGCAGGTCACAATTCAGCAACTCACTGCAATTCACACAGGTATTTTCTGCAGGATTCCCAAATACATCTACACTGAAAAACAAGTCACACACTTACTTTCGTTCGCACTTCTGCTGCGGTCACACTCAGCTCGTTCACACTCAAAAACTAAGAGATTTAAAGAGTTGTTTTGCTTTTTTTTTCCCCTTTTGCAGCAATGCAACCTACAGCTCAATGCACTTCCAAAGGCCTGGATGCCCAACCAGCTGCCCTTTATGAACCCTTAATTATGACCCCTCCCCCTTAATTAACCACTTGTGAGTATAGCTACACCTCTGGATTTTAGTGCAATCTAGTTAACCCTTAAATACACAGGTAGTAAACTAAGAAACTGTAAAACTATAATGAGAAAATAGGTTTTAAAAAGCCCAATAAAATTAAACAGGTAGAAAAGCACTCAGCAGGTCACAATTCAGCAACTCACCGCAATTCACACAGGTATTTTCTGCAGGATTCCCAAATACATCTACACTGAAAAACAAGTCACACACTTACTTTCTTTCGTACTTACGCTGCGGTCACACTCAACTCGTTCACACTCGCAAACTAAGAGATTTAAAGAGTTTTTTTTTTTTCCCCTTTTGCAGCAGTGAACTCTACAGCTCAATGCACTTCCAAAGGCCTGGATGCCCAACCCGTGGCCCTTTATAAACCCTTAATTATGACCACTCCACCTTAATTAACCCCTTGTGAGTATAGCTACACCTCTGGATTTTAGTGTAATCCAGTTAACCCTTAAATACACAGGTAGTAAACTAAGAAACTGTAAAACTATAATGAGAAAATAGGTTTTAAAAAGCCCAATAAAATTAAACAGCTAGAAAAGCACTCAGCAGGTCACAATTCAGCAACTCACCGCAATTCACACAGGTATTTTTTGCAGGACTCCCAAATACCTCTACACTGAAAAACAAGTCACACACTTACTTTCGTTCGCACTTACGCTGTGGTCACACTCAGCTCGTTCACACTCGCAAACTAAGAGATTTAAAGAGTTTTTGTTTTTTTTCCCTTTTGCAGCAATGCACCCTACAGCTCAATGCACTTCCAAAGGCCTGAATGCCAAACCAGCTGCCCTTTATAAACCCTTAATTATGACCCCTCCCCCTTAATTAACCACTTGTGAGTATAGCTACACCTCTGAATTTTAGTGCAATCTAGTTAACCCTTAAATACACAGGTAGTAAACTAAGAAACTGTAAAACTATAATGAGAAAATAGGTTTTAAAAAGCCCAATAAAATTAAACAGGTAGAAAAGCACTCAGCAGGTCACAATTCAGCAACTCACCGCAATTCACACAGGTATTTTCTGCAGGATTCCCAAATACATCTACACTGAAAAACAAGTCACACACTTACTTTCTTTCGTACTTACGCTGCGGTCACACTCAACTCGTTCACACTCGCAAACTAAGAGATTTAAAGAGTTTTTTTTTTTTCCCCTTTTGCAGCAATGAACTCTACAGCTCAATGCACTTCCAAAGGCCTGGATGCCCAACCCGTGGCCCTTTATAAACCCTTAATTATGACCACTCCACCTTAATTAACCCCTTGTGAGTATAGCTACACCTCTGGATTTTAGTGTAATCCAGTTAACCCTTAAATACACAGGTAGTAAACTAAGAAACTGTAAAACTATAATGAGAAAATAGGTTTTAAAAAGCCCAATAAAATTAAACAGGTAGAAAAGCACTCAGCAGGTCACAATTCAGCAACTCACCGCAATTCACACAGGTATTTTTTGCAGGACTCCCAAATACCTCTACACTGAAAAACAAGTCACACACTTACTTTCGTTCGCACTTACGCTGTGGTCACACTCAGCTCGTTCACACTCGCAAACTAAGAGATTTAAAGAGTTTTTGTTTTTTTTCCCTTTTGCAGCAATGCACCCTACAGCTCAATGCACTTCCAAAGGCCTGAATGCCAAACCAGCTGCCCTTTATAAACCCTTAATTATGACCCCTCCCCCTTAATTAACCACTTGTGAGTATAGCTACACCTCTGAATTTTAGTGCAATCTAGTTAACCCTTAAATACACAGGTAGTAAACTAAGAAACTGTAAAACTATAATGAGAAAATAGGTTTTAAAAAGCCCAATAAAATTAAACAGGTAGAAAAGCACTCAGCAGGTCACAATTCAGCAACTCACCGCAATTCACACAGGTATTTTCTGCAGGATTCCCAAATACCTCTACACTGAAAAACAAGTCACACACTTACTTTCGTTCGTACTTACGCTGCGGTCACACTCAGCTCGTTCACACTCGCAAACTAAGAGATTTAAAGAGTTTTTTGTTTTGTTTTTTTCCCCTTTTGCAGCAATGAACTCTACAGCTCAATGCACTTCCAAAGGCCTGGATGCCCAACCCGTGGCCCTTTATAAACCCTTAATTATGACCACTCCACCTTAATTAACCCCTTGTGAGTATAGCTACACCTCTGGATTTTAGTGTAATCCAGTTAACCCTTAAATACACAGGTAGTAAACTAAGAAACTGTAAAACTATAATGAGAAAATAGGTTTTAAAAAGCCCAATAAAATTAAACAGGTAGAAAAGCACTCAGCAGGTCACAATTCAGCAACTCACCGCAATTCACACAGGTATTTTTTGCAGGACTCCCAAATACCTCTACACTGAAAAACAAGTCACACACTTACTTTCGTTCGCACTTATGCTGTGGTCACACTCAGCTCGTTCACACTCGCAAACTAAGAGATTTAAAGAGTTTTTGCTTTTTTTCCCTTTTGCAGCAATGCACCCTACAGCTCAATGCACTTCCAAAGGCCTGAATGCCAAACCAGCTGCCCTTTATAAACCCTTAATTATGACCCCTCCCCCTTAATTAACCACTTGTGAGTATAGCTACTCCTTTGGATTTTAGTGCAATCTAGTTAACCCTTAAATACACAGGTAGTAAACTAAGAAACTGTAAAACTATAACGAGAAAATAGGTTTTAAAAAGCCCAATAAAATTAAACGGGTAGAAAAGCACTCAGCAGGTCACAATTCAGCAACTCACTGCAATTCACACAGGTATTTTCTGCAGGATTCCCAAATACCTCTACACTGAAAAACAAGTCACACACTTACTTTCGTTCGCACTTCTGCTGCGGTCACACGCAGCTCGTTCACACTCAAAAACTAAGAGATTTAAAGAGTTGTTTTGCTTTTTTTTTCCCCTTTTGCAGCAATGCAACCTACAGCTCAATGCACTTCCAAAGGCCTGGATGCCCAACCAGCTGCCCTTTATAAACCCTTAATTATGACCCCTCCCCCTTAATTAACCACTTGTGAGTATAGCTACACCTCTGGATTTTAGTGCAATCTAGTTAACCCTTAAATACACAGGTAGTAAACTAAGAAACTGTAAAACTATAATGAGAAAATAGGTTTTAAAAAGCCCAATAAAATTAAACAGGTAGAAAAGCACTCAGCAGGTCACAATTCAGCAACTCACCGCAATTCACACAAGTATTTTCTGCAGGATTCCCAAATACCTCTACACTGAAAAACAAGTCACACACTTACTTTTGTTCGTACTTACGCTGCGGTCACACTCAGCTCGTTCACACTCGCAAACTAAGAGATTTAAAGAGTTTTTTGTTTCGTTTTTTTCCCCTTTTGCAGCAATGCAACCTACAGCTCAATGCACTTCCAAAGGCCTGGATGCCCAACCAGCTGCCCTTTATAAACCCTTAATTATGACCCCTCCCCCTTAATTAACCACTTGTGAGTATAGCTACAACTCTGGATATAAGTGCAATCTAGTTAACCCTTAAATACACAGGCAGTAAACTAAGAAACTGTAAAACTATAATGAGAAAATAGGTTTTAAAAAGCCCAATAAAATTAAACAGGTAGAAAAGCACTCAGGAGGTCACAATTCAGCAACTCACCGCAATTTACACAGGTATTTTCTGCAGGATTCCCAAATACCTCTACACTGAAAAACAAGTCACACACTTACTTTCGTTCGTACTTATGCTGCGGTCACACTCAGCTCGTTCACACTCGCAAACTAAGAGATTTAAAGAGTTTTTTATTTTGTTTTTTTCCCCTTTTGCAGCAATGAACTCTACAGCTCAATGCACTTCCAAAGGCCTGGATGCCCAACCCGTGGCCCTTTATAAACCCTTAATTATGACCACTCCACCTTAATTAACCCCTTGTGAGTATAGCTACACCTCTGGATTTTAGTGTAATCCAGTTAAACCTTAAATACACAGGTAGTAAACTAAGAAACTGTAAAACTATAATGAGAAAATAGGTTTTAAAAAGCCCAATAAAATTAAACAGGTAGAAAAGCACTCAGCAGGTCACAATTCAGCAACTCACCGCAATTCACACAGGTATTTTTTGCAGGACTCCCAAATACCTCTACACTGAAAAACAAGTCACACACTTACTTTCGTTCGCACTTACGCTGTGGTCACACTCAGCTCATTCACACTCGCAAACTAAGAGATTTAAAGAGTTTTTGTTTTTTTCC
Source organism: Phyllobates terribilis (assembly GCF_046119375.1). Lineage (NCBI taxonomy): Eukaryota > Metazoa > Chordata > Amphibia > Anura > Dendrobatidae > Phyllobates > Phyllobates terribilis. Next base: position 864,649,629 of record NW_027362761.1, on the reverse strand, counting down.
CTTTTGCAGGAATGCACCCTACAGCTCAATGCACTTCCAAAGGCCTGAATGCCAAACCAGCTGCCCTTTATAAACCCTTAATTATGACCCCTCCCCCTTAATTAACCACTTGTGAGTATAGCTACTCCTTTGGATTTTAGTGCAATCTAGTTAACCCTTAAATACACAGGTAGTAAACTAAGAAACTGTAAAACTATAATGAGAAAATAGGTTTTAAAAAGCCCAATAAAATTAAACGGGTAGAAAAGCACTCAGCAGGTCACAATTCAGCAACTCACTGCAATTCACACAGGTATTTTCTGCAGGATTCCCAAATACCTCTACACAGAAAAACAAGTCACACACTTACTTTCGTTCGCACTTCTGCTGCGGTCACACTCAGCTCGTTCACACTCAAAAACTAAGAGATTTAAAGAGTTGTTTTGCTTTTTTTTTCCCCTTTTGCAGCAATGCAACCTACAGCTCAATGCACTTCCAAAGGCCTGGATGCCCAACCAGCTGCCCTTTATGAACCCTTAATTATGACCCCTCCCCCTTAATTAACCACTTGTGAGTATAGCTACACCTCTGGATTTTAGTGCAATCTAGTTAACCCTTAAATACACAGGTAGTAAACTAAGAAACTGTAAAACTATAATGAGAAAATAGGTTTTAAAAAGCCCAATAAAATTAAACAGGTAGAAAAGCACTCAGCAGGTCACAATTCAGCAACTCACCGCAATTCACACAGGTATTTTCTGCAGGATTCCCAAATACATCTACACTGAAAAACAAGTCACACACTTACTTTCTTTCGTACTTACGCTGCGGTCACACTCAACTCGTTCACACTCGCAAACTAAGAGATTTAAAGAGTTTTTTTTTTTTCCCCTTTTGCAGCAATGAACTCTACAGCTCAATGCACTTCCAAAGGCCTGGATGCCCAACACGTGGCCCTTTATAAACCCTTAATTATGACCACTCCACCTTAATTAACCCCTTGTGAGTATAGCTACACCTCTGGATTTTAGTGTAATCCAGTTAACCCTTAAATACACAGGTAGTAAACTAAGAAACTGTAAAACTATAATGAGAAAATAGGTTTTAAAAAGCCCAATAAAATTAAACAGGTAGAAAAGCACTCAGCAGGTCACAATTCAGCAACTCACCGCAATTCACACAGGTATTTTTTGCAGGACTCCCAAATACCTCTACACTGAAAAACAAGTCACACACTTACTTTCGTTCGCACTTACGCTGTGGTCACACTCAGCTCGTTCACACTCGCAAACTAAGAGATTTAAAGAGTTTTTGTTTTTTTTCCCTTTTGCAGCAATGCACCCTACAGCTCAATGCACTTCCAAAGGCCTGAATGCCAAACCAGCTGCCCTTTATAAACCCTTAATTATGACCCCTCCCCCTTAATTAACCACTTGTGAGTATAGCTACACCTCTGAATTTTAGTGCAATCTAGTTAACCCTTAAATACACAGGTAGTAAACTAAGAAACTGTAAAACTATAATGAGAAAATAGGTTTTAAAAAGCCCAATAAAATTAAACAGGTAGAAAAGCACTCAGCAGGTCACAATTCAGCAACTCACCGCAATTCACACAGGTATTTTCTGCAGGATTCCCAAATACCTCTACACTGAAAAACAAGTCACACACTTACTTTCGTTCGTACTTACGCTGCGGTCACACTCAGCTCGTTCACACTCGCAAACTAAGAGATTTAAAGAGTTTTTTGTTTTGTTTTTTTCCCCTTTTGCAGCAATGAACTCTACAGCTCAATGCACTTCCAAAGGCCTGGATGCCCAACCCGTGGCCCTTTATAAACCCTTAATTATGACCACTCCACCTTAATTAACCCCTTGTGAGTATAGCTACACCTCTGGATTTTAGTGTAATCCAGTTAACCCTTAAATACACAGGTAGTAAACTAAGAAACTGTAAAACTATAATGAGAAAATAGGTTTTAAAAAGCCCAATAAAATTAAACGGGTAGAAAAGCACTCAGCAGGTCACAATTCAGCAACTCACCGCAATTCACACAGGTATTTTTTGCAGGACTCCCAAATACCTCTACACTGAAAAACAAGTCACACACTTACTTTCTTTCGTACTTACGCTGCGGTCACACTCAACTCGTTCACACTCGCAAACTAAGAGATTTAAAGAGTTTTTTTTTTTTCCCCTTTTGCAGCAATGAACTCTACAGCTCAATGCACTTCCAAAGGCCTGGATGGCCAACCCGTGGCCCTTTATAAACCCTTAATTATGACCACTCCACCTTAATTAACCCCTTGTGAGTATAGCTACACCTCTGGATTTTAGTGTAATCCAGTTAACCCTTAAATACACAGGTAGTAAACTAAGAAACTGTAAAACTATAATGAGAAAATAGGTTTTAAAACGCCCAATAAAATTAAACAGGTAGAAAAGCACTCAGCAGGTCACAATTCAGCAACTCACCGCAATTCACACAGGTATTTTTTGCAGGACTCCCAAATACCTCTACACTGAAAAACAAGTCACACACTTACTTTCGTTCGCACTTACGCTGTGGTCACACTCAGCTCGTTCACACTCGCAAACTAAGAGATTTAAAGAGTTTTTGTTTTTTTTCCCTTTTGCAGCAATGCACCCTACAGCTCAATGCACTTCCAAAGGCCTGAATGCCAAACCAGCTGCCCTTTATAAACCCTTAATTATGACCCCTCCCCCTTAATTAACCACTTGTGAGTATAGCTACACCTCTGGATTTTAGTGCAATCTAGTTAACCCTTAAATACACAGGTAGTAAACTAAGAAACTGTAAAACTATAATGAGAAAATAGGTTTTAAAAAGCCCAATAAAATTAAACAGGTAGAAAAGCACTCAGCAGGTCACAATTCAGCAACTCACCGCAATTCACACAGGTATTTTCTGCAGGATTCCCAAATACCTTTACACTGAAAAAGAAGTCACACACTTACTTTCGTTCGCACTTACGCTGTGGTCACACTCAGCTCGTTCACACTCGCAAACTAAGAGATTTAAAGAGTTTTTTTTTTTTCCCTTTTGCAGCAATGCACCCTACAGCTCAATGCACTTCCAAAGGCCTGAATGCCAAACCAGCTGCCCTTTATAAACCCTTAATTATGACCCCTCCCCCTTAATTAACCACATGTGAGTATAGCTACTCCTTTGGATTTTAGTGCAATCTAGTTAACCCTTAAATACACAGGTAGTAAACTAAGAAACTGTAAAACTATAATGAGAAAATAGGTTTTAAAAAGCCCAATAAAATTAAACGGGTAGAAAAGCACTCAGCAGGTCAAAATTCAGCAACTCACTGCAATTCACACAGGTATTTTCTGCAGGATTCCCAAATACCTCTACACTGAAAAACAAGTCACACACTTACTTTCGTTCGCACTTCTGCTGCGGTCACACTCAGCTCGTTCACACTCGCAAACTAAGAGATTTAAAGAGTTTTTTTTTTTTCCCCTTTTGCAGCAATGCACCCTACAGCTCAATGCACTTCCAAAGGCCTGGATGCCCAACCAGCTGCCCTTTATAAACCTTTAATTATGACCCCTCCCCCTTAATTAACCCCTTGTGAGTATAGCTACACTTCTGGATTTTAGTGCAATCTAGTTAACCCTTAAATACACAGGTAGTAAACTAAGAAACTGTAAAACTATAATGAGAAAATAGGTTTTAAAAAGCCCAATAAAATTAAACAGGTAGAAAAGCACTCAGCAGGTCACAATTCAGCAACTCACCGCAATTCACACAGGTATTTTCTGTAGGATTCCCAAATACCTCTACACTGAAAAACAAGTCACACACTTACTTTCGTTCGCACTTACGCTGCTGTCACACTCAGCTCGTTCACACTCGCAAACTAAGAGATTTAAAGAGTTTTTTGTTTTGTTTTTTTCCCCTTTTGCAGCAGTGAACTCTACAGCTCAATGCACTTCCAAAGGCCTGGATGCCCAACCCGTGGCCCTTTATAAACCCTTAATTATGACCACTCCACCTTAATTAACCCCTTGTGAGTATAGCTACACCTCTGGATTTTAGTGTAATCCAGTTAACCCTTAAATACACAGGTAGTAAACTAAGAAACTGTAAAACTATAATGAGAAAATAGGTTTTAAAAAGCCCAATAAAATTAAACAGGTAGAAAAGCACTCAGCAGGTCACAATTCAGCAACTCACCGCAATTCACACAGGTATTTTTTGCAGGACTCCCAAATACCTCTACACTGAAAAACAAGTCACACACTTACTTTCTTTCGTACTTACGCTGCGGTCACACTCAACTCGTTCACACTCGCAAACTAAGAGATTTAAAGAGTTTTTTTTTTTTCCCCTTTTGCAGCAATGAACTCTACAGCTCAATGCACTTCCAAAGGCCTGGATGCCCAACCCGTGGCCCTTTATAAACTCTTAATTATGACCACTCCACCTTAATTAACCCCTTGTGAGTATAGCTACACCTCTGGATTTTAGTGTAATCCAGTTAACCCTTAAATACACAGGTAGTAAACTAAGAAACTGTAAAACTATAATGAGAAAATAGGTTTTAAAAAGCCCAATAAAATTAAACAGGTAGAAAAGCACTCAGCAGGTCACAATTCAGCAACTCACCGCAATTCACACAGGTATTTTTTGCAGGACTCCCAAATACCTCTACACTGAAAAACAAGTCACACACTTACTTTCGTTCGCACTTACGCTGTGGTCACACTCAGCTCGTTCACACTCGCAAACTAAGAGATTTAAAGAGTTTTTGTTTTTTTTCCCTTTTGCAGCAATGCACCCTACAGCTCAATGCACTTCCAAAGGCCTGAATGCCAAACCAGCTGCCCTTTATAAACCCTTAATTATGACCCCTCCCCCTTAATTAACCACTTGTGAGTATAGCTACACCTCTGGATTTTAGTGCAATCTAGTTAACCCTTAAATACACAGGTAGTAAACTAAGAAACTGTAAAACTATAATGAGAAAATAGGTTTTAAAAAGCCCAATAAAATTAAACAGGTAGAAAAGCACTCAGCAGGTCACAATTCAGCAACTCACCGCAATTCACACAGGTATTTTCTGCAGGATTCCCAAATACCTTTACACTGAAAAAGAAGTCACACACTTACTTTCGTTCGCACTTACGCTGTGGTCACACTCAGCTCGTTCACACTCGCAAACTAAGAGATTTAAAGAGTTTTTTTTTTTTCCCTTTTGCAGCAATGCACCCTACAGCTCAATGCACTTCCAAAGGCCTGAATGCCAAACCAGCTGCCCTTTATAAACCCTTAATTATGACCCCTCCCCCTTAATTAACCACATGTGAGTATAGCTACTCCTTTGGATTTTAGTGCAATCTAGTTAACCCTTAAATACACAGGTAGTAAACTAAGAAACTGTAAAACTATAATGAGAAAATAGGTTTTAAAAAGCCCAATAAAATTAAACGGGTAGAAAAGCACTCAGCAGGTCAAAATTCAGCAACTCACTGCAATTCACACAGGTATTTTCTGCAGGATTCCCAAATACCTCTACACTGAAAAACAAGTCACACACTTACTTTCGTTCGCACTTCTGCTGCGGTCACACTCAGCTCGTTCACACTCGCAAACTAAGAGATTTAAAGAGTTTTTTTTTTTTCCCCTTTTGCAGCAATGCACCCTACAGCTCAATGCACTTCCAAAGGCCTGGATGCCCAACCAGCTGCCCTTTATGAACCCTTAATTATGACCCCTCCCCCTTAATTAACCACTTGTGGGTATAGCTACATCTCTGGATTTTAGTGCAATCTAGTTAACCCTTAAATACACAGGTAGTAAACTAAGAAACTGTAAAACTATAATGAGAAAATAGGTTTTAAAAAGCCCAATAAAATTAAACAGGTAGAAAAGCACTCAGCAGGTCACAATTCAGCAACTCACCGCAATTCACACAGGTATTTTCTGCAGGATTCCCAAATACCTTTACACTGAAAAAGAAGTCACACACTTACTTTCGTTCGCACTTACGCTGTGGTCACACTCAGCTCGTTCACACTCGCAAACTAAGAGATTTAAAGAGTTTTTTTTTTTTCCCTTTTGCAGCAATGCACCCTACAGCTCAATGCACTTCCAAAGGCCTGAATGCCAAACCAGCTGCCCTTTATAAACCCTTAATTATGACCCCTCCCCCTTAACTAACCACATGTGAGTATAGCTACTCCTTTGGATTTTAGTGCAATCTAGTTAACCCTTAAATACACAGGTAGTAAACTAAGAAACTGTAAAACTATAATGAGAAAATAGGTTTTAAAAAGCCCAATAAAATTAAACGGGTAGAAAAGCACTCAGCAGGTCAAAATTCAGCAACTCACTGCAATTCACACAGGTATTTTCTGCAGGATTCCCAAATACCTCTACACTGAAAAACAAGTCACACACTTACTTTCGTTCGCACTTCTGCTGCGGTCACACTCAGCTCGTTCACACTCGCAAACTAAGAGATTTAAAGAGTTTTTGTTTTTTTTCCCTTTTGCAGCAATGCACCCTACAGCTCAATGCACTTCCAAAGGCCTGAATGCCAAACCAGCTGCCCTTTATAAACCCTTAATTATGACCCCTCCCCCTTAATTAACCACTTGTGAGTATAGCTACACCTCTGGATTTTAGTGCAATCTAGTTAACCCTTAAATACACAGGTAGTAAACTAAGAAACTGTAAAACTATAATGAGAAAATAGGTTTTAAAAAGCCCAATAAAATTAAACAGGTAGAAAAGCACTCAGCAGGTCACAATTCAGCAACTCACCGCAATTCACACAGGTATTTTCTGCAGGATTCCCAAATACCTTTACACTGAAAAAGAAGTCACACACTTACTTTCGTTCGCACTTACGCTGTGGTCACACTCAGCTCGTTCACACTCGCAAACTAAGAGATTTAAAGAGTTTTTTTTTTTTCCCTTTTGCAGCAATGCACCCTACAGCTCAATGCACTTCCAAAGGCCTGAATGCCAAACCAGCTGCCCTTTATAAACCCTTAATTATGACCCCTCCCCCTTAATTAACCACATGTGAGTATAGCTACTCCTTTGGATTTTAGTGCAATCTAGTTAACCCTTAAATACACAGGTAGTAAACTAAGAAACTGTAAAACTATAATGAGAAAATAGGTTTTAAAAAGCCCAATAAAATTAAACGGGTAGAAAAGCACTCAGCAGGTCAAAATTCAGCAACTCACTGCAATTCACACAGGTATTTTCTGCAGGATTCCCAAATACCTCTACACTGAAAAACAAGTCACACACTTACTTTCGTTCGCACTTCTGCTGCGGTCACACTCAGCTCGTTCACACTCGCAAACTAAGAGATTTAAAGAGTTTTTTTTTTTTCCCCTTTTGCAGCAATGCACCCTACAGCTCAATGCACTTCCAAAGGCCTGGATGCCCAACCAGCTGCCCTTTATGAACCCTTAATTATGACCCCTCCCCCTTAATTAACCACTTGTGGGTATAGCTACATCTCTGGATTTTAGTGCAATCTAGTTAACCCTTAAATACACAGGTAGTAAACTAAGAAACTGTAAAACTATAATGAGAAAATAGGTTTTAAAAAGCCCAATAAAATTAAACAGGTAGAAAAGCACTCAGCAGGTCACAATTCAGCAACTCACCGCAATTCACACAGGTATTTTCTGCAGGATTCCCAAATACCTTTACACTGAAAAAGAAGTCACACACTTACTTTCGTTCGCACTTACGCTGTGGTCACACTCAGCTCGTTCACACTCGCAAACTAAGAGATTTAAAGAGTTTTTTTTTTTTCCCTTTTGCAGCAATGCACCCTACAGCTCAATGCACTTCCAAATGCCTGAATGCCAAACCAGCTGCCCTTTATAAACCCTTAATTATGACCCCTCCCCCTTAACTAACCACATGTGAGTATAGCTACTCCTTTGGATTTTAGTGCAATCTAGTTAACCCTTAAATACACAGGTAGTAAACTAAGAAACTGTAAAACTATAATGAGAAAATAGGTTTTAAAAAGCCCAATAAAATTAAACGGGTAGAAAAGCACTCAGCAGGTCAAAATTCAGCAACTCACTGCAATTCACACAGGTATTTTCTGCAGGATTCCCAAATACCTCTACACTGAAAAACAAGTCACACACTTACTTTCGTTCGCACTTCTGCTGCGGTCACACTCAGCTCGTTCACACTCGCAAACTAAGAGATTTAAAGAGTTTTTTTTTTTTCCCCTTTTGCAGCAATGCACCCTACAGCTCAATGCACTTCCAAAGGCCTGGATGCCCAACCAGCTGCCCTTTATGAACCCTTAATTATGACCCCTTCCCCTTAATTAACCACTTGTGGGTATAGCTACATCTCTGGATTTTAGTGCAATCTAGTTAACCCTTAAATACACAGGTAGTAAACTAAGAAACTGTAAAACTATAATGAGAAAATAGGTTTTAAAAAGCCCAATAAAATTAAACAGGTAGAAAAGCACTCAGCAGGTCAAAATTCAGCAACTCACCGCAATTCACACGGGTATTTTCTGCAGGATTCCCAAATACCTCTTCACTGAAAAACAAGTCACACACTTACTTTCGTTCGCACTTACGCTGCGGTCACACTCAGCTCGTTCACACTCGCAAACTAAGAGATTTAAAGAGTTGTTTTTTTTTTTTTTCCCTTTTGCAGCAATGCACCCTACAGCTCAATGCACTTCCAAAGGCCTGGATGCCCAACCAGCTGCCCTTTATAAACCTTTAATTATGACCCCTCCCCCTTAATTAACCCCTTGTGAGTATAGCTACACCTCTGGATTTTAGTGCAATCTAGTTAACCCTTAAATACACAGGTAATAAACTAAGAAACTGTAAAACTATAATGAGAAAATAGGTTTTAAAAAGCCCAATAAAATTAAACAGGTAGAAAAGCACTCAGCAGGTCACAATTCAGCAACTCACCGCAATTCACACAGGTATTTTCTGCAGGATTCCCAAATACCTCTACACTGAAAAACAAGTCACACACTTACTTTCGTTCGCACTTACGCTGCGGTCACACTCAGCTCGTTCACACTCGCAAACTAAGAGATTTAAAGAGTTTTTTGTTTTGTTTTTTCCCCTTTTGCAGCAATGAACTCTACAGCTCAATGCACTTCCAAAGGCCTGGATGCCCAACCAGCGGCCCTTTATAAACCCTTAATTATGACCCCTCCACCTTAATTAACCCCTTGTGAGAATAGCTACACCTCTGGATTTTAGTGCAATCCAGTTAACCCTTAAATACACAGGTAGTAAACTAAGAAACTGTAAAACTATAATGAGAAAATAGGTTTTAAAAAGCCCAATAAAATTAAACAGGTAGAAAAGCACTCAGCAGATCACAATTCAGCAACTCACCGCAATTCACACAGGTATTTTCTGCAGGATTCTCAAATACCTCTACACTGAAAAACATGTCACACACTTACTTTCGTTCGCACTTATGCTGCGGTCACACTCAGCTCGTTCACACTCGCAAACTAAGAGATTTAAAGAGTTTTTTTTTTTTCCCTTTTGCAGCAATGCACCCTACAGCTCAATGCACTTCCAAAGGCCTGAATGCCAAACCAGCTGCCCTTTATAAACCCTTAATTATGACCCCTCCCCCTTAATTAACCACATGTGAGTATAGCTACTCCTTTGGATTTTAGTGCAATCTAGTTAACCCTTAAATACACAGGTAGTAAACTAAGAAACTGTAAAACTATAATGAGAAAATAGGTTTTAAAAAGCCCAATAAAATTAAACGGGTAGAAAAGCACTCAGCAGGTCAAAATTCAGCAACTCACTGCAATTCACACAGGTATTTTCTGCAGGATTCCCAAATACCTCTACACTGAAAAACAAGTCACACACTTACTTTCGTTCGCACTTCTGCTGCGGTCACACTCAGCTCGTTCACACTCGCAAACTAAGAGATTTAAAGAGTTTTTTTTTTTTCCCCTTTTGCAGCAATGCACCCTACAGCTCAATGCACTTCCAAAGGCCTGGATGCCCAACCAGCTGCCCTTTATAAACCTTTAATTATGACCCCTCCCCCTTAATTAACCCCTTGTGAGTATAGCTACACTTCTGGATTTTAGTGCAATCTAGTTAACCCTTAAATACACAGGTAGTAAACTAAGAAACTGTAAAACTATAATGAGAAAATAGGTTTTAAAAAGCCCAATAAAATTAAACAGGTAGAAAAGCACTCAGCAGGTCACAATTCAGCAACTCACCGCAATTCACACAGGTATTTTCTGTAGGATTCCCAAATACCTCTACACTGAAAAACAAGTCACACACTTACTTTCGTTCGCACTTACGCTGCTGTCACACTCAGCTCGTTCACACTCGCAAACTAAGAGATTTAAAGAGTTTTTTGTTTTGTTTTTTTCCCCTTTTGCAGCAGTGAACTCTACAGCTCAATGCACTTCCAAAGGCCTGGATGCCCAACCCGTGGCCCTTTATAAACCCTTAATTATGACCACTCCACCTTAATTAACCCCTTGTGAGTATAGCTACACCTCTGGATTTTAGTGTAATCCAGTTAACCCTTAAATACACAGGTAGTAAACTAAGAAACTGTAAAACTATAATGAGAAAATAGGTTTTAAAAAGCCCAATAAAATTAAACAGGTAGAAAAGCACTCAGCAGGTCACAATTCAGCAACTCACCGCAATTCACACAGGTATTTTTTGCAGGACTCCCAAATACCTCTACACTGAAAAACAAGTCACACACTTACTTTCTTTCGTACTTACGCTGCGGTCACACTCAACTCGTTCACACTCGCAAACTAAGAGATTTAAAGAGTTTTTTTTTTTTCCCCTTTTGCAGCAATGAACTCTACAGCTCAATGCACTTCCAAAGGCCTGGATGCCCAACCCGTGGCCCTTTATAAACTCTTAATTATGACCACTCCACCTTAATTAACCCCTTGTGAGTATAGCTACACCTCTGGATTTTAGTGTAATCCAGTTAACCCTTAAATACACAGGTAGTAAACTAAGAAACTGTAAAACTATAATGAGAAAATAGGTTTTAAAAAGCCCAATAAAATTAAACAGGTAGAAAAGCACTCAGCAGGTCACAATTCAGCAACTCACCGCAATTCACACAGGTATTTTTTGCAGGACTCCCAAATACCTCTACACTGAAAAACAAGTCACACACTTACTTTCGTTCGCACTTACGCTGTGGTCACACTCAGCTCGTTCACACTCGCAAACTAAGAGATTTAAAGAGTTTTTGTTTTTTTTCCCTTTTGCAGCAATGCACCCTACAGCTCAATGCACTTCCAAAGGCCTGAATGCCAAACCAGCTGCCCTTTATAAACCCTTAATTATGACCCCTCCCCCTTAATTAACCACTTGTGAGTATAGCTACACCTCTGGATTTTAGTGCAATCTAGTTAACCCTTAAATACACAGGTAGTAAACTAAGAAACTGTAAAACTATAATGAGAAAATAGGTTTTAAAAAGCCCAATAAAATTAAACAGGTAGAAAAGCACTCAGCAGGTCACAATTCAGCAACTCACCGCAATTCACACAGGTATTTTCTGCAGGATTCCCAAATACCTTTACACTGAAAAAGAAGTCACACACTTACTTTCGTTCGCACTTACGCTGTGGTCACACTCAGCTCGTTCACACTCGCAAACTAAGAGATTTAAAGAGTTTTTTTTTTTTCCCTTTTGCAGCAATGCACCCTACAGCTCAATGCACTTCCAAAGGCCTGAATGCCAAACCAGCTGCCCTTTATAAACCCTTAATTATGACCCCTCCCCCTTAATTAACCACATGTGAGTATAGCTACTCCTTTGGATTTTAGTGCAATCTAGTTAACCCTTAAATACACAGGTAGTAAACTAAGAAACTGTAAAACTATAATGAGAAAATAGGTTTTAAAAAGCCCAATAAAATTAAACGGGTAGAAAAGCACTCAGCAGGTCAAAATTCAGCAACTCACTGCAATTCACACAGGTATTTTCTGCAGGATTCCCAAATACCTCTACACTGAAAAACAAGTCACACACTTACTTTCGTTCGCACTTCTGCTGCGGTCACACTCAGCTCGTTCACACTCGCAAACTAAGAGATTTAAAGAGTTTTTTTTTTTTCCCCTTTTGCAGCAATGCACCCTACAGCTCAATGCACTTCCAAAGTCCTGGATGCCCAACCAGCTGCCCTTTATGAACCCTTAATTATGACCCCTCCCCCTTAATTAACCACTTGTGGGTATAGCTACATCTCTGGATTTTAGTGCAATCTAGTTAACCCTTAAATACACAGGTAGTAAACTAAGAAACTGTAAAACTATAATGAGAAAATAGGTTTTAAAAAGCCCAATAAAATTAAACAGGTAGAAAAGCACTCAGCAGGTCACAATTCAGCAACTCACCGCAATTCACACAGGTATTTTCTGCAGGATTCCCAAATACCTTTACACTGAAAAAGAAGTCACACACTTACTTTCGTTCGCACTTACGCTGTGGTCACACTCAGCTCGTTCACACTCGCAAACTAAGAGATTTAAAGAGTTTTTTTTTTTTCCCTTTTGCAGCAATGCACCCTACAGCTCAATGCACTTCCAAAGGCCTGAATGCCAAACCAGCTGCCCTTTATAAACCCTTAATTATGACCCCTCCCCCTTAACTAACCACATGTGAGTATAGCTACTCCTTTGGATTTTAGTGCAATCTAGTTAACCCTTAAATACACAGGTAGTAAACTAAGAAACTGTAAAACTATAATGAGAAAATAGGTTTTAAAAAGCCCAATAAAATTAAACGGGTAGAAAAGCACTCAGCAGGTCAAAATTCAGCAACTCACTGCAATTCACACAGGTATTTTCTGCAGGATTCCCAAATACCTCTACACTGAAAAACAAGTCACACACTTACTTTCGTTCGCACTTCTGCTGCGGTCACACTCAGCTCGTTCACACTCGCAAACTAAGAGATTTAAAGAGTTTTTGTTTTTTTTCCCTTTTGCAGCAATGCACCCTACAGCTCAATGCACTTCCAAAGGCCTGAATGCCAAACCAGCTGCCCTTTATAAACCCTTAATTATGACCCCTCCCCCTTAATTAACCACTTGTGAGTATAGCTACACCTCTGGATTTTAGTGCAATCTAGTTAACCCTTAAATACACAGGTAGTAAACTAAGAAACTGTAAAACTATAATGAGAAAATAGGTTTTAAAAAGCCCAATAAAATTAAACAGGTAGAAAAGCACTCAGCAGGTCACAATTCAGCAACTCACCGCAATTCACACAGGTATTTTCTGCAGGATTCCCAAATACCTTTACACTGAAAAAGAAGTCACACACTTACTTTCGTTCGCACTTACGCTGTGGTCACACTCAGCTCGTTCACACTCGCAAACTAAGAGATTTAAAGAGTTTTTTTTTTTTCCCTTTTGCAGCAATGCACCCTACAGCTCAATGCACTTCCAAAGGCCTGAATGCCAAACCAGCTGCCCTTTATAAACCCTTAATTATGACCCCTCCCCCTTAATTAACCACATGTGAGTATAGCTACTCCTTTGGATTTTAGTGCAATCTAGTTAACCCTTAAATACACAGGTAGTAAACTAAGAAACTGTAAAACTATAATGAGAAAATAGGTTTTAAAAAGCCCAATAAAATTAAACGGGTAGAAAAGCACTCAGCAGGTCAAAATTCAGCAACTCACTGCAATTCACACAGGTATTTTCTGCAGGATTCCCAAATACCTCTACACTGAAAAACAAGTCACACACTTACTTTCGTTCGCACTTCTGCTGCGGTCACACTCAGCTCGTTCACACTCGCAAACTAAGAGATTTAAAGAGTTTTTTTTTTTTCCCCTTTTGCAGCAATGCACCCTACAGCTCAATGCACTTCCAAAGGCCTGGATGCCCAACCAGCTGCCCTTTATGAACCCTTAATTATGACCCCTCCCCCTTAATTAACCACTTGTGGGTATAGCTACATCTCTGGATTTTAGTGCAATCTAGTTAACCCTTAAATACACAGGTAGTAAACTAAGAAACTGTAAAACTATAATGAGAAAATAGGTTTTAAAAAGCCCAATAAAATTAAACAGGTAGAAAAGCACTCAGCAGGTCACAATTCAGCAACTCACCGCAATTCACACAGGTATTTTCTGCAGGATTCCCAAATACCTTTACACTGAAAAAGAAGTCACACACTTACTTTCGTTCGCACTTACGCTGTGGTCACACTCAGCTAGTTCACACTCGCAAACTAAGAGATTTAAAGAGTTTTTTTTTTTTCCCTTTTGCAGCAATGCACCCTACAGCTCAATGCACTTCCAAAGGCCTGAATGCCAAACCAGCTGCCCTTTATAAACCCTTAATTATGACCCCTCCCCCTTAACTAACCACATGTGAGTATAGCTACTCCTTTGGATTTTAGTGCAATCTAGTTAACCCTTAAATACACAGGTAGTAAACTAAGAAACTGTAAAACTATAATGAGAAAATAGGTTTTAAAAAGCCCAATAAAATTAAACGGGTAGAAAAGCACTCAGCAGGTCAAAATTCAGCAACTCACTGCAATTCACACAGGTATTTTCTGCAGGATTCCCAAATACCTCTACACTGAAAAACAAGTCACACACTTACTTTCGTTCGCACTTCTGCTGCGGTCACACTCAGCTCGTTCACACTCGCAAACTAAGAGATTTAAAGAGTTTTTTTTTTTTCCCCTTTTGCAGCAATGCACCCTACAGCTCAATGCACTTCCAAAGGCCTGGATGCCCAACCAGCTGCCCTTTATGAACCCTTAATTATGACCCCTTCCCCTTAATTAACCACTTGTGGGTATAGCTACATCTCTGGATTTTAGTGCAATCTAGTTAACCCTTAAATACACAGGTAGTAAACTAAGAAACTGTAAAACTATAATGAGAAAATAGGTTTTAAAAAGCCCAATAAAATTAAACAGGTAGAAAAGCACTCAGCAGGTCAAAATTCAGCAACTCACCGCAATTCACACGGGTATTTTCTGCAGGATTCCCAAATACCTCTTCACTGAAAAACAAGTCACACACTTACTTTCGTTCGCACTTACGCTGCGGTCACACTCAGCTCGTTCACACTCGCAAACTAAGAGATTTAAAGAGTTGTTTTTTTTTTTTTTCCCTTTTGCAGCAATGCACCCTACAGCTCAATGCACTTCCAAAGGCCTGGATGCCCAACCAGCTGCCCTTTATAAACCTTTAATTATGACCCCTCCCCCTTAATTAACCCCTTGTGAGTATAGCTACACCTCTGGATTTTAGTGCAATCTAGTTAACCCTTAAATACACAGGTAATAAACTAAGAAACTGTAAAACTATAATGAGAAAATAGGTTTTAAAAAGCCCAATAAAATTAAACAGGTAGAAAAGCACTCAGCAGGTCACAATTCAGCAACTCACCGCAATTCACACAGGTATTTTCTGCAGGATTCCCAAATACCTCTACACTGAAAAACAAGTCACACACTTACTTTCGTTCGCACTTACGCTGCGGTCACACTCAGCTCGTTCACACTCGCAAACTAAGAGATTTAAAGAGTTTTTTGTTTTGTTTTTTCCCCTTTTGCAGCAATGAACTCTACAGCTCAATGCACTTCCAAAGGCCTGGATGCCCAACCAGCGGCCCTTTATAAACCCTTAATTATGACCCCTCCACCTTAATTAACCCCTTGTGAGAATAGCTACACCTCTGGATTTTAGTGCAATCCAGTTAACCCTTAAATACACAGGTAGTAAACTAAGAAACTGTAAAACTATAATGAGAAAATAGGTTTTAAAAAGCCCAATAAAATTAAACAGGTAGAAAAGCACTCAGCAGATCACAATTCAGCAACTCACCGCAATTCACACAGGTATTTTCTGCAGGATTCTCAAATACCTCTACACTGAAAAACATGTCACACACTTACTTTCGTTCGCACTTATGCTGCGGTCACACTCAGCTCGTTCACACTCGCAAACTAAGAGATTTAAAGAGTTGTTTTTTTTTTTTTTTCCCCTTTTGCAGCAATGCAACCTACAGCTCAATGCACTTCCAAAGGCCTGGATGCCCAACCAGCTGCCCTTTATAAACCCTTAATTATGACCCCTCCCCCTTAATTAACCACTTGTGAGTATAGCTACACCTCTGGATTTTAGTGCAATCTAGTTAACCCTTAAATACACAGGTAGTAAACTAAGAAACTGTAAAACTATAATGAGAAAATAGGTTTTAAAAAGCCCAATAAAATTAAACAGGTAGAAAAGCACTCAGCAGGTCACAATTCAGCAACTCACCGCAATTCACACAGGTATTTTCTGCAGGATTCCCAAATACCTCTACACTGAAAAACAAGTCACACACTTACTTTCGTTCGTACTTACGCTGCGGTCACACTCAGCTCGTTCACACTCGCAAACTAAGAGATTTAAAGAGTTTTTTGTTTTGTTTTTTTCCCCTTTTGCAGCAATGAACTGTACAGCTCAATGCACTTCCAAAGGCCTGGATGCCCAACCCACGGCCCTTTATAAACCCTTAATTATGACCACTCCACCTTAATTAACCCCTTGTGAGTATAGCTACACCTCTGGATTTTAGTGTAATCCAGTTAACCCTTAAATACACAGGTAGTAAACTAAGAAACTATAAAACTATAATGAGAAAATAGGTTTTAAAAAGCCCAATAAAATTAAACAGGTAGAAAAGCACTCAGCAGGTCACAATTCAGCAACTCACCACAATTCACACAGGTATTATCTGCAGGATTCCCAAATACCGCTACACTGAAAAACAAGTCACACACTTACTTTCGTTCGCACTTACGCTGCTGTCGCACTCAGCTCGTTCACACTCGCAAACTAAGAGATTTAAAGAGTTTTTTTTTTTTTTTTTTTCCCTTTTAAAGCAACGCACCCTACAGCTCAATGCACTTCCAAAGGCCTGGATGCCCAACCAGCTGCCTTTTATAAACCCTTAATTATGATCCCTCCCACTTAATTAACCCCTTGTGAGTATAGCTACACCTCTGGATTTTAGTGTAATCTAGTTAACCCTTAAATACACAGGTAGTAAACTAAGAAACTGTAAAACTATAATGAGAAAATAGGTTTTAAAAAGCCCAATAAAATTAAACAGGTAGAAAAGCACTCAGCAGGTCACAATTCAGCAACTCACCGCAATTGACACAGGTATTTTCTGCAGGATTCCCAAAT
Organism: Phyllobates terribilis; assembly: GCF_046119375.1. Lineage (NCBI taxonomy): Eukaryota > Metazoa > Chordata > Amphibia > Anura > Dendrobatidae > Phyllobates > Phyllobates terribilis. Next base: position 864,632,403 of record NW_027362761.1, on the reverse strand, counting down.
ACCTCTACACTGAAAAACAAGTCACACACTTACTTTCGTTCGCACTTATGCTGCGGTCACACTCAGCTCGTTCACACTCGCAAACTAAGAGATTTAAAGAGTTGTTTTTTTTTGTTTTTGTTTTTTTTCCCTTTTGCAGCAATGCACCCTACAGCTCAATGCACTTCCAAAGGCCTGGATGCCCAACCAGCTGTCCTTTAAAAATCCTTAATTATGACCCCTCCCCCTTAATTAAACACTTGTGAGTATAGCTACACCTCTGGATTTTAGTGAAATCTAGTTAACCCTTAAATACACAGGTAGTAAACTAAGAAACTGTAAAACTATAATGAGAAAATAGGTTTTAAAAAGCCCAATAAAATTAAACGGGTAGAAAAGCACTCAGCAGGTCACAATTCAGCAACTCACCGCAATTCACACAGGTATTTTCTGCAGGATTCCCAAATACCTCTACACTGAAAAACAAGTCACACACTTTCTTTCGTTCGCACTTACGCTGCGGTCACACTCAGCTCGTTCACACTCGCAAACTAAGAGATTTAAATAGTTTTTTTTTTTTTTTTCCCTTTTGCAGCAATGCACCCTACAGCTCAGTGCACTTCCAAAGGCATGGATGCCCAACCAGCTGCCCTTTATAAACCCTTAATTATGACCCCTCCCCCTTAATTAACCCCTTGTGAGTATATCTACATCTCTGGATTTTAGTGCAATCTAGTTAACCCTTAAATACACAGGTAGAAGACTAAGAAACTGTAAAACTATAAAGAGAAAAAAGGTTTTAAAAAGCCCAATAAAATTAAACAGGTAGAAAAGCACTCAGCAGGTCACAATTCAGCAACTCACCGCAATTCACACAGGTATTTCCTGCAGGATTCCCAAATACCTCTACACTGAAAAACAAGTCACACACTTACTTTCGTTCGCACTTACGCAGCGGTCACATTCAGCTCGTTCACACTCGCAAACTAAGAGATTTAAAGAGTTTTTTTTTCCCTTTTGCAGCAATGCACCCTACAGCTCAATGCACTTCCAAAGGTCTGGATGCCCAACCAGCTGCCCTTTATAAACCCTTAATTATGACCCCTCCCCCTTAATTAACCACTTGTGAGTATAGCTACACCTCTGGATTTTAGTGTAGTCCAGTTAACCCTTAAATACACAGGTAGTAAACTAAGAAACTGTAAAACTATGATGAGAAAATAGGTTTTAAAAAGCCCAATAAAATTAAACAGGTAGAAAAGCACTCAGCAGGTCACAATTCAGCAACTCACCACAATTCACACAGGTATTTTCTGCAGGATTCCCAAATACCTCTACACTGAAAAACAAGTCACACACTTACTTTCGTTCGCACTTACACTGCTGTCACACTCAGCTCGTTCACACTCGCAAACTAAGAAATTTAAAGAGTTGTTTTTTCTTTTCCCTTTTGCAGCAATATAGCCTACAGCTCAATGCACTTCCAAAGGCCTGGATGCCCAACCAGCTGCACTTTATAAACCCTTAATTATGATCCCTCCCCCTTAATTAACCCCTTGTGAGTATAGCTACACCCCTGAATTTTAGTGCAATCTAGTTAACCCTTAAATACACAGGTAGTAAACTAAGAAACTGTAAAACTATAATGAGAAAATAGGTTTTAAAAAGCCCAATAAAATTAAACAGGTAGAAAAGCACTCAGCAGGTCACAATTCAGCAACTCACCGCAATTCACACAGGTATTTTCTGCAGGATTCCCAAATACCTCTACACTGAAAAACAAGTCACACACTTACTTTCGTTCGCACTTACTCTGTGGTCACACTCAGCTCGTTCACACTCGCAAACTAAGAGATTTAAAGAGTTTTTTTTTTTTTCCCTTTTGCAGCAATGCACCCTACAGCTCAATGCACTTCCAAAGGCCTGAATGCCCAACCAGCTGCCCTTTATAAACCCTTAATTATGACCCCTCCCCCTTAATTTACCTCTTGTGAGTATACCTACACCTCTGGATTTTAGTGCAATCTAGTTAACCCTTAAATACACAGGTAGTAAACTAAGAAACTGTAAAACTATAATGAGAAAATAGGTTTTAAAAAGCCCAATAAAATTAAACAGGTAGAAAAGCACTCAGCAGGTCACAATTCAGCAACTCACCACAATTCACACAGGTATTTTCTGCAGGATTCCCAAATACCTCTACACTGAAAAACAAGTCACACACTTACTTTCGTTCGCACTTACGTTGCTATCACACTCAGCTCGTTCACACTCGCAAACTAAGAGATTTAAAGAGTTTTGTTTTTTTTTCCCTTTTGCAGCAATGCACCCTACAGCTCAATGCACTTCCAAAGGCCTGGATGCCCAACCAGCTGCCTTTTATAAACCCTTAATTATGATCCCTCCCACTTAATTAACCCCTTGTGAGTATAGCTACACCTCTGGATTTTAGTGCAATCTAGTTAACCCTTAAATACACAGGTAGTAAACTAAGAAACTGTAAAACTATAATGAGAAAATAGGTTTTAAAAAGCCCAATAAAATTAAACAGGTAGAAAAGCACTCATCAGGTCACAATTCAGCAACTCACCGCAATTCACACAGGTATTTTCTGCAGGATTCCCAAATACCTCTACACTGAAAAACAAGTCACACACTTACTTTCGTTCGCACTTACGCTGTGGTCACACTCAGCTTGTTCACACTCGCAAACTAAGAGATTTAAAGAGTTTTTGTTTTTTTTCTCTTTTGCAGCAATACACCCTACAGATCAATGCACTTCCAAAGGCCTGAATGCCAAACCAGCTGCCCTTTATAAACCCTTAATTAAGACCCCTCCCCCTTAATTAACCACTTGTGAGTAAAGCTATTCCTTTGGATTTTAGTGCAATCTAGTTAACCCTTAAATACACAGGTAGTAAACTAAGAAACTGTAAAAGTATAATGAGAAAATAGGTTTTAAAAAGCCCAATAAAATTAAATGGGTAGAAAAGCACTCAGCAGGTCACAATTCAGCAACTCACTGCAATTCACACAGGTATTTTCTGCAGGATTCCCAAATACCTCTACACTGAAAAACAAGTCACACACTTACTTTCGTTCGCACTTCTGCTACGGTCACACTCAGCTCGTTCACACTCGCAAACTAAGAGATTTAAAGAGTTTTTTTTTTTTTTTTCCCCCTTTTGCAGCAATGCACCCTACAGCTCAATGCACTTCCAAAGGCCTGGATGCCCAACCAGCTGCCCTTTATAAACCCTTAATTATGACCCCTCCCCCTTAATTAACCACTTGTGAGTATAGCTACACCTCTGGATTTTAGTGCAATCTAGTTAACCCTTAAATACACAGGTAGTAAAATAAGAAACTGTAAAACTATAATGAGAAAATAGGTTTTAAAAAGCCCAATAAAATTAAACAGGTAGAAAAGCACTCAGCAGGTCATAATTCAGCAACTCACCGCAATTCACACGGGTATTTTCTGCAGGATTCCCAAATACCTCTTCACTGAAAAACAAGTCACACACTTACTTTCGTTCGCACTTACGCTGCGGTCACACTCAGCTCGTTCACACTCGCAAACTAAGAGATTTAAAGAGTTGTTTTTTTTTGTTTTTGTTTTTTTTCCCTTTTGCAGCAATGCACCCTACAGCTCAATGCACTTCCAAAGGCCTGGATGCCCAACCAGCTGTCCTTTAAAAATCCTTAATTATGACCCCTCCCCCTTAATTAAACACTTGTGAGTATAGCTACACCTCTGGATTTTAGTGAAATCTAGTTAACCCTTAAATACACAGGTAGTAAACTAAGAAACTGTAAAACTATAATGAGAAAATAGGTTTTAAAAAGCCCAATAAAATTAAACGGGTAGAAAAGCACTCAGCAGGTCACAATTCAGCAACTCACCGCAATTCACACAAGTATTTTCTGCAGGATTCCCAAATACCTCTACACTGAAAAACAAGTCACACACTTTCTTTCGTTCGCACTTACGCTGCGGTCACACTCAGCTCGTTCACACTCGCAAACTAAGAGATTTAAATAGTTTTTTTTTTTTTTTCCCTTTTGCAGCAATGCACCCTACAGCTCAGTGCACTTCCAAAGGCATGGATGCCCAACCAGCTGCCCTTTATAAACCCTTAATTATGACCCCTCCCCCTTAATTAACCCCTTGTGAGTATATCTACATCTCTGGATTTTAGTGCAATCTAGTTAACCCTTAAATACACAGGTAGTAGACTAAGAAACTGTAAAACTATAAAGAGAAAAAAGGTTTTAAAAAGCCCAATAAAATTAAACAGGTAGAAAAGCACTCAGCAGGTCACAATTCAGCAACTCACCGCAATTCACACAGGTATTTCCTGCAGGATTCCCAAATACCTCTACACTGAAAAACAAGTCACACACTTACTTTCGTTCGCACTTACGCAGCGGTCACATTCAGCTCGTTCACACTCGCAAACTAAGAGATTTAAAGAGTTTTTTTTCCCTTTTGCAGCAATGCACCCTACAGCTCAATGCACTTCCAAAGGTCTGGATGCCCAACCAGCTGCCCTTTATAAACCCTTAATTATGACCCCTCCCCCTTAATTAACCACTTGTGAGTATAGCTACACCTCTGGATTTTAGTGTAATCCAGTTAACCCTTAAATACACAGGTAGTAAACTAAGAAACTGTAAAACTATGATGAGAAAATAGGTTTTAAAAAGCCCAATAAAATTAAACAGGTAGAAAAGCACTCAGCAGGTCACAATTCAGCAACTCACCACAATTCACACAGGTATTTTCTGCAGGATTCCCAAATACCTCTACACTGAAAAACAAGTCACACACTTACTTTCGTTCGCACTTACACTGCTGTCACACTCAGCTCGTTCACACTCGCAAACTAAGAAATTTAAAGAGTTGTTTTTTCTTTTCCCTTTTGCAGCAATATAGCCTACAGCTCAATGCACTTCCAAAGGCCTGGATGACCAACCAGCTGCACTTTATAAACCCTTAATTATGATCCCTCCCCCTTAATTAACCCCTTGTGAGTATAGCTACACCCCTGAATTTTAGTGCAATCTAGTTAACCCTTAAATACACAGGTAGTAAACTAAGAAACTGTAAAACTATAATGAGAAAATAGGTTTTAAAAAGCCCAATAAAATTAAACAGGTAGAAAAGCACTCAGCAGGTCACAATTCAGCAACTCACCGCAATTCACACAGGTATTTTCTGCAGGATTCCCAAATACCTCTACACTGAAAAACAAGTCACACACTTACTTTCGTTCGCACTTACTCTGTGGTCACACTCAGCTCGTTCACACTCGCAAACTAAGAGATTTAAAGAGTTTTTTTTTTTTTCCCTTTTGCAGCAATGCACCCTACAGCTCAATGCACTTCCAAAGGCCTGGATGCCCAACCAGCTGCCTTTTATAAACCCTTAATTATGATCCCTCCCACTTAATTAACCCCTTGTGAGTATGGCTACACCTCTGGATTTTAGTGCAATCTAGTTAACCCTTAAATACACAGGTAGTAAACTAAGAAACTGTAAAACTATAATGAGAAAATAGGTTTTAAAAAGCCCAATAAAATTAAACAGGTAGAAAAGCACTCAGCAGGTCACAATTCAGCAACTCACCGCAATTCACACAGGTATTTTCTGCAGGATTCCCAAATACCTCTACACTGAAAAACAAGTCACACACTTACTTTCGTTCGCACTTACGCTGTGGTCACACTCAGCTTGTTCACACTCGCAAACTAAGAGATTTAAAGAGTTTTTGTTTTTTTTCTCTTTTGCAGCAATACACCCTACAGATCAATGCACTTCCAAAGGCCTGAATGCCAAACCAGCTGCCCTTTATAAACCCTTAATTATGACCCCTCCCCCTTAATTAACCACTTGTGAGTAAAGCTATTCCTTTGGATTTTAGTGCAATCTAGTTAACCCTTAAATACACAGGTAGTAAACTAAGAAACTGTAAAAGTATAATGAGAAAATAGGTTTTAAAAAGCCCAATAAAATTAAACGGGTAGAAAAGCACTCAGCAGGTCACAATTCAGCAACTCACTGCAATTCACACAGGTATTTTCTGCAGGATTCCCAAATACCTCTACACTGAAAAACAAGTCACACACTTACTTTCGTTCGCACTTCTGCTACGGTCACACTCAGCTCGTTCACACTCGCAAACTAAGAGATTTAAAGAGTTTTTTTTTTTTTTTTCCCCCTTTTGCAGCAATGCACCCTACAGCTCAATGCACTTCCAAAGGCCTGGATGCCCAACCAGCTGCCCTTTATAAACCCTTAATTATGACCCCTCCCCCTTAATTAACCACTTGTGAGTATAGCTACACCTCTGGATTTTAGTGCAATCTAGTTAACCCTTAAATACACAGGTAGTAAAATAAGAAACTGTAAAACTATAATGAGAAAATAGGTTTTAAAAAGCCCAATAAAATTAAACAGGTAGAAAAGCACTCAGCAGGTCATAATTCAGCAACTCACCGCAATTCACACGGGTATTTTCTGCAGGATTCCCAAATACCTCTTCACTGAAAAACAAGTCACACACTTACTTTCGTTCGCACTTACGCTGCGGTCACACTCAGCTCGTTCACACTCGCAAACTAAGAGATTTAAAGAGTTGTTTTTTTTTTTTTCCCTTTTGCAGCAATGCACCCTACAGCTCAATGCACTTCCAAAGGCCTGGATGCCCAACCAGCTGCCCTTTATAAACCTTTAATTATGACCCCTCCCCCTTAATTAACCCCTTGTGAGTATAGCTACACCTCTGCATTTTAGTACAATCTAGTTAACCCTTAAATACACAGGTAGTAAACTAAGAAACTGTAAAACTATAATGAGAAAATAGGTAGTGTTGAGCCACCCCCGTAGTGTTCGGGTTCGGTTCGGTTCGTCGAACACCGGGATGTTCGAGGAACTGTTCGTCGAACTGTTCGTCGAACACCTTAGAACACCGTCGAACACCGTTAAAACCAATGGCAGGCAAACAAAAACACATAGAAACACATAGAAAACACCTGCAAAGGTGTCCAAAAGCTGACAAACTGCTCAGAAGACACTCTCTTTAAAAAAGCCGGCCGGCAAATTCAGGAGCGGCATACACCGGTACCCGACAATTTAGACAAGAAGGAATAGAGCATCACACATAGATTAGATAGATAGAAACATGTCAGTCACACATATAAGAAGCACAGTGACAGTGTTGGTTACTGCACTTGTCATTTAGTGTAAAGGATTTATTAAAAAAAATATTAGTGTTTTCATGCACCGTCTCTTTAAAAAAGCCGGCCGGCAATTCAGCATCTGTACCCGACAATTTAGAACAGAAAGAATAGAGCTTCACACATAGATTAGATAGATAGAAACATGTCAGTCACATATATAATAAGTACAGTGATAGTGTTGCTTACTGTACTTGTCATTTAGTGTAAAGGATTTATTTAAAAAAATAATAGTGTTTTCATGCACTGTCTCTTTAAAAAAGCCGGCCGGCAATTCAGCAGCGGTACCCGACAATTTAGAACAGAAAGATAGAGCATCACACATAGATTAGATAGATAGAAACATGTCAGTCACATATATATGAAGTACAGTGATAGTGTTGGTTACTGTACTTGTCATTTAGTATTAAAATAAAGGATTTATTATTAAAAAAATTGGCGTGGGGTTCCCCTTAATTTTAGGCTCTAGCGGAGGTTAAGCAGACGGCTGGGGCAGATGTTTGAAGCCTGGGAAGGGGGTAATACCCACGGAGCTTCCCAGGCTACTAATATCAGCCCCCAGCTGAATACATAGCCTTTACTAGCTATTAAAATGGGGGACCCCCCAAAAAAAATGACGTGGGGTCCCCCCTAATTTAATAGCTAGCAAAGGCTAGGCAGACAGCTGGGGGCTGATATTAATAGCCCAGGAAGGGAGCCATGAATATTGGCCCCCTCCCAGGCTAGAAACACCAGCCGTCAGCCGCCCCAGAAATGGCGCATTCATAGGATGCGCCAATTCTGGCACTTAGCCTCGCTCTTCCACGCTGCCCTGGTGCGGTGGCAGGGGGTAATAGGGTTGGGGTTGATGTCAGCTTATAATGCCAGCTGACATCAAGCCCAGGTTAGTAATGGAGAGGCGTCTATAAGACACCCCCATTACTAACCCCATAGTCAAAGTTAAAAAAAACACAAACACCCAGAATAAAGTCCTTTAATTGAAATAAAGACACAATCCTTTATTGTTCTAAATTAAACCATACTTACCATCACGCCCATTCCAGCTGAAGCCAACGATCTCCTGCAATAAAAGAAAAATAATAAAGCAACCTCATCCTTACCTTTCCATGGTTCCCACGACAGCTTCAGCTCTGATACATCGAGATGACAGGCTGGACCGCAGCAGAACGCTGCCATCCAGCCTGTCATCCCGCAGACACTGAGAAGCGCAGGCTTGCTTGCGCTGCTCAGCGTCTCTCTGTGACGACATCCAGAGGAGCCGAGTTCATGTCCAATGAACTCGGCTCACCTCATGCACGTCACTGACAGCGTGGGAAAATTCTCACGCTGAAGCGCTGATTGCAGGAGAATTTTCCCACGCTGTCAGTGACGTGCAGGAGGTGAGCTGAGTTCATTGGACATGAGCTCACCTCCTGCACATCACTGACAGCGTGGGTGAATTCTCCTGCACTCAGCACTTCAGCGTGAGAATTTTCCCACGCTGTCAGTGACGTGCATGAGGTGAGCCGAGTTCATTGGACATGACCTCGGCTCATCTGGATGCCGTCACAGCGAGACAGTGAGGAGCGCAAGCATGCCTGCGCTTCTCAGTGTCTGCGGGATGACAGACTGGATGGCAGCGTTCTGCTGCGGTCCAGCCTGTCATCTCGATGTAGCAGAGCTGAAGCTGTCGTGGGAACCATGGAAAGGTAAGGATGAGGTTGGTTTATTATTTTTCTTTTATTGCAGGAGATCGTTGGCTTCAGCTGGAATGGGTGTGATGGTAAGTATGGTTTAATTTAGAACAATAAAGAATTGTGTCTTTATTTCAATTAAAGGACTTTATTCTGGGTGTTGTGTTTTTTTTAAATACTTTACTAGAAATTCATGGCGGTCATGTCTAATACTGGCGTGACCCCATGAATTTTGGGCTTGGGGCCAGCAGATAATACCAAGCTGGCCCTAACCCCTTTATTACCTAGTGAGCCACCGCACCAGGGCCCTGGATGAGTTGGGTACAGCGCCAGAAGATGGCGCTTCTATGAACGCGCCATTTTCCAGGGTGGCTGCGGACTGCAATTTGTAGCGGGGGGGGGGCCCAGAAAGCTTGGGCCTCCCTGCGCTGCAGATTCCAGCCCCCAGCTGCCTAGTTGTACCTGGCTGGACACAAAAATAGGGCGAAGCCCCACGTACTTTTTTTTTAATTATTTCATGAAATTCATGAAATAATTAAGAAAAAAAGGCCTTCCCTATATTGTTGTGTCCGGCCAGGTACAAATAGGCAGCTGGTGGTTGGGGACAGCCCGTTCCTGCCTGCTGTACCTGGCTGGACACAAATATAGTGCGAAGCCCCACTTCAATTTTTTTTAATTATTTCATGAAATTCATGAAATAATTAAGAAAAAAAGGGCTTCCCTATATTGTTGTGTCCGGCCAGGTACAAATAGGCAGCTGGTGGATGGGGGCAGCCCGTTCCTGCCTGCTGTACCTGGCTGGACACAAATATAGTGCGAAGCCCCACTTCAATTTTTTTAAATTATTTCAGGAAATTCATGAAATAATTTAAAAAAAATTGACGTGGGGCTTCGCACTATATTTGTGTCCAGCCAGGTACAGCAGGCAGGAACGGGCTGCCCCCAACCACCAGCTGCCTATTTGTACCTGGCCGGACACAACAATATAGGGAAGCCCTTTTTTTCTTAATTATTTCATGAAATAATTTAAAGAAAATTGACGTGGGGCTTCGCCCTGTTTTTGTGTCCAGCCAGGTACAACTAGGCAGCTGGGGGCTGGAATCCGCAGCGCAGGGAGGCCCAAGCTTTCTGGGCCACCCCCGCTGCAAATTGCAGTCCGCAGCCACCCCGGAAAATGGCGCGTTCATAGAAGCGCCATCTTCTGGCGCTGTACCCAACTCATCCAGGGCCCTGATGCGGTGGCTCACTGGGAAATAAAGGGGTTAGGGCCAGCTTGGCATTATCAGCTGGCCCTAAGCCCGAAATTCATGGGGTCACGCCAATATTAGACATGACCACCATGAATTTCTAGTAAAGTATTTAAAAAAAACACAACACCCAGAAAAAAGTCCTTTAATTGAAATAAACACACAATTCTTTATTGTTCTAAATTAAACCATACTTACCATCACGCCCATTCAAGCTGAAGCCAACGATCTCCTGAAATAAAAGAAAAATAATAAAGCAACATCATCCTTACCTTTCCATGGTTCCCATGACAGCTTCAGCTCTGCTACATCGAGATGACAGGCTGGACCGCAGCAGAACGCTGCCATCCAGCCTGTCATCCCGCAGACACTGAGAAGCGCAGGCTTGCTTGCGCTCCACAGTGTCTCTCTGTGAGGGCATCCAGATGAGCCGAGTTAATGTCCAATGAACTCGGCTCACCTCATGCACGTCACTGACAGCGTGGGAAAATTCTCCTGCACTCAGCGCTTCAGCGTGGGAGAATTCTCACACTGAAGCGCTGAGTGCAGGAGAATTCTCCCACGCTGTCAGTGAGGTGCAGGAGGTGAGCTGAGTTCATTGGACATGAGCTCACCTTATGCACGTCACTGACAGCGTGGGAAAATTCTCCTGCACTCAGCGCTTCAGCGGGAGAATTCTCACGCTGAAGCGCTGAGTGCAGGAGAATTCTCCCACGCTGTCAGTGACGTGCAGGAGGTGAGCTGAGTTCATTGGACATGAGCTCACCTTATGCACGTCACTGACAGCGTGGGAGAATTCTCCTGCACTCACCGCTTCAGCGTGAGAATTTTCCCACGCTGTCAGTGACGTGCATGAGGTGAGCCGAGTTCATTGGACATGAACTCGGCTCATCTGGATGTCGTCACAGAGAGACGCTGAGCAGCGCAAGCAAGCCTGCGCTTCTCAGTGTCTGCGGGATGAGAGGCTGGATGGCAACGTTCTGCTGCGGTCCAGCCTGTCATCTCGATGTAGCAGAGCTGAAGCTGTCGTGGGAACCATGGAAAGGTAAGGATGAGGTTGCTTTATTATTTTTCTTTTATTGCAGGAGATCGTTGGCTTCAGCTGGAATGGGCGTGACGGTAAGTATGGTTTAATTTAGAACAATAAAGGATTGTGTCTTTATTTCAATTAAAGGACTTTATTCTGGGTGTTTGTGTTTTTTTTAACTTTGACTATGGGGTTAGTAATGGGGGTGTCTTATAGACGCCTCTCCATTACTAACCTGGGCTTGATGTCAGCTGGCATTATAAGCTGACATCAACCCCAACCCTATTACCCCCTGCCACCGCACCAGGGCAGCGTGGAAGAGCGAGGCTAAGTGCCAGAATTGGCGCATCCTATGAATGCGCCATTTCTGGGGCGGCTGACGGCTGGTGTTTCTAGCCTGGGAGGGGGCCAATATTCATGGCTCCCTTCCTGGGCTATTAATATCAGCCCCCAGCTGTCTGCCTAGCCTTTGCTAGCTATTAAATTAGGGGGGACCCCACGTCATTTTTTTTGGGGGGTCCCCCATTTTAATAGCTAGTAAAGGCTATGTATTCAGCTGGGGGCTGATATTAGTAGCCTGGGAAGCTCCGTGGGTATTACCCCCTTCCCAGGCTTCAAACATCTGCCCCAGCCGTCTGCTTAACCTCCGCTAGAGCCTAAAATTAAGGGGAACCCCACGCCAATTTTTTTAATAATAAATCCTTTATTTTAATACTAAATGACAAGTACAGTAACCAACACTATCACTGTACTTCATATATATGTGACTGACATGTTTCTATCTATCTAATCTATGTGTGAAGCTCTATTCTGTCTGTTATAAATTGTCGGGTACCGCTGCTGAATTGCCGGCCGGCTTTTTTAAAGAGACGGTGCATGAAAACACTATTATTTTTTTTGATAAATCCTTTACGCTAAATGACAAGTACAGTAAGCAACACTGTCACTGTACTTCGTATATATGTGGCTGACATGTTTATATCTATCTAATCTATGTGTGAAGCTCTATTCTTTCGGTTCTAAATTGTCGGGTATAGGTGTATGCCGCTGCTGAATTGCCGGCTTTTCATGTTTCACTGTTGGCACTGTTCCCATCGATTTGGGCAATCACTGTAATGCCACAACCACCATGGCTGTGGCATTACAGTGAGTGGCAGATAATCCCTGCATGATTGGTGCTCTAAATAGCGCCAGACATGCAGGACACGCTTTTGGTGCACGAACAGTTATCGAACATAACCTCGAACAGCCGAATTTTTTGCAAATCGTTCGGGTTCGTCGAACAACTCGAACACCGCCCAAAACAGCTCGAATTTGAGATTGGCGAACAGTTCTATTCGAACACCGCTCATCTCTAAAAATAGGATTTAAAAAGCCCAATAAAATTAAACAGGTAGAAAAGCACTCAGCAGGTCACAATTCAGCAACTCACCGCAATTCACACAGGTATTTTCTGCAGGATTACCAAATACCTCTACACTGAAAAACAAGTCACACACTTACTTTCGTTCGTACTTACGCTGCGGTCACACTCAGCTCGTTCACACTCGCAAACTAAGAGATTTAAAGAGTTTTTTGTTTTGTTTTTTCCCCTTTTGCAGCAATGCACCCTACAGCTCAATGCACTTCCAAAGGCCTGGATGCCCAACCAGCTGCCCTTTATAAACCTTTAATTATGACCCCTCCCCCTTAATTAACCACTTGTGAGTATAGCTACACCTTTGCATTTTAGTGCAATCTAGTTAACCCTTAAATACACAGGTAGTAAACTAAGAAACTGTAAAACTATAATGAGAAAATAGGTTTTAAAAAGCCCAATAAAATTAAACAGGTAGAAAAGCACTCAGCAGGTCACAATTCAGCAACTCACCGCAATTCACACAGGTATTTTCTGCAGGATTCCCAAATACCTCTACACTGAAAAACAAGTCACACACTTACTTTCGTTCGTACTTACGCTGCGGTCACACTCAGCTCGTTCACACTCGCAAGCTAAGAGATTTAAAGAGTTTTTTTTTGTTTTGTTTTTTTTCCCCTTTTGCAGCAATGAACTCTACAGCTCAATGCACTTCCAAAGGCCTGGATGTAGAACCAGCAGCCCTTTATTAACCCTTAATTATGACCACTCCAACTTAATTAACCCCTTGTGAGAATAGCTACACCTCTGAATTTTAGTGCAATCCAGTTAACCCTTAAATACACAGGTAGTAAACTAAGAAAGTGTAAAACTATAATGAGAAAATAGGTTTTAAAAAGCCCAATAAAATTAAACAGGTAGAAAAGCACTCAGCAGATCACAATTCAGCAACTCACCGCAATTCACACAGGTATTTTCTGCAGGATTCCCAAATACCTCTACACTGAAAAACAAGTCACACACTTACTTTCGTTCGCACTTATGCTGCGGTCACACTCAGCTCGTTCACACTCGCAAACTAAGAGATTTAAAGAGTTTTTTTTTTTTTTTTCCCCTTTTGCAGCAATGCAACCTACAGCTCAATGCACTTCCAAAGGCCTGGATGCCCAACCAGCTGCCCTTTATAAACCCTTAATTATGACCCCTCCCCCTTAATTAACCACTTGTGAGTATAGCTACACCTCTGGATTTTAGTGCAATCTAGTTAACCCTTAAATACACAGGTAGTAAACTGAGAAACTGTAAAACTATAATGAGAAAATAGGTTTTAAAATGCCCAATAAAATTAAACAGGTAGAAAAGCACTCAGCAGGTCACAATTCAGCAACTCACCGCAATTCACACAGGTATTTTCTGCAGGATTCCCAAATACCTCTACACTGAAAAACAAGTCACACACTTACTTTCGTTCATACTTAAGCTGCGGTCACACTCAGCTCGTTCACACTCGCAAACTAAGAGATTTAAAGAGTTTTTTGTTTTGTTTTTTTCCCCTTTTGCAGCAATGAACTCTACAGCTCAATGCACTTCCAAAGGCCTGGATGCCCAACCAGCGGCCCTTTATAAACCCTTAATTATGACCACTCCACCTTAATTAACCCCTTGTGAGAATAGCTACACCTCTGGATTTTAGTGCAATCCAGTTAACCCTTAAATACACAGGTAGTAAACTAAGAAACTGTAAAACTATAATGAGAAAATAGGTTTTAAAAAGCCCAATAAAATTAAACAGGTAGAAAAGCACTCAGCAGATCACAATTCAGCAACTCACCGCAATTCACACAGGTATTTTCTGCAGGATTCCCAAATACCTCTACACTGAAAAACAAGTCACACACTTACTTTCGTTCGCACTTATGCTGCGGTCACACTCAGCTCGTTCACACTCGCAAACTAAGAGATTTAAAGAGTTGTTTTGTTTTTTTTTTCTCTTTGGCAGCAATGCACCCTACAGCTCAATGCACTTCCAAAGGCCTGGATGCCCAACCAGCTGCCCTTTATAAACCTTTAATTATGACCCCTCCCCCTTAATTAACCCCTTGTGTGTATAGCTACACCTCTGCATTTTAGTGCAATCTAGTTAACCCTTAAATACACAGGTAGTAAACTAAGAAACTGTAAAACTATAATGAGAAAATAGGTTTTAAAAAGCCCAATAAAATTAAACAGGTAGAAAAGCACTCAGCAGGTCACAATTCAGCAACTCACCGCAATTCACACAGGTATTTTCTGCAGGATTCCCAAATACCTCTACACTGAAAAACAAGTCACACACTTACTTTCGTTCGCACTTATGCTGCGGTCACACTCAGCTCGTTCACACTCGCAAGCTAAGAGATTTAAAGAGTTTTTTTTTGTTTTGTTTTTTTCCCCTTTTGCAGCAATGAACTCTACAGCTCAATGCACTTCCAAAGGCCTGGATGCAGAACCAGCGGCCCTTTATAAACCCTTAATTATGACCACTCCACCTTAATTAACCACTTGTGAGAATAGCTACACCTCTGGATTTTAGTGCAATCCAGTTAACCCTTAAATACACAGGTAGTAAACTAAGAAACTGTAAAACTATAATGAGAAAATAGGTTTTAAAAAGCCCAATAAAATTAAACAGGTAGAAAAGCACTCAGCAGATCACAATTCAGCAACTCACCGCAATTCACACAGGTATTTTCTGCAGGATTCGCAAATACCTCTACACTGAAAAACAAGTCACACACTTACTTTCGTTCGCACTTATGCTGCGGTCACACTCAGCTCGTTCACACTCGCAAACTAAGAGATTTAAAGAGTTGTTTTGGTTTTTTTTTCTCTTTGGCAGCAATGCACCCTACAGCTGAATGCACTTCCAAAGGCCTGGATGCCCAACCAGCTGCCCTTTATAAACCTTTAATTATGACCCTCCCCCTTAATTAACCCCTTGTGTGTATAGCTACACCTCTGCATTTTAGTGCAATCTAGTTAACCCTTAAATACACAGGTAGTAAACTAAGAAACTGTAAAACTATAATGAGAAAATAGGTTTTAAAAAGCCCAATAAAATTAAACAGGTAGAAAAGCACTCAGCAGGTCACAATTCAGCAACTCACCGCAATTTACACAGGTATTTTCTGCAGGATTCCCAAATACCTCTACACTGAAAAACAAGTCACACACTTACTTTCGTTCGTACTTACGCTGCGGTCACACTCAGCTCGTTCACACTCGCAAGCTAAGAGATTTAAAGAGTTTTTTTTTGTTTTGTTTTTTTCCCCTTTTGCAGCAATGAACTCTACAGCTCAATGCACTTCCAAAGGCCTGGATGCAGAACCAGCGGCCCTTTATAAACCCTTAATTATGACCACTCCACCTTAATTAACCCCTTGTGAGAATAGCTACACCTCTGGATTTTAGTGCAATCCAGTTAACCCTTAAATACACAGGTAGTAAACTAAGAAACTGTAAAACTATAATGAGAAAATAGGTTTTAAAAAGCCCAATAAAATTAAACAGGTAGAAAAGCACTCAGCAGATCACAATTCAGCAACTCACCGCAATTCACACAGGTATTTTCTGCAGGATTCCCAAATACCTCTACACTGAAAAACAAGTCACACACTTACTTTCGTTCGCACTTATGCTGCGGTCACACTCAGCTCGTTCACACTCGCAAACTAAGAGATTTAAAGAGTTGTTTTGGTTTTTTTTTCTCTTTGGCAGCAATGCACCCTACAGCTCAATGCACTTCCAAAGGCCTGGATGCCCAACCAGCTGCCCTTTATAAACCTTTAATTATGACCCTCCCCCTTAATTAACCCCTTGTGTGTATAGCTACACCTCTGCATTTTAGTGCAATCTAGTTAACCCTTAAATACACAGGTAGTAAACTAAGAAACTGTAAAACTATAATGAGAAAATAGGTTTTAAAAAGCCCAATAAAATTAAACAGGTAGAAAAGCACTCAGCAGGTCACAATTCAGCAACTCACCGCAATTTACACAGGTATTTTCTGCAGGATTCCCAAATACCTCTACACTGAAAAACAAGTCACACACTTACTTTCGTTCGTACTTACGCTGCGGTCACACTCAGCTCGTTCACACTCGCAAGCTAAGAGATTTAAAGAGTTTTTTTTTGTTTTGTTTTTTTCCCCTTTTGCAGCAATGAACTCTACAGCTCAATGCACTTCCAAAGGCCTGGATGCAGAACCAGCGGCCCTTTATAAACCCTTAATTATGACCACTCCACCTTAATTAACCCCTTGTGAGAATAGCTACACCTCTGGATTTTAGTGCAATCCAGTTAACCCTTAAATACACAGGTAGTAAACTAAGAAACTGTAAAACTATAATGAGAAAATAGGTTTTAAAAAGCCCAATAAAATTAAACAGGTAGAAAAGCACTCAGCAGATCACAATTCAGCAACTCACCGCAATTCACACAGGTATTTTCTGCAGGATTCCCAAATACCTCTACACTGAAAAACAAGTCACACACTTACTTTCGTTCGCACTTATGCTGCGGTCACACTCAGCTCGTTCACACTCGCAAACTAAGAGATTTAAAGAGTTGTTTTGGTTTTTTTTTCTCTTTGGCAGCAATGCACCCTACAGCTCAATGCACTTCCAAAGGCCTGGATGCCCAACCAGCTGCCCTTTATAAGCCTTTAATTATGACCCCTCCCCCTTAATTAACCCCTTGTGTGTATAGCTACACCTCTGCATTTTAGTGCAATCTAGTTAACCCTTAAATACACAGGTAGTAAACTAAGAAACTGTAAAACTATAATGAGAAAATAGGTTTTAAAAAGCCCAATAAAATTAAACAGGTAGAAAAGCACTCAGCAGGTCACAATTCAGCAACTCACCGCAATTTACACAGGTATTTTCTGCAGGATTCCCAAATACCTCTACACTGAAAAACAAGTCACACACTTACTTTCGTTCGTACTTACGCTGCGGTCACACTCAGCTCGTTCACACTCGCAAGCTAAGAGATTTAAAGAGTTTTTTTTTGTTTTTTTTTTTTCCCCTTTTGCAGCAATGCAACCTACAGCTCAATGCACTTCCAAAGACCTGGATGCCGAACCAGCTGCCCTTTATAAACCCTTAATTATGACCCCTCCCCCTTAATTAACCACTTGTGAGTATAGCTACAACTCTGGATTTTAGTGCAATCTAGTTAACCCTTAAATACACAGGCAGTAAACTAAGAAACTGTAAAACTATAATGAGAAAATAGGTTTTAAAAAGCCCAATAAAATTAAACAGGTAGAAAAGCACTCAGGAGGTCACAATTCAGCAACTCACCGCAATTCACACAGGTATTTTCTGCAGGATTCCCAAATACCTCTACACTGAAAAACAAGTCACACACTTACTTTCGTTCGTACTTACGCTGCGGTCACACTCAGCTCGTTCACACTCGCAAACTAAGAGATTTAAAGAGTTTTTTGTTTTGTTTTTTTCCCCTTTTGCAGCAATGAACTCTACAGCTCAATGCACTTCCAAAGGCCTGGATGCCCAACCCGTGGCCCTTTATAAACCCTTAATTATGACCACTCCACCTTAATTAACCCCTTGTGAGTATAGCTACACCTCTGGATTTTAGTGTAATCCAGTTAACCGTTAAATACACAGGTAGTAAACTAAGAAACTGTAAAACTATAATGAGAAAATAGGTTTTAAAAAGCCCAATAAAATTAAACAGGTAGAAAAGCACTCAGCAGGTCACAATTCAGCCACTCACCGCAATTCACACAGGTATTTTTTGCAGGACTCCCAAATACCTCTACACTGAAAAACAAGTCACACACTTACTTTCGTTCGCACTTACGCTGTGGTCACACTCAGCTCGTTCACACTCGCAAACTAAGAGATTTAAAGAGTTTTTGTTTTTTTCCCTTTTGCAGCAATGCACCCTACAGCTCAATGCACTTCCAAAGGCCTGAATGCCAAACCAGCTGCCCTTTATAAACCCTTAATTATGACCCCTCCCCCTTAATTAACCACTTGTGAGTATAGCTACTCCTTTGGATTTTAGTGCAATCTAGTTAACCCTTAAATACACAGGTAGTAAACTAAGAAACTGTAAAACTATAATGAGAAAATAGGTTTTAAAAAGCCCAATAAAATTAAACGGGTAGAAAAGCACTCAGCAGGTCACAATTCAGCAACTCACTGCAATTCACACAGGTATTTTCTGCAGGATTCCCAAATACCTCTACACTGAAAAACAAGTCACACACTTACTTTCGTTCGCACTTTTGCTGCGGTCACACTCAGCTCGTTCACACTCAAAAACTAAGAGATTTAAAGAGTTGTTTTGCTTTTTTTTTTCCCTTTTGCAGCAATGCAACCTACAGCTCAATGCACTTCCAAAGGCCTGGATGCCCAACCAGCTGCCCTTTATAAACCCTTAATTATGACCCCTCCCCCTTAATTAACCACTTGTGAGTATAGCTACACCTCTGGATTTTATTGCAATCTAGTTAACCCTTAAATACACAGGTAGTAAACTAAGAAACTGTAAAACTATAATGAGAAAATAGGTTTTAAAAAGCCCAATACAATTAAACAGGTAGAAAAGCACTCAGCAGGTCACAATTCAGCAACTCACCGCAATTCACACAGGTATTTTCTGCAGGATTCCCAAATACCTCTACACTGAAAAACAAGTCACACGCTTACTTTCGTTCGTACTTACGCTGCGGTCACACTCAGCTCGTTCACGCTCGCAAACTAAGAGATTTAAAGAGTTTTTTGTTTTGTTTTTTTTCCCTTTTGCAGCAATGCACCCTACAGCTCAATGCACTTCCAAAGGCCTGGATGCCCAACCAGCTGTCCTTTAAAAATCCTTAATTATGACCCCTCCCCCTTAATTAAACACTTGTGAGTATAGCTACACCTCTGGATTTTAGTGAAATCTAGTTAACCCTTAAATACACAGGTAGTAAACTAAGAAACTGTAAAACTATAATGAGAAAATAGGTTTTAAAAAGCCCAATAAAATTAAACGGGTAGAAAAGCACTCAGCAGGTCACAATTCAGCAACTCACCGCAATTCACACAGGTATTTTCTGCAGGATTCCCAAATACCTCTACACTGAAAAACAAGTCACACACTTTCTTTCGTTCGCACTTACGCTGCGGTCACACTCAGCTCGTTCACACTCGCAAACTAAGAGATTTAAATAGTTTTTTTTTTTTTTTTCCCTTTTGCAGCAATGCACCCTACAGCTCAGTGCACTTCCAAAGGCATGGATGCCCAACCAGCTGCCCTTTATAAACCCTTAATTATGACCCCTCCCCCTTAATTAACCACTTGTGAGTATAGCTACACCTCTGGATTTTAGTGCAATCTAGTTAACCCTTAAATACACAGGTAGTAAACTAAGAAACTGTAAAACTATAATGAGAAAATAGGTTTTAAAAACCCCAATAAAATTAAACAGGTAGAAAAGCACTCAGCAGGTCACAATTCAGCAACTCACCGCAATTCACACAGGTATTTTCTGCAGGATTCCCAAATACCTCTACACTGAAAAACAAGTCACACACTTACTTTCGTTCGTACTTACGCTGCGGTCACACTCAGCTCGTTCACACTCGCAAACTAAGAGATTTAAAGAGTTTTTTGTTTTGTTTTTTTCCCCTTTTGCAGCAATGAACTCTACAGCTCAATGCACTTCCAAAGGCCTGGATGCCCAACCCGTGGCCCTTTATAAACCCTTAATTATGACCACTCCACCTTAATTAACCCCTTGTGAGTATAGCTACACCTCTGGATTTTAGTGTAATCCAGTTAACCCTTAAATACACAGGTAGTAAACTAAGAAACTGTAAAACTATAATGAGAAAATAGGTTTTAAAAAGCCCAATAAAATTAAACAGGTAGAAAAGCACTCAGCAGGTCACAATTCAGCAACTCACCGCAATTCACACAGGTATTTTTTGCAGGACTCCCAAATACCTCTACACTGAAAAACAAGTCACACACTTACTTTCTTTCGTACTTACGCTGCGGTCACACTCAACTCGTTCACACTCGCAAACTAAGAGATTTAAAGAGTTTTTTTTTTTTCCCCTTTTGCAGCAATGAACTCTACAGCTCAATGCACTTCCAAAGGCCTGGATGCCCAACCCGTGGCCCTTTATAAACCCTTAATTATGACCACTCCACCTTAATTAACCCCTTGTGAGTATAGCTACACCTCTGGATTTTAGTGTAATCCAGTTAACCCTTAAATACACAGGTAGTAAACTAAGAAACTGTAAAACTATAATGAGAAAATAGGTTTTAAAAAGCCCAATAAAATTAAACAGGTAGAAAAGCACTCAGCAGGTCACAATTCAGCAACTCACCGCAATTCACACAGGTATTTTTTGCAGGACTCCCAAATACCTCTACACTGAAAAACAAGTCACACACTTACTTTCGTTCGCACTTACGCTGTGGTCACACTCAGCTCGTTCACACTCGCAAACTAAGAGATTTAAAGAGTTTTTGTTTTTTTTCCCTTTTGCAGCAATGCACCCTACAGCTCAATGCACTTCCAAAGGCCTGAATGCCAAACCAGCTGCCCTTTATAAACCCTTAATTATGACCCCTCCCCCTTAATTAACCACTTGTGAGTATAGCTACACCTCTGGATTTTAGTGCAATCTAGTTAACCCTTAAATACACAGGTAGTAAACTAAGAAACTGTAAAACTATAATGAGAAAATAGGTTTTAAAAAGCCCAATAAAATTAAACAGGTAGAAAAGCACTCAGCAGGTCACAATTCAGCAACTCACCGCAATTCACACAGGTATTTTCTGCAGGATTCCCAAATACCTTTACACTGAAAAAGAAGTCACACACTTACTTTCGTTCGCACTTACGCTGTGGTCACACTCAGCTCGTTCACACTCGCAAACTAAGAGATTTAAAGAGTTTTTTTTTTTTCCCTTTTGCAGCAATGCACCCTACAGCTCAATGCACTTCCAAAGGCCTGAATGCCAAACCAGCTGCCCTTTATAAACCCTTAATTATGACCCCTCCCCCTTAATTAACCACATGTGAGTATAGCTACTCCTTCGGATTTTAGTGCAATCTAGTTAACCCTTAAATACACAGGTAGTAAACTAAGAAACTGTAAAACTATAATGAGAAAATAGGTTTTAAAAAGCCCAATAAAATTAAACGGGTAGAAAAGCACTCAGCAGGTCAAAATTCAGCAACTCACTGCAATTCACACAGGTATTTTCTGCAGGATTCCCAAATACCTCTACACTGAAAAACAAGTCACACACTTACTTTCGTTCGCACTTCTGCTGCGGTCACACTCAGCTCGTTCACACTCGCAAACTAAGAGATTTAAAGAGTTTTTTTTTTTTCCCATTTTGCAGCAATGCACCCTACAGCTCAATGCACTTCCAAAGGCCTGGATGCCCAACCAGTTGCCCTTTATGAACCCTTAATTATGACCCCTCCCCCTTAATTAACCACTTGTGGGTATAGCTACATCTCTGGATTTTAGTGCAATCTAGTTAACCCTTAAATACACAGGTAGTAAACTAAGAAACTGTAAAACTATAATGAGAAAATAGGTTTTAAAAAGCCCAATAAAATTAAACAGGTAGAAAAGCACTCAGCAGGTCACAATTCAGCAACTCACCGCAATTCACACGGGTATTTTCTGCAGGATTCCCAAATACCTCTTCACTGAAAAACAAGTCACACACTTACTTTCGTTCGCACTTACGCTGCGGTCACACTCAGCTCGTTCACACTCGCAAACTAAGAGATTTAAAGAGTTGTTTTGTTTTTTTTTCCCTTTTGCAGCAATGCACCCTACAGCTCAATGCACTTCCAAAGGCCTGGATGCCCAACCAGCTGCCCTTTATAAACCTTTAATTATGACCCCTCCCCCTTAATTAACCCCTTGTGAGTATAGCTACACCTCTGGATTTTAGTGCAATCTAGTTAACCCTTAAATACACAGGTAGTAAACTAAGAAACTGTAAAACTATAATGAGAAAATAGGTTTTAAAAAGCCCAATAAAATTAAACAGGTAGAAAAGCACTCAGCAGGTCACAATTCAGCAACTCACCGCAATTCACACAGGTATTTTCTGCAGGATTCCCAAATACCTCTACACTGAAAAACAAGTCACACACTTACTTTCGTTCGCACTTACGCTGCGGTCACACTCAGCTCGTTCACACTCGCAAACTAAGAGATTTAAAGAGTTTTTTGTTTTGTTTTTTCCCCTTTTGCAGCAATGAACTCTACAGCTCAATGCACTTCCAAAGGCCTGGATGCCCAACCAGCGGCCCTTTATAAACCCTTAATTATGACCCCTCCACCTTAATTAACCCCTTGTGAGAATAGCTACACATCTGGATTTTAGTGCAATCCAGTTAACCCTTAAATACACAGGTAGTAAACTAAGAAACTGTAAAACTATAATGAGAAAATAGGTTTTAAAAAGCCCAATAAAATTAAACAGGTAGAAAAGCACTCAGCAGATCACAATTCAGCAACTCACCGCAATTCACACAGGTATTTTCTGCAGGATTCTCAAATACCTCTACACTGAAAAACAAGTCACACACTTACTTTGGTTCGCACTTATGCTGAGGTCACACTCAGCTCGTTCACACTCGCAAACTAAGAGATTTAAAGAGTTGTTTTTTTTTTTTTTTCCCCTTTTGCAGCAATGCAACCTACAGCTCAATTCACTTCCAAAGGCCTGGATGCCCAACCAGCTGCCCTTTATAAACCCTTAATTATGACCCCTCCCCCTTAATTAACCACTTGTGAGTATAGCTACACCTCTGGATTTTAGTGCAATCTAGTTAACCCTTAAATACACAGGTAGTAAACTAAGAAACTGTAAAACTATAATGAGAAAATAGGTTTTAAAAAGCCCAATAAAATTAAACAGGTAGAAAAGCACTCAGCAGGTCACAATTCAGCAACTCACCGCAATTCACACAGGTATTTTCTGCAGGATTCCCAAATACCTCTACACTGAAAAACAAGTCACACACTTACTTTCGTTCGTACTTACGCTGCGGTCACACTCAGCTCGTTCACACTCGCAAGCTAAGAGATTTAAAGAGTTTTTTGTTTTGTTTTTTTCCCCTTTTGCAGCAATGAACTGTACAGCTCAATGCACTTCCAAAGGCCTGGATGCCCAACCCACGGCCCTTTATAAACCCTTAATTATGACCACTCCACCTTAATTAACCCCTTGTGAGTATAGCTACACCTCTGGATTTTAGTGTAATCCAGTTAACCCTTAAATACACAGGTAGTAAACTAAGAAACTATAAAACTATAATGAGAAAATAGGTTTTAAAAAGCCCAATAAAATTAAACAGGTAGAAAAGCACTCAGCAGGTCACAATTCAGCAACTCACCACAATTCACACAGGTATTTTCTGCAGGATTCCCAAATACCGCTACACTGAAAAACAAGTCACACACTTACTTTCGTTCGCACTTACGCTGCTGTCGCACTCAGCTCGTTCACACTCGCAAACTAAGAGATTTAAAGAGTTTTTTTTTTTTTTTTTTTCCCTTTTAAAGCAATGCACCCTACAGCTCAATGCACTTCCAAAGGCCTGGATGCCCAACCAGCTGCCTTTTATAAACCCTTAATTATGATCCCTCCCACTTAATTAACCCCTTGTGAGTATAGCTACACCTCTGGATTTTAGTGCAATCTAGTTAACCCTTAAATACACAGGTAGTAAACTAAGAAACTGTAAAACTATAATGAGAAAATAGGTTTTAAAAAGCCCAATAAAATTAAACAGGTAGAAAAGCACTCAGCAGGTCACAATTCAGCAACTCACCGCAATTCACACAGGTATTTTCTGCAGGATTCCCAAATACCTCTACACTGAAAAACAAGTCACACACTTACTTTCGTTCGCACTTACGCTGCGGTCACACTCAGCTCGTTCACACTCGCAAACTAAGAGATTTAAAGAGTTGTTTTTTTTTGTTTTTGTTTTTTTTCCCTTTTGCAGCAATGCACCCTACAGCTCAATGCACTTCCAAAGGCCTGGATGCCCAACCAGCTGTCCTTTAAAAATCCTTAATTATGACCCCTCCCCCTTAATTAAACACTTGTGAGTATAGCTACACCTCTGGATTTTAGTGAAATCTAGTTAACCCTTAAATACACAGGTAGTAAACTAAGAAACTGTAAAACTATAATGAGAAAATAGGTTTTAAAAAGCCCAATAAAATTAAACGGGTAGAAAAGCACTCAGCAGGTCACAATTCAGCAACTCACCGCAATTCACACAGGTATTTTCTGCAGGATTCCCAAATACCTCTACACTGAAAAAAAAAAACACACTTTCTTTCGTTCGCACTTACGCTGCGGTCACACTCAGCTCGTTCACACTCGCAAACTAAGAGATTTAAATAGTTTTTTTTTTTTTTTTCCCTTTTGCAGCAATGCACCCTACAGCTCAGTGCACTTCCAAAGGCATGGATGCCCAACCAGCTGCCCTTTATAAACCCTTAATTATGACCCCTCCCCCTTAATTAACCCCTTGTGAGTATATCTACATCTCTGGATTTTAGTGCAATCTAGTTAACCCTTAAATACACAGGTAGTAGACTAAGAAACTGTAAAACTATAAAGAGAAAAAAGGTTTTAAAAAGCCCAATAAAATTAAACAGGTAGAAAAGCACTCAGCAGGTCACAATTCAGCAACTCACCGCAATTCACACAGGTATTTCCTGCAGGATTCCCAAATACCTCTACACTGAAAAACAAGTCACACACTTACTTTCGTTCGCACTTACGCAGCGGTCACATTCAGCTCGTTCACACTCGCAAACTAAGAGATTTAAAGAGTTTTTTTTCCCTTTTGCAGCAATGCACCCTACAGCTCAATGCACTTCCAAAGGTCTGGATGCCCAACCAGCTGCCCTTTATAAACCCTTAATTATGACCCCTCCCCCTTAATTAACCACTTGTGAGTATAGCTACACCTCTGGATTTTAGTGTAATCCAGTTAACCCTTAAATACACAGGTAGTAAACTAAGAAACTGTAAAACTATGATGAGAAAATAGGTTTTAAAAAGCCCAATAAAATTAAACAGGTAGAAAAGCACTCAGCAGGTCACAATTCAGCAACTCACCACAATTCACACAGGTATTTTCTGCAGGATTCCCAAATACCTCTACACTGAAAAACAAGTCACACACTTACTTTCGTTCGCACTTACACTGCTGTCACACTCAGCTCGTTCACACTCGCAAACTAAGAAATTTAAAGAGTTGTTTTTTCTTTTCCCTTTTGCAGCAATATAGCCTACAGCTCAATGCACTTCCAAAGGCCTGGATGCCCAACCAGCTGCACTTTATAAACCCTTAATTATGATCCCTCCCCCTTAATTAACCCCTTGTGAGTATAGCTACACCCCTGAATTTTAGTGCAATCTAGTTAACCCTTAAATACACAGGTAGTAAACTAAGAAACTGTAAAACTATAATGAGAAAATAGGTTTTAAAAAGCCCAATAAAATTAAACAGGTAGAAAAGCACTCAGCAGGTCACAATTCAGCAACTCACCGCAATTCACACAGGTATTTTCTGCAGGATTCCCAAATACCTCTACAGTGAAAAACAAGTCACACACTTACTTTCGTTCGCACTTACTCTGTGGTCACACTCAGCTCGTTCACACTCGCAAACTAAGAGATTTAAAGAGTTTTTTTTTTTTTCCCTTTTGCAGCAATGCACCCTACAGCTCAATGCACTTCCAAAGGCCTGAATGCCCAACCAGCTGCCCTTTATAAACCCTTAATTATGACCCCTCCCCCTTAATTTACCTCTTGTGAGTATACCTACACCTCTGGATTTTAGTGCAATCTAGTTAACCCTTAAATACACAGGTAGTAAACTAAGAAACTGTAAAACTATAATGAGAAAATAGGTTTTAAAAAGCCCAATAAAATTAAACAGGTAGAAAAGCACTCAGCAGGTCACAATTCAGCAACTCACCACAATTCACACAGGTATTTTCTGCAGGATTCCCAAATACCTCTACACTGAAAAACAAGTCACACACTTACTTTCGTTCGCACTTACGTTGCTATCACACTCAGCTCGTTCACACTCGCAAACTAAGAGATTTAAAGAGTTTTGTTTTTTTTTCCCTTTTGCAGCAATGCACCCTACAGCTCAGTGCACTTCCAAAGGCCTGGATGCCCAACCAGCTGCCTTTTATAAACCCTTAATTATGATCCCTCCCACTTAATTAACCCCTTGTGAGTATAGCTACACCTCTGGATTTTAGTGCAATCTAGTTAACCCTTAAATACACAGGTAGTAAACTAAGAAACTGTAAAACTATAATGAGAAAATAGGTTTTAAAAAGCCCAATAAAATTAAACAGGTAGAAAACCACTCAGCAGGTCACAATTCAGCAACTCACCGCAATTCACACAGGTATTTTCTGCAGGATTCCCAAATACCTCTACACTGAAAAACAAGTCACACACTTACTTTCGTTCGCACTTACGCTGTGGTCACACTCAGCTTGTTCACACTCGCAAACTAAGAGATTTAAAGAGTTTTTGTTTTTTTTCTCTTTTGCAGCAATACACCCTACAGATCAATGCACTTCCAAAGGACTGAATGCCAAACCAGCTGCCCTTTATAAACCCTTAATTATGACCCCTCCCCCTTAATTAACCACTTGTGAGTAAAGCTATTTGGATTTTAGTGCAATCTAGTTAACCCTTAAATACACAGGTAGTAAACTAAGAAACTGTAAAAGTATAATGAGAAAATAGGTTTTAAAAAGCCCAATAAAATTAAACGGGTAGAAAAGCACTCAGCAGGTCACAATTCAGCAACTCACTGCAATTCACACAGGTATTTTCTGCAGGATTCCCAAATACCTCTACACTGAAAAACAAGTCACACACTTACTTTCGTTCGCACTTCTGCTACGGTCACACTCAGCTCGTTCACACTCGCAAACTAAGAGATTTAAAGAGTTTTTTTTTTTTTTTTTCCCCTTTTGCAGCAATGCACCCTACAGCTCAATGCACTTCCAAAGGCCTGGATGCCCAACCAGCTGCCCTTTATAAACCCTTAATTATGACCCCTCCCCCTTAATTAACCACTTGTGAGTATAGCTACACCTCTGGATTTTAGTGCAATCTAGTTAACCCTTAAATACACAGGTAGTAAAATAAGAAACTGTAAAACTATAATGAGAAAATAGGTTTTAAAAAGCCCAATAAAATTAAACAGGTAGAAAAGCACTCAGCAGGTCATAATTCAGCAACTCACCGCAATTCACACGGGTATTTTCTGCAGGATTCCCAAATACCTCTTCACTGAAAAACAAGTCACACACTTACTTTCGTTCGCACTTACGCTGCGGTCACACTCAGCTCGTTCACACTCGCAAACTAAGAGAATTAAAGAGTTGTTTTTTTTTGTTTTTGTTTTTTTTCCCTTTTGCAGCAATGCACCCTACAGCTCAATGCACTTCCAAAGGCCTGGATGCCCAACCATCTGTCCTTTAAAAATCCTTAATTATGACCCCTCCCCCTTAATTAAACACTTGTGAGTATAGCTACACCTCTGGATTTTAGTGAAATCTAGTTAAACCTTAAATACACAGGTAGTAAACTAAGAAACTGTAAAACTATAATGAGAAAATAGGTTTTAAAAAGCCCAATAAAATTAAACGGGTAGAAAAGCACTCAGCAGGTCACAATTCAGCAACTCACCGCAATTCACACAGGTATTTTCTGCAGGATTCCCAAATACCTCTACACTGAAAAACAAGTCACACACTTTCTTTCGTTCGCACTTACGCTGCGGTCACACTCAGCTCGTTCACACTCGCAAACTAAGAGATTTAAATAGTTTTTTTTTTCCCTTTTGCAGCAATGCACCCTACAGCTCAGTGCACTTCCAAAGGCATGGATGCCCAACCAGCTGCCCTTTATAAACCCTTAATTATGACCCCTCCCCCTTAATTAACCCCTTGTGAGTATATCTACATCTCTGGATTTTAGTGCAATCTAGTTAACCCTTAAATACACAGGTAGTAGACTAAGAAACTGTAAAACTATAAAGAGAAAAAAGGTTTTAAAAAGCCCAATAAAATTAAACAGGTAGAAAAGCACTCAGCAGGTCACAATTCAGCAACTCACCGCAATTCACACAGGTATTTCCTGCAGGATTCCCAAATACCTCTACACTGAAAAACAAGTCACACACTTACTTTCGTTCGCACTTACGCAGCGGTCACATTCAGCTCGTTCACACTCGCAAACTAAGAGATTTAAAGAGTTTTTTTTTCCCTTTTGCAGCAATGCACCCTACAGCTCAATGCACTTCCAAAGGTCTGGATGCCCAACCAGCTGCCCTTTATAAACCCTTAATTATGACCCCTCCCCCTTAATTAACCACTTGTGAGTATAGCTACACCTCTGGATTTTAGTGTAATCCAGTTAACCCTTAAATACACAGGTAGTAAACTAAGAAACTGTAAAACTATGATGAGAAAATAGGTTTTAAAAAGCCCAATAAAATTAAACAGGTAGAAAAGCACTCAGCAGGTCACAATTCAGCAACTCACCACAATTCACACAGGTATTTTCTGCAGGATTCCCAAATACCTCTACACTGAAAAACAAGTCACACACTTACTTTCGTTCGCACTTACACTGCTGTCACACTCAGCTCGTTCACACTCGCAAACTAAGAAATTTAAAGAGTTGTTTTTTCTTTTCCCTTTTGCAGCAATATAGCCTACAGCTCAATGCACTTCCAAAGGCCTGGATGCCCAACCAGCTGCACTTTATAAACCCTTAATTATGATCCCTCCCCCTTAATTAACCCCTTGTGAGTATAGCTACACCCCTGAATTTTAGTGCAATCTAGTTAACCCTTAAATACACAGGTAGTAAACTAAGAAACTGTAAAACTATAATGAGAAAATAGGTTTTAAAAAGCCCAATAAAATTAAACAGGTAGAAAAGCACTCAGCAGGTCACAATTCAGCAACTCACCGCAATTCACACAGGTATTTTCTGCAGGATTCCCAAATACCTCTACAGTGAAAAACAAGTCACACACTTACTTTCGTTCGCACTTACTCTGTGGTCACACTCAGCTCGTTCACACTCGCAAACTAAGAGATTTAAAGAGTTTTTTTTTTTTTCCCTTTTGCAGCAATGCACCCTACAGCTCAATGCACTTCCAAAGGCCTGAATGCCCAACCAGCTGCCCTTTATAAACCCTTAATTATGACCCCTCCCCCTTAATTTACCTCTTGTGAGTATACCTACACCTCTGGATTTTAGTGCAATCTAGTTAACCCTTAAATACACAGGTAGTAAACTAAGAAACTGTAAAACTATAATGAGAAAATAGGTTTTAAAAAGCCCAATAAAATTAAACAGGTAGAAAAGCACTCAGCAGGTCACAATTCAGCAACTCACCACAATTCACACAGGTATTTTCTGCAGGATTCCCAAATACCTCTACACTGAAAAACAAGTCACACACTTACTTTCGTTCGCACTTACGTTGCTATCACACTCAGCTCGTTCACACTCGCAAACTAAGAGATTTAAAGAGTTTTGTTTTTTTTTCCCTTTTGCAGCAATGCACCCTACAGCTCAGTGCACTTCCAAAGGCCTGGATGCCCAACCAGCTGCCTTTTATAAACCCTTAATTATGATCCCTCCCACTTAATTAACCCCTTGTGAGTATAGCTACACCTCTGGATTTTAGTGCAATCTAGTTAACCCTTAAATACACAGGTAGTAAACTAAGAAACTGTAAAACTATAATGAGAAAATAGGTTTTAAAAAGCCCAATAAAATTAAACAGGTAGAAAACCACTCAGCAGGTCACAATTCAGCAACTCACCGCAATTCACACAGGTATTTTCTGCAGGATTCCCAAATACCTCTACACTGAAAAACAAGTCACACACTTACTTTCGTTCGCACTTACGCTGTGGTCACACTCAGCTTGTTCACACTCGCAAACTAAGAGATTTAAAGAGTTTTTGTTTTTTTTCTCTTTTGCAGCAATACACCCTACAGATCAATGCACTTCCAAAGGACTGAATGCCAAACCAGCTGCCCTTTATAAACCCTTAATTATGACCCCTCCCCCTTAATTAACCACTTGTGAGTAAAGCTATTTGGATTTTAGTGCAATCTAGTTAACCCTTAAATACACAGGTAGTAAACTAAGAAACTGTAAAAGTATAATGAGAAAATAGGTTTTAAAAAGCCCAATAAAATTAAACGGGTAGAAAAGCACTCAGCAGGTCACAATTCAGCAACTCACTGCAATTCACACAGGTATTTTCTGCAGGATTCCCAAATACCTCTACACTGAAAAACAAGTCACACACTTACTTTCGTTCGCACTTCTGCTACGGTCACACTCAGCTCGTTCACACTCGCAAACTAAGAGATTTAAAGAGTTTTTTTTTTTTTTTTTCCCCTTTTGCAGCAATGCACCCTACAGCTCAATGCACTTCCAAAGGCCTGGATGCCCAACCAGCTGCCCTTTATAAACCCTTAATTATGACCCCTCCCCCTTAATTAACCACTTGTGAGTATAGCTACACCTCTGGATTTTAGTGCAATCTAGTTAACCCTTAAATACACAGGTAGTAAAATAAGAAACTGTAAAACTATAATGAGAAAATAGGTTTTAAAAAGCCCAATAAAATTAAACAGGTAGAAAAGCACTCAGCAGGTCATAATTCAGCAACTCACCGCAATTCACACGGGTATTTTCTGCAGGATTCCCAAATACCTCTTCACTGAAAAACAAGTCACACACTTACTTTCGTTCGCACTTACGCTGCGGTCACACTCAGCTCGTTCACACTCGCAAACTAAGAGAATTAAAGAGTTGTTTTTTTTTGTTTTTGTTTTTTTTCCCTTTTGCAGCAATGCACCCTACAGCTCAATGCACTTCCAAAGGCCTGGATGCCCAACCATCTGTCCTTTAAAAAT
Organism: Phyllobates terribilis; assembly: GCF_046119375.1. Taxonomy (NCBI): domain Eukaryota; kingdom Metazoa; phylum Chordata; class Amphibia; order Anura; family Dendrobatidae; genus Phyllobates; species Phyllobates terribilis. The sequence continues at coordinate 864,600,813 of NW_027362761.1, read as the reverse complement.
CCTTAATTATGACCCCTCCCCCTTAATTAAACACTTGTGAGTATAGCTACACCTCTGGATTTTAGTGAAATCTAGTTAAACCTTAAATACACAGGTAGTAAACTAAGAAACTGTAAAACTATAATGAGAAAATAGGTTTTAAAAAGCCCAATAAAATTAAACGGGTAGAAAAGCACTCAGCAGGTCACAATTCAGCAACTCACCGCAATTCACACAGGTATTTTCTGCAGGATTCCCAAATACCTCTACACTGAAAAACAAGTCACACACTTTCTTTCGTTCGCACTTACGCTGCGGTCACACTCAGCTCGTTCACACTCGCAAACTAAGAGATTTAAATAGTTTTTTTTTTCCCTTTTGCAGCAATGCACCCTACAGCTCAGTGCACTTCCAAAGGCATGGATGCCCAACCAGCTGCCCTTTATAAACCCTTAATTATGACCCCTCCCCCTTAATTAACCCCTTGTGAGTATATCTACATCTCTGGATTTTAGTGCAATCTAGTTAACCCTTAAATACACAGGTAGTAGACTAAGAAACTGTAAAACTATAAAGAGAAAAAAGGTTTTAAAAAGCCCAATAAAATTAAACAGGTAGAAAAGCACTCAGCAGGTCACAATTCAGCAACTCACCGCAATTCACACAGGTATTTCCTGCAGGATTCCCAAATACCTCTACACTGAAAAACAAGTCACACACTTACTTTCGTTCGCACTTACGCAGCGGTCACATTCAGCTCGTTCACACTCGCAAACTAAGAGATTTAAAGAGTTTTTTTTTCCCTTTTGCAGCAATGCACCCTACAGCTCAATGCACTTCCAAAGGTCTGGATGCCCAACCAGCTGCCCTTTATAAACCCTTAATTATGACCCCTCCCCCTTAATTAACCACTTGTGAGTATAGCTACACCTCTGGATTTTAGTGTAATCCAGTTAACCCTTAAATACACAGGTAGTAAACTAAGAAACTGTAAAACTATGATGAGAAAATAGGTTTTAAAAAGCCCAATAAAATTAAACAGGTAGAAAAGCACTCAGCAGGTCACAATTCAGCAACTCACCACAATTCACACAGGTATTTTCTGCAGGATTCCCAAATACCTCTACACTGAAAAACAAGTCACACACTTACTTTCGTTCGCACTTACACTGCTGTCACACTCAGCTCGTTCACACTCGCAAACTAAGAAATTTAAAGAGTTGTTTTTTCTTTTCCCTTTTGCAGCAATATAGCCTACAGCTCAATGCACTTCCAAAGGCCTGGATGCCCAACCAGCTGCACTTTATAAACCCTTAATTATGATCCCTCCCCCTTAATTAACCCCTTGTGAGTATAGCTACACCCCTGAATTTTAGTGCAATCTAGTTAACCCTTAAATACACAGGTAGTAAACTAAGAAACTGTAAAACTATAATGAGAAAATAGGTTTTAAAAAGCCCAATAAAATTAAACAGGTAGAAAAGCACTCAGCAGGTCACAATTCAGCAACTCACCGCAATTCACACAGGTATTTTCTGCAGGATTCCCAAATACCTCTACACTGAAAAACAAGTCACACACTTACTTTCGTTCGCACTTACTCTGTGGTCACACTCAGCTCGTTCACACTCGCAAACTAAGAGATTTAAAGAGTTTTTTTTTTTTTTCCTTTTGCAGCAATGCACCCTACAGCTCAATGCACTTCCAAAGGCCTGAATGCCCAACCAGCTGCCCTTTATAAACCCTTAATTATGACCCCTCCCCCTTAATTTACCTCTTGTGAGTATACCTACACCTCTGGATTTTAGTGCAATCTAGTTAACCCTTAAATACACAGGTAGTAAACTAAGAAACTGTAAAACTATAATGAGAAAATAGGTTTTAAAAAGCCCAATAAAATTAAACAGGTAGAAAAGCACTCAGCAGGTCACAATTCAGCAACTCACCACAATTCACACAGGTATTTTCTGCAGGATTCCCAAATACCTCTACACTGAAAAACAAGTCACACACTTACTTTCGTTCGCACTTACGTTGCTATCACACTCAGCTCGTTCACAGTCGCAAACTAAGAGATTTAAAGAGTTTTGTTTTTTTTTCCCTTTTGCAGCAATGCACCCTACAGCTCAGTGCACTTCCAAAGGCCTGGATGCCCAACCAGCTGCCTTTTATAAACCCTTAATTATGATCCCTCCCACTTAATTAACCCCTTGTGAGTATAGCTACACCTCTGGATTTTAGTGCAATCTAGTTAACCCTTAAATACACAGGTAGTAAACTAAGAAACTGTAAAACTATAATGAGAAAATAGGTTTTAAAAAGCCCAATAAAATTAAACAGGTAGAAAAGCACTCAGCAGGTCACAATTCAGCAACTCACCGCAATTCACACAGGTATTTTCTGCAGGATTCCCAAATACCTCTACACTGAAAAACAAGTCACACACTTACTTTCGTTCGCACTTACGCTGTGGTCACACTCAGCTTGTTCACACTCGCAAACTAAGAGATTTAAGGAGTTTTTGTTTTTTTTCTCTTTTGCAGCAATACACCCTACAGATCAATGCACTTCCAAAGGCCTGAATGCCAAACCAGCTGCCCTTTATAAACCCTTAATTATGACCCCTCCCCCTTAATTAACCACTTGTGAGTAAAGCTATTCCTTTGGATTTTAGTGCAATCTAGTTAACCCTTAAATACACAGGTAGTAAACTAAGAAACTGTAAAAGTATAATGAGAAAATAGGTTTTAAAAAGCCCAATAAAATTAAACGGGTAGAAAAGCACTCAGCAGGTCACAATTCAGCAACTCACTGCAATTCACACAGGTATTTTCTGCAGGATTTCCAAATACCTCTACACTGAAAAACAAGTCACACACTTTCTTTCGTTCGCACTTCTGCTACGGTCACACTCAGCTCGTTCACACTCGCAAACTAAGAGATTTAAAGAGTTTTTTTTTTTTTTTTCCCCTTTTGCAGCAATGCACCCTACAGCTCAATGCACTTCCAAAGGCCTGGATGCCCAACCAGCTGCCCTTTATAAACCCTTAATTATGACCCCTCCCCCTTAATTAACCACTTGTGAGTATAGCTACACCTCTGGATTTTAGTGCAATCTAGTTAACCCTTAAATACACAGGTAGTAAAATAAGAAACTGTAAAACTATAATGAGAAAATAGGTTTTAAAAAGCCCAATAAAATTAAACAGGTAGAAAAGCACTCAGCAGGTCATAATTCAGCAACTCACCGCAATTCACACGGGTATTTTCTGCAGGATTCCCAAATACCTCTTCACTGAAAAACAAGTCACACACTTACTTTCGTTCGCACTTACGCTGCGGTCACACTCAGCTCGTTCACACTCGCAAACTAAGAGATTTAAAGAGTTGTTTTTTTTTTTTTCCCTTTTGCAGCAATGCACCCTACAGCTCAATGCACTTCCAAAGGCCTGGATGCCCAACCAGCTGCCCTTTATAAACCTTTAATTATGACCCCTCCCCCTTAATTAACCCCTTGTGAGTATAGCTACACCTCTGCATTTTAGTGCAATCTAGTTAACCCTTAAATACACAGGTAGTAAACTAAGAAACTGTAAAACTATAATGAGAAAATAGGTAGTGTTGAGCCACCCCCGTAGTGTTCGGGTTCGGTTCGGTTCGTCGAACACCGGGATGTTCGAGGAACTGTTCGTCGAACTGTTCGTCGAACACCTTAGAACACCGTCGAACACCGTTAAAACCAATGGCAGGCAAACAAAAACACATAGAAACACATAGAAAACACCTGCAAAGGTGTCCAAAAGCTGACAAACTGCTCAGAAGACACTCTCTTTAAAAAAGCCGGCCGGCAAATTCAGCAGCGGCATACACCGGTACCCGACAATTTAGACAAGAAGGAATAGAGCATCACACATAGATTAGATAGATAGAAACATGTCAGTCACACATATAAGAAGCACAGTGACAGTGTTGGTTACTGCACTTGTCATTTAGTGTAAAGGATTTATTAAAAAAAATATTAGTGTTTTCATGCACCGTCTCTTTAAAAAAGCCGGCCGGCAATTCAGCATCTGTACCCGACAATTTAGAACAGAAAGAATAGAGCTTCACACATAGATTAGATAGATAGAAACATGTCAGTCACATATATAATAAGTACAGTGATAGTGTTGCTTACTGTACTTGTCATTTAGTGTAAAGGATTTATTTAAAAAAATAATAGTGTTTTCATGCACTGTCTCTTTAAAAAAGCCGGCCGGCAATTCAGCAGCGGTACCCGACAATTTAGAACAGAAAGATAGAGCATCACACATAGATTAGATAGATAGAAACATGTCAGTCACATATATATGAAGTACAGTGATAGTGTTGGTTACTGTACTTGTCATTTAGTATTAAAATAAAGGATTTATTATTAAAAAAATTGGCGTGGGGTTCCCCTTAATTTTAGGCTCTAGCGGAGGTTAAGCAGACGGCTGGGGCAGATGTTTGAAGCCTGGGAAGGGGGTAATACCCACGGAGCTTCCCAGGCTACTAATATCAGCCCCCAGCTGAATACATAGCCTTTACTAGCTATTAAAATGGGGGACCCCCCAAAAAAAATGACGTGGGGTCCCCCCTAATTTAATAGCTAGCAAAGGCTAGGCAGACAGCTGGGGGCTGATATTAATAGCCCAGGAAGGGAGCCATGAATATTGGCCCCCTCCCAGGCTAGAAACACCAGCCGTCAGCCGCCCCAGAAATGGCGCATTCATAGGATGCGCCAATTCTGGCACTTAGCTTCGCTCTTCCACGCTGCCCTGGTGCGGTGGCAGGGGGTAATAGGGTTGGGGTTGATGTCAGCTTATAATGCCAGCTGACATCAAGCCCAGGTTAGTAATGGAGAGGCGTCTATAAGACACCCCCATTACTAACCCCATAGTCAAAGTTAAAAAAAACACAAACACCCAGAATAAAGTCCTTTAATTGAAATAAAGACACAATCCTTTATTGTTCTAAATTAAACCATACTTACCATCACGCCCATTCCAGCTGAAGCCAACGATCTCCTGCAATAAAAGAAAAATAATAAAGCAACCTCATCCTTACCTTTCCATGGTTCCCACGACAGCTTCAGCTCTGATACATCGAGATGACAGGGTGGACCGCAGCAGAACGCTGCCATCCAGCCTGTCATCCCGCAGACACTGAGAAGCGCAGGCTTGCTTGCGCTGCTCAGCGTCTCTCTGTGACGACATCCAGAGGAGCCGAGTTCATGTCCAATGAACTCGGCTCACCTCATGCACGTCACTGACAGCGTGGGAAAATTCTCACGCTGAAGCGCTGATTGCAGGAGAATTTTCCCACGCTGTCAGTGACGTGCAGGAGGTGAGCTGAGTTCATTGGACATGAGCTCACCTCCTGCACATCACTGACAGCGTGGGTGAATTCTCCTGCACTCAGCACTTCAGCGTGAGAATTTTCCCACGCTGTCAGTGACGTGCATGAGGTGAGCCGAGTTCATTGGACATGACCTCGGCTCATCTGGATGCCGTCACAGCGAGACAGTGAGGAGCGCAAGCATGCCTGCGCTTCTCAGTGTCTGCGGGATGACAGACTGGATGGCAGCGTTCTGCTGCGGTCCAGCCTGTCATCTCGATGTAGCAGAGCTGAAGCTGTCGTGGGAACCATGGAAAGGTAAGGATGAGGTTGGTTTATTATTTTTCTTTTATTGCAGGAGATCGTTGGCTTCAGCTGGAATGGGTGTGATGGTAAGTATGGTTTAATTTAGAACAATAAAGAATTGTGTCTTTATTTCAATTAAAGGACTTTATTCTGGGTGTTGTGTTTTTTTTAAATACTTTACTAGAAATTCATGGCGGTCATGTCTAATACTGGCGTGACCCCATGAATTTTGGGCTTGGGGCCAGCAGATAATACCAAGCTGGCCCTAACCCCTTTATTACCCAGTGAGCCACCGCACCAGGGCCCTGGATGAGTTGGGTACAGCGCCAGAAGATGGCGCTTCTATGAACGCGCCATTTTCCGGGGTGGCTGCGGACTGCAATTTGTAGCGGGGGGGGGGCCCAGAAAGCTTGGGCCTCCCTGCGCTGCAGATTCCAGCCCCCAGCTGCCTAGTTGTACCTGGCTGGACACAAAAATAGGGCGAAGCCCCACGTACTTTTTTTTTAATTATTTCATGAAATTCATGAAATAATTAAGAAAAAACGCCTTCCCTATATTGTTGTGTCCGGCCAGGTACAAATAGGCAGCTGGTGGTTGGGGACAGCCCGTTCCTGCCTGCTGTACCTGGCTGGACACAAATATAGTGCGAAGCCCCACTTCAATTTTTTTTAATTATTTCATGAAATTCATGAAATAATTAAGAAAAAAAGGGCTTCCCTATATTGTTGTGTCCGGCCAGGTACAAATAGGCAGCTGGTGGATGGGGGCAGCCCGTTCCTGCCTGCTGTACCTGGCTGGACACAAATATAGTGCGAAGCCCCACTTCAATTTTTTTAAATTATTTCAGGAAATTCATGAAATAATTTAAAAAAAATTGACGTGGGGCTTCGCACTATATTTGTGTCCAGCCAGGTACAGCAGGCAGGAACGGGCTGCCCCCAACCACCAGCTGCCTATTTGTACCTGGCCGGACACAACAATATAGGGAAGCCCTTTTTTTCTTAATTATTTCATGAAATAATTTAAAGAAAATTGACGTGGGGCTTCGCCCTGTTTTTGTGTCCAGCCAGGTACAACTAGGCAGCTGGGGGCTGGAATCCGCAGCGCAGGGAGGCCCAAGCTTTCTGGGCCACCCCCGCTGCAAATTGCAGTCCGCAGCCACCCCGGAAAATGGCGCGTTCATAGAAGCGCCATCTTCTGGCGCTGTACCCAACTCATCCAGGGCCCTGATGCGGTGGCTCACTGGGTAATAAAGGGGTTAGGGCCAGCTTGGCATTATCAGCTGGCCCTAAGCCCGAAATTCATGGGGTCACGCCAATATTAGACATGACCACCATGAATTTCTAGTAAAGTATTTAAAAAAAACACAACACCCAGAAAAAAGTCCTTTAATTGAAATAAACACACAATTCTTTATTGTTCTAAATTAAACCATACTTACCATCACGCCCATTCAAGCTGAAGCCAACGATCTCCTGAAATAAAAGAAAAATAATAAAGCAACATCATCCTTACCTTTCCATGGTTCCCATGACAGCTTCAGCTCTGCTACATCAAGATGACAGGCTGGACCGCAGCAGAACGCTGCCATCCAGCCTGTCATCCCGCAGACACTGAGAAGCGCAGGCTTGCTTGCGCTCCACAGTGTCTCTCTGTGAGGGCATCCAGATGAGCCGAGTTAATGTCCAATGAACTCGGCTCACCTCATGCACGTCACTGACAGCGTGGGAAAATTCTCCTGCACTCAGCGCTTCAGCGTGGGAGAATTCTCACACTGAAGCGCTGAGTGCAGGAGAATTCTCGCACGCTGTCAGTGACGTGCAGGAGGTGAGCTGAGTTCATTGGACATGAGCTCACCTTATGCACGTCACTGACAGCGTGGGAAAATTCTCCTGCACTCAGCGCTTCAGCGGGAGAATTCTCACGCTGAAGCGCTGAGTGCAGGAGAATTCTCCCACGCTGTCAGTGACGTGCAGGAGGTGAGCTGAGTTCATTGGACATGAGCTCACCTTATGCACGTCACTGACAGCGTGGGAGAATTCTCCTGCACTCACCGCTTCAGCGTGAGAATTTTCCCACGCTGTCAGTGACGTGCATGAGGTGAGCCGAGTTCATTGGACATGAACTCGGCTCATCTGGATGTCGTCACAGAGAGACGCTGAGCAGCGCAAGCAAGCCTGCGCTTCTCAGTGTCTGCGGGATGAGAGGCTGGATGGCAGCGTTCTGCTGCGGTCCAGCCTGTCATCTCGATGTAGCAGAGCTGAAGCTGTCGTGGGAACCATGGAAAGGTAAGGATGAGGTTGCTTTATTATTTTTCTTTTATTGCAGGAGATCGTTGGCTTCAGCTGGAATGGGCGTGACGGTAAGTATGGTTTAATTTAGAACAATAAAGGATTGTGTCTTTATTTCAATTAAAGGACTTTATTCTGGGTGTTTGTGTTTTTTTTAACTTTGACTATGGGGTTAGTAATGGGGGTGTCTTATAGACGCCTCTCCATTACTAACCTGGGCTTGATGTCAGCTGGCATTATAAGCTGACATCAACCCCAACCCTATTACCCCCTGCCACCGCACCAGGGCAGCGTGGAAGAGCGAGGCTAAGTGCCAGAATTGGCGCATCCTATGAATGCGCCATTTCTGGGGCGGCTGACGGCTGGTGTTTCTAGCCTGGGAGGGGGCCAATATTCATGGCTCCCTTCCTGGGCTATTAATATCAGCCCCCAGCTGTCTGCCTAGCCTTTGCTAGCTATTAAATTAGGGGGGACCCCACGTCATTTTTTTTGGGGGGTCCCCCATTTTAATAGCTAGTAAAGGCTATGTATTCAGCTGGGGGCTGATATTAGCAGCCTGGGAAGCTCCGTGGGTATTACCCCCTTCCCAGGCTTCAAACATCTGCCCCAGCCGTCTGCTTAACCTCCGCTAGAGCCTAAAATTAAGGGGAACCCCACGCCAATTCTTTTAATAATAAATCCTTTATTTTAATACTAAATGACAAGTACAGTAACCAACACTATCACTGTACTTCATATATATGTGACTGACATGTTTCTATCTATCTAATCTATGTGTGAAGCTCTATTCTGTCTGTTATAAATTGTCGGGTACCGCTGCTGAATTGCCGGCCGGCTTTTTTAAAGAGACGGTGCATGAAAACACTATTATTTTTTTTGATAAATCCTTTACGCTAAATGACAAGTACAGTAAGCAACACTGTCACTGTACTTCGTATATATGTGGCTGACATGTTTATATCTATCTAATCTATGTGTGAAGCTCTATTCTTTCGGTTCTAAATTGTCGGGTACAGGTGTATGCCGCTGCTGAATTGCCGGCTTTTCATGTTTCACTGTTGGCACTGTTCCCATCGATTTGGGCAATCACTGTAATGCCACAACCACCATGGCTGTGGCATTACAGTGAGTGGCAGACAATCCCTGCATGATTGGTGCTCTAAATAGCGCCAGACATGCAGGACACGCTTTTGGTGCACGAACAGTTATCGAACATAACCTCGAACAGCCGAATTTTTTGCAAATCGTTCGGGTTCGTCGAACAACTCGAACACCGCCCAAAACAGCTCGAATTTGAGATTGGCGAACAGTTCTAGTCGAACACCGCTCATCTCTAAAAATAGGATTTAAAAAGCCCAATAAAATTAAACAGGTAGAAAAGCACTCAGCAGGTCACAATTCAGCAACTCACCGCAATTCACACAGGTATTTTCTGCAGGATTACCAAATACCTCTACACTGAAAAACAAGTCACACACTTACTTTCGTTCGTACTTACGCTGCGGTCACACTCAGCTCGTTCACACTCGCAAACTAAGAGATTTAAAGAGTTTTTTTTTCCCTTTTGCAGCAATGCACCCTACAGCTCAATGCACTTCCAAAGGTCTGGATGCCCAACCAGCTGCCCTTTATAAACCCTTAATTATGACCCCTCCCCCTTAATTAACCACTTGTGAGTATAGCTACACCTCTGGATTTTAGTGTAATCCAGTTAACCCTTAAATACACAGGTAGTAAACTAAGAAACTGTAAAACTATAATGAGAAAACAGGTTTTAAAAAGCCCAATAAAATTAAACAGGTAGAAAAGCACTCAGCAGGTCACAATTCAGCAACTCACCACAATTCACTCAGGTATTTTCTGCAGGATTCCCAAATACCTCTACACTGAAAAACAAGTCACACACTTACTTTCGTTCGCACTTACGCTGCTGTCACACTCAGCTCGTTCACACTCGCAAACTAAGAGATTTAAAGAGTTGTTTTTTCTTTTCCCTTTTGCAGCAATATACCCTACAGCTCAATGCACTTCCAAAGGCCTGGATGCCCAACCAGCTGCCCTTTATAAACCCTTAATTATGATCCCTCCCCCTTAATTAACCCCTTGTGAGTATAGCTACACCTCTGGATTTTAGTGTAATCCAGTTAACCTTTAAATACACAGGTAGTAAACTAAGAAACTGTAAAACTATAATGAGAAAACAGGTTTTAAAAAGCCCAATAAAATTAAACAGGTAGAAAAGCACTCAGCAGGTCACAATTCAGCAACTCACCACAATTCACACAGGTATTTTCTGCAGGATTCCCAAATACCGCTACACTGAAAAACAAGTCACACACTTACTTTCGTTCGCACTTACGCTGCTGTCGCACTCAGCTCGTTCACACTCGCAAACTAAGAGATTTAAAGATTTTTTTTTTTTTTTTTTTTCCCTTTTGAAGCAATGCACCCTACAGCTCAATGCACTTCCAAAGGCCTGGATGCCCAACCAGCTGCCTTTTATAAACCCTTAATTATGATCCCTCCCACTTAATTAACCCCTTGTGAGTATAGCTACACCTCTGGATTTTAGTGCAATCTAGTTAACCCTTAAATACACAGGTAGTAAACTAAGAAACTGTAAAACTATAATGAGAAAATAGGTTTTAAAAAGCCCAATAAAATTAAACAGGTAGAAAAGCATTCAGCAGGTCACAATTCAGCAACTCACCGCAATTCACACAGGTATTTTCTGCAGGATTCCCAAATACCTCTACACTGAAAAACAAGTCACACACTTACTTTCGTTCGCACTTACGCTGCGGTCACACTCAGCTCGTTCACACTCGCAAACTAAGAGATTTAAAGAGTTGTTTTTTTTTGGTTTTGTTTTTTTTCCCTTTTGCAGCAATGCACCCTACAGCTCAATGCACTTCCAAAGGCCTGGATGCCCAACCAGCTGCCCTTTATAAATCCTTAATTATGACCCCTCCCCCTTAATTAAACACTTGTGAGTATAGCTACACCTCTGGATTTTAGTGAAATCTAGTTAACCCTTAAATACACAGGTAGTAAACTAAGAAACTGTAAAACTATAATGAGAAAATAGGTTTTAAAAAGCCCAATAAAATTAAACGGGTAGAAAAGCACTCAGCAGGTCACAATTCAGCAACTCACTGCAATTCACACAGGTATGTTCTGCAGGATTCCCAAATACCTCTACACTGAAAAACAAGTCACACACTTTCTTTCGTTCGCACTTACGCTGCGGTCACACTCAGCTCGTTCACACTCGCAAACTAAGAGATTTAAATAGTTTTTTTTTTTTTTTCCCTTTTGCAGCAATGCACCCTACAGCTCAGTGCACTTCCAAAGGCCTGGATGCCCAACCAGCTGCCCTTTATAAACCCTTAATTATGATCCCTCCCCCTTAATTAACCCCTTGTGAGTATAGCTACACCTCTGAATTTTAGTGCAATCTAGTTAACCCTTAAATACACAGGTAGTAAACTAAGAAACTGTAAAACTATAATGAGAAAATAGGTTTTAAAAAGCCCAATAAAATTAAACAGGTAGAAAAGCACTCAGCAGGTCACAATTCAGCAACTCACCGCAATTCACACAGGTATTTTCTGCAGGATTCCCAAATACCTCTACACTGAAAAACAAGTCACACACTTACTTTCGTTCGCACTTACGCTGTGGTCACACTCAGCTCGTTCACACTCGCAAACTAAGAGATTTAAAGAGTTTTTTTTTTTCCCTTTTGCAGCAATGCACCCTACAGCTCAATGCACTTCCAAAGGTCTGGATGCCCAACCAGCTGCCCTTTATAAACCCTTAATTATGACCCCTCCCCCTTAATTAACCACTTGTGAGTATAGCTACACCTCTGGATTTTAGTGTAATCCAGTTAACCCTTAAATACACAGGTAGTAAACTAAGAAACTGTAAAACTATAATGAGAAAACAGGTTTTAAAAAGCCCAATAAAATTAAACAGGTAGAAAAGCACTCAGCAGGTCACAATTCAGCAACTCACCACAATTCACACAGGTATTTTCTGCAGGATTCCCAAATACCTCTACACTGAAAAACAAGTCACACACTTACTTTCGTTCGCACTTACGCTGCTGTCACACTCAGCTCGTTCACACTCGCAAACTAAGAGATTTAAAGAGTTGTTTTTTCTTTTCCCTTTTGCAGCAATATACCCTACAGCTCAATGCACTTCCAAAGGCCTGGATGCCCAACCAGCTGCCCTTTATAAACCCTTAATTATGATCCCTCCCCCTTAATTAACCCCTTGTGAGTATAGCTACACCTCTGGATTTTAGTGTAATCCAGTTAACCCTTAAATACACAGGTAGTAAACTAAGAAACTGTAAAACTATAATGAGAAAACAGGTTTTAAAAAGCCCAATAAAATTAAACAGGTAGAAAAGCACTCAGCAGGTCACAATTCAGCAACTCACCACAATTCACACAGGTATTTTCTGCAGGATTCCCAAATACCGCTACACTGAAAAACAAGTCACACACTTACTTTCGTTCGCACTTACGCTGCTGTCGCACTCAACTCGTTCACACTCGCAAACTAAGAGATTTAAAGAGTTTTTTTTTGTTTTTTTTTCCCTTTTGAAGCAATGCACCCTACAGCTCAATGCACTTCCAAAGGCCTGGATGCCCAACCAGCTGCCTTTTATAAACCCTTAATTATGATCCCTCCCACTTAATTAACCCCTTGTGAGTATAGCTACACCTCTGGATTTTAGTGCAATCTAGTTAACCCTTAAATACACAGGTAGTAAACTAAGAAACTGTAAAACTATAATGAGAAAATAGGTTTTAAAAAGCCCAATAAAATTAAACAGGTAGAAAAGCATTCAGCAGGTCACAATTCAGCAACTCACCGCAATTCACACAGGTATTTTCTGCAGGATTCCCAAATACCTCTACACTGAAAAACAAGTCACACACTTACTTTCGTTCGCACTTACGCTGCGGTCACACTCAGCTCGTTCACACTCGCAAACTAAGAAATTTAAAGAGTTGTTTTTTTTTGTTTTTGTTTTTTTTCCCTTTTGCAGCAATGCACCCTACAGCTCAATGCAGTTCCAAAGGCCTGGATGCCCAACCAGCTGCCCTTTATAAATCCTTAATTATGACCCCTCCCCCTTAATTAAACACTTGTGAGTATAGCTACACCTCTGGATTTTAGAGAAATCTAGTTAACCCTTAAATACACAGGTAGTAAACTAAGAAACTGTAAAACTATAATGAGAAAATAGGTTTTAAAAAGCCCAATAAAATTAAACGGGTAGAAAAGCACTCAGCAGGTCACAATTCAGCAACTCACTGCAATTCACACAGGTATTTTCTGCAGGATTCCCAAATACCTCTACACTGAAAAACAAGTCACACACTTTCTTTCGTTCGCACTTACGCTGCGGTCACACTCAGCTCGTTCACACTCGCAAACTAAGAGATTTAAATAGTTTTGTTTTTTTTTCCCTTTTGCAGCAATGCACCCTACAGCTCAGTGCACTTCCAAAGGCATGGATGCCCAACCAGCTGCCCTTTATAAACCCTTAATTATGACCCCTCCCCCTTAATTAACCCCTTGTGAGTATATCTACATCTCTGGATTTTAGTGAAATCTAGTTAACCCTTAAATACACAGGTAGTAAACTAAGAAACTGTAAAACTATAATGAGAAAATAGGTTTTAAAAAGCCCAATAAAATTAAACGGGTAGAAAAGCACTCAGCAGGTCACAATTCAGCAACTCACTGCAATTCACACAGGTATGTTCTGCAGGATTCCCAAATACCTCTACACTGAAAAAGAAGTCACACACTTTCTTTCGTTCGCACTTACGCTGCGGTCACACTCAGCTCGTTCACACTCGCAAACTAAGAGATTTAAAGAGTTGTTTTTTCTTTTCCCTTTTGCAGCAATATACCCTACAGCTCAATGCACTTCCAAAGGCCTGGATGCCCAACCAGCTGCCCTTTATAAACCCTTAATTATGATCTCTCCCCCTTAATTAACCCCTTGTGAGTATATCTACACCTCTGGATTTTAGTGTAATCCAGTTAACCCTTAAATACACAGGTAGTAAACTAAGAAACTGTAAAACTATAATGAGAAAACAGGTTTTAAAAAGCCCAATAAAATTAAACAGGTAGAAAAGCACTCAGCAGGTCACAATTCAGCAACTCACGACAATTCACACAGGTATTTTCTGCAGGATTCCCAAATACCGCTACACTGAAAAACAAGTCACACACTTACTTTCGTTCGCACTTACGCTGCTGTCGCACTCAACTCGTTCACACTCGCAAACTAAGAGATTTAAAGAGGTTTTTTTTGTTTTTTTTTCCCTTTTGAAGCAATGCACCCTACAGCTCAATGCACTTCCAAAGGCCTGGATGCCCAACCAGCTGCCTTTTATAAACCCTTAATTATGATCCCTCCCACTTAATTAACCCCTTGTGAGTATAGCTACACCTCTGGATTTTAGTGCAATCTAGTTAACCCTTAAATACACAGGTAGTAAACTAAGAAACTGTAAAACTATAATGAGAAAATAGGTTTTAAAAAGCCCAATAAAATTAAACAGGTAGAAAAGCATTCAGCAGGTCACAATTCAGCAACTCACCGCAATTCACACAGGTATTTTCTGCAGGATTCCCAAATACCTCTACACTGAAAAACAAGTCACACACTTACTTTCGTTCGCACTTACGCTGCGGTCACACTCAGCTCGTTCACACTCGCAAACTAAGAAATTTAAAGAGTTGTTTTTTTTTGTTTTTGTTTTTTTTCCCTTTTGCAGCAATGCACCCTACAGTTCAATGCAGTTCCAAAGGCCTGGATGCCCAACCAGCTGCCCTTTATAAATCCTTAATTATGACCCCTCCCCCTTAATTAAACACTTGTGAGTATAGCTACACCTCTGGATTTTAGTGAAATCTAGTTAACCCTTAAATACACAGGTAGTAAACTAAGAAACTGTAAAACTATAATGAGAAAATAGGTTTTAAAAAGCCCAATAAAATTAAACGGGTAGAAAAGCACTCAGCAGGTCACAATTCAGCAACTCACTGCAATTCACACAGGTATTTTCTGCAGGATTCCCAAATACCTCTACACTGAAAAACAAGTCACACACTTTCTTTCGTTCGCACTTACGCTGCGGTCACACTCAGCTCGTTCACACTCGCAAACTAAGAGATTTAAATAGTTTTTTTTTTTTTTTCCCTTTTGCAGCAATGCACCCTACAGCTCAGTGCACTTCCAAAGGCATGGATGCCCAACCAGCTGCCATTTATAAACCCTTAATTATGACCCCTCCCCCTTAATTAACCCCTTGTGAGTATATCTACATCTCTGGATTTTAGTGCAATCTAGTTAACCCTTAAATACACAGGTAGTAGACTAAGAAACTGTAAAACTATAAAGAGAAAATAGGTTTTAAAAATCCCAATAAAATTAAACAGGTAGAAAAGCACTCAGCAGGTCACAATTCAGCAACTCACCGCAATTCACACAGGTATTTCCTGCAGGATTCCTAAATACCTCTACACTGAAAAACAAGTCACACACTTACTTTCGTTCGCACTTATGCAGCGGTCACATTCAGCTCGTTCACACTCGCAAACTAAGAGATTTAAAGAGTTTTTTTTTCCCTTTTGCAGCAATGCACCCTACAGCTCAATGCACTTCCAAAGGTCTGGATGCCCAACCAGCTGCCCTTTATAAACCCTTAATTATGACCCCTCCCCCTTAATTAACCACTTGTGAGTATAGCTACACCTCTGGATTTTAGTGTAATCCAGTTAACCCTTAAATACACAGGTAGTAAACTAAGAAACTGTAAAACTATGATGAGAAAATAGGTTTTAAAAAGCCCAATAAAATTAAACAGGTAGAAAAGCACTCAGCAGGTCACAATTCAGCAACTCACCACAATTCACACAGGTATTTTCTGCAGGATTCCCAAATACCTCTACACTGAAAAACAAGTCACACACTTACTTTCGTTCGCACTTACACTGCTGTCACACTCAGCTCGTTCACACTCGCAAACTAAGAGATTTAAAGAGTTGTTTTTTCTTTTCCCTTTTGCAGCAATATAGCCTACAGCTCAATGCACTTCCAAAGGCCTGGATGCCCAACCAGCTGCCCTTTATAAACCCTTAATTATGATCCCTCCCCCTTAATTAACCCCTTGTGAGTATAGCTACACCTCTGAATTTTAGTGCAATCTAGTTAACCCTTAAATACACAGGTAGTAAACTAAGAAACTGTAAAACTATAATGAGAAAATAGGTTTTAAAAAGCCCAATAAAATTAAACAGGTAGAAAAGCACTCAGCAGGTCACAATTCAGCAACTCACCGCAATTCACACAGGTATTTTCTGCAGGATTCCCAAATACCTCTACACTGAAAAACAAGTCACACACTTACTTTCGTTCGCACTTACGCTGTGGTCACACTCAGCTCGTTCACACTCGCAAACTAAGAGATTTAAAGAGTTTTTTTTTTTTTCCCTTTTGCAGCAATGCACCCTACAGCTCAATGCACTTCCAAAGGCCTGGATGCCCAACCAGCTGCCCTTTATAAACCCTTAATTATGACCCCTCCCCCTTAATTTACCTCTTGTGAGTATACCTACACCTCTGGATTTTAGTGCAATCTAGTTAACCCTTAAATACACAGGTAGTAAACTAAGAAACTGTAAAACTATAATGAGAAAATAGGTTTTTAAAAGCCCAATAAAATTAAACAGGTAGAAAAGCACTCAGCAGGTCACAATTCAGCAACTCACCACAGTTCACACAGGTATTTTCTGCAGGATTCCCAAATACCTCTACACTGAAAAACAAGTCACACACTTACTTTCGTTCGCACTTACGTTGCTATCACACTCAGCTCGTTCACACTCACAAACTAAGAGATTTAAAGAGTTTTTTTTTTTTTTACCTTTTGCAGCAATGCACCCTACAGCTCAATGCACTTCCAAAGGCCTGGATGCCCAACCAGCTGCCTTTTATAAACCCTTAATTATGATCCCTCCCACCTAATTAACCCCTTGTGAGTATAGCTACACCTCTGGATTTTAGTGCAATCTAGTTAACCCTTAAATACACAGGTAGTAAACTAAGAAACTGTAAAACTATAATGAGAAAATAGGTTTTAAAAAGCCCAATAAAATTAAACAGGTAGAAAAGCACTCAGCAGGTCACAATTCAGCAACTCACCGCAATTCACACAGGTATTTTCTGCAGGATTCCCAAATACCTCTACACTGAAAAACAAGTCACACACTTACTTTCGTTCGCACTTACGCTGTGGTCACACTCAGCTTGTTCACACTCGCAAACTAAGAGATTTAAAGAGTTTTTGTTTTTTTTTCCCTTTTGCAGCAATGCACCGTACAGCTCAATGCACTTCCAAAGGCCTGAATGCCCAACCAGCTGCCCTTTATAAACCCTTAATTATGACCCCTCCCCCTTAATTTACCTCTTGTGAGTATACCTACACCTCTGGATTTTAGTGCAATCTAGTTAACCCTTAAATACACAGGTAGTAAACTAAGAAACTGTAAAACTATAATGAGAAAATAGGTTTTAAAAAGCCCAATAAAATTAAACAGGTAGAAAAGCACTCAGCAGGTCACAATTCAGCAACTCAACACAATTCACACAGGTATTTCCTGCAGGATTCCCAAATACCTCTACACTGAAAAACAAGTCACACACTTACTTTCGTTCGCACTTACGTTGCTATCACACTCAGCTCGTTCACACTCGCAAACTAAGAGATTTAAAGAGTTTTTTGTTTTGTTTTTTTCCCCTTTTGCAGCAATGAACTCTACAGCTCAATGGACTTCCAAAGGCCTGGATGCCCAACCAGCGGCCCTTTATAAACCCTTAATTATGACCACTCCACCTTAATTAACCCCTTGTGAGTATAGCTACACCTCTGGATTTTAGTGTAATCCAATTAACCCTTAAATACACAGGTAGTAAACTAAGAAACTGTAAAACTATAATGAGAAAATAGGTTTTAAAAAGCCCAATAAAATTAAACAGGTAGAAAAGCACTCAGCAGGTCACAATTCAGCAACTCACCGCAATTCACACGGGTATTTTCTGCAGGATTCCCAAATACATCTTCACTGAAAAACAAGTCACACACTTACTTTCGTTCGCACTTACGCTGCGGTCACACTCAGCTCGTTCACACTCGCAAACTAAGAGATTTAAAGAGTTGTTTTTTTTTTTTTTCCCTTTTGCAGCAATGCACCCTACAGCTCAATGCACTTCCAAAGGCCTGGATGCCCAACCAGCTGCCCTTTATAAACCTTTAATTATGACCCCTCCCCCTTAATTAACCACTTGTGAGTAAAGCTACACCTCTGCATTTTAGTGCAATCTAGTTAACCCTTAAATACACAGGTAGTAAACTAAGAAACTGTAAAACTATAATGAGAAAATAGGTTTTAAAAAGCCCAATAAAATTAAACAGGTAGAAAAGCACTCAGCAGGTCACAATTCAGCAACTCACTGCAATTCACACAGGTATTTTCTGCAGGATTCCCAAATACCTCTACACTGAAAAACAAGTCACACACTTAGTTTCGTTCGTACTTACGCTGCGGTCACACTCAGCTCGTTCACACTCACAAGCTAAGAGATTTAAAAGTTTTTTTTTGTTTTGTTTTTTTTTCCCCTTTTGCAGCAATGAACTCTACAGCTCAATGCACTTCCAAAGGCCTGGATGCAGAACCAGCAGCCCTTTATTAACCCTTAATTATGACCACTCCAACTTAATTAACCCCTTGTGAGAATAGCTACACCTCTGGATTTTAGTGCAATCCAGTTAACCCTTAAATACACAGGTAGTAAACTAAGAAACTGTAAAAGTATAATGAGAAAATAGGTTTTAAAAAGCCCAATAAAATTAAACAGGTAGAAAAGCACTCAGCAGATCACAATTCAGCAACTCACCGCAATTCACACAGGTATTTTCTGCAGGATTCCCAAATACCTCTACACTGAAAAACAAGTCACACACTTACTTTCGTTCGCACTTATGCTGCGGTCACACTCAGCTCGTTCACACTCGCAAACTAAGAGATTTAAAGAGTTTTTTTTTTTTTTTTTCCCCTTTTGCAGCAATGCATCCTACAGCTCAATGCACTTCCAAAGGCCTGGATGCCCAACCAGCTGCCCTTTATAAACCCTTAATTATGACCCCTCACCCTTAATTAACCACTTGTGAGTATAGCTACACCTCTGGATTTTAGTGCAATCTAGTTAACCCTTAAATACACAGGTAGTAAACTAAGAAACTGTAAAACTATAATGAGAAAATAGGTTTTAAAAAGCCCAATAAAATTAAACAGGTAGAAAAGCACTCAGCAGGTCACAATTTAGTAACTCACCGCAATTCACACAGGTATTTTCTGCAGGATTCCCAAATACCTCTACACTGAAAAACAAGTCACACACTTACTTTCGTTCGTACTTACGCTGCGGTCACACTCAGCTCGTTCACACTTGCAAACTAAGAGATTTAAAGAGTTTTTTGTTTTGTTTTTTTCCCCTTTTGCAGCAATGAACTCTACAGCTCAATGCACTTCCAAAGGCCTGGATGCCCAACCCGCGGCCCTTTATAAACCCTTAATTATGACCACTCCACCTTAATTAACCCCTTGTGAGTATAGCTACACCTCTGGATTTTAGTGTAATCCAGTTAACCCTTAAATACACAGGTAGTAAACTAAGAAACTGTAAAACTATAATGAGAAAATAGGTTTTAAAAAGCCCAATAAAATTAAACAGGTAGAAAAGCACTCAGCAGGTCACAATTCAGCAACTCACCGCAATTCACACAGGTATTTTCTGCAGGATTCCCAAATACCTCTACACTGAAAAAGAAGTCACACACTTACTTTCGTTTGCACTTACGCTGTGGTCACACTCAGCTCGTTCACACTCGCAAACTAAGAGATTTAAAGAGTTTTGTTTTTTTTTCCTTTTGCAGCAATGCATCCTACAGCTCAATGCACTTCCAAAGGTCTGAATGCCAAACCAGCTGCCCTTTATAAACCCTTAATTATGACCCCTCCCCCTTAATTTACCTCTTGTGAGTACAGCTACACCTCTGGATTTTAGTGCAATCTAGTTAACCCTTAAATACACAGGTAGTAAACTAAGAAACTGTAAAACTATAATGAGAAAATAGGTTTTAAAAAGCCCAATAAAATTAAACAGGTAGAAAAGTACTCAGCAGGTCACAATTCAGCAACTCACCGCAATTCACACGGGTATTTTCTGCAGGATTCCCAAATACATCTTCACTGAAAAACAAGTCACACACTTACTTTCGTTCGCACTTACGCTGCGGTCACACTCAGCTCGTTCACACTCGCAAACTAAGAGATTTAAAGAGTTGTTTTTTTTTTTTTTCCCTTTTGCAGCAATGCACCCTACAGCTCAATGCACTTCCAAAGGCCTGGATGCCCAACCAGCTGCCCTTTATAAACCTTTAATTATGACCCCTCCCCCTTAATTAACCACTTGTGAGTATAGCTACACCTCTGCATTTTAGTGCAATCTAGTTAACCCTTAAATACACAGGTAGTAAACTAAGAAACTGTAAAACTATAATGAGAAAATAGGTTTTTAAAAGCCCAATAAAATTAAACAGGTAGAAAAGCACTCAGCAGGTCACAATTCAGCAACTCACCACAGTTCACACAGGTATTTTCTGCAGGATTCCCAAATACCTCTACACTGAAAAACAAGTCACACACTTACTTTCGTTCGCACTTACGTTGCTATCACACTCAGCTCGTTCACACTCACAAACTAAGAGATTTAAAGAGTTTTTTTTTTTTTTACCTTTTGCAGCAATGCACCCTACAGCTCAATGCACTTCCAAAGGCCTGGATGCCCAACCAGCTGCCTTTTATAAACCCTTAATTATGATCCCTCCCACCTAATTAACCCCTTGTGAGTATAGCTACACCTCTGGATTTTAGTGCAATCTAGTTAACCCTTAAATACACAGGTAGTAAACTAAGAAACTGTAAAACTATAATGAGAAAATAGGTTTTAAAAAGCCCAATAAAATTAAACAGGTAGAAAAGCACTCAGCAGGTCACAATTCAGCAACTCACCGCAATTCACACAGGTATTTTCTGCAGGATTCCCAAATACCTCTACACTGAAAAACAAGTCACACACTTACTTTCGTTCGCACTTACGCTGTGGTCACACTCAGCTTGTTCACACTCGCAAACTAAGAGATTTAAAGAGTTTTTGTTTTTTTTTCCCTTTTGCAGCAATGCACCCTACAGCTCAATGCACTTCCAAAGGCCTGAATGCCCAACCAGCTGCCCTTTATAAACCCTTAATTATGACCCCCTCCCCCTTAATTTACCTCTTTTGAGTATACCTACACCTCTGGATTTTAGTGCAATCTAGTTAACCCTTAAATACACAGGTAGTAAACTAAGAAACTGTAAAACTATAATGAGAAAATAGGTTTTAAAAAGCCCAATAAAATTAAACAGGTAGAAAAGCACTCAGCAGGTCACAATTCAGCAACTCAACACAATTCACACAGGTATTTCCTGCAGGATTCCCAAATACCTCTACACTGAAAAACAAGTCACACACTTACTTTCGTTCGCACTTACGTTGCTATCACACTCAGCTCGTTCACACTCGCAAACTAAGAGATTTAAAGAGTTTTTTGTTTTGTTTTTTTCCCCTTTTGCAGCAATGAACTCTACAGCTCAATGGACTTCCAAAGGCCTGGATGCCCAACCAGCGGCCCTTTATAAACCCTTAATTATGACCACTCCACCTTAATTAACCCCTTGTGAGTATAGCTACACCTCTGGATTTTAGTGTAATCCAATTAACCCTTAAATACACAGGTAGTAAACTAAGAAACTGTAAAACTATAATGAGAAAATAGGTTTTAAAAAGCCCAATAAAATTAAACAGGTAGAAAAGCACTCAGCAGGTCACAATTCAGCAACTCACCGCAATTCACACGGGTATTTTCTGCAGGATTCCCAAATACATCTTCACTGAAAAACAAGTCACACACTTACTTTCGTTCGCACTTACGCTGCGGTCACACTCAGCTCGTTCACACTCGCAAACTAAGAGATTTAAAGAGTTGTTTTTTTTTTTTTTCCCTTTTGCAGCAATGCACCCTACAGCTCAATGCACTTCCAAAGGCCTGGATGCCCAACCAGCTGCCCTTTATAAACCTTTAATTATGACCCCTCCCCCTTAATTAACCACTTGTGAGTAAAGCTACACCTCTGCATTTTAGTGCAATCTAGTTAACCCTTAAATACACAGGTAGTAAACTAAGAAACTGTAAAACTATAATGAGAAAATAGGTTTTAAAAAGCCCAATAAAATTAAACAGGTAGAAAAGCACTCAGCAGGTCACAATTCAGCAACTCACTGCAATTCACACAGGTATTTTCTGCAGGATTCCCAAATACCTCTACACTGAAAAACAAGTCACACACTTAGTTTCGTTCGTACTTACGCTGCGGTCACACTCAGCTCGTTCACACTCACAAGCTAAGAGATTTAAAAGTTTTTTTTTGTTTTGTTTTTTTTTCCCCTTTTGCAGCAATGAACTCTACAGCTCAATGCACTTCCAAAGGCCTGGATGCAGAACCAGCAGCCCTTTATTAACCCTTAATTATGACCACTCCAACTTAATTAACCCCTTGTGAGAATAGCTACACCTCTGGATTTTAGTGCAATCCAGTTAACCCTTAAATACACAGGTAGTAAACTAAGAAACTGTAAAACTATAATGAGAAAATAGGTTTTAAAAAGCCCAATAAAATTAAACAGGTAGAAAAGCACTCAGCAGATCACAATTCAGCAACTCACCGCAATTCACACAGGTATTTTCTGCAGGATTCCCAAATACCTCTACACTGAAAAACAAGTCACACACTTACTTTCGTTCGCACTTATGCTGCGGTCACACTCAGCTCGTTCACACTCGCAAACTAAGAGATTTAAAGAGTTTTTTTTTTTTTTTTTCCCCTTTTGCAGCAATGCATCCTACAGCTCAATGCACTTCCAAAGGCCTGGATGCCCAACCAGCTGCCCTTTATAAACCCTTAATTATGACCCCTCACCCTTAATTAACCACTTGTGAGTATAGCTACACCTCTGGATTTTAGTGCAATCTAGTTAACCCTTAAATACACAGGTAGTAAACTAAGAAACTGTAAAACTATAATGAGAAAATAGGTTTTAAAAAGCCCAATAAAATTAAACAGGTAGAAAAGCACTCAGCAGGTCACAATTTAGTAACTCACCGCAATTCACACAGGTATTTTCTGCAGGATTCCCAAATACCTCTACACTGAAAAACAAGTCACACACTTACTTTCGTTCGTACTTACGCTGCGGTCACACTCAGCTCGTTCACACTTGCAAACTAAGAGATTTAAAGAGTTTTTTGTTTTGTTTTTTTCCCCTTTTGCAGCAATGAACTCTACAGCTCAATGCACTTCCAAAGGCCTGGATGCCCAACCCGCGGCCCTTTATAAACCCTTAATTATGACCACTCCACCTTAATTAACCCCTTGTGAGTATAGCTACACCTCTGGATTTTAGTGTAATCCAGTTAACCCTTAAATACACAGGTAGTAAACTAAGAAACTGTAAAACTATAATGAGAAAATAGGTTTTAAAAAGCCCAATAAAATTAAACAGGTAGAAAAGCACTCAGCAGGTCACAATTCAGCAACTCACCGCAATTCACACAGGTATTTTCTGCAGGATTCCCAAATACCTCTACACTGAAAAAGAAGTCACACACTTACTTTCGTTTGCACTTACGCTGTGGTCACACTCAGCTCGTTCACACTCGCAAACTAAGAGATTTAAAGAGTTTTGTTTTTTTTTCCTTTTGCAGCAATGCATCCTACAGCTCAATGCACTTCCAAAGGTCTGAATGCCAAACCAGCTGCCCTTTATAAACCCTTAATTATGACCCCTCCCCCTTAATTTACCTCTTGTGAGTACAGCTACACCTCTGGATTTTAGTGCAATCTAGTTAACCCTTAAATACACAGGTAGTAAACTAAGAAACTGTAAAACTATAATGAGAAAATAGGTTTTAAAAAGCCCAATAAAATTAAACAGGTAGAAAAGTACTCAGCAGGTCACAATTCAGCAACTCACCGCAATTCACACAGGTATTTTCTGCAGGATTCCCAAATACCTCTACACTGAAAAACAAGTCACACACTTACTTTCGTTCGCACTTATGCTGCGGTCACACTCAGCTCGTTCACACTCGCAAACTAAGAGATTTAAAGAGTTGTTTTTTTTTTTGTTTTTTTTTTCCCTTTTGCAGCAATGCACCCTACAGTTCAATGCACTTCCAAAGGCATGGATGCCCAACCAGCTGCCC
The DNA here is from genome assembly GCF_046119375.1 of Phyllobates terribilis. NCBI lineage: Eukaryota > Metazoa > Chordata > Amphibia > Anura > Dendrobatidae > Phyllobates > Phyllobates terribilis. The sequence continues at coordinate 864,576,410 of NW_027362761.1, read as the reverse complement.
TTTATAAACCCTTAATTATGACCCCTCCCCCTTAATTAACCCCTTGTGAGTATAGCTACATCTCTGGATTTTAGTGCAATCTAGTTAACCCTTAAATACACAGGTAGTAGACTAAGAGACTGTAAAACTATAAAGAGAAAATAGGTTTTAAAAAGCCCAATAAAATGAAACAGGTAGAAAAGCACTCAGCAGGTCGCAATTCAGCAACTCACCGCAATTCACACAGGTATTTCCTGCAGGATTCCCAAATACCTCTACACTGAAAAACAAGTCACACACTTACTTTCGTTCGCACTTACGCAGCGGTCACACTCAGCTCGTTCACACTCGCAAACTAAGAGATTTAAAGAGTTTTTTTTTCCCTTTTGCAGCAATGCACCCTACAGCTCAATGCACTTCCAAAGGTTTGGATGCCCAACCAGCTGCCCTTTATAAACCCTTAATTATGACCCCTCCCCCTTAATTAACCACTTGTGAGTATAGCTACACCTCTGGATTTTAGTGTAATCCAGTTAACCCTTAAATACACAGGTAGTAAACTAAGAAACTGTAAAACTATAATGAGAAAACAGGTTTTAAAAAGCCCAATAAAATTAAACAGGTAGAAAAGCACTCAGCAGGTCACAATTCAGCAACTCACCACAATTCACACAGGTATTTTCTGCAGGATTCCCAAATACCTCTACACTGAAAAACAAGTCACACACTTACTTTCGTTCGCACTTACGCTGCTGTCACACTCAGCTCGTTCACACTCGCAAACTAAGAGATTTAAAGAGTTGTTTTTTCTTTTCCCTTTTGCAGCAATATACCCTACAGCTCAATGCACTTCCAAAGGCCTGGATGCCCAATCAGCTGCCCTTTATAAACCCTTAATTATGATCCCTCCCCCTTAATTAACCCCTTGTGAGTATAGCTACACCTCTGGATTTAGTGCAATCTAGTTAACCCTTAAATACACAGGTAGTAAACTAAGAAACTGTAAAACTATAATGAGAAAATAGGTTTTAAAAAGCCCAATAAAATTAAACAGGTAGAAAAGCACTCAGCAGGTCACAATTCAGCAACTCACCGCAATTCACACAGGTATTTTCTGCAGGATTCCCAAATACCTCTACACTGAAAAACAAGTCACACACTTACTTTCGTTCGCACTTACGCTGTGGTCACACTCAGCTCGTTCACACTCGCAAACTAAGAGATTTAAAGAGTTTTTTGTTTTGTTTTTTCCCCTTTTGCAGCAATGAACTCTACAGCTCAATGCACTTCCAAAGGCCTGGATGCCCAACCCGCGGACCTTTATAAACCCTTAATTATGACCACTCCACCTTAATTAACCCCTTGTGAGTATAGCTACACCTCTGGATTTTAGTGTAATCCAGTTAACCCTTAAATACACAGGTAGTAAACTAAGAAACTGTAAAACTATAATGAGAAAATAGGTTTTAAAAAGCCCAATAAAATTAAACAGGTAGAAAAGCACTCAGCAGGTCACAATTCAGCAACTCACCGCAATTCACACAGGTATTTTCTGCAGGATTCCCAAATACCTCTACACTGAAAAACAAGTCACACACTTACTTTCGTTCGCAATTACGCTGTGGTCACACTCAGCTCGTTCACACTCGCAAACTAAGAGATTTAAAGAGTTTTTTTTTGTTTTCCCTTTTGCAGCAATGCACCCTACAGCTCAATGCACTTCCAAAGGTCTGGATGCCCAACCAGCTGCCCTTTATAAACCCTTAATTATGACCCCTCCCCCTTAATTAACCACTTGTGAGTATAGCTACACCGCTGGATTTTAGTGTAATCCAGTTAACCCTTAAATACACAGGTAGTAAACTAAGAAACTGTAAAACTATAATGAGAAAATAGGTTTTAAAAAGCCCAATAAAATTAAACAGGTAGAAAAGCACTCAGCAGGTCACAATTCAGCAACTCACCACAATTCACACAGGTATTTTCTGCAGGATTCCCAAATACCTCTACACTGAAAAACAAGTCACACACTTACTTTCGTTCGCACTTACGCTGCTGTCACACTCAGCTCGTTCACACTCGCAAACTAAGAGATTTAAAAAGTTGTTTTTTCTTTTCCCTTTTGCAGCAATATACCCTACAGCTCAATACACTTCCAAAGGCCTGGATGCCCAACCAGCTGCCCTTTATAAACCCTTAATTATGATCCCTCCCCCTTAATTAACCCCTTGTGAGTATAGCTACACCTCTGGATTTTAGTGTAATCTAGTTAACCCTTAAATACACAGGTAGTAAACTAAGAAACTGTAAAACTATAATGAGAAAATAGGTTTTAAAAAGCCCAATAAAATTAAACAGGTAGAAAAGCACTCAGCAGGTCACAATTCAGCAACTCACCGCAATTCACACAGGTATTTTCTGCAGGATTCCCAAATACCTCTACACTGAAAAACAAGTCACACACTTACTTTCGTTCGCACTTACGCTGTGGTCACACTCAGCTCGTTCACACTCGCAAACTAAGAGATTTAAAGAGTTTTTTGTTTTGTTTTTTTCCCCTTTTGCAGCAATGAACTCTACAGCTCAATGCACTTCCAAAGGCCTGGATGCCCAACCCGCGGACCTTTATAAACCCTTAATTATGACCACTCCACCTTAATTAACCCCTTGTGAGTATAGCTACACCTCTGGATTTTAGTGTAATCCAGTTAACCCTTAAATACACAGGTAGTAAACTAAGAAACTGTAAAACTATAATGAGAAAATAGGTTTTAAAAAGCCCAATAAAATTAAACAGGTAGAAAAGCACTCAGCAGGTCACAATTCAGCAACTCACCGCAATTCACACAGGTATTTTCTGCAGGAATCCCAAATACCTCTACACTGAAAAACAAGTCACACACTTACTTTCGTTCGCACTTACGCTGTGGTCACACTCAGCTCGTTCACACTCGCAAACTAAGAGATTTAAAGAGTTTTTTTTTTTTTCCCTTTTGCAGCAATGCACCCTACAGCTCAATGCACTTCCAAAGGCCTGGATGCCCAACCAGCTGCCCTTTATAAACCCTTAATTATGACCCCTCCCCCTTAATTAACCACTTGTGAGTATAGCTACTCCTTTGGATTTTAGTGCAATCTAGTTAACCCTTAAATACACAGGTAGTAAACTAAGAAACTGTAAAACTATAATGAGAAAATAGGTTTTAAAAAGCCCAATAAAATTAAACGGATAGAAAAGCACTCAGCAGGTCACAATTCAGCAACTCACTGCAATTCACACAGGTATTTTCTGCAGGATTCCCAAATACCTCTACACTGAAAAACAAGTCACACACTTACTTTTGTTCGTACTTACGCTGCGGTCACACTCAGCTCGTTCACACTCGCAAGCTAAGAGATTTAAAGAGTTTTTTTTTGTTTTATTTTTTTCCCCTTTTGCAGCAATGAACTCTACAGCTCAATGCACTTCCAAAGGCCTGGATGCAGAACCAGCGGCCCTTTATAAACCCTTAATTATGACCACTCCACCTTAATTAACCCCTTGTGAGAATAGCTACACCTCTGGATTTTAGTGCAATCCAGTTAACCCTTAAATACACAGGTAGTAAACTAAGAAACTGTAAAACTATAATGAGAAAATAGGTTTTAAAAAGCCCAATAAAATTAAACAGGTAGAAAAGCACTCAGCAGATCACAATTCAGCAACTCACCGCAATTCACACAGGTATTTTCTGCAGGATTCCCAAATACCTCTACACTGAAAAACAAGTCACACACTTACTTTCGTTCGCACTTATGCTGCGGTCACACTCAGCTCGTTCACACTCGCAAACTAACAGATTTAAAGAGTTGTTTTTTTTTTTTTTTCCCCTTTTGCAGCAATGCAACCTGCAGCTCAATGCACTTCCAAAGGTCTGGATGCCAAACCAGCTGCCCTTTATAAACATTTAATTATGACCCCTCCCCCTTAATTAACCACTTGTGAGTATAGCTACACCTCTGGATTTTAGTGTAATCCAGTTAACCCTTAAATACACAGGTAGTAAACTAAGAAACTGTAAAACTATGATGAGAAAATAGGTTTTAAAAAGCCCAATAAAATTAAACAGGTAGAAAAGCACTCAGCAGGTCACAATTCAGAAACTCACCACAATTCACACAGGTATTTTCTGCAGGATTCCCAAATACCTCTACACTGAAAAACAAGTCACACACTTACTTTCGTTCGCACTTACACTGCTGTCACACTCAGCTCGTTCACACTCGCAAACTAAGAGATTTAAAGAGTTGTTTTTTCTTTTCCCTTTTGCAGCAATATACCCTACAGCTCAATGCACTTCCAAAGCCTGGATGCCCAACCAGCTGCCCTTTATAAACCCTTAATTATGATCCCTCCCCCTTAATTAACCCCTTGTGAGTATAGCTACACCTCTGAATTTTAGTGCAATCTAGTTAACCCTTAAATACACAGGTAGTAAACTAAGAAACTGTAAAACTATAATGAGAAAATAGGTTTTAAAAAGCCCAATAAAATTAAACAGGTAGAAAAGCACTCAGCAGGTCACAATTCAGCAACTCACCGCAATTCACACAGGTATTTTCTGCAGGATTCCCAAATACCTCTACACTGAAAAACAAGTCACACACTTACTTTCGTTCGCACTTACGCTGCGGTCACACTCAGCTCGTTCACACTCGCAAACTAAGAGATTTAAAGAGTTTTTTTTTTTTCCCTTTTGCAGCAATGCACCCTACAGCTCAATGCACTTCCAAAGGCCTGAATGCCCAACCAGCTGCCCTTTATAAACCCTTAATTATGACCCCTCCCCCTTAATTTACCTCTTGTGAGTATACCTACACCTCTGGATTTTAGTGCAATCTAGTTAACCCTTAAATACACAGGTAGTAAACTAAGAAACTGTAAAACTATAATGAGAAAATAGGTTTTAAAAAGCCCAATAAAATTAAACAGGTAGAAAAGCACTCAGCAGGTCACAATTTAGTAACTCACCGCAATTCACACAGGTATTTTCTGCAGGATTCCCAAATACCTCTACACTGAAAAACAAGTCACACACTTACTTTCGTTCGTACTTACGCTGCGGTCACACTCAGCTCGTTCACACTTGCAAACTAAGAGATTTAAAGAGTTTTTTGTTTTGTTTTTTTCCCCTTTTGCAGCAATGAACTCTACAGCTCAATGCACTTCCAAAGGCCTGGATGCCCAACCCGCGGCCCTTTATAAACCCTTAATTATGACCACTCCACCTTAATTAACCCCTTGTGAGTATAGCTACACCTCTGGATTTTAGTGTAATCCAGTTAACCCTTAAATACACAGGTAGTAAACTAAGAAACTGTAAAACTATAATGAGAAAATAGGTTTTAAAAAGCCCAATAAAATTAAACAGGTAGAAAAGCACTCAGCAGGTCACAATTCAGCAACTCACCGCAATTCACACAGGTATTTTCTGCAGGATTCCCAAATACCTCTACACTGAAAAAGAAGTCACACACTTACTTTCGTTTGCACTTACGCTGTGGTCACACTCAGCTCGTTCACACTCGCAAACTAAGAGATTTAAAGAGTTTTGTTTTTTTTTCCTTTTGCAGCAATGCATCCTACAGCTCAATGCACTTCCAAAGGTCTGAATGCCAAACCAGCTGCCCTTTATAAACCCTTAATTATGACCCCTCCCCCTTAATTTACCTCTTGTGAGTACAGCTACACCTCTGGATTTTAGTGCAATCTAGTTAACCCTTAAATACACAGGTAGTAAACTAAGAAACTGTAAAACTATAATGAGAAAATAGGTTTTAAAAAGCCCAATAAAATTAAACAGGTAGAAAAGTACTCAGCAGGTCACAATTCAGCAACTCACCGCAATTCACACAGGTATTTTCTGCAGGATTCCCAAATACCTCTACACTGAAAAACAAGTCACACACTTACTTTCGTTCGCACTTATGCTGCGGTCACACTCAGCTCGTTCACACTCGCAAACTAAGAGATTTAAAGAGTTGTTTTTTTTTTTGTTTTTTTTTTCCCTTTTGCAGCAATGCACCCTACAGTTCAATGCACTTCCAAAGGCATGGATGCCCAACCAGCTGCCCTTTATAAACCCTTAATTATGACCCCTCCCCCTTAATTAACCCCTTGTGAGTATAGCTACATCTCTGGATTTTAGTGCAATCTAGTTAACCCTTAAATACACAGGTAGTAGACTAAGAGACTGTAAAACTATAAAGAGAAAATAGGTTTTAAAAAGCCCAATAAAATGAAACAGGTAGAAAAGCACTCAGCAGGTCGCAATTCAGCAACTCACCGCAATTCACACAGGTATTTCCTGCAGGATTCCCAAATACCTCTACACTGAAAAACAAGTCACACACTTACTTTCGTTCGCACTTACGCAGCGGTCACACTCAGCTCGTTCACACTCGCAAACTAAGAGATTTAAAGAGTTTTTTTTTCCCTTTTGCAGCAATGCACCCTACAGCTCAATGCACTTCCAAAGGTTTGGATGCCCAACCAGCTGCCCTTTATAAACCCTTAATTATGACCCCTCCCCCTTAATTAACCACTTGTGAGTATAGCTACACCTCTGGATTTTAGTGTAATCCAGTTAACCCTTAAATACACAGGTAGTAAACTAAGAAACTGTAAAACTATAATGAGAAAACAGGTTTTAAAAAGCCCAATAAAATTAAACAGGTAGAAAAGCACTCAGCAGGTCACAATTCAGCAACTCACCACAATTCACACAGGTATTTTCTGCAGGATTCCCAAATACCTCTACACTGAAAAACAAGTCACACACTTACTTTCGTTCGCACTTACGCTGCTGTCACACTCAGCTCGTTCACACTCGCAAACTAAGAGATTTAAAGAGTTGTTTTTTCTTTTCCCTTTTGCAGCAATATACCCTACAGCTCAATGCACTTCCAAAGGCCTGGATGCCCAATCAGCTGCCCTTTATAAACCCTTAATTATGATCCCTCCCCCTTAATTAACCCCTTGTGAGTATAGCTACACCTCTGGATTTAGTGCAATCTAGTTAACCCTTAAATACACAGGTAGTAAACTAAGAAACTGTAAAACTATAATGAGAAAATAGGTTTTAAAAAGCCCAATAAAATTAAACAGGTAGAAAAGCACTCAGCAGGTCACAATTCAGCAACTCACCGCAATTCACACAGGTATTTTCTGCAGGATTCCCAAATACCTCTACACTGAAAAACAAGTCACACACTTACTTTCGTTCGCACTTACGCTGTGGTCACACTCAGCTCGTTCACACTCGCAAACTAAGAGATTTAAAGAGTTTTTTGTTTTGTTTTTTTCCCCTTTTGCAGCAATGAACTCTACAGCTCAATGCACTTCCAAAGGCCTGGATGCCCAACCCGCGGACCTTTATAAACCCTTAATTATGACCACTCCACCTTAATTAACCCCTTGTGAGTATAGCTACACCTCTGGATTTTAGTGTAATCCAGTTAACCCTTAAATACACAGGTAGTAAACTAAGAAACTGTAAAACTATAATGAGAAAATAGGTTTTAAAAAGCCCAATAAAATTAAACAGGTAGAAAAGCACTCAGCAGGTCACAATTCAGCAACTCACCGCAATTCACAGAGGTATTTTCTGCAGGATTCCCAAATACCTCTACACTGAAAAACAAGTCACACACTTACTTTCGTTCGCAATTACGCTGTGGTCACACTCAGCTCGTTCACACTCGCAAACTAAGAGATTTAAAGAGTTTTTTTTGTTTTCCCTTTTGCAGCAATGCACCCTACAGCTCAATGCACTTCCAAAGGTCTGGATGCCCAACCAGCTGCCCTTTATAAACCCTTAATTATGACCCCTCCCCCTTAATTAACCACTTGTGAGTATAGCTACACCGCTGGATTTTAGTGTAATCCAGTTAACCCTTAAATACACAGGTAGTAAACTAAGAAACTGTAAAACTATGATGAGAAAATAGGTTTTAAAAAGCCCAATAAAATTAAACAGGTAGAAAAGCACTCAGCAGGTCACAATTCAGCAACTCACCACAATTCACACAGGTATTTTCTGCAGGATTCCCAAATACCTCTACACTGAAAAACAAGTCACACACTTACTTTCGTTCGCACTTACACTGCTGTCACACTCAGCTCGTTCACACTCGCAAACTAAGAGATTTAAAGAGTTGTTTTTTCTTTTCCCTTTTGCAGCAATATACCCTACAGCTCAATGCACTTCCAAAGGCCTGGATGCCCAACCAGCTGCCCTTTATAAACCCTTAATTATGATCCCTCCCCCTTAATTAACCCCTTGTGAGTATAGCTACACCTCTGAATTTTAGTGCAATCTAGTTAACCCTTAAATACACAGGTAGTAAACTAAGAACCTGTAAAACTATAATGAGAAAATAGGTTTTAAAAAGCCCAATAAAATTAAACAGGTAGAAAAGCACTCAGCAGGTCACAATTCAGCAACTCACCGCAATTCACACAGGTATTTCCTGCAGGATTCCCAAATACCTCTACACTGAAAAACAAGTCACACACTTACTTTCGTTCGCACTTACGCAGAGGTCACAATCAGCTCGTTCACACTCGCAAACTAAGAGATTTAAAGAGTTTTTTTTTCCCTTTTGCAGCAATGCACCCTACAGCTCAATGCACTTCCAAAGGTCTGGATGCCCAACCAGCTGCCCTTTATAAACCCTTAATTATGACCCCTCCCCCTTAATTAACCACTTGTGAGTATAGCTACACCTCTGTATTTTAGTGTAATCCAGTTAACCCTTAAATACACAGGTAGTAAACTAAGAAACTGTAAAACTATAATGAGAAAATAGGTTTTAAAAAGCCCAATAAAATTAAACAGGTAGAAAAGCACTCAGCAGGTCACAATTCAGCAACTCACCACAATTCACACAGGTATTTTCTGCAGGATTCCCAAATACCTCTACACTGAAAAACAAGTCACACACTTACTTTCGTTCGCACTTACGCTGCTGTCACACTCAGCTCGTTCACACTCGCAAACTAAGAGATTTAAAAAGTTGTTTTTTCTTTTCCCTTTTGCAGCAATATACCCTACAGCTCAATACACTTCCAAAGGCCTGGATGCCCAACCAGCTGCCCTTTATAAACCCTTAATTATGATCCCTCCCCCTTAATTAACCCCTTGTGAGTATAGCTACACCTCTGGATTTTAGTGTAATCTAGTTAACCCTTAAATACACAGGTAGTAAACTAAGAAACTGTAAAACTATAATGAGAAAATAGGTTTTAAAAAGCCCAATAAAATTAAACAGGTAGAAAAGCACTCAGCAGGTCACAATTCAGCAACTCACCGCAATTCACACAGGTATTTTCTGCAGGATTCCCAAATACCTCTACACTGAAAAACAAGTCACACACTTACTTTCGTTCGCACTTACGCTGTGGTCACACTCAGCTCGTTCACACTCGCAAACTAAGAGATTTAAAGAGTTTTTTGTTTTGTTTTTTTCCCCTTTTGCAGCAATGAACTCTACAGCTCAATGCACTTCCAAAGGCCTGGATGCCCAACCCGCGGACCTTTATAAACCCTTAATTATGACCACTCCACCTTAATTAACCCCTTGTGAGTATAGCTACACCTCTGGATTTTAGTGTAATCCAGTTAACCCTTAAATACACAGGTAGTAAACTAAGAAACTGTAAAACTATAATGAGAAAATAGGTTTTAAAAAGCCCAATAAAATTAAACAGGTAGAAAAGCACTCAGCAGGTCACAATTCAGCAACTCACCGCAATTCACACAGGTATTTTCTGCAGGAATCCCAAATACCTCTACACTGAAAAACAAGTCACACACTTACTTTCGTTCGCACTTACGCTGTGGTCACACTCAGCTCGTTCACACTCGCAAACTAAGAGATTTAAAGAGTTTTTTTTTTTTTCCCTTTTGCAGCAATGCACCCTACAGCTCAATGCACTTCCAAAGGCCTGGATGCCCAACCAGCTGCCCTTTATAAACCCTTAATTATGACCCCTCCCCCTTAATTAACCACTTGTGAGTATAGCTACTCCTTTGGATTTTAGTGCAATCTAGTTAACCCTTAAATACACAGGTAGTAAACTAAGAAACTGTAAAACTATAATGAGAAAATAGGTTTTAAAAAGCCCAATAAAATTAAACGGATAGAAAAGCACTCAGCAGCTCACAATTCAGCAACTCACTGCAATTCACACAGGTATTTTCTGCAGGATTCCCAAATACCTCTACACTGAAAAACAAGTCACACACTTACTTTTGTTCGTACTTACGCTGCGGTCACACTCAGCTCGTTCACACTCGCAAGCTAAGAGATTTAAAGAGTTTTTTTTTGTTTTATTTTTTTCCCCTTTTGCAGCAATGAACTCTACAGCTCAATGCACTTCCAAAGGCCTGGATGCAGAACCAGCGGCCCTTTATAAACCCTTAATTATGACCACTCCACCTTAATTAACCCCTTGTGAGAATAGCTACACCTCTGGATTTTAGTGCTCTCCAGTTAACCCTTAAATACACAGGTAGTAAACTAAGAAACTGTAAAACTATAATGAGAAAATAGGTTTTAAAAAGCCCAATAAAATTAAACAGGTAGAAAAGCACTCAGCAGATCACAATTCAGCAACTCACCGCAATTCACACAGGTATTTTCTGCAGGATTCCCAAATACCTCTACACTGAAAAACAAGTCACACACTTACTTTCGTTCGCACTTATGCTGCGGTCACACTCAGCTCGTTCACACTCGCAAACTAACAGATTTAAAGAGTTGTTTTTTTTTTTTTTTCCCCTTTTGCAGCAATGCAACCTGCAGCTCAATGCACTTCCAAAGGTCTGGATGCCAAACCAGCTGCCCTTTATAAACATTTAATTATGACCCCTCCCCCTTAATTAACCACTTGTGAGTATAGCTACACCTCTGGATTTTAGTGTAATCCAGTTAACCCTTAAATACACAGGTAGTAAACTAAGAAACTGTAAAACTATGATGAGAAAATAGGTTTTAAAAAGCCCAATAAAATTAAACAGGTAGAAAAGCACTCAGCAGGTCACAATTCAGCAACTCACCACAATTCACACAGGTATTTTCTGCAGGATTCCCAAATACCTCTACACTGAAAAACAAGTCACACACTTACTTTCGTTCGCACTTACACTGCTGTCACACTCAGCTCGTTCACACTCGCAAACTAAGAGATTTAAAGAGTTGTTTTTTCTTTTCCCTTTTGCAGCAATATACCCTACAGCTCAATGCACTTCCAAAGCCTGGATGCCCAACCAGCTGCCCTTTATAAACCCTTAATTATGATCCCTCCCCCTTAATTAACCCCTTGTGAGTATAGCTACACCTCTGAATTTTAGTGCAATCTAGTTAACCCTTAAATACACAGGTAGTAAACTAAGAAACTGTAAAACTATAATGAGAAAATAGGTTTTAAAAAGCCCAATAAAATTAAACAGGTAGAAAAGCACTCAGCAGGTCACAATTCAGCAACTCACCGCAATTCACACAGGTATTTTCTGCAGGATTCCCAAATACCTCTACACTGAAAAACAAGTCACACACTTACTTTCGTTCGCACTTACGCTGCGGTCACACTCAGCTCGTTCACACTCGCAAACTAAGAGATTTAAAGAGTTTTTTTTTTTTCCCTTTTGCAGCAATGCACCCTACAGCTCAATGCACTTCCAAAGGCCTGAATGCCCAACCAGCTGCCCTTTATAAACCCTTAATTATGACCCCTCCCCCTTAATTTACCTCTTGTGAGTATACCTACACCTCTGGATTTTAGTGCAATCTAGTTAACCCTTAAATACACAGGTAGTAAACTAAGAAACTGTAAAACTATAATGAGAAAATAGGTTTTAAAAAGCCCAATAAAATTAAACAGGTAGAAAAGCACTCAGCAGGTCACAATTCAGCAACTCACCACAATTCACACAGGTATTTTCTGCAGGATTCCCAAATACCTCTACACTGAAAAACAAGTCACACACTTACTTTCGTTCGCACTTACGTTGCTATCACACTCAGCTCGTTCACACTCGCAAACTAAGAGATTTAAAGAGTTTTTTTTTTTTTTCCCTTTTGCAGCAATGCACCCTACAGCTCAATGCACTTCCAAAGGCCTGGATGCCCAACCAGCTGCCTTTTATAAACCCATAATTATGATCCCTCCCACTTAATTAACCCCTTGTGAGTATAGCTACACCTCTGGATTTTAGTGCAATCTAGTTAACCCTTAAATACACAGGTAGTAAACTAAGAAACTGTAAAACTATAATGAGAAAATAGGTTTTAAAAAGCCCAATAAAATTAAACAGGTAGAAAAGCACTCAGCAGGTCACAATTCAGCAACTCACCGCAATTCACACAGGTATTTTCTACAGGATTCCCAAATACATCTACACTGAAAAACAAGTCACACACTTACTTTCGTTCGAACTTACGCTGCGGTCACACTCAGCTTGTTCACACTCGCAAACTAAGAGATTTAAAGAGTTTTTGTTTTTTTTTCCCTTTTGCAGCAATGCACCCTACAGCTCAATGCACTTCCAAAGGCCTGAATGCTAAACCAGCTGCCCTTTATAAACCCTTAATTATGACCCCTCCCCCTTAATTAACCACTTGTGAGTATAGCTACTCCTTTGGATTTTAGTGCAATCTAGTTAACCCTTAAATACACAGGTAGTAAACTAAGAAACTGTAAAACTATAATGAGAAAATAGGTTTTAAAAAGCCCAATAAAATTAAATGGGTAGAAAAGCACTCAGCAGGTCACAATTCAGCAACTCACTGCAATTCACACAGGTATTTTCTGCAGGATTCCCAAATACCTCTACACTGAGAAACAAGTCACACACTTACTTTCGTTCGCACTTCTGCTGCGGTCACACTCAGCTCGTTCACACTCGCAAACTAAGAGATTTAAAGAGGTTTTTTTTTTTCCCTTTTGCAGCAATGCACCCTACAGCTCAATGCACTTCCAAAGGCCTGGATGCCCAACCAGCTGCCTTTTATAAACCCATAATTATGATCCCTCCCACTTAATTAACCCCTTGTGAGTATAGCTACACCTCTGGATTTTAGTGCAATCTAGTTAACCCTTAAATACACAGGTAGTAAACTAAGAAACTGTAAAACTATAATGAGAAAATAGGTTTTAAAAAGCCCAATAAAATTAAACAGGTAGAAAAGCACTCAGCAGGTCACAATTCAGCAACTCACCGCAATTCACACAGGTATTTTCTACAGGATTCCCAAATACATCTACACTGAAAAACAAGTCACACACTTACTTTCGTTCGAACTTACGCTGCGGTCACACTCAGCTTGTTCACACTCGCAAACTAAGAGATTTAAAGAGTTTTTGTTTTTTTTTCCCTTTTGCAGCAATGCACCCTACAGCTCAATGCACTTCCAAAGGCCTGAATGCTAAACCAGCTGCCCTTTATAAACCCTTAATTATGACCCCTCCCCCTTAATTAACCACTTGTGAGTATAGCTACTCCTTTGGATTTTAGTGCAATCTAGTTAACCCTTAAATACACAGGTAGTAAACTAAGAAACTGTAAAACTATAATGAGAAAATAGGTTTTAAAAAGCCCAATAAAATTAAATGGGTAGAAAAGCACTCAGCAGGTCACAATTCAGCAACTCACTGCAATTCACACAGGTATTTTCTGCAGGATTCCCAAATACCTCTACACTGAAAAACAAGTCACACACTTACTTTCGTTCGCACTTCTGCTGCGGTCACACTCAGCTCGTTCACACTCGCAAACTAAGAGATTTAAAGAGGTTTTTTTTTTTCCCTTTTGCAGCAATGCACCCTACAGCTCAATGCACTTCCAAAGGCCTGGATGCCCAACCAGCTGCCCTTTATAAACCCTTAATTATGACCCCTCCCCCTTAATTAACCACTTGTGAGTATAGCTACTCCTTTGGATTTTAGTGCAATCTAGTTAACCCTTAAATACACAGGTAGTAAACTAAGAAACTGTAAAACTATAATGAGAAAATAGGTTTTAAAAAGCCCAATAAAATTAAACGGATAGAAAAGCACTCAGCAGGTCACAATTCAGCAACTCACTGCAATTCACACAGGTATTTTCTGCAGGATTCCCAAATACCTCTACACTGAAAAACAAGTCACACACTTACTTTTGTTCGTACTTACGCTGCGGTCACACTCAGCTCGTTCACACTCGCAAGCTAAGAGATTTAAAGAGTTTTTTTTTGTTTTATTTTTTTCCCCTTTTGCAGCAATGAACTCTACAGCTCAATGCACTTCCAAAGGCCTGGATGCAGAACCAGCGGCCCTTTATAAACCCTTAATTATGACCACTCCACCTTAATTAACCCCTTGTGAGAATAGCTACACCTCTGGATTTTAGTGCAATCCAGTTAACCCTTAAATACACAGGTAGTAAACTAAGAAACTGTAAAACTATAATGAGAAAATAGGTTTTAAAAAGCCCAATAAAATTAAACAGGTAGAAAAGCACTCAGCAGATCACAATTCAGCAACTCACCGCAATTCACACAGGTATTTTCTGCAGGATTCCCAAATACCTCTACACTGAAAAACAAGTCACACACTTACTTTCGTTCGCACTTATGCTGCGGTCACACTCAGCTCGTTCACACTCGCAAACTAAGAGATTTAAAGAGTTGTTTTTTTTTTTTTTTCCCCTTTTGCAGCAATGCAACCTACAGCTCAATGCACTTCCAAAGGTCTGGATGCCAAACCAGCTGCCCTTTATAAACATTTAATTATGACCCCTCCCCCTTAATTAACCACTTGTGAGTATAGCTACACCTCTGGATTTTAGTGTAATCCAGTTAACCCTTAAATACACAGGTAGTAAACTAAGAAACTGTAAAACTATGATGAGAAAATAGGTTTTAAAAAGCCCAATAAAATTAAAGAGGTAGAAAAGCACTCAGCAGGTCACAATTCAGCAACTCACCACAATTCACACAGGTATTTTCTGCAGGATTCCCAAATACCTCTACACTGAAAAACAAGTCACACACTTACTTTCGTTCGCACTTACACTGCTGTCACACTCAGCTCGTTCACACTCGCAAACTAAGAGATTTAAAGAGTTGTTTTTTCTTTTCCCTTTTGCAGCAATATACCCTACAGCTCAGTGCACTTCCAAAGCCTGGATGCCCAACCAGCTGCCCTTTATAAACCCTTAATTATGATCCCTCCCCCTTAATTAACCCCTTGTGAGTATAGCTACACCTCTGAATTTTAGTGCAATCTAGTTAACCCTTAAATACACAGGTAGTAAACTAAGAAACTGTAAAACTATAATGAGAAAATAGGTTTTAAAAAGCCCAATAAAATTAAACAGGTAGAAAAGCACTCAGCAGGTCACAATTCAGCAACTCACCGCAATTCACACAGGTATTTTCTGCAGGATTCCCAAATACCTCTACACTGAAAAACAAGTCACACACTTACTTTCGTTCGCACTTACGCTGCGGTCACACTCAGCTCGTTCACACTCGCAAACTAAGAGATTTAAAGAGTTTTTTTTTTTCCCTTTTGCAGCAATGCACCCTACAGCTCAATGCACTTCCAAAGGCCTGAATGCCCAACCAGCTGCCCTTTATAAACCCTTAATTATGACCCCTCCCCCTTAATTTACCTCTTGTGAGTATACCTACACCTCTGGATTTTAGTGCAATCTAGTTAACCCTTAAATACACAGGTAGTAAACTAAGAAACTGTAAAACTATAATGAGAAAATAGGTTTTAAAAAGCCCAATAAAATTAAACAGGTAGAAAAGCACTCAGCAGGTCACAATTCAGCAACTCACCACAATTCACACAGGTATTTTCTGCAGGATTCCCAAATACCTCTACACTGAAAAACAAGTCACACACTTACTTTCGTTCGCACTTACGTTGCTATCACACTCAGCTCGTTCACACTCGCAAACTAAGAGATTTAAAGAGTTTTTTTTTTTTTTCCCTTTTGCAGCAATGCACCCTACAGCTCAATGCACTTCCAAAGGCCTGGATGCCCAACCAGCTGCCTTTTATAAACCCATAATTATGATCCCTCCCACTTAATTAACCCCTTGTGAGTATAGCTACACCTCTGGATTTTAGTGCAATCTAGTTAACCCTTAAATACACAGGTAGTAAACTAAGAAACTGTAAAACTATAATGAGAAAATAGGTTTTAAAAAGCCCAATAAAATTAAACAGGTAGAAAAGCACTCAGCAGGTCACAATTCAGCAACTCACCGCAATTCACACAGGTATTTTCTGCAGGATTCCCAAATACCTCTACACTGAAAAACAAGTCACACACTTACTTTCGTTCGAACTTATGCTGCGGTCACACTCAGCTTGTTCACACTCGCAAACTAAGAGATTTAAAGAGTTTTTGTTTTTTTTTCCCTTTTGCAGCAATGCACCCTACAGCTCAATGCACTTCCAAAGGCCTGAATGCCAAACCAGCTGCCCTTTATAAACCCTTAATTATGACCCCTCCCCCTTAATTAACCACTTGTGAGTATAGCTACTCCTTTGGATTTTAGTGCAATCTAGTTAACCCTTAAATACACAGGTAGTAAACTAAGAAACTGTAAAACTATAATGAGAAAATAGGTTTTAAAAAGCCCAATAAAATTAAATGGGTAGAAAAGCACTCAGCAGGTCACAATTCAGCAACTCACTGCAATTCACACAGGTATTTTCTGCAGGATTCCCAAATACCTCTACACTGAAAAACAAGTCACACACTTACTTTCGTTCGCACTTCTGCTGCGGTCACACTCAGCTCGTTCACACTCGCAAACTAAGAGATTTAAAGAGGTTTTTTTTTTTTTTTTTCCCCTTTTGCAGCAATGCACCCTACAGCTCAATGCACTTCCAAAGGCCTGGATGCCCAACCAGCTGCCCTTTATAAACCCTTAATTATGACCCCTCCCCCTTAATTAACCACTTGTGAGTATAGCTACACCTCTGGATTTTAGTGCAATCTAGTTAACCCTTAAATACACAGGTAGTAAAATAAGAAACTGTAAAACTATAATGAGAAAATAGGTTTTAAAAAGCCCAATAAAATTAAACAGGTAGAAAAGCACTCAGCAGGTCACAATTCAGCAACTCACCGCAATTCACACTGGTATTTTCTGCAGGATTCCCAAATACCTCTTCACTGAAAAACAAGTCACACACTTACTTTCGTTCGCACTTACGCTGCGGTCACACTCAGCTCGTTCACACTCGCAAACTAAGAGATTTAAAGAGTTGGTTTTTTTTTTTTCCCTTTTGCAGCAATGCACCCTACAGCTCAATGCACTTATAAAGGCCTGGATGCCCAACCAGCTGCCCTTTATAAACCTTTAATTATGACCCCTCCCTCTTAATTAACCCCTTGTGAGTATAGCTACACCTCTGCATTTTAGTGCAATCTAGTTAACCCTTAAATACACAGGTAGTAAACTAAGAAACTGTAAAACTATAATGAGAAAATAGGTTTTAAAAAGCCCAATAAAATTAAACAGGTAGAAAAGCAGTCAGCAGGTCACAATTCAGCAACTCACCGCAATTCACACAGGTATTTTCTGCAGGATTCCCAAATACCTCTACACTGAAAAACAAGTCACACACTTACTTTCGTTCGTACTTACGCTGCGGTCACACTCAGCTCGTTCACACTCAGCTCGTTCACACTCGCAAGCTAAGAGATTTAAAGAGTTTTTTTTTGTTTTGTTTTTTTCCCCTTTTGCAGCAATGAACTCTACAGCTCAATGCACTTCCAAAGGCCTGGATGCAGAACCAGCGGCCCTTTATAAACCCTTAATTATGACCACTCCACCTTAATTAACCCCTTGTGAGAATAGCTACACCTCTGGATTTTAGTGCAATCCAGTTAACCCTTAAATACACAGGTAGTAAACTAAGAAACTGTAAAACTATAATGAGAAAATAGGTTTTAAAAAGCCCAATAAAATTAAACAGGTAGAAAAGCACTCAGCAGATCACAATTCAGCAACTCACCGCAATTCACACAGGTATTTTCTGCAGGATTCCCAAATACCTCTACACTGAAAAACAAGTCACACACTTACTTTCGTTCGCACTTATGCTGCGGTCACACTCAGCTCGTTCACACTCGCAAACTAAGAGATTTAAAGAGTTGTTTTTTTTTTTTGGTTTTTTTTTCCCTTTTCCAGCAATGCACCCTACAGCTCAATGCACTTCCAAAGGCATGGATGCCCAACCAGCTGCCCTTTATAAACCCTTAATTATGACCCCTCCCCCTTAATTAACCCCTTGTGAGTATAGCTACATCTCTGGATTTTAGTGCAATCTAGTTAACCCTTAAATACACAGGTAGTACACTAAGAAACTGTAAAACTATAAAGAGAAAATAGGTTTTAAAAAGCCCAATAAAATTAAACAGGTAGAAAAGCACTCAGCAGGTCACAATTCAGCAACTCACCGCAATTCACACAGGTATTTCCTGCAGGATTCCCAAATACCTCTACACTGAAAAACAAGTCACACACTTACTTTCGTTCGCACTTACGCAGCGGTCACACTCAGCTCGTTCACACTCGCAAACTAAGAGATTTAAAGAGTTTTTTTTTCCTTTTTGCAGCAATGCACCCTACAGCTCAATGCACTTCCAAAGGTCTGGATGCCCAACCAGCTGCCCTTTATAAACCCTTAATTATGACCCCTCCCCCTTAATTAACCACTTGTGAGTATAGCTACACCTCTGAATTTTAGTGTAATCCAGTTAACCCTTAAATACACAGGTAGTAAACTAAGAAACTGTAAAACTATAATGAGAAAATAGGTTTTAAAAAGCCCAATAAAATTAAACAGGTAGAAAAGCACTCAGCAGGTCACAATTCAGCAACTCACCACAATTCACACAGGTATTTTCTGCAGGATTCCCAAATACCTCTACACTGAAAAACAAGTCACACACTTACTTTCGTTCGCACTTACGCTGCTGTCACACTCAGCTCGTTCACACTCGCAAACTAAGATTTAAAGAGTTGTTTTTTCTTTTCCCTTTTGCAGCAATATACCCTACAGCTCAATGCACTTCCAAAGGCCGGGATCCCCAACCAGCTGCCCTTTATAAACCCTTAATTATGATCCCTCCCCCTTAATTAACCCCTTGTGAGTATAGCTACACCTCTGGATTTTAGTGCAATCTAGTTAACCCTTAAATACACAGGTAGTAAACTAAGAAACTGTAAAACTATAATGAGAAAATAGGTTTTAAAAAGCCCAATAAAATTAAACAGGTAGAAAAGCACTCAGCAGGTCACAATTCAGCAACTCACCGCAATTCACACAGGTATTTTCTGCAGGATTCCCAAATACCTCTACACTGAAAAACAAGTCACACACTTACTTTCGTTCGCACTTACGCTGTGGTCACACTCAGCTCGTTCACACTCGCAAACTAAGAGATTTAAAGAGTTTTTTGTTTTGTTTTTTTCCCCTTTTGCAGCAATGAACTCTACAGCTCTATGCACTTCCAAAGGCCTGGATGCCCAACCCGCGGACCTTTATAAACCCTTAATTATGACCACTCCACCTTAATTAACCCCTTGTGAGTATAGCTACACCTCTGGATTTTAGTGTAATCCAGTTAACCCTTAAATACACAGGTAGTAAACTAAGAAACTGTAAAACTATAATGAGAAAATAGGTTTTAAAAAGCCCAATAAAATTAAACAGGTAGAAAAGCACTCAGCAGGTCACAATTCAGCAACTCACCGCAATTCACACAGGTATTTTCTGAAGGATTCCCAAATACCTCTACACTGAAAAACAAGTCACACACTTACTTTCGTTCGCACTTACGCTGTGGTCACACTCAGCTCGTTCACACTCGCAAACTAAGAGATTTAAAGAGTTTTGTTTTTTTTTCCCTTTTGCAGCAATGCACCCTACAGCTCAATGCACTTCCAAAGGCCTGAATGCCAAACCAGCTGCCCTTTATAAACCCTTAATTATGACCCCTCCCCCTTAATTAACCACTTGTGAGTATAGCTACTCCTTTGGATTTTAGTGCAATCTAGTTAACCCTTAAATACACAGGTAGTAAACTAAGAAACTGTAAAACTATAATGAGAAAATAGGTTTTAAAAGCCCAATAAAATTAAACGGGTAGAAAAGCACTCAGCAGGTCACAATTCAGCAACTCACTGCAATTCACACAGGTATTTTCTGCAGGATTCCCAAATACCTCTACACTGAAAAACAAGTCACACACTTACTTTCCTTCGCACTTCTGCTGCGGTCACACTCAGCTCGTTCACACTCGCAAACTAAGAGATTTAAAGAGTTTGTTTTGTTTTTTTTTACCTCTTTTGCAGCAATGCACCCTACAGCTCAATGTACTTCCAAAGGCCTGGATGCCCAACCAGCTGCCCTTTATAAACCCTTAATTATGACCCCTCCCCATTAATTAACCACTTGTGAGTATAGCTACACCTCGGGATTTTAGTGCAATCTAGTTAACCCTTAAATACACAGGTAGTAAACTAAGAAACTGTAAAACTATAATGAGAAAATAGGTTTTAAAAAGCCCAATAAAATTAAACAGGTAGAAAAGCACTCAGCAGGTCACAATTCAGGAACTCACCGCAATTCACACGGGTATTTTCTGCAGGATTCCCAAATACCTCTTCACTGAAAAACAAGTCACACACTTACTTTCGTTCGCACTTACGCTGCGGTCACACTCAGCTCGTTCACACTCGGAAACTAAGAGATTTAAAGAGTTGTTTTGTTTTTTTTTCTCTTTTGCAGCAATGCACCCTACAGCTCAATGCACTTCCAAAGGCCTGGATGCCAAACCAGCTGCCCTTTATAAACCTTTATTTATGACCCCTCCCCCTTAATTAACCCCTTGTGAGTATAGCTACACCTCTGCATTTTAGTGCAATCTAGTTAACCCTTAAATACACAGGTAGTAAACTAAGAAACTGTGAAACTATAATGAGAAAATAGGTTTTAAAAAGCCCAATAAAATTAAACAGGTAGAAAAGCACTCAGCAGGTCACAATTCAGCAACTCACCGCAATTCACACAGGTATTTTCTGCAGGATTCCCAAATACCTCTACACTGAAAAACAAGTCACACACTTACTTTTGTTCGTACTTACGCTGCGGTCACACTCAGCTCGTTCACACTCGCAAGCTAAGAGATTTAAAGAGTTTTTTTTTGTTTTGTTTTTTTTCCCCTTTTGCAGCAATGAACTCTACAGCTCAATGCACTTCCAAAGGCCTGGATGTAGAACCAGCGGCCCTTTATAAACCCTTAATTATGACCACTCCACCTTAATTAACCCCTTGTGAGAATAGCTACACCTCTGGATTTTAGTGCAATCCAGTTAACCCTTAAATACACAGGTAGTAAACTAAGAAACTGTAAAACTATAATGAGAAAATAGGTTTTAAAAAGCCCAATAAAATTAAACAGGTAGAAATGCACTCAGCAGATCACAATTCAGCAATTCACCGCAATTCACACAGGTATTTTCTGCAGGATTCCCAAATACCTCTACACTGAAAAACAAGTCACACACTTACTTTCGTTCGCACTTATGCTGCGGTCACACTCAGCTCGTTCACACTCGCAAACTAAGAGATTTAAAGAGTTGTTTTTTTTTTTTTTCCCCTTTTGCAGCAATGCAACCTACAGCTCAATGCACTTCCAAAGGCCTGGATGCCCAACCAGCTGCCCTTTATAAACCCTTAATTATGACCCCTCCCCTTTAATTAAACACTTGTGAGTATAGCTACACCTCTGGATTTTAGTGCAATCTAGTTAACCCTTAAATACACAGGTAGTAAACTAAGAAACTGTAAAACTATAATGAGAAAATAGGTTTTAAAAAGCCCAATAAAATTAAACAGGTAGAAAAGCACTCAGCAGGTCACAATTCAGCAACTCACCGCAATTCACACAGGTATTTTCTGCAGGATTCCCAAATACCTCTACACTGAAAAACAAGTCACACACTTACTTTCGTTCGTACTTACGCTGCGGTCACACTCAGCTCGTTCACACTCGCAAACTAAGAGATTTAAAGAGTTTTTTGTTTTGTTTTTTTCCCCTTTTGCAGCAATGCAACCTACAGCTCAATGCACTTCCAAAGGCCTGGATGCCCAACCAGCTGCCCTTTATAAACCCTTAATTATGACCCCTCCCCCTTAATTAACCACTTGTGAGTATAGCTACACCTCTGGATTTTAGTGCAATCTAGTTAACCCTTAAATACACAGGTAGTAAACTAAGAAACTGTAAAGCTAAAATGAGAAAATAGGTTTTAAAAAACCCAATAAAATTAAACAGGTAGAAAAGCACTCAGCAGGTCACAATTCAGCAACTCACCGCAATTCACACAGGTATTTTCTGCAGGATTCCCAAATACCTCTACACTGAAAAACAAGTCACACACTTACTTTCGTTCGTACTTACGCTGCGGTCACACTCAGCTCGTTCACACTCGCAAACTAAGAGATTTAAAGAGTTGTTTTTTTTTTTTTCCCTTTTGCAGCAATGCACCCTACAGCTCATTGCAATTCCAAAGGCCTGGATGCCCAACCAGCTGCCCTTTATAAACCCTTAATTATGACCCCTCCCCCTTAATTAACCACTTGTGAGTATAGCTACTCCTTTGGATTTTAGTGCAATCTAGTTAACCCTTAAATACACAGGTAGTAAACTAAGAAACTGTAAAACTATAATGAGAAAATAGGTTTTAAAAAGCCCAATAAAATTAAATGGGTAGAAAAGCACTCAGCAGGTCACAATTCAGCAACTCACTGCAATTCACACAGGTATTTTCTGCAGGATTCCCAAATACCTCTACACTGAAAAACAAGTCACACACTTACTTTCGTTCGCACTTCTGCTGCGGTCACACTCAGCTCGTTCACACTCGCAAACTAAGAGATTTAAAGAGGTTTTTTTTTTTTTTTTTCCCCTTTTGCAGCAATGCACCCTACAGCTCAATGCACTTCCAAAGGCCTGGATGCCCAACCAGCTGCCCTTTATAAACCCTTAATTATGACCCCTCCCCCTTAATTAACCACTTGTGAGTATAGCTACACCTCTGGATTTTAGTGCAATCTAGTTAACCCTTAAATACACAGGTAGTAAAATAAGAAACTGTAAAACTATAATGAGAAAATAGGTTTTAAAAAGCCCAATAAAATTAAACAGGTAGAAAAGCACTCAGCAGGTCACAATTCAGCAACTCACCGCAATTCACACGGGTATTTTCTGCAGGATTCCCAAATACCTCTTCACTGAAAAACAAGTCACACATTTACTTTCGTTCGCACTTACGCTGCGGTCACACTCAGCTCGTTCACACTCGCAAACTAAGAGATTTAAAGAGTTGTTTTTTTTTTTTTCCCTTTTGCAGCAATGCACCCTACAGCTCAATGCACTTATAAAGGCCTGGATGCCCAACCAGCTGCCCTTTATAAACCTTTAATTATGACCCCTCCCTCTTAATTAACCCCTTGTGAGTATAGCTACACCTCTGCATTTTAGTGCAATCTAGTTAACCCTTAAATACACAGGTAGTAAACTAAGAAACTGTAAAACTATAATGAGAAAATAGGTTTTAAAAAGCCCAATAAAATTAAACAGGTAGAAAAGCAGTCAGCAGGTCACAATTCAGCAACTCACCGCAATTCACACAGGTATTTTCTGCAGGATTCCCAAATACCTCTACACTGAAAAACAAGTCACACACTTACTTTCGTTCGTACTTACGCTGCGGTCACACTCAGCTCGTTCACACTCAGCTCGTTCACACTCACAAGCTAAGAGATTTAAAGAGTTTTTTTTTGTTTTGTTTTTTTCCCCTTTTGCAGCAATGAACTCTACAGCTCAATGCACTTCCAAAGGCCTGGATGCAGAACCAGCGGCCCTTTATAAACCCTTAATTATGACCACTCCACCTTAATTAACCCCTTGTGAGAATAGCTACACCTCTGGATTTTAGTGCAATCCAGTTAACCCTTAAATACACAGGTAGTAAACTAAGAAACTGTAAAACTATAATGAGAAAATAGGTTTTAAAAAGCCCAATAAAATTAAACAGGTAGAAAAGCACTCAGCAGATCACAATTCAGCAACTCACCGCAATTCACACAGGTATTTTCTGCAGGATTCCCAAATACCTCTACACTGAAAAACAAGTCACACACTTACTTTCGTTCGCACTTATGCTGCGGTCACACTCAGCTCGTTCACACTCGCAAACTAAGAGATTTAAAGAGTTGTTTTTTTTTTTTGGTTTTTTTTTTCCCTTTTCCAGCAATGCACCCTACAGCTCAATGCACTTCCAAAGGCATGGATGCCCAACCAGCTGCCCTTTATAAACCCTTAATTATGACCCCTCCCCCTTAATTAACCCCTTGTGAGTATAGCTACATCTCTGGATTTTAGTGCAATCTAGTTAACCCTTAAATACACAGGTAGTACACTAAGAAACTGTAAAACTATAAAGAGAAAATAGGTTTTAAAAAGCCCAATAAAATTAAACAGGTAGAAAAGCACTCAGCAGGTCACAATTCAGCAACTCACCGCAATTCACACAGGTATTTTCTGAAGGATTCCCAAATACCTCTACACTGAAAAACAAGTCACACACTTACTTTCGTTCGCACTTACGCTGTGGTCACACTCAGCTCGTTCACACTCGCAAACTAAGAGATTTAAAGAGTTTTGTTTTTTTTTCCCTTTTGCAGCAATGCACCCTACAGCTCAATGCACTTCCAAAGGCCTGAATGCCAAACCAGCTGCCCTTTATAAACCCTTAATTATGACCCCTCCCCCTTAATTAACCACTTGTGAGTATAGCTACTCCTTTGGATTTTAGTGCAATCTAGTTAACCCTTAAATACACAGGTAGTAAACTAA
Organism: Phyllobates terribilis; assembly: GCF_046119375.1. Classification (NCBI taxonomy): domain Eukaryota; kingdom Metazoa; phylum Chordata; class Amphibia; order Anura; family Dendrobatidae; genus Phyllobates; species Phyllobates terribilis. The sequence goes on along the minus strand of NW_027362761.1, from coordinate 864,551,448 downwards.
GAAACTGTAAAACTATAATGAGAAAATAGGTTTTAAAAGCCCAATAAAATTAAACGGGTAGAAAAGCACTCAGCAGGTCACAATTCAGCAACTCACTGCAATTCACACAGGTATTTTCTGCAGGATTCCCAAATACCTCTACACTGAAAAACAAGTCACACACTTACTTTCCTTCGCACTTCTGCTGCGGTCACACTCAGCTCGTTCACACTCGCAAACTAAGAGATTTAAAGAGTTTGTTTTGTTTTTTTTTACCTCTTTTGCAGCAATGCACCCTACAGCTCAATGTACTTCCAAAGGCCTGGATGCCCAACCAGCTGCCCTTTATAAACCCTTAATTATGACCCCTCCCCATTAATTAACCACTTGTGAGTATAGCTACACCTCGGGATTTTAGTGCAATCTAGTTAACCCTTAAATACACAGGTAGTAAACTAAGAAACTGTAAAACTATAATGAGAAAATAGGTTTTAAAAAGCCCAATAAAATTAAACAGGTAGAAAAGCACTCAGCAGGTCACAATTCAGGAACTCACCGCAATTCACACGGGTATTTTCTGCAGGATTCCCAAATACCTCTTCACTGAAAAACAAGTCACACACTTACTTTCGTTCGCACTTACGCTGCGGTCACACTCAGCTCGTTCACACTCGGAAACTAAGAGATTTAAAGAGTTGTTTTGTTTTTTTTTCTCTTTTGCAGCAATGCACCCTACAGCTCAATGCACTTCCAAAGGCCTGGATGCCAAACCAGCTGCCCTTTATAAACCTTTATTTATGACCCCTCCCCCTTAATTAACCCCTTGTGAGTATAGCTACACCTCTGCATTTTAGTGCAATCTAGTTAACCCTTAAATACACAGGTAGTAAACTAAGAAACTGTGAAACTATAATGAGAAAATAGGTTTTAAAAAGCCCAATAAAATTAAACAGGTAGAAAAGCACTCAGCAGGTCACAATTCAGCAACTCACCGCAATTCACACAGGTATTTTCTGCAGGATTCCCAAATACCTCTACACTGAAAAACAAGTCACACACTTACTTTTGTTCGTACTTACGCTGCGGTCACACTCAGCTCGTTCACACTCGCAAGCTAAGAGATTTAAAGAGTTTTTTTTTGTTTTGTTTTTTTTCCCCTTTTGCAGCAATGAACTCTACAGCTCAATGCACTTCCAAAGGCCTGGATGTAGAACCAGCGGCCCTTTATAAACCCTTAATTATGACCACTCCACCTTAATTAACCCCTTGTGAGAATAGCTACACCTCTGGATTTTAGTGCAATCCAGTTAACCCTTAAATACACAGGTAGTAAACTAAGAAACTGTAAAACTATAATGAGAAAATAGGTTTTAAAAAGCCCAATAAAATTAAACAGGTAGAAATGCACTCAGCAGATCACAATTCAGCAATTCACCGCAATTCACACAGGTATTTTCTGCAGGATTCCCAAATACCTCTACACTGAAAAACAAGTCACACACTTACTTTCGTTCGCACTTATGCTGCGGTCACACTCAGCTCGTTCACACTCGCAAACTAAGAGATTTAAAGAGTTGTTTTGTTTTTTTTTCCCCTTTTGCAGCAATGCAACCTACAGCTCAATGCACTTCCAAAGGCCTGGATGCCCAACCAGCTGCCCTTTATAAACCCTTAATTATGACCCCTCCCCTTTAATTAAACACTTGTGAGTATAGCTACACCTCTGGATTTTAGTGCAATCTAGTTAACCCTTAAATACACAGGTAGTAAACTAAGAAACTGTAAAACTATAATGAGAAAATAGGTTTTAAAAAGCCCAATAAAATTAAACAGGTAGAAAAGCACTCAGCAGGTCACAATTCAGCAACTCACCGCAATTCACACAGGTATTTTCTGCAGGATTCCCAAATACCTCTACACTGAAAAACAAGTCACACACTTACTTTCGTTCGTACTTACGCTGCGGTCACACTCAGCTCGTTCACACTCGCAAACTAAGAGATTTAAAGAGTTTTTTGTTTTGTTTTTTTCCCCTTTTGCAGCAATGCAACCTACAGCTCAATGCACTTCCAAAGGCCTGGATGCCCAACCAGCTGCCCTTTATAAACCCTTAATTATGACCCCTCCCCCTTAATTAACCACTTGTGAGTATAGCTACACCTCTGGATTTTAGTGCAATCTAGTTAACCCTTAAATACACAGGTAGTAAACTAAGAAACTGTAAAGCTAAAATGAGAAAATAGGTTTTAAAAAACCCAATAAAATTAAACAGGTAGAAAAGCACTCAGCAGGTCACAATTCAGCAACTCACCGCAATTCACACAGGTATTTTCTGCAGGATTCCCAAATACCTCTACACTGAAAAACAAGTCACACACTTACTTTCGTTAGTACTTACGCTGCGGTCACACTCAGCTCGTTCACACTCGCAAACTAAGAGATTTAAAGAGTTGTTTTTTTTTTTTTCCCTTTTGCAGCAATGCACCCTACAGCTCATTGCAATTCCAAAGGCCTGGATGCCCAACCAGCTGCCCTTTATAAACCCTTAATTATGACCCCTCCCCCTTAATTAACCACTTGTGAGTATAGCTACTCCTTTGGATTTTAGTGCAATCTAGTTAACCCTTAAATACACAGGTAGTAAACTAAGAAACTGTAAAACTATAATGAGAAAATAGGTTTTAAAAAGCCCAATAAAATTAAATGGGTAGAAAAGCACTCAGCAGGTCACAATTCAGCAACTCACTGCAATTCACACAGGTATTTTCTGCAGGATTCCCAAATACCTCTACACTGAAAAACAAGTCACACACTTACTTTCGTTCTCACTTCTGCTGCGGTCACACTCAGCTCGTTCACACTCGCAAACTAAGAGATTTAAAGAGGTTTTTTTTTTTTTTTTCCCCTTTTGCAGCAATGCACCCTACAGCTCAATGCACTTCCAAAGGCCTGGATGCCCAACCAGCTGCCCTTTATAAACCCTTAATTATGACCCCTCCCCCTTAATTAACCACTTGTGAGTATAGCTACACCTCTGGATTTTAGTGCAATCTAGTTAACCCTTAAATACACAGGTAGTAAAATAAGAAACTGTAAAACTATAATGAGAAAATAGGTTTTAAAAAGCCCAATAAAATTAAACAGGTAGAAAAGCACTCAGCAGGTCACAATTCAGCAACTCACCGCAATTCACACGGGTATTTTCTGCAGGATTCCCAAATACCTCTTCACTGAAAAACAAGTCACACATTTACTTTCGTTCGCACTTACGCTGCGGTCACACTCAGCTCGTTCACACTCGCAAACTAAGAGATTTAAAGAGTTGTTTTTTTTTTTTTCCCTTTTGCAGCAATGCACCCTACAGCTCAATGCACTTATAAAGGCCTGGATGCCCAACCAGCTGCCCTTTATAAACCTTTAATTATGACCCCTCCCTCTTAATTAACCCCTTGTGAGTATAGCTACACCTCTGCATTTTAGTGCAATCTAGTTAACCCTTAAATACACAGGTAGTAAACTAAGAAACTGTAAAACTATAATGAGAAAATAGGTTTTAAAAAGCCCAATAAAATTAAACAGGTAGAAAAGCAGTCAGCAGGTCACAATTCAGCAACTCACCGCAATTCACACAGGTATTTTCTGCAGGATTCCCAAATACCTCTACACTGAAAAACAAGTCACACACTTACTTTCGTTCGTACTTACGCTGCGGTCACACTCAGCTCGTTCACACTCAGCTCGTTCACACTCACAAGCTAAGAGATTTAAAGAGTTTTTTTTTGTTTTGTTTTTTTCCCCTTTTGCAGCAATGAACTCTACAGCTCAATGCACTTCCAAAGGCCTGGATGCAGAACCAGCGGCCCTTTATAAACCCTTAATTATGACCACTCCACCTTAATTAACCCCTTGTGAGAATAGCTACACCTCTGGATTTTAGTGCAATCCAGTTAACCCTTAAATACACAGGTAGTAAACTAAGAAACTGTAAAACTATAATGAGAAAATAGGTTTTAAAAAGCCCAATAAAATTAAACAGGTAGAAAAGCACTCAGCAGATCACAATTCAGCAACTCACCGCAATTCACACAGGTATTTTCTGCAGGATTCCCAAATACCTCTACACTGAAAAACAAGTCACACACTTACTTTCGTTCGCACTTATGCTGCGGTCACACTCAGCTCGTTCACACTCGCAAACTAAGAGATTTAAAGAGTTGTTTTTTTTTTTTGGTTTTTTTTTTCCCTTTTCCAGCAATGCACCCTACAGCTCAATGCACTTCCAAAGGCATGGATGCCCAACCAGCTTCCCTTTATAAACCCTTAATTATGACCCCTCCCCCTTAATTAACCCCTTGTGAGTATAGCTACATCTCTGGATTTTAGTGCAATCTAGTTAACCCTTAAATACACAGGTAGTACACTAAGAAACTGTAAAACTATAAAGAGAAAATAGGTTTTAAAAAGCCCAATAAAATTAAACAGGTAGAAAAGCACTCAGCAGGTCACAATTCAGCAACTCACCGCAATTCACACAGGTATTTCCTGTAGGATTCCCAAATACCTCTACACTGAAAAACAAGTCACACACTTACTTTCGTTCGCACTTACGCAGCGGTCACACTCAGCTCGTTCACACTCGCAAACTAAGAGATTTAAAGAGTTTTTTTTTCCTTTTTGCAGCAATGCACCCTACAGCTCAATGCACTTCCAAAGGTCTGGATGCCCAACCAGCTGCCCTTTATAAACCCTTAATTATGACCCCTCCCCCTTAATTAACCACTTGTGAGTATAGCTACACCTCTGGATTTTAGTGTAATCCAGTTAACCCTTAAATACACAGGTAGTAAACCAAGAAACTGTAAAACTATAATGAGAAAATAGGTTTTAAAAAGCCCAATAAAATTAAACAGGTAGAAAAGCACTCAGCAGGTCACAATTCAGCAACTCACCACAATTCACACAGGTATTTTCTGCAGGATTCCCAAATACCTCTACACTGAAAAACAAGTCACACACTTACTTTCGTTTGCACTTACGCTGCTGTCACACTCAGCTCGTTCACACTCGCAAACTAAGATTTAAAGAGTTGTTTTTTCTTTTCCCTTTTGCAGCAATATACCCTACAGCTCAATGCACTTCCAAAGCCTGGATCCCCAACCAGCTGCCCTTTATAAACCCTTAATTATGATCCCTCCCCCTTAATTAACCCCTTGTGAGTATAGCTACACCTCTGGATTTTAGTGCAATCTAGTTAACCCTTAAATACACAGGTAGTAAACTAAGAAACTGTAAAACTATAATGAGAAAATAGGTTTTAAAAAGCCCAATAAAATTAAACAGGTAGAAAAGCACTCAGCAGGTCACAATTCAGCAACTCACCGCAATTCACACAGGTATTTTCTGCAGGATTCCCAAATACCTCTACACTGAAAAACAAGTCACACACTTACTTTCGTTTGCACTTACGCTGTGGTCACACTCAGCTCGTTCACACTCGCAAACTAAGAGATTTAAAGAGTTTTTTGTTTTGTTTTTTTCCCCTTTTGCAGCAATGAACTCTACAGCTCTATGCACTTCCAAAGGCCTGGATGCCCAACCCGCGGACCTTTATAAACCCTTAATTATGACCACTCCACCTTAATTAACCCCTTGTGAGTATAGCTACACCTCTGGATTTTAGTGTAATCCAGTTAACCCTTAAATACACAGGTAGTAAACTAAGAAACTGTAAAACTATAATGAGAAAATAGATTTTAAAAAGCCCAATAAAATTAAACAGGTAGAAAAGCACTCAGCAGGTCACAATTCAGCAACTCACCGCAATTCACACAGGTATTTTCTGAAGGATTCCCAAATACCTCTACACTGAAAAACAAGTCACACACTTACTTTCGTTCGCACTTACGCTGTGGTCACACTCAGCTCGTTCACACTCGCAAACTAAGAGATTTAAAGAGTTTTTTTTTTTTTTCCCTTTTGCAGCAATGCACCCTACAGCTCAATGCACTTACAAAGGCCTGAATGCCAAACCAGCTGCCCTTTATAAACCCTTAATTATGACCCCTCCCCCTTAATTAACCACTTGTGAGTATAGCTACTCCTTTGGATTTTAGTGCAATCTAGTTAACCCTTAAATACACAGGTAGTAAACTAAGAAACTGTAAAACTATAATGAGAAAATAGGTTTTTAAAAAGCCCAATAAAATTAAACGGGTAGAAAAGCACTCAGCAGGTCACAATTCAGCAACTCACTGCAATTCACACAGGTATTTTCTGCAGGATTCCCAAATACCTCTACACTGAAAAACAAGTCACACACTTACTTTCCTTCGCACTTCTGCTGCGGTCACACTCAGCTCGTTCACACTCGCAAACTAAGAGATTTAAAGAGTTTGTTTTGTTTTTTTTTACCTCTTTTGCAGCAATGCACCCTACAGCTCAATGCACTTCCAAAGGCCTGGATGCCCAACCAGCTGCCCTTTATAAACCCTTAATTATGACCCCTCCCCATTAATTAACCACTTGTGAGTATAGCTACACCTCGGGATTTTAGTGCAATCTAGTTAACCCTTAAATACACAGGTAGTAAACTAAGAAACTGTAAAACTATAATGAGAAAATAGGTTTTAAAAAGCCCAATAAAATTAAACAGGTAGAAAAGCACTCAGCAGGTCACAATTCAGGAACTCACCGCAATTCACACAGGTATTTTCTGCAGGATTCCCAAATACCTCTTCACTGAAAAACAAGTCACACACTTACTTTCGTTCGCACTTACGCTGCGGTCACACTCAGCTCGTTCACACTCGCAAACTAAGAGATTTAAAGAGTTGTTTTTTTTTTTTTTTCCCCTTTTGCAGCAATGCAACCTACAGCTCAATGCACTTCCAAAGGCCTGGATGCCCAACCAGCTGCCCTTTATAAACCCTTAATTATGACCCCTCCCCCTTAATTAAACACTTGTGAGTATAGCTACACCTCTGGATTTTAGTGCAATCTAGTTAACCCTTAAATACACAGGTAGTAAACTAAGAAACTGTAAAACTATAATGAGAAAATAGGTTTTAAAAAGCCCAATAAAATTAAACAGGTAGAAAAGCACTCAGCAGGTCACAATTCAGCAACTCACCGCAATTCACACAGGTATTTTCTGCAGGATTCCCAAATAACTCTACACTGAAAAACAAGTCACACACTTACTTTCGTTCGTACTTACGCTGCGGTCACACTCAGCTCGTTCACACTCGCAAACTAAGAGATTTAAAGAGTTTTTTGTTTTGTTTTTTTCCCCTTTTGCAGCAATGCAACCTACAGCTCAATGCACTTCCAAAGGCCTGGATGCCCAACCAGCTGCCCTTTATAAACCCTTAATTATGACCCCTCCCCCTTAATTAACCACTTGTGAGTATAGCTACACCTCTGGATTTTAGTGCAATCTAGTTAACCCTTAAATACACAGGTAGTAAACTAAGAAACTGTAAAGCTAAAATGAGAAAATAGGTTTTAAAAAACCCAATAAAATTAAACAGGTAGAAAAGCACTCAGCAGGTCACAATTCAGCAACTCACCGCAATTCACACAGGTATTTTCTGCAGGATTCCCAAATACCTCTACACTGAAAAACAAGTCACACACTTACTTTCGTTCGTACTTACGCTGCGGTCACACTCAGCTCGTTCACACTCGCAAACTAAGAGATTTAAAGAGTTTTTGTTTTTTTTTCCCTTTTGCAGCAATGCACCCTACAGCTCAATGCACTTCCAAAGGCCTGAATGCCAAACCAGCTGCCCTTTATAAACCCTTAATTATGACCCCTCCCCCTTAATTAACCACTTGTGAGTATAGCTACACCTCTGGATTTTAGTGCAATCTAGTTAACCCTTAAATACACAGGTAGTAAACTAAGAAACTGTAAAACTATAATGAGAAAATAGGTTTTAAAAAGCCCAATAAAATTAAACAGGTAGAAAAGCACTCAGCAGGTCACAATTCAGCAACTCACCGCAATTCACACGGGTATTTTCTGCAGGATTCCCAAATACCTCTTCACTGAAAAACAAGTCACACACTTACTTTCGTTCGCACTTACGCTGCGGTCACACTCAGCTCGTTCACACTCGCAAACTAAGAGATTTAAAGAGTTGTTTGTTTTTTTTTCCCTTTTGCAGCAATGCACCCTACAGCTCATTGCAATTCCAAAGGCCTGGATGCCCAACCAGCTGCCCTTTATAAACATTTAATTATGACCCCTACCCCTTAATTAATCCCTTGTGAGTATAGCTACACCTCTGCATTTTAGTGCAATCTAGTTAACCCTTAAATACACAGGTAGTAAACTAAGAAACTGTAAAACTATAATGAGAAAATAGGTTTTAAAAAGCCCAATAAAATTAAACAGGTAGAAAAGCAGTCAGCAGGTCACAATTCAGCAACTCACCGCAATTCACACAGGTATTTTCTGCAGGATTCCCAAATACTTCTACACTGAAAAACAAGTCACACACTTACTTTCGTTCGTACTTACGCTGCGGTCACACTCAGCTCGTTCACACTCGCAAGCTAAGAGATTTAAAGAGTTTTTTTTTGTTTTGTTTTTTTCCCCTTTTGCAGCAATGAACTCTACAGCTCAATGCACTTCCAAAGGCCTGGATGCAGAACCAGCGGCCCTTTATAAACCCTTAATTATGACCACTCCACCTTAATTAACCCCTTGTGAGAATGGCTACACCTCTGGATTTAAGTGCAATCCAGTTAACCCTTAAATACACAGGTAGTAAACTAAGAAACTGTAAAACTATAATGAGAAAATAGGTTTTAAAAAGCCCAATAAAATTAAACAGGTAGAAAAGCACTCAGCAGATCACAATTCAGCAACTCACCGCAATTCACACAGGTATTTTCTGCAGGATTCCCAAATACCTCTACACTGAAAAACAAGTCACACACTTACTTTCGTTCGTACTTACGATGCGGTCACACTCAGCTCGTTCACACTCGCAAACTAAGAGATTTAAAGAGTTTTTTGTTTTGTTTTTTTCCCCTTTTGCAGCAATGAACTCTACAGCTCAATGCACTTCCAAAGGCCTGGATGCCCAACCCGCGGCCCTTTATAAACCCTTAATTATGACCACTCCACCTTAATTAACCCCTTGTGAGTATAGCTACACCTCTGGATTTTAGTGTAATCCAGTTAACCCTTAAATACACAGGTAGTAAACTAAGAAACTGTAAAACTATAATGAGAAAATAGGTTTTAAAAAGCCCAATAAAATTAAACAGGTAGAAAAGCAATCAGCAGGTCACAATTCAGCAACTCACCGCAATTCACACAGGTATTTTTTGCAGGATTCCCAAATACCTCTACACTGAAAAACAAGTCACACACATACTTTCGTTAGCACTTACGCTGTGGTCACACTCAGCTCGTTCACACTCGCAAACTAAGAGATTTAAAGAGTTGTTTTTGTTTTTTTTTCCCTTTTGCAGCAATGCACCCTACAGCTCAATGCACTTCCAAAGGCCTGAATGCCAACCAGCTGCCCTTTATAAACCCTTAATTATGACCCCTCCCCCTTAATTAACCACTTGTGAGTATAGCTACTCCTTTGGATTTTAGTGCAATCTAGTTAACCCTTAAATACACAGGTAGTAAACTAAGAAACTGTAAAACTATAATGAGAAAATAGGTTTTAAAAAGCCCAATAAAATTAAACAGGTAGAAAAGCACTCAGCAGGTCACATTTCAGCAACTCACTGCAATTCACACAGGTATTTTCTGCAGGATTCCCAAATACCTCTACACTGAAAAACAAGTCACACACTTACTTTCGTTCGCACTTCTGCTGCGGTCACACTCAGCTCGTTCACACTCGCAAACTAAGAGATTTAAAGAGTTTTTTTTTTTTTTTTTTCCCTTTTGCAGCAATGCACCCTACAGCTCAATGCACTTCCAAAGGCCTGGATGCCCAACCAGCTGCCCTTTATAAACCCTTAATTATGACCCCTCCCCCTTAATTAACCACTTGTGTGTATAGCTACACCTCTGGATTTTAGTGCAATCTAGTTAACCCTTAAATACACAGGTAGTAAACTAAGAAACTGTAAAACTATAATGAGAAAATAGGTTTTGAAAAGCCCAATAAAATTAAACAGGTAGAAAAGCACTCAGCAGGTCACATTTCAGCAACTCACTGCAATTCACACAGGTATTTTCTGCAGGATTCCCAAATACCTCTACACTGAAAAACAAGTCACACACATATTTTCGTTAGCACTTACGCTGTGGTCACACTCAGCTCGTTCACACTCGCAAACTAAGAGATTTAAAGAGTTGTTTTTGTTTTTTTTTCCCTTTTGCAGCAATGCACCCTACAGCTCAATGCACTTCCAAAGGCCTGAATGCCAAACCAGCTGCCCTTTATAAACCCTTAATTATGACCCCTCCCCCTTAATTAACCACTTGTGAGTATAGCTACTCCTTTGGATTTTAGTGCAATCTAGTTAACCCTTAAATACACAGGTAGTAAACTAAGAAACTGTAAAACTATAATGAGAAAATAGGTTTTAAAAAGCCCAATAAAATTAAACAGGTAGAAAAGCACTCAGCAGGTCACATTTCAGCAACTCACTGCAATTCACACAGGTATATTCTGCAGGATTCCCAAATACCTCTACACTGAAAAACAAGTCACACACTTACTTTCGTTCGCACTTCTGCTGCGGTCACACTCAGCTCGTTCACACTCGCAAACTAAGAGATTTAAAGAGTTTTTTTTTTTTTTCCCTTTTGCAGCAATGCACCCTACAGCTCAATGCACTTCCAAAGGCCTGGATGCCCAACCAGCTGCCCTTTATAAACCCTTAATTATGACCCCTCCCCCTTAATTAACCACTTGTGTGTATAGCTACACCTCTGGATTTTAGTGCAATCTAGTTAACCCTTAAATACACAGGTAGTAAACTAAGAAACTGTAAAACTATAATGAGAAAATAGGTTTTAAAAAGCCCAATAAAATTAAACAGGTAGAAAAGCACTCAGCAGGTCACATTTCAGCAACTCACTGCAATTCACACAGGTATTTTCTGCAGGATTCCCAAATACCTCTACACTGAAAAACAAGTCACACACTTACTTTCGTTCGCACTTCTGCTGCGGTCACACTCAGCTCGTTCACACTCGCAAACTAAGAGATTTAAAGAGTTTTTTTTTTTTTTTTTCCCCTTTTGCAGCAATGCACCCTACAGCTCAATGCACTTCCAAAGGCCTGGATGCCCAACCAGCTGCCCTTTATAAACCCTTAATTATGACCCCTCCCCCTTAATTAACCACTTGTGTGTATAGCTACACCTCTGGATTTTAGTGCAATCTAGTTAACCCTTAAATACACAGGTAGTAAACTAAGAAACTGTAAAACTATAATGAGAAAATAGGTTTTAAAAAGCCCAATAAAATTAAAAAGGTAGAAAAGCACTCAGCAGGTCACAATTCAGCAACTCACCGCAATTCACATGGGTATTTTCTGCAGGATTCCCAAATACCTCTTCACTGAAAAACAAGTCACACACTTACTTTCGTTCGCACTTACGCTGCAGTCACACTCAGCTCGTTCACACTCGCAAACTAAGAGATTTAAAGAGTTTTTTTTTTTTTTTTCCCCCTTTTGCAGCAATGCACCCTACAGCTCAATGCACTTCCAAAGGCCTGGATGCCCAACCAGCTGCCCTTTATAAACCCTTAATTATGACCCCTCCCCCTTAATTAACCACTTGTGTGTATAGCTACACCTCTGGATTTTAGTGCAATCTAGTTAACCCTTAAATACACAGGTAGTAAACTAAGAAACTGTAAAACTATAATGAGAAAATAGGTTTTAAAAAGCCCAATAAAATTAAAAAGGTAGAAAAGCACTCAGCAGGTCACAATTCAGCAACTCACCGCAATTCACATGGGTATTTTCTGCAGGATTCCCAAATACCTCTTCACTGAAAAACAAGTCACACACTTACTTTCGTTCGCACTTACGCTGCGGTCACACTCAGCTCGTTCACATTCGCAAACTAAAAGATTTAAAGAGTTGTTTGTTTTTTTTTTCCCTTTTGCAGCAATGCACCCTACAGCTCAATGCACTTCCAAAGGCCTGGATGCCCAACCAGCTGCCCTTTATAAACATTTAATTATGACCCCTCCCCCTTAATTAACCCCTTGTGAGTATAGCTACACCTCTGCATTTTAGTGCAATCTAGTTAACCCTTAAATACACAGGTAGTAAACTAAGAAACTGTAAAACTATAATGAGAAAACAGGTTTTAAAAAGCCCAATAAAATTAAACAGGTAGAAAAGCAGTCAGCAGGTCACATTTCAGCAACTCACCGCAATTCACACAGGTATTTTCTGCAGGATTCCCAAATACCTCTACACTGAAAAACAAGTCACACACTTACTTTCGTTCGTACTTACGCTGCGATCACACTCAGTTCATTCACACTCGCAAGCTAAGAGATTTAAAGAGTTTTTTTTTTGTTTTGTTTTTTTCCCCTTTTGCAGCAATGAATTCTACAGCTCAATGCACTTCCAAAGGCCTGGATGCAGAACCAGCGGCCCTTTATAAACCCTTAATTATGACCACTCCACCTTAATTAACCCCTTGTGAGAATAGCTACACCTCTGGATTTTAGTGCAATCCAGTTAACCCTTAAATACACAGGTAGTAAACTAAGAAACTGTAAAACTATAATGAGAAAATAGGTTTTAAAAAGCCCAATAAAATTAAACAGGTAAAAAAGCACTCAGCAGATCACAATTCAGCAACTCACCGCAATTCACACAGGTATTTTCTGCAGGATTCCCAAATACCTCTACACTGAAAAACAAGTCACACACTTACTTTCGTTCGCACTTATGCTGCGGTCACACTCAGCTCGTTCACACTCGCAAACTAAGAGATTTAAAGAGTTGTTTTTTTGTTTTTTTCCCCTTTTGCAGCAATGCAACCTACAGCTCAATGCACTTCCAAAGGCCTGGATGCCCAACCAGCTGCCCTTTATAAACCCTTAATTATGACCCCTCCCCCTTAATTAAACACTTGTGAGTATAGCTACACCTCTGGATTTTAGTGCAATCTAGTTAACCCTTAAATACACAGGTAGTAAACTAAGAAACTGTAAAACTATAATGAGAAAATAGGTTTTAAAAAGCCCAATAAAATTAAACAGGTAGAAAAGCACTCAGCAGGTCACAATTCAGCAACTCACCGCAATTCACACAGGTATTTTCTGCAGGATTCCCAAATAACTCTACACTGAAAAACAAGTCACACACTTACTTTCGTTCGTACTTACGCTGCGGTCACACTCAGCTCGTTCACACTCGCAAACTAAGAGATTTAAAGAGTTTTTTGTTTTGTTTTTTTCCCCTTTTGCAGCAATGCAACCTACAGCTCAATGCACTTCCAAAGGCCTGGATGCCCAACCAGCTGCCCTTTATAAACCCTTAATTATGACCCCTCCCCCTTAATTAACCACTTGTGAGTATAGCTACACCTCTGGATTTTAGTGCAATCTAGTTAACCCTTAAATACACAGGTAGTAAACTAAGAAACTGTAAAGCTAAAATGAGAAAATAGGTTTTAAAAAACCCAATAAAATTAAACAGGTAGAAAAGCACTCAGCAGGTCACAATTCAGCAACTCACCGCAATTCACACAGGTATTTTCTGCAGGATTCCCAAATACCTCTACACTGAAAAACAAGTCACACACTTACTTTCGTTCGTACTTACGCTGCGGTCACACTCAGCTCGTTCACACTCGCAAACTAAGAGATTTAAAGAGTTTTTGTTTTTTTTTCCCTTTTGCAGCAATGCACCCTACAGCTCAATGCACTTCCAAAGGCCTGAATGCCAAACCAGCTGCCCTTTATAAACCCTTAATTATGACCCCTCCCCCTTAATTAACCACTTGTGAGTATAGCTACACCTCTGGATTTTAGTGCAATCTAGTTAACCCTTAAATACACAGGTAGTAAACTAAGAAACTGTAAAACTATAATGAGAAAATAGGTTTTAAAAAGCCCAATAAAATTAAACAGGTAGAAAAGCACTCAGCAGGTCACAATTCAGCAACTCACCGCAATTCACACGGGTATTTTCTGCAGGATTCCCAAATACCTCTTCACTGAAAAACAAGTCACACACTTACTTTCGTTCGCACTTACGCTGCGGTCACACTCAGCTCGTTCACACTCGCAAACTAAGAGATTTAAAGAGTTGTTTGTTTTTTTTTCCCTTTTGCAGCAATGCACCCTACAGCTCATTGCAATTCCAAAGGCCTGGATGCCCAACCAGCTGCCCTTTATAAACATTTAATTATGACCCCTCCCCCTTAATTAATCCCTTGTGAGTATAGCTACACCTCTGCATTTTAGTGCAATCTAGTTAACCCTTAAATACACAGGTAGTAAACTAAGAAACTGTAAAACTATAATGAGAAAATAGGTTTTAAAAAGCCCAATAAAATTAAACAGGTAGAAAAGCAGTCAGCAGGTCACAATTCAGCAACTCACCGCAATTCACACAGGTATTTTCTGCAGGATTCCCAAATACTTCTACACTGAAAAACAAGTCACACACTTACTTTCGTTCGTACTTACGCTGCGGTCACACTCAGCTCGTTCACACTCGCAAGCTAAGAGATTTAAAGAGTTTTTTTTTGTTTTGTTTTTTTCCCCTTTTGCAGCAATGAACTCTACAGCTCAATGCACTTCCAAAGGCCTGGATGCAGAACCAGCGGCCCTTTATAAACCCTTAATTATGACCACTCCACCTTAATTAACCCCTTGTGAGAATGGCTACACCTCTGGATTTAAGTGCAATCCAGTTAACCCTTAAATACACAGGTAGTAAACTAAGAAACTGTAAAACTATAATGAGAAAATAGGTTTTAAAAAGCCCAATAAAATTAAACAGGTAGAAAAGCACTCAGCAGATCACAATTCAGCAACTCACCGCAATTCACACAGGTATTTTCTGCAGGATTCCCAAATACCTCTACACTGAAAAACAAGTCACACACTTACTTTCGTTCGTACTTACGATGCGGTCACACTCAGCTCGTTCACACTCGCAAACTAAGAGATTTAAAGAGTTTTTTGTTTTGTTTTTTTCCCCTTTTGCAGCAATGAACTCTACAGCTCAATGCACTTCCAAAGGCCTGGATGCCCAACCCGCGGCCCTTTATAAACCCTTAATTATGACCACTCCACCTTAATTAACCCCTTGTGAGTATAGCTACACCTCTGGATTTTAGTGTAATCCAGTTAACCCTTAAATACACAGGTAGTAAACTAAGAAACTGTAAAACTATAATGAGAAAATAGGTTTTAAAAAGCCCAATAAAATTAAACAGGTAGAAAAGCAATCAGCAGGTCACAATTCAGCAACTCACCGCAATTCACACAGGTATTTTTTGCAGGATTCCCAAATACCTCTACACTGAAAAACAAGTCACACACATACTTTCGTTAGCACTTACGCTGTGGTCACACTCAGCTCGTTCACACTCGCAAACTAAGAGATTTAAAGAGTTGTTTTTGTTTTTTTTTCCCTTTTGCAGCAATGCACCCTACAGCTCAATGCACTTCCAAAGGCCTGAATGCCAACCAGCTGCCCTTTATAAACCCTTAATTATGACCCCTCCCCCTTAATTAACCACTTGTGAGTATAGCTACTCCTTTGGATTTTAGTGCAATCTAGTTAACCCTTAAATACACAGGTAGTAAACTAAGAAACTGTAAAACTATAATGAGAAAATAGGTTTTAAAAAGCCCAATAAAATTAAACAGGTAGAAAAGCACTCAGCAGGTCACATTTCAGCAACTCACTGCAATTCACACAGGTATTTTCTGCAGGATTCCCAAATACCTCTACACTGAAAAACAAGTCACACACTTACTTTCGTTCGCACTTCTGCTGCGGTCACACTCAGCTCGTTCACACTCGCAAACTAAGAGATTTAAAGAGTTTTTTTTTTTTTTTTTTCCCTTTTGCAGCAATGCACCCTACAGCTCAATGCACTTCCAAAGGCCTGGATGCCCAACCAGCTGCCCTTTATAAACCCTTAATTATGACCCCTCCCCCTTAATTAACCACTTGTGTGTATAGCTACACCTCTGGATTTTAGTGCAATCTAGTTAACCCTTAAATACACAGGTAGTAAACTAAGAAACTGTAAAACTATAATGAGAAAATAGGTTTTGAAAAGCCCAATAAAATTAAACAGGTAGAAAAGCACTCAGCAGGTCACATTTCAGCAACTCACTGCAATTCACACAGGTATTTTCTGCAGGATTCCCAAATACCTCTACACTGAAAAACAAGTCACACACATATTTTCGTTAGCACTTACGCTGTGGTCACACTCAGCTCGTTCACACTCGCAAACTAAGAGATTTAAAGAGTTGTTTTTGTTTTTTTTTCCCTTTTGCAGCAATGCACCCTACAGCTCAATGCACTTCCAAAGGCCTGAATGCCAAACCAGCTGCCCTTTATAAACCCTTAATTATGACCCCTCCCCCTTAATTAACCACTTGTGAGTATAGCTACTCCTTTGGATTTTAGTGCAATCTAGTTAACCCTTAAATACACAGGTAGTAAACTAAGAAACTGTAAAACTATAATGAGAAAATAGGTTTTAAAAAGCCCAATAAAATTAAACAGGTAGAAAAGCACTCAGCAGGTCACATTTCAGCAACTCACTGCAATTCACACAGGTATATTCTGCAGGATTCCCAAATACCTCTACACTGAAAAACAAGTCACACACTTACTTTCGTTCGCACTTCTGCTGCGGTCACACTCAGCTCGTTCACACTCGCAAACTAAGAGATTTAAAGAGTTTTTTTTTTTTTTCCCTTTTGCAGCAATGCACCCTACAGCTCAATGCACTTCCAAAGGCCTGGATGCCCAACCAGCTGCCCTTTATAAACCCTTAATTATGACCCCTCCCCCTTAATTAACCACTTGTGTGTATAGCTACACCTCTGGATTTTAGTGCAATCTAGTTAACCCTTAAATACACAGGTAGTAAACTAAGAAACTGTAAAACTATAATGAGAAAATAGGTTTTAAAAAGCCCAATAAAATTAAACAGGTAGAAAAGCACTCAGCAGGTCACATTTCAGCAACTCACTGCAATTCACACAGGTATTTTCTGCAGGATTCCCAAATACCTCTACACTGAAAAACAAGTCACACACTTACTTTCGTTCGCACTTCTGCTGCGGTCACACTCAGCTCGTTCACACTCGCAAACTAAGAGATTTAAAGAGTTTTTTTTTTTTTTTTCCCCCTTTTGCAGCAATGCACCCTACAGCTCAATGCACTTCCAAAGGCCTGGATGCCCAACCAGCTGCCCTTTATAAACCCTTAATTATGACCCCTCCCCCTTAATTAACCACTTGTGTGTATAGCTACACCTCTGGATTTTAGTGCAATCTAGTTAACCCTTAAATACACAGGTAGTAAACTAAGAAACTGTAAAACTATAATGAGAAAATAGGTTTTAAAAAGCCCAATAAAATTAAAAAGGTAGAAAAGCACTCAGCAGGTCACAATTCAGCAACTCACCGCAATTCACATGGGTATTTTCTGCAGGATTCCCAAATACCTCTTCACTGAAAAACAAGTCACACACTTACTTTCGTTCGCACTTACGCTGCGGTCACACTCAGCTCGTTCACATTCGCAAACTAAAAGATTTAAAGAGTTGTTTGTTTTTTTTTTCCCTTTTGCAGCAATGCACCCTACAGCTCAATGCACTTCCAAAGGCCTGGATGCCCAACCAGCTGCCCTTTATAAACATTTAATTATGACCCCTCCCCCTTAATTAACCCCTTGTGAGTATAGCTACACCTCTGCATTTTAGTGCAATCTAGTTAACCCTTAAATACACAGGTAGTAAACTAAGAAACTGTAAAACTATAATGAGAAAACAGGTTTTAAAAAGCCCAATAAAATTAAACAGGTAGAAAAGCAGTCAGCAGGTCACATTTCAGCAACTCACCGCAATTCACACAGGTATTTTCTGCAGGATTCCCAAATACCTCTACACTGAAAAACAAGTCACACACTTACTTTCGTTCGTACTTACGCTGCGGTCACACTCAGTTCATTCACACTCGCAAGCTAAGAGATTTAAAGAGTTTTTTTTTTGTTTTGTTTTTTTCCCCTTTTGCAGCAATGAATTCTACAGCTCAATGCACTTCCAAAGGCCTGGATGCAGAACCAGCGGCCCTTTATAAACCCTTAATTATGACCACTCCACCTTAATTAACCCCTTGTGAGAATAGCTACACCTCTGGATTTTAGTGCAATCCAGTTAACCCTTAAATACACAGGTAGTAAACTAAGAAACTGTAAAACTATAATGAGAAAATAGGTTTTAAAAAGCCCAATAAAATTAAACAGGTAAAAAAGCACTCAGCAGATCACAATTCAGCAACTCACCGCAATTCACACAGGTATTTTCTGCAGGATTCCCAAATACCTCTACACTGAAAAACAAGTCACACACTTACTTTCGTTCGCACTTATGCTGCGGTCACACTCAGCTCGTTCACACTCGCAAACTAAGAGATTTAAAGAGTTGTTTTTTTGTTTTTTTCCCCTTTTGCAGCAATGCAACCTACAGCTCAATGCACTTCCAAAGGCCTGGATGCCCAACCAGCGGCCCTTTATAAACCCTTAATTATGACCCCTCCACCTTAATTAACCCCTTGTGAGTATAGCTACACCTCTGCATTTTAGTGCAATCTAGCTAACCCTTAAATACACAGGTAGTAAACTAAGAAACTGTAAAACTATAATGAGAAAATAGGTTTTAAAAAGCCCAATAAAATTAAACAGGTAGAAAAGCACTCAGCAGGTCACAATTCAGCAACTCACCGCAATTCACACAGGTATTTTCTGCAGGATTCCCAAATACCTCTACACTGAAAAACAAGTCACACACTTACTTTTGTTCATACTTACGCTGCGGTCACACTCAGCTCGTTCACACTCGCAAGCTAAGAGATTTAAAGAGTTTTTTTTTGTTTTGTTTTTTTCCCCTTTTGCAGCAATGAACTCTACAGCTCAATGCACTTCCAAAGGCCTGGATGCAGAACCAGCGGCCCTTAATAAACCCTTAATTATGACCACTCCACCTTAATTAACCCCTTGTGAGAATAGCTACACCTCTGGATTTTAGTGCAATCCAGTTAACCCTTAAATACACAGGTAGTAAACTAAGAAACTGTAAAACTATAATGAGAAAATAGGTTTTAAAAAGCCCAATAAAATTAAACAGGTAGAAAAGCACTCAGCAGATCACAATTCAGCAACTCACCGCAATTCACACAGGTATTTTCTGCAGGATTCTCAAATACCTCTACACTGAAAAACAAGTCACACACTTACTTTCGTTCGCACTTATGCTACGGTCACAATCAGCTCGTTCACACTCGCAAACTAAGAGATTTAAAGAGTTGTTTTTTTTTTTTTTTCCCCTTTTGCAGCAATGAACTGTACAGCTCAATGCACTTCCAAAGGCCTGGATGCCCAACCAGCGGCCCTTTATAAACCCTTAATTATGACCCCTCCACCTTCATTAATCCCTTGTGAGTATAGCTACACCTCTGCATTTTAGTGCAATCTAGTTAACCCTTAAATACACAGGTAGTAAACTAAGAAACTGTAAAACTATAATGAGAAAATAGGTTTTAAAAAGCCCAATAAAATTAAACAGGTAGAAAAGCACTCAGCAGGTCACAATTCAGCAACTCACCGCAATTCACACAGGTATTTTCTGCAGAATTCCCAAATACCTCTACACTGAAAAACAAGTCACACACTTACTTTCGTTCGTACTTACGCTGCGGTCACACTCAGCTCGTTCACACTCGCAAACTAAGAGATTTAAAGAGTTTTTTGTTTTGTTTTTTTCCCCTTTTGCAGCAATGCAACCTACAGCTCAATGCACTTCCAAAGGCCTGGATGTCCAACCAGCTGCCCTTTATAAACCCTTAATTATGACCCCTCCCCCTTAATTAACCACTTGTGAGTATAGCTACACCTCTGGATTTTAGTGCAATCTAGTTAACCCTTAAATACACAGGTAGTAAACTAAGAAACTGTAAAACTATAATGAGAAAATAGGTTTTAAAAAGCCCAATAAAATTAAACAGGTAGAAAAGCACTCAGCAGGTCACAATTCAGCAACTCACCGCAATTCACACAGGTATTTTCTGCAGGATTCCCAAATACCTCTACACTGAAAAGCAAGTCACACACTTACTTTCGTTCGTACTTACGCTGCGGTCACACTCAGCACGGTCACACTCGCAAACTAAGAGATTTAAAGAGTTTTTTGTTTTGTTTTTTTCCCCTTTTGCAGCAATGAACTCTACAGCTCAATGCACTTCCAAAGCCCTGGATGCCCAACCCGCGGCCCTTTATAAACCCTTAATTATGACCACTCCACCTTAATTAACCCCTTGTGAGTATAGCTACACCTCTGGATTTTAGTGTAATCCAGTTAACCCTTAAATACACAGGTAGTAAACTAAGAAACTGTAAAACTATAATGAGAAAATAGGTTTTAAAAAGCCCAATAAAATTAAACAGGTAGAAAAGCAGTCAGCAGGTCACAATTCAGCAACTCACCGCAATTCACACAGGTATTTTCTGCAGGATTCCCAAATACCTCTACACTGAAAAACAAGTCACACACTTACTTTCGTTCGTACTTACGCTGCGGTCACACTCAGCTCGTTCACACTCGCAAGCTAAGAGATTTAAAGAGTTTTTTTTTGTTTTGTTTTTTTCCCCTTTTGCAGCAATGAACTGTACAGCTCAATGCACTTCCAAAGGCCTGGATGCAGAACCAGCGGCCCTTTATAAACCCTTAATTATGACCACTCCACCTTAATTAACCTCTTGTGAGAATAGCTACACCTCTGGATTTTAGTGCAATCCAGTTAACCCTTAAATACACAGGTAGTAAACTAAGAAACTGTAAAACTATAATGAGAAAATAGGTTTTAAAAAGCCCAATAAAATTAAACAGGTAGAAAAGCATTCAGCAGATCACAATTCAGCGACTCACCGCAATTCACACAGGTATTTTCTGCAGTATTCCCAAATACCTTTACACGGAAAAACAAGTCACACACTTACTTTCGTTCGCACTTATGCTGCGGTCACACTCAGCTCGTTCACACTCGCAAACTAAGAGATTTAAAGAGTTGGTTTTTTTTTTTTTTCCCCTTTTGCAGCAATGCAACCTACAGCTCAATGCACTTACAAAGGCCTGGATGCCCAACCAGCGGCCCTTTATAAACCCTTAATTATGACCCCTCCACCTTAATTAACCCCTTGTGAGTATAGCTACACCTCTGCATTTTAGTGCAATCTAGTTAACCCTTAAATACACAGGTAGTAAACTAAGAAACTGTAAAACTATAATGAGAAAATAGGTTTTAAAAAGCCCAATAAAATTAAACAGGTAGAAAAGCACTCAGCAGGTCACAATTCAGCAACTCACCGCAATTCACACAGGTATTTTCTGCAGGATTCCCAAATACCTCTACACTGAAAAACAAGTCACACACTTACTTTCGTTCGTACTTACGCTGCGGTCACACTCAGCTCGTTCACACTCGCAAGCTAAGAGATTTAAAGAGTTTTTTTTTGTTTTGTTTTTTTCCCCTTTTGCAGCAATGAACTCTACAGCTCATTGCACTTCCAAAGGCCTGGATGCAGAAAAAGCGGCCCTTTATAAACCCTTAATTATGACCACTCCACCTTAATTAACCCCTTGTGAGAATAGCTACACCTCTGGATTTTAGTGCAATCCAGTTAACCCTTAAATGCACAGGTAGTAAACTAAGAAACTGTAAAACTATAATGAGAAAATAGGTTTTAAAAAGCCCAATAAAATTAAACAGGTAGAAAAGCACTCAGCAGATCACAATTCAGCAACTCACCGCAATTCACACAGGTATTTTCTGCAGGATTCCCAAATACCTCTACACTGAAAAACAAGTCACACACTTACTTTCGTTCGTACTTACGCTGCGGTCACACTCAGCTCGTTCACACTCGCAAACTAAGAGATTTAAAGAGTTTTCTGTTTTGTTTTTTTCCCCTTTTGCAGCAATGAACTGTACAGCTCAATGCACTTCCAAAGGCCTGGATGCCCAACCAGCGGCCCTTTATAAACCCTTAATTATGACCCCTCCCCCTTAATTAACCACTTGTGAGTATAGCTACACCTCTGGATTTTAGTGCAATCTAGTTAACCCTTAAATACACAGGTAGTAAACTAAGAAACTGTAAAACTATAATGAGAAAATAGGTTTTAAACAGCCCAATAAAATTAAACAGGTAGAAAAGCACTCAGCAGGTCACAATTCAGCAACTCACCGCAATTCACACAGGTATTTTCTGCAGGATTCCCAAATACCTCTACACTGAAAAACAAGTCACACACTTACTTTCGTTCGTACTTACGCTGCGGTCACACTCAGCTCGGTCACACTCGCAAACTAAGAGATTTAAAGAGTTTTTTGTTATGTTTTTTTCCCCTTTTGCAGCAATGAACTCTACAGCTCAATGCACTTCCAAAGCCCTGGATGCCCAACCCGCGGCCCTTTATAAACCCTTAATTATGACCACTCCACCTTAATTAACCCCTTGTGAGTATAGCTACACCTCTGGATTTTAGTGTAATCCAGTTAACCCTTAAATACACAGGTAGTAAACTAAGAAACTGTAAAACTATAATGAGAAAATAGGTTTTAAAAAGCCCAATAAAATTAAACAGGTAGAAAAGCAGTCAGCAGGTCACAATTCAGCAACTCACCGCAATTCACACAGGTATTTTCTGCAGGATTCCCAAATACCTCTACACTGAAAAACAAGTCACACACTTACTTTCGTTCGTACTTACGCTGCGGTCACACTCAGCTCGTTCACACTCGCAAGCTAAGAGATTTAAAGAGTTTTTTTTTGTTTTGTTTTTTTCCCCTTTTGCAGCAATGAACTGTACAGCTCAATGCACTTCCAAAGGCCTGGATGCAGAACCAGCGGCCCTTTATAAACCCTTAATTATGACCACTCCACCTTAATTAACCTCTTGTGAGAATAGCTACACCTCTGGATTTTAGTGCAATCCAGTTAACCCTTAAATACACAGGTAGTAAACTAAGAAACTGTAAAACTATAATGAGAAAATAGGTTTTAAAAAGCCCAATAAAATTAAACAGGTAGAAAAGCATTCAGCAGATCACAATTCAGCGACTCACCGCAATTCACACAGGTATTTTCTGCAGGATTCCCAAATACCTCTACACGGAAAAACAAGTCACACACTTACTTTCGTTCGCACTTATGCTGCGGTCACACTCAGCTCGTTCACACTCGCAAACTAAGAGATTTAAAGAGTTGTTTTGTTTTTTTTTTCACCTTTTGCAGCAATGCAACCTACAGCTCAATGCACTTCCAAAGGCCTGGATGCCCAACCAGCGGCCCTTTATAAACCCTTAATTATGACCCCTCCACCTTAATTAACCCCTTGTGAGTATAGCTACACCTCTGCATTTTAGTGCAATCTAGTTAACCCTTAAATACACAGGTAGTAAACTAAGAAACTGTAAAACTATAATGAGAAAATAGGTTTTAAAAAGCCCAATAAAATTAAACAGGTAGAAAAGCACTCAGCAGGTCACAATTCAGCAACTCACCGCAATTCACACAGGTATTTTCTGCAGGATTCCCAAATACCTCTACACTGAAAAACAAGTCACACACTTACTTTCGTTCGTACTTACGCTGCGGTCACACTCAGCTCGTTCACACTCGCAAGCTAAGAGATTTAAAGAGTTTTTTTTTGTTTTGTTTTTTTCCCCTTTTGCAGCAATGAACTCTACAGCTCATTGCACTTCCAAAGGCCTGGATGCAGAAAAAGCGGCCCTTTATAAACCCTTAATTATGACCACTCCACCTTAATTAACCCCTTGTGAGAATAGCTACACCTCTGGATTTTAGTGCAATCCAGTTAACCCTTAAATACACAGGTAGTAAACTAAGAAACTGTAAAACTATAATGAGAAAATAGGTTTTAAAAAGCCCAATAAAATTAAACAGGTAGAAAAGCACTCAGCAGATCACAATTCAGCAACTCACCGCAATTCACACAGGTATTTTCTGCAGGATTCCCAAATACCTCTACACTGAAAAACAAGTCACACACTTACTTTCGTTCGCACTTATGGTGCGGTCACACTCAGCTCGTTCACACTCGAAAACTAAGAGATTTAAAGAGTTGTTTTTGTTTTTTTTTCCCCTTTTGCAGCAATGTAACCTACAGCTCAATGCACTTCCAAAGGCCTGGATGCCCAACCAGCTGCCCTTTATAAACCCTTAATTATGACCCCTCCCCCTTAATTAACCACTTGTGAGTATAGCTACACCTCTGGATTTTAGTGCAATCTAGTTAACCCTTAAATACACAGGTAGTAAACTAAGAAACTGTAAAACTATAATGAGAAAATAGGTTTTAAAAAGCCCAATAAAATTAAACAGGTAGAAAAGCACTCAGCAGGTCACAATTCAGCAACTCACCGCAATTCACACAGGTATTTTCTGCAGGATTCCCAAATACCTCTACACTGAAAAACAAGTCACACACTTACTTTCGTTCGTACTTACGCTGCGGTCACACTCAGCTCGTTCACACTCGCAAACTAAGAGATTTAAAGAGTTTTCTGTTTTGTTTTTTTCCCCTTTTGCAGCAATGAACTGTACAGCTCAATGCACTTCCAAAGGCCTGGATGCCCAACCAGCAGCCCTTTATAAACCCTTAATTATGACCCCTCCACCTTAATTAACCCCTTGTGAGTATAGCTACACCTCTGCATTTTAGTGCAATCTAGTTAACCCTTAAATACACAGGTAGTAAACTAAGAAACTGTAAAACTATAATGAGAAAATAGGTTTTAAAAAGCCCAATAAAATTAAACAGGTAGAAAAGCACTCAGCAGGTCACAATTCAGCAACTCACCGCAATTCACACAGCTATTTTCTGCAGGATTCCCAAATACCTCTACACTGAAAAACAAGTCACACACTTACTTTCGTTCGTACTTACGCTGCGGTCACACTCAGCTCGTTCACACTCGCAAGCTAAGAGATTTAAAGAGTTTTTTTTGTTTTGTTTTTTTCCCCTTTTGCAGCAATGAACTCTACAGCTCAATGCACTTCCAAAGGCCTGGATGCAGAACCAGCGGCCCTTTATAAACCCTTAATTATGACCACTCCACCTTAATTAACCCCTTGTGAGAATAGCTACACCTCTGGATTTTAGTGCAATCCAGTTAACCCTTAAATACACAGGTAGTAAACTAAGAAACTGTAAAACTATAATGAGAAAATAGGTTTTAAAAAGCCCAATAAAATTAAACAGGTAGAAAAGCACTCAGCAGGTCACAATTCAGCAACTCACCACAATTCACACAGGTATTTTTTGCAGGATTCACAAATACTTCTACACTGAAAAACAAGTCACACACTTACTTTCGTTCGCACTTACGCTGTGGTCACACTCAGCTCGTTCACACTCGCAAACTAAGAGATTTAAAGAGTTTTTGTTTTTTTTCCCTTTTGCAGCAATGCACCCTACAGCTCAATGCACTTCCAAAGGCCTGGATGCCCAACCAGCTGCCCTTTATAAACCCTTAATTATGACCCCTCCCCCTTAATTAACCACTTGTGAGTATAGCTACACCTCTGGATTTTAGTGCAATCTAGTTAACCCTTAAATACACAGGTAGTAAACTAAGAAACTGTAAAACTATAATGAGAAAATAGGTTTTAAAAAGCCCAATAAAATTAAACAGGTAGAAAAGCACTCAGCAGGTCACAATTCAGCAACTCACCGCAATTCACACGGGTATTTTCTGCAGGATTCCCAAATACCTCTTCACTGAAAAACAAGTCACACACTTACTTTCGTTCGCACTTACGCTGCGGTCACACTCAGCTCGTTCACACTCGCAAACTAAGAGATTTAAAGAGTTGTTTTTTGGTTTTTTTTCCCTTTTGCAGCAATGCACCCTACAGCTCAATGCACTTCCAAAGGCCTGGATGCCCAACCAGCTGCCCTTTATAAACATTTAATTATGACCCCTCCCCCTTAATTAACCCCTTGTGAGTATAGCTACACCTCTGCATTTTAGTGCAATCTAGTTAACCCTTAAATACACAGGTAGTAAACTAAGAAACTGTAAAACTATAATGAGAAAATAGGTTTTAAAAAGCCCAATAAAATTAAACAGGTAGAAAAGCACTAAGCAGGTCACAATTCAGCAACTCACCGCAATTCACACAGGTATTTTCTGCAGGATTCCCAAATACCTCTACACTGAAAAACAAGTCACACACTTACTTTCGTTCGTACTTACGCTGCGGTCACACTCAGCTCATTCACACTCGCAAACTAAGAGATTTAAAGAGTTTTTTGTTTTGTTTTTTTCCCCTTTTGCAGCAATGCAACCTACAGCTCAATGCACTTCCAAAGGCCTGGATGCCCAACCAGCTGCCCTTTATAAACCCTTAATTATGACCCCTCCCCCTTAATTAACCACTTGTGAGTATAGCTACACCTCTGGATTTTAGTGCAATCTAGTTAACCCTTAAATACACAGGTAGTAAACTAAGAAACTGTAAAACTATAATGAGAAAATAGGTTTTAAAAAGCCCAATAAAATTAAACAGGTAGAAAAGCACTCAGCAGGTCACAATTCAGCAACTCACAGCAATTCACACAGGTATTTTCTGCAGGATTCCCAAATACCTCTACACTGAAAAACAAGTCACACACTTACTTTCGTTCGTACTTACGCTGCGGTCACACTCAGCTCGGTCACACTCGCAAACTAAGAGATTTAAAGAGTTTTTTGTTTTGTTTTTTTCCCCTTTTGCAGCAATGAACTCTACAGCTCAATGCACTTCCAAAGCCCTGGATGCCCAACCAGCGGCCCTTTATAAACCCTTAATTATGACCACTCCACCTTAATTAACCCCTTGTGAGTATAGCTACACCTCTGGATTTTAGTGTAATCCAGTTAACCCTTAAATACACAGGTAGTAAACTAAGAAACTGTAAAACTATAATGAGAATATAGGTTTTAAAAAGCCCAATAAAATTAAACAGGTAGAAAAGCAGTCAGCAGGTCACAATTCAGCAACTCACCGCAATTCACACAGGTATTTTCTGCAGGATTCCCAAATACCTCTACACTGAAAAACAAGTCACACACTTACTTTCGTTCGTACTTACGCTGCGGTCACACTCAGCTCGTTCACACTCGCAAGCTAAGAGATTTAAAGAGTTTTTTTTTGTTTTGTTTTTTTCCCCTTTTGCAGCAATGAACTGTACAGCTCAATGCACTTCCAAAGGCCTGGATGCAGAACCAGCGGCCCTTTATAAACCCTTAATTATGACCACTCCACCTTAATTAACCTCTTGTGAGAATAGCTACACCTCTGGATTTTAGTGCAATCCAGTTAACCCTTAAATACACAGGTAGTAAACTAAGAAACTGTAAAACTATAATGAGAAAATAGGTTTTAAACAGCCCAATAAAATTAAACAGGTAGAAAAGCATTCAGCAGATCACAATTCAGCAACTCACCGCAATTCACACAGGTATTTTCTGCAGGATTCCCAAATACCTCTACACGGAAAAACAAGTCACACACTTACTTTCGTTCGCACTTATGCTGCGGTCACACTCAGCTCGTTCACACTCGCAAACTAAGAGATTTAAAGAGTTGTTTTGGTTTTTTTTTCCCCTTTTGCAGCAATGCAACCTACAGCTCAATGCACTTCCAAAGGCCTGGATGCCCAACCAGCGGCCCTTTATAAACCCTTATTTATGACCCCTCCACCTTAATTAACCCCTTGTGAGTATAGCTACACCTCTGCATTTTAGTGCAATCTAGTTAACCCTTAAATACACAGGTAGTAAACTAAGAAACTGTAAAACTATAATGAGAAAATAGGTTTTAAAAAGCCCAATAAAATTAAACAGGTAGAAAAGCACTCAGCAGGTCACAATTCAGCAACTCACCGCAATTCACACAGGTATTTTCTGCAGGATTCCCAAATACCTCTACACTGAAAAACAAGTCACACACTTACTTTCGTTCGTACTTACGCTGCGGTCACACTCAGCTCGTTCACACTCGCAAGCTAAGAGATTTAAAGAGTTTTTTTTTGTTTTGTTTTTTTCCCCTTTTGCAGCAATGAACTCTACAGCTCATTGCACTTCCAAAGGCCTGGATGCAGAACCAGCGGCCCTTTATAAACCCTTAATTATGACCACTCCACCTTAATTAATCCCTTGTGAGAATAGCTACACCTCTGGATTTTAGTGCAATCCAGTTAACCCTTAAATACACAGGTAGTAAACTAAGAAACTGTAAAACTATAATGAGAAAATAGGTTTTAAAAAGCCCAATAAAATTAAACAGGTAGAAAAGCACTCAGCAGATCACAATTCAGCAACTCACCGCAATTCACACAGGTATTTTCTGCAGGATTCCCAAATACCTCTACACTGAAAAACAAGTCACACACTTACTTTCGTTCGCACTTATGCTGCGGTCACACTCAGCTCGTTCACACTCGCAAACTAAGAGATTTAAAGAGTTGTTTTGTTTTTTTTTTCCCCTTTTGCAGCAATGTAACCTACAGCTCAATGCACTTCCAAAGGCCTGGATGCCCAACCAGCTGCCCTTTATAAACCCTTAATTATGACCCCTCCCCCTTAATTAACCACTTGTGAGTATAGCTACACCTCTGGATTTTAGTGCAATCTAGTTAACCCTTAAATACACATGTAGTAAACTAAGAAACTGTAAAACTATAATGAGAAAATAGGTTTTAAAAAGCCCA
This sequence comes from Phyllobates terribilis, assembly GCF_046119375.1. Classification (NCBI taxonomy): domain Eukaryota; kingdom Metazoa; phylum Chordata; class Amphibia; order Anura; family Dendrobatidae; genus Phyllobates; species Phyllobates terribilis. Next base: position 864,522,477 of record NW_027362761.1, on the reverse strand, counting down.
ATAAAATTAAACAGGTAGAAAAGCACTCAGCAGGTCACAATTCAGCAACTCACCGCAATTCACACAGGTATTTTCTGCAGGATTCCCAAATACCTCTACACTGAAAAACAAGTCACACACTTACTTTCGTTCGTACTTACGCTGCAGTCACACTCAGCTCGTTCACACTCGCAAACTAAGAGATTTAAAGAGTTTTCTGTTTTGTTTTTTTCCCCTTTTGCAGCAATGAACTGTACAGCTCAATGCACTTCCAAAGGCCTGGATGCCCAACCAGCGGCCCTTTATAAACCCTTAATTATGACCCCTCCACCTTAATTAACCCCTTGTGAGTATAGCTAAACCTCTGCATTTTAGTGCAATCTAGTTAACCCTTAAATACACAGGTAGTAAACTAAGAAACTGTAAAACTATAATGAGAAAATAGGTTTTAAAAAGCCCAATAAAATTAAACAGGTAGAAAAGCACTCAGCAGGTCACAATTCAGCAACTCACCGCAATTCACACAGGTATTTTCTGCAGGATTCCCAAATACCTCTACACTGAAAAACAAGTCACACACTTACTTTCGTTCGTACTTACGCTGCGGTCACACTCAGCTCGTTCACACTCGCAAGCTAAGAGATTTAAAGAGTTTTTTTTTGTTTTGTTTTTTTCCCCTTTTGCAGCAATGAACTCTACAGCTCAATGCACTTCCAAAGGCCTGGATGCAGAACCAGCGGCCCTTTATAAACCCTTAATTATGACCACTCCACCTTAATTAACCCCTTGTGAGAATAGCTACACCTCTGGATTTTAGTGCAATCCAGTTAACCCTTAAATACACAGGTAGTAAACTAAGAAACTGTAAAACTATAATGAGAAAATAGGTTTTAAAATGCCCAATAAAATTAAACAGGTAGAAAAGCACTCAGCAGGTCACAATTCAGCAACTCACCGCAATTCACACAGGTATTTTTTGCAGGATTCCCAAATACTTCTACACTGAAAAACAAGTCACACACTTACTTTCGTTCGCACTTACGCTGTGGTCACACTCAGCTCGTTCACACTCGCAAACTAAGAGATTTAAAGAGTTTTTGTTTTTTTTCCCTTTTGCAGCAATGCACCCTACAGCTCAATGCACTTCCAAAGGCCTGAATGCCAAACCAGCTGCCCTTTATAAACCCTTAATTATGACCCCTCCCCCTTAATTAACCACTTGTGAGTATAGCTACTCCTTTGGATTTTAGTGCAATCTAGTTAACCCTTAAATACACAGGTAGTAAACTAAGAAACTGTAAAACTATAATGAGAAAATAGGTTTTAAAAAGCCCAATAAACTTAAACGGGTAGAAAAGCACTCAGCAGGTCACAATTCAGCAACTCACTGCAATTCACACAGGTATTTTCTGCAGGATTCCCAAATACCTCTACACTGAAAAACAAGTCACACACTTACTTTCGTTCGCACTTCTGCTGCGGTCACACTCAGCTCGCTCACACTCGCAAACTAAGAGATTTAAAGAGTTTTTTTTTTTTTTTTTCCCCCTTTTGCAGCAATGCACCCTACAGCTCAATGCACTTCCAAAGGCCTGGATGCCCAACCAGCTGCCCTTTATAAACCCTTAATTATGACCCCTCCCCCTTAATTAACCACTTGTGAGTATAGCTACACCTCTGGATTTTAGTGCAATCTAGTTAACCCTTAAATACACAGGTAGTAAACTAAGAAACTGTAAAACTATAATGAGAAAATAGGTTTTAAAAAGCCCAATAAAATTAAACAGGTAGAAAAGCACTCAGCAGGTCACAATTCAGCAACTCACCGCAATTCACACAGGTATTTTCTGCAGGATTCCCAAATACCTCTACACTGAAAAACAAGTCACACACTTACTTTCGTTCGTACTTACGCTGCGGTCACACTCAGCTCGTTCACACTCGCAAACTAAGAGATTTAAAGAGTTTTCTGTTTTGTTTTTTTCCCCTTTTGCAGCAATGAACTGTACAGCTCAATGCACTTCCAAAGGCCTGGATGCCCAACCAGCGGCCCTTTATAAACCCTTAATTATGACCCCTCCACCTTAATTAACCCCTTGTGAGTATAGCTACACCTCTGCATTTTAGTGCAATCTAGTTAACCCTTAAATACACAGGTAGTAAACTAAGAAACTGTAAAACTATAATGAGAAAATAGGTTTTAAAAAGCCCAATAAAATTAAACAGGTAGAAAAGCACTCAGCAGGTCACAATTCAGCAACTCACCGCAATTCACACAGCTATTTTCTGCAGGATTCCCAAATACCTCTACACTGAAAAACAAGTCACACACTTACTTTCGTTCGTACTTACGCTGCGGTCACACTCAGCTCGTTCACACTCGCAAGCTAAGAGATTTAAAGAGTTTTTTTTGTTTTGTTTTTTTCCCCTTTTGCAGCAATGAACTCTACAGCTCAATGCACTTCCAAAGGCCTGGATGCCCAACCAGCGGCCCTTTATAAACCCTTAATTATGACCCCTCCCCCTTAATTAACCACTTGTGAGTATAGCTACACCTCTGGATTTTAGTGCAATCTAGTTAACCCTTAAATACACAGGTAGTAAACTAAGAAACTGTAAAACTATAATGAGAAAATAGGTTTTAAACAGCCCAATAAAATTAAACAGGTAGAAAAGCACTCAGCAGGTCACAATTCAGCAACTCACCGCAATTCACACAGGTATTTTCTGCAGGATTCCCAAATACCTCTACACTGAAAAACAAGTCACACACTTACTTTCGTTCGTACTTACGCTGCGGTCACACTCAGCTCGGTCACACTCGCAAACTAAGAGATTTAAAGAGTTTTTTGTTATGTTTTTTTCCCCTTTTGCAGCAATGAACTCTACAGCTCAATGCACTTCCAAAGCCCTGGATGCCCAACCCGCGGCCCTTTATAAACCCTTAATTATGACCACTCCACCTTAATTAACCCCTTGTGAGTATAGCTACACCTCTGGATTTTAGTGTAATCCAGTTAACCCTTAAATACACAGGTAGTAAACTAAGAAACTGTAAAACTATAATGAGAAAATAGGTTTTAAAAAGCCCAATAAAATTAAACAGGTAGAAAAGCAGTCAGCAGGTCACAATTCAGCAACTCACCGCAATTCACACAGGTATTTTCTGCAGGATTCCCAAATACCTCTACACTGAAAAACAAGTCACACACTTACTTTCGTTCGTACTTACGCTGCGGTCACACTCAGCTCGTTCACACTCGCAAGCTAAGAGATTTAAAGAGTTTTTTTTTGTTTTGTTTTTTTCCCCTTTTGCAGCAATGAACTGTACAGCTCAATGCACTTCCAAAGGCCTGGATGCAGAACCAGCGGCCCTTTATAAACCCTTAATTATGACCACTCCACCTTAATTAACCTCTTGTGAGAATAGCTACACCTCTGGATTTTAGTGCAATCCAGTTAACCCTTAAATACACAGGTAGTAAACTAAGAAACTGTAAAACTATAATGAGAAAATAGGTTTTAAAAAGCCCAATAAAATTAAACAGGTAGAAAAGCATTCAGCAGATCACAATTCAGCGACTCACCGCAATTCACACAGGTATTTTCTGCAGGATTCCCAAATACCTCTACACGGAAAAACAAGTCACACACTTACTTTCGTTCGCACTTATGCTGCGGTCACACTCAGCTCGTTCACACTCGCAAACTAAGAGATTTAAAGAGTTGTTTTTTTTTTTTTTTCCCCTTTTGCAGCAATGCAACCTACAGCTCAATGCACTTCCAAAGGCCTGGATGCCCAACCAGCGGCCCTTTATAAACCCTTAATTATGACCCCTCCACCTTAATTAACCCCTTGTGAGTATAGCTACACCTCTGCATTTTAGTGCAATCTAGTTAACCCTTAAATACACAGGTAGTAAACTAAGAAACTGTAAAACTATAATGAGAAAATAGGTTTTAAAAAGCCCAATAAAATTAAACAGGTAGAAAAGCACTCAGCAGGTCACAATTCAGCAACTCACCGCAATTCACACAGGTATTTTCTGCAGGATTCCCAAATACCTCTACACTGAAAAACAAGTCACACACTTACTTTCGTTCGTACTTACGCTGCGGTCACACTCAGCTCGTTCACACTCGCAAGCTAAGAGATTTAAAGAGTTTTTTTTTGTTTTGTTTTTTTCCCCTTTTGCAGCAATGAACTCTACAGCTCATTGCACTTCCAAAGGCCTGGATGCAGAAAAAGCGGCCCTTTATAAACCCTTAATTATGACCACTCCACCTTAATTAACCCCTTGTGAGAATAGCTACACCTCTGGATTTTAGTGCAATCCAGTTAACCCTTAAATACACAGGTAGTAAACTAAGAAACTGTAAAACTATAATGAGAAAATAGGTTTTAAAAAGCCCAATAAAATTAAACAGGTAGAAAAGCACTCAGCAGATCACAATTCAGCAACTCACCGCAATTCACACAGGTATTTTCTGCAGGATTCCCAAATACCTCTACACTGAAAAACAAGTCACACACTTACTTTCGTTCGCACTTATGGTGCGGTCACACTCAGCTCGTTCACACTCGAAAACTAAGAGATTTAAAGAGTTGTTTTTGTTTTTTTTTCCCCTTTTGCAGCAATGTAACCTACAGCTCAATGCACTTCCAAAGGCCTGGATGCCCAACCAGCTGCCCTTTATAAACCCTTAATTATGACCCCTCCCCCTTAATTAACCACTTGTGAGTATAGCTACACCTCTGGATTTTAGTGCAATCTAGTTAACCCTTAAATACACAGGTAGTAAACTAAGAAACTGTAAAACTATAATGAGAAAATAGGTTTTAAAAAGCCCAATAAAATTAAACAGGTAGAAAAGCACTCAGCAGGTCACAATTCAGCAACTCACCGCAATTCACACAGGTATTTTCTGCAGGATTCCCAAATACCTCTACACTGAAAAACAAGTCACACACTTACTTTCGTTCGTACTTACGCTGCGGTCACACTCAGCTCGTTCACACTCGCAAACTAAGAGATTTAAAGAGTTTTCTGTTTTGTTTTTTTCCCCTTTTGCAGCAATGAACTGTACAGCTCAATGCACTTCCAAAGGCCTGGATGCCCAACCAGCGGCCCTTTATAAACCCTTAATTATGACCCCTCCACCTTAATTAACCCCTTGTGAGTATAGCTACACCTCTGCATTTTAGTGCAATCTAGTTAACCCTTAAATACACAGGTAGTAAACTAAGAAACTGTAAAACTATAATGAGAAAATAGGTTTTAAAAAGCCCAATAAAATTAAACAGGTAGAAAAGCACTCAGCAGGTCACAATTCAGCAACTCACCGCAATTCACACAGCTATTTTCTGCAGGATTCCCAAATACCTCTACACTGAAAAACAAGTCACACACTTACTTTCGTTCGTACTTACGCTGCGGTCACACTCAGCTCGTTCACACTCGCAAGCTAAGAGATTTAAAGAGTTTTTTTTGTTTTGTTTTTTTCCCCTTTTGCAGCAATGAACTCTACAGCTCAATGCACTTCCAAAGGCCTGGATGCAGAACCAGCGGCCCTTTATAAACCCTTAATTATGACCACTCCACCTTAATTAACCCCTTGTGAGAATAGCTACACCTCTGGATTTTAGTGCAATCCAGTTAACCCTTAAATACACAGGTAGTAAACTAAGAAACTGTAAAACTATAATGAGAAAATAGGTTTTAAAAAGCCCAATAAAATTAAACAGGTAGAAAAGCACTCAGCAGGTCACAATTCAGCAACTCACCACAATTCACACAGGTATTTTTTGCAGGATTCACAAATACTTCTACACTGAAAAACAAGTCACACACTTACTTTCGTTCGCACTTACGCTGCGGTCACACTCAGCTCGTTCACACTCGCAAACTAAGAGATTTAAAGAGTTGTTTTTTGTTTTTTTTTCCCTTTTGCAGCAATGCACCCTACAGCTCAATGCACTTCCAAAGGCCTGGATGCCCAACCAGCTGCCCTTTATAAACATTTAATTATGACCCCTCCCCCTTAATTAACCCCTTGTGAGTATAGCTACACCTCTGCATTTTAGTGCAATCTAGTTAACCCTTAAATACACAGGTAGTAAACTAAGAAACTGTAAAACTATAATGAGAAAATAGGTTTTAAAAAGCCCAATAAAATTAAACAGGTAGAAAAGCACTCAGCAGGTCACAATTCAGCAACTCACCGCAATTCACACAGGTATTTTCTGCAGGATTCCCAAATACCTCTACACTGAAAAACAAGTCACACACTTACTTTCGTTCGTACTTACGCTGCGGTCACACTCAGCTCATTCACACTCGCAAACTAAGAGATTTAAAGAGTTTTTTGTTTTGTTTTTTTCCCCTTTTGCAGCAATGCAACCTACAGCTCAATGCACTTCCAAAGGCCTGGATGCCCAACCAGCTGCCCTTTATAAACCCTTAATTATGACCCCTCCCCCTTAATTAACCACTTGTGAGTATAGCTACACCTCTGGATTTTAGTGCAATCTAGTTAACCCTTAAATACACAGGTAGTAAACTAAGAAACTGTAAAACTATAATGAGAAAATAGGTTTTAAAAAGCCCAATAAAATTAAACAGGTAGAAAAGCACTCAGCAGGTCACAATTCAGCAACTCACAGCAATTCACACAGGTATTTTCTGCAGGATTCCCAAATACCTCTACACTGAAAAACAAGTCACACACTTACTTTCGTTCGTACTTACGCTGCGGTCACACTCAGCTCGGTCACACTCGCAAACTAAGAGATTTAAAGAGTTTTTTGTTTTGTTTTTTTCCCCTTTTGCAGCAATGAACTCTACAGCTCAATGCACTTCCAAAGCCCTGGATGCCCAACCAGCGGCCCTTTATAAACCCTTAATTATGACCACTCCACCTTAATTAACCCCTTGTGAGTATAGCTACACCTCTGGATTTTAGTGTAATCCAGTTAACCCTTAAATACACAGGTAGTAAACTAAGAAACTGTAAAACTATAATGAGAATATAGGTTTTAAAAAGCCCAATAAAATTAAACAGGTAGAAAAGCAGTCAGCAGGTCACAATTCAGCAACTCACCGCAATTCACACAGGTATTTTCTGCAGGATTCCCAAATACCTCTACACTGAAAAACAAGTCACACACTTACTTTCGTTCGTACTTACGCTGCGGTCACACTCAGCTCGTTCACACTCGCAAGCTAAGAGATTTAAAGAGTTTTTTTTTGTTTTGTTTTTTTCCCCTTTTGCAGCAATGAACTGTACAGCTCAATGCACTTCCAAAGGCCTGGATGCAGAACCAGCGGCCCTTTATAAACCCTTAATTATGACCACTCCACCTTAATTAACCTCTTGTGAGAATAGCTACACCTCTGGATTTTAGTGCAATCCAGTTAACCCTTAAATACACAGGTAGTAAACTAAGAAACTGTAAAACTATAATGAGAAAATAGGTTTTAAACAGCCCAATAAAATTAAACAGGTAGAAAAGCATTCAGCAGATCACAATTCAGCAACTCACCGCAATTCACACAGGTATTTTCTGCAGGATTCCCAAATACCTCTACACGGAAAAACAAGTCACACACTTACTTTCGTTCGCACTTATGCTGCGGTCACACTCAGCTCGTTCACACTCGCAAACTAAGAGATTTAAAGAGTTGTTTTGGTTTTTTTTTCCCCTTTTGCAGCAATGCAACCTACAGCTCAATGCACTTCCAAAGGCCTGGATGCCCAACCAGCGGCCCTTTATAAACCCTTATTTATGACCCCTCCACCTTAATTAACCCCTTGTGAGTATAGCTACACCTCTGCATTTTAGTGCAATCTAGTTAACCCTTAAATACACAGGTAGTAAACTAAGAAACTGTAAAACTATAATGAGAAAATAGGTTTTAAAAAGCCCAATAAAATTAAACAGGTAGAAAAGCACTCAGCAGGTCACAATTCAGCAACTCACCGCAATTCACACAGGTATTTTCTGCAGGATTCCCAAATACCTCTACACTGAAAAACAAGTCACACACTTACTTTCGTTCGTACTTACGCTGCGGTCACACTCAGCTCGGTCACACTCGCAAACTAAGAGATTTAAAGAGTTTTTTGTTTTGTTTTTTTCCCCTTTTGCAGCAATGAACTCTACAGCTCAATGCACTTCCAAAGCCCTGGATGCCCAACCAGCGGCCCTTTATAAACCCTTAATTATGACCACTCCACCTTAATTAACCCCTTGTGAGTATAGCTACACCTCTGGATTTTAGTGTAATCCAGTTAACCCTTAAATACACAGGTAGTAAACTAAGAAACTGTAAAACTATAATGAGAATATAGGTTTTAAAAAGCCCAATAAAATTAAACAGGTAGAAAAGCAGTCAGCAGGTCACAATTCAGCAACTCACCGCAATTCACACAGGTATTTTCTGCAGGATTCCCAAATACCTCTACACTGAAAAACAAGTCACACACTTACTTTCGTTCGTACTTACGCTGCGGTCACACTCAGCTCGTTCACACTCGCAAGCTAAGAGATTTAAAGAGTTTTTTTTTGTTTTGTTTTTTTCCCCTTTTGCAGCAATGAACTGTACAGCTCAATGCACTTCCAAAGGCCTGGATGCAGAACCAGCGGCCCTTTATAAACCCTTAATTATGACCACTCCACCTTAATTAACCTCTTGTGAGAATAGCTACACCTCTGGATTTTAGTGCAATCCAGTTAACCCTTAAATACACAGGTAGTAAACTAAGAAACTGTAAAACTATAATGAGAAAATAGGTTTTAAACAGCCCAATAAAATTAAACAGGTAGAAAAGCATTCAGCAGATCACAATTCAGCAACTCACCGCAATTCACACAGGTATTTTCTGCAGGATTCCCAAATACCTCTACACGGAAAAACAAGTCACACACTTACTTTCGTTCGCACTTATGCTGCGGTCACACTCAGCTCGTTCACACTCGCAAACTAAGAGATTTAAAGAGTTGTTTTGGTTTTTTTTTCCCCTTTTGCAGCAATGCAACCTACAGCTCAATGCACTTCCAAAGGCCTGGATGCCGAACCAGCGGCCCTTTATAAACCCTTATTTATGACCCCTCCACCTTAATTAACCCCTTGTGAGTATAGCTACACCTCTGCATTTTAGTGCAATCTAGTTAACCCTTAAATACACAGGTAGTAAACTAAGAAACTGTAAAACTATAATGAGAAAATAGGTTTTAAAAAGCCCAATAAAATTAAACAGGTAGAAAAGCACTCAGCAGGTCACAATTCAGCAACTCACCGCAATTCACACAGGTATTTTCTGCAGGATTCCCAAATACCTCTACACTGAAAAACAAGTCACACACTTACTTTCGTTCGTACTTACGCTGCGGTCACACTCAGCTCGTTCACACTCGCAAGCTAAGAGATTTAAAGAGTTTTTTTTTGTTTTGTTTTTTTCCCCTTTTGCAGCAATGAACTCTACAGCTCATTGCACTTCCAAAGGCCTGGATGCAGAACCAGCGGCCCTTTATAAACCCTTAATTATGACCACTCCACCTTAATTAATCCCTTGTGAGAATAGCTACACCTCTGGATTTTAGTGCAATCCAGTTAACCCTTAAATACACAGGTAGTAAACTAAGAAACTGTAAAACTATAATGAGAAAATAGGTTTTAAAAAGCCCAATAAAATTAAACAGGTAGAAAAGCACTCAGCAGATCACAATTCAGCAACTCACCGCAATTCACACAGGTATTTTCTGCAGGATTCCCAAATACCTCTACACTGAAAAACAAGTCACACACTTACTTTCGTTCGCACTTATGCTGCGGTCACACTCAGCTCGTTCACACTCGCAAACTAAGAGATTTAAAGAGTTGTTTTGTTTTTTTTTTCCCCTTTTGCAGCAATGTAACCTACAGCTCAATGCACTTCCAAAGGCCTGGATGCCCAACCAGCTGCCCTTTATAAACCCTTAATTATGACCCCTCCCCCTTAATTAACCACTTGTGAGTATAGCTACACCTCTGGATTTTAGTGCAATCTAGTTAACCCTTAAATACACATGTAGTAAACTAAGAAACTGTAAAACTATAATGAGAAAATAGGTTTTAAAAAGCCCAATAAAATTAAACAGGTAGAAAAGCACTCAGCAGGTCACAATTCAGCAACTCACCGCAATTCACACAGGTATTTTCTGCAGGATTCCCAAATACCTCTACACTGAAAAACAAGTCACACACTTACTTTCGTTCGTGCTTACGCTGCGGTCACACTCAGCTCGTTCACACTCGCAAACTAAGAGATTTAAAGAGTTTTCTGTTTTGTTTTTTTCCCCTTTTGCAGCAATGAACTGTACAGCTCAATGCACTTCCAAAGGCCTGGATGCCCAACCAGCGGCCCTTTATAAACCCTTAATTATGACCCCTCCACCTTAATTAACCCCTTGTGAGTATAGCTAAACCTCTGCATTTTAGTGCAATCTAGTTAACCCTTAAATACACAGGTAGTAAACTAAGAAACTGTAAAACTATAATGAGAAAATAGGTTTTAAAAAGCCCAATAAAATTAAACAGGTAGAAAAGCACTCAGCAGGTCACAATTCAGCAACTCACCGCAATTCACACAGGTATTTTCTGCAGGATTCCCAAATACCTCTACACTGAAAAACAAGTCACACACTTACTTTCGTTCGTACTTACGCTGCGGTCACACTCAGCTCGTTCACACTCGCAAGCTAAGAGATTTAAAGAGTTTTTTTTTGTTTTGTTTTTTTCCCCTTTTGCAGCAATGAACTCTACAGCTCAATGCACTTCCAAAGGCCTGGATGCAGAACCAGCGGCCCTTTATAAACCCTTAATTATGACCACTCCACCTTAATTAACCCCTTGTGAGAATAGCTACACCTCTGGATTTTAGTGCAATCCAGTTAACCCTTAAATACACAGGTAGTAAACTAAGAAACTGTAAAACTATAATGAGAAAATAGGTTTTAAAATGCCCAATAAAATTAAACAGGTAGAAAAGCACTCAGCAGGTCACAATTCAGCAACTCACCGCAATTCACACAGGTATTTTTTGCAGGATTCCCAAATACTTCTACACTGAAAAACAAGTCACACACTTACTTTCGTTCGCACTTACGCTGTGGTCACACTCAGCTCGTTCACACTCGCAAACTAAGAGATTTAAAGAGTTTTTGTTTTTTTTCCCTTTTGCAGCAATGCACCCTACAGCTCAATGCACTTCCAAAGGCCTGAATGCCAAACCAGCTGCCCTTTATAAACCCTTAATTATGACCCCTCCCCCTTAATTAACCACTTGTGAGTATAGCTACTCCTTTGGATTTTAGTGCAATCTAGTTAACCCTTAAATACACAGGTAGTAAACTAAGAAACTGTAAAACTATAATGAGAAAATAGGTTTTAAAAAGCCCAATAAAATTAAACGGGTAGAAAAGCACTCAGCAGGTCACAATTCAGCAACTCACTGCAATTCACACAGGTATTTTCTGCAGGATTCCCAAATACCTCTACACTGAAAAACAAGTCACACACTTACTTTCGTTCGCACTTCTGCTGCGGTCACACTCAGCTCGCTCACACTCGCAAACTAAGAGATTTAAAGAGTTTTTTTTTTTTTTTTTCCCCCTTTTGCAGCAATGCACCCTACAGCTCAATGCACTTCCAAAGGCCTGGATGCCCAACCAGCTGCCCTTTATAAACCCTTAATTATGACCCCTCCCCCTTAATTAACCACTTGTGAGTATAGCTACACCTCTGGATTTTAGTGCAATCTAGTTAACCCTTAAATACACAGGTAGTAAACTAAGAAACTGTAAAACTATAATGAGAAAATAGGTTTTAAAAAGCCCAATAAAATTAAACAGGTAGAAAAGCACTCAGCAGGTCACAATTCAGCAACTCACGGCAATTCACACGGGTATTTTCTGCAGGATTCCCAAATACCTCTTCAATGAAAAACAAGTCACACACTTACTTTCGTTCGCACTTACGCTGCGGTCACACTCAGCTCGTTCACACTCGCAAACTAAGAGATTTAAAGAGTTGTTTTTTTTTTTTTTTCCCTTTTGCAGCAATGCACCCTACAGCTCAATGCAATTCCAAAGGCCTGGATGCCCAACCAGCTGCCCTTTATAAACATTTAATTATGACCCCTCCCCCTTAATTAACCCGTTGTGAGTATAGCTACACCTCTGCATTTTAGTGCAATCTAGTTAACCCTTAAATACACAGGTAGTAAACTAAGAAACTGTAAAACTATAATGAGAAAATAGGTTTTAAAAAGCCCAATAAAATTAAACAGGTAGAAAAGCAGTCAGCAGGTCACAATTCAGCAACTCACCGCAATTCACACAGGTATTTTCTGCAGGATTCCCAAATACCTCTACACTGAAAAACAAGTCACACACTTACTTTCGTTCGTACTTACGCTGCGGTCACACTCAGCTCGTTCACACTCGCAAGCTAAGAGATTTAAAGAGTTTTTTTTTGTTTTGTTTTTTTCCCCTTTTGCAGCAATGAACTCTACAGTTCAATGCACTTCCAAAGGCCTGGATGCAGAACCAGCAGCCCTTTATAAACCCTTAATTATGACCACTCCACCTTAATTAACCCCTTGTGAGAATAGCTACACCTCTGGATTTTAGTGCAATCCAGTTAACCCTTAAATACACAGGTAGTAAACTAAGAAACTGTAAAACTATAATGAGAAAATAGGTTATAAAAAGCCCAATAAAATTAAACAGGTAGAAAAGCACTCAGCAGATCACAATTCAGCAACTCACCGCAATTCACACAGGTATTTTCTGCAGGATTCCCAAATACCTCTACACTGAAAAACAAGTCACACACTTACTTTCGTTCGCACTTATGCTGCGGTCACACTCAGCTCGTTCACACTCGCAAACTAAGAGATTTAAAGAGTTGTTTTTTTGTTTTTTTTCCCTTTTGCAGCAATGCAACCTACAGCTCAATGCACTTCCAAAGGCCTGGATGCCCAACCAGCGGCCCTTTATAAACCCTTAATTATGACCCCTCCACCTTAATTAACCCCTTGTGAGTATAGCTACACCTCTGCATTTTAGTGCAATCTAGTTAACCCTTAAATACACAGGTAGTAAACTAAGAAACTGTAAAACTATAATGAGAAAATAGGTTTTAAAAAGCCCAATAAAATTAAACAGGTAGAAAAGCACTCAGCAGGTCACAATTCAGCAACTCACCGCAATTCACACAGGTATTTTCTGCAGGATTCCCAAATACCTCTACACTGAAAAACAAGTCACACACTTACTTTCGTTCGAACTTACGCTGCGGTCACACTCAGCTCGTTCACACTCGCAAGCTAAGAGATTTAAAGAGTTTTTTTTTGTTTTGTTTTTTTCACCTTTTGCAGCAATGAACTCTACAGCTCAATGCACTTCCAAAGGCCTGGATGCAGAACCAGCGGCCCTTTATAAACCCTTAATTATGACCACTCCACCTTAATTAACCCCTTGTGAGAATAGCTACACCTCTGGATTTTAGTGCAATCCAGTTAACCCTTAAATACACAGGTAGTAAACAAAGAAACTGTAAAACTATAATGAGAAAATAGGTTTTAAAAAGCCCAATAAAATTAAACAGGTAGAAAAGCACTCAGCAGATCACAATTCAGCAACTCACCGCAATTCACACAGGTATTTTCTGCAGGATTTCCAAATACCTCTACACTGAAAAACAAGTCACACACTTACTTTCGTTCGCACTTATGCTGCGGTCACACTCAGCTCGTTCACACTCGCAAACTAAGAGATTTAAAGAGTTGTTTTTTTTTTTCCCTTTTGCAGCAATGCAACCTACAGCTCAATGCACTTCCAAAGGCCTGGATGCCCAACCAGCTGCCCTTTAAAAACCCTTAATTATGACCCCTTCCCCTTAATTTACCTCTTGTGAGTATAGCTACACCTCTGGATTTTAGTGCAATCTAGTTAACCCTTAAATACACAGGTAGTAAACTAAGAAACTGTAAAACTATAATGAGAAAATAGGTTTTAAAAAGCCCAATAAAATTAAAGAGGTAGAAAAGCACTCAGCAGGTCACAATTCAGCAACTCACCACAATTCACACAGGTATTTTCTGCAGGATTCCCAAATACCTCTACACTGAAAAACAAGTCACACACTTACTTTCGTTCGCACTTACGCTGCTGTCACACTCAGCTCGTTCACACTCGCAAACTAAGAGATTTAAAGAGTTTTTTTTTTTTTTTTCCCTTTTGCAGCAATGCACCCTACAGCTCAATGCACTTCCAAAGGCCTGGATGCCCAACCAGCTGCCTTTTATAAACCCTTAATTATGATCCCTCCCACTTAAATAACCCCTTGTGAGTATAGCTACACCTCTGGATTTTAGTGCAATCTAGTTAACCCTTAAATACACAGGTAGTAAACTAAGAAACTGTAAAACTATAATGAGAAAATAGGTTTTAAAAAGCCCAATAAAATTAAACAGGTAGAAAAGCACTCAGCAGGTCACAATTCAGCAACTCACCGCAATTCACACAGGTATTTTCTGCAGGATTCCCAAATACCTTTACACTGAAAAACAAGTCACACACTTACTTTCGTTCGTACTTACGCTGCGGTCACACTCAGCTCGTTCACACTCGCAAACTAAGAGATTTAAAGAGTTTTTTGTTTTGTTTTTTTCCCCTTTTGCAGCAATGAACTGTACAGCTCAATGCACTTCCAAAGGCCTGGATGCCCAACCAGCTGCCCTTTATAAACCCTTAATTATGACCCCTCCACCTTAATTAACCCCTTGTGAGTATAGCTACACCTCTGCATTTTAGTGCAATCTAGTTAACCCTTAAATACACAGGTAGTAAACTAAGAAACTGTAAAACTATAATGAGAAAATAGGTTTTAAAAAGCCCAATAAAATTAAACAGGTAGAAAAGCACTCAGCAGGTCACAATTCAGCAACTCACCGCAATTCACACAGGTATTTTCTGCAGGATTCCCAAATACCTCTACACTGAAAAACAAGTCACACACTTACTTTTGTTCGTACTTACGCTGCGGTCACACTCAGCTCGTTCACACTCGCAAACTAAGAGATTTAAAGAGTTTTTTGTTTTGTTTTTTTCCCCTTTTGCAGCAATGAACTCTACAGCTCAATGCACTTCCAAAGGCCTGGATGCCCAATCAGCGGCCCTTTATAAACCCTTAATTATGACCACTCCACCTTAATTAACCCCTTGTGAGTATAGCTACACCTCTGGATTTTAGTGTAATCCAGTTAACCCTTAAATACACAGGTAGTAAACTAAGAAACTGTAAAACTATAATGAGAAAATAGGTTTTAAAAAGCCCAATAAAATTAAACAGGTAGAAAAGCACTCAGCAGGTCACAATTCAGCAACTCACCGCAATTCACACAGGTATTTTCTGCAGGATTCCCAAATACCTCTACTCTGAAAAACAAGTCACACACTTACTTTCGTTCATACTTACGCTGCAGTCACACTCAGCTCGTTCACACTCGCAAACTAAGAGATTTAAAGAGTTTTTTGTGTTGTTTTTTTCCCCTTTTGCAGCAGTGAACTGTACAGCTCAATGCACTTCCAAAGGCCTGGATGCAGAACCAGCGGCCCTTTATAAACCCTTAATTATGACCACTCCACCTTAATTAACCCCTTGTGAGAATAGCTACACCTCTGGATTTTAGTGCAATCCAGTTAACCCTTAAATACACAGGTAGTAAACTAAGAAACTGTAAAACTATAATGAGAAAATAGGTTATAAAAAGCCCAATAAAATTAAACAGGTAGAAAAGCACTCAGCAGATCACAATTCAGCAACTCACCGCAATTCACACAGGTATTTTCTGCAGGATTCCCAAATACCTCTACACTGAAAAACAAGTCACACACTTACTTTCGTTCGCACTTATGCTGCGGTCACACTCAGCTCGTTCACACTCGCAAACTAAGAGATTTAAAGAGTTGTTTTTTTGTTTTTTTTCCCTTTTGCAGCAATGCAACCTACAGCTCAATGCACTTCCAAAGGCCTGGATGCCCAACCAGCGGCCCTTTATAAACCCTTAATTATGACCCCTCCACCTTAATTAACCCCTTGTGAGTATAGCTACACCTCTGCATTTTAGTGCAATCTAGTTAACCCTTAAATACACAGGTAGTAAACTAAGAAACTGTAAAACTATAATGAGAAAATAGGTTTTAAAAAGCCCAATAAAATTAAACAGGTAGAAAAGCACTCAGCAGGTCACAATTCAGCAACTCACCGCAATTCACACAGGTATTTTCTGCAGGATTCCCAAATACCTCTACACTGAAAAACAAGTCACACACTTACTTTCGTTCGTACTTACGCTGCGGTCACACTCAGCTCGTTCACACTCGCAAGCTAAGAGATTTAAAGAGTTTTTTTTTGTTTTGTTTTTTTCACCTTTTGCAGCAATGAACTCTACAGCTCAATGCACTTCCAAAGGCCTGGATGCAGAACCAGCGGCCCTTTATAAACCCTTAATTATGACCACTCCACCTTAATTAACCCCTTGTGAGAATAGCTACACCTCTGGATTTTAGTGCAATCCAGTTAACCCTTAAATACACAGGTAGTAAACAAAGAAACTGTAAAACTATAATGAGAAAATAGGTTTTAAAAAGCCCAATAAAATTAAACAGGTAGAAAAGCACTCAGCAGATCACAATTCAGCAACTCACCGCAATTCACACAGGTATTTTCTGCAGGATTTCCAAATACCTCTACACTGAAAAACAAGTCACACACTTACTTTCGTTCGCACTTATGCTGCGGTCACACTCAGCTCGTTCACACTCGCAAACTAAGAGATTTAAAGAGTTTTTTGTGTTGTTTTTTTCCCCTTTTGCAGCAATGAACTGTACAGCTCAATGCACTTCCAAAGGCCTGGATGCCCAACCCGCGGCCGTTTATAAACCCTTAATTATGACCACTCCACCTTAATTAACCCCTTGTGAGTATAGCTACACCTCTGGATTTTAGTGTAATCCAGTTAACCCTTAAATACACAGGTAGTAAACTAAGAAACTGTAAAACTATAATGAGAAAATAGGTTTTAAAAAGCCCAATAAAATTAAACAGGTAGAAAAGCACTCAGCAGGTCACAATTCAGCAACTCACCGCAATTCACACAGGAATTTTCTTCAGGATTCCCAAATACCTCTACACTGAAAAACAAGTCACACACTTACTTTCGTTCGCACTTACGCTGTGGTCACACTCAGCTCGTTCACACTCGCAAACTAAGAGATTTAAAGAGTTTTTTTTTTATCCCTTTTGCAGCAATGCACCCTACAGCTCAATGCACTTCCAAAGGCCTGAATGCCAAACCAGCTGCCCTTTATAAACCCTTAATTATGACCCCTTCCCCTTAATTTACCTCTTGTGAGTATAGCTACACCTCTGGATTTTAGTGCAATCTAGTTAACCCTTAAATACACAGGTAGTAAACTAAGAAACTGTAAAACTATAATGAGAAAATAGGTTTTAAAAAGCCCAATAAAATTAAACAGGTAGAAAAGCACTCAGCAGGTCACAATTCAGCAACTCACCACAATTCACACAGGTATTTTCTGCAGGATTCCCAAATACCTCTACACTGAAAAACAAGTCACACACTTACTTTCGTTCGCACTTACGCTGCTGTCACACTCAGCTCGTTCACACTCGCAAACTAAGAGATTTAAAGAGTTTTTTTTTTTTTTTTCCCTTTTGTAGCAATGCACCCTACAGCTCAATGCACTTCCAAAGGCCTGGATGCCCAACCAGCTGCCTTTTATAAACCCTTAATTATGATCCCTCCCACTTAAATAACCCCTTGTGAGTATAGCTACACCTCTGGATTTTAGTGCAATCTAGTTAACCCTTAAATACACAGGTAGTAAACTAAGAAACTGTAAAACTATAATGAGAAAATAGGTTTTAAAAAGCCCAATAAAATTAAACAGGTAGAAAAGCACTCAGCAAGTGACAATTCAGCAACTCACCGCAATTCACACAGGTATTTTCTGCAGGATTCCCAAATACCTCTACAATGAAAAACAAGTCACACACTTACTTTTGTTGGTACTTACGCTGCGGTCACACTCAGCTCGTTCACATTCGCAAACTAAGAGATTTAAAGAGTTGTTTTTTTGTTTGTTTTTTTTTTCCCTTTTGCAGCAATGCACCCTACAGCTCAATGCACTTCCAAAGGCCTGGATGCCCAACCAGCTGCCCTTTATAAATCCTTAATTATGACCCCTCCCCTTAATTAAACACTTGTGAGTATAGCTACACCTCTGGATTTTAGTGCAATCTAGTTAACCCTTAAATACACAGGTAGTAAACTAAGAAACTGTAAAACTATAATGAGAAAATAGGTTTTAAAAAGCCCAATAAAATTAAACAGGTAGAAAAGCACTCAGCAGATCACAATTCAGCAACTCACCGCAATTCACACAGGTATTTTCTGCAGGATTCCCAAATACCTCTACACTGAAAAACAAGTCACACACTTACTTTCGTTCGCACTTATGCTGCGGTCACACTCAGCTCGTTCACACTCGCAAACTAAGAGATTTAAAGAGTTGTTGTTTTTTTTTTCCCCTTTTGCAGCAATGCAACCTACAGCTCAATGCACTTCCAAAGGCCTGGATGCCCAACCAGCTGCCCTTTAAAAACCCTTAATTATGACCCCTCCCCCTTAATTAACCACTTGTGAGTATAGCTACACCTCTGGATTTTAGTGCAATCTAGTTAACCCTTAAATACACAGGTAGTAAACTAAGAAACTGTAAAACTATAATGAGAAAATAGGTTTTAAAAAGCCCAATAAAATTAAACAGGTAGAAAAGCACTCAGCAGGTCACAATTCAGCAACTCACCGCAATTCACACAGGTATTTTCTGCAGGATTCCCAAATAGCGCTACACTGAAAAACAAGTCACACACTTACTTTCGTTCGTACTTACGCTGCGGTCACACTCAGCTCGTTCACACTCGCAAGCTAAGAGATTTAAATAGTTTTTTTTTGTTTTGTTTTTTTCCCCTTTTGCAGCAATGAACTCTACAGCTCAATGCACTTCCAAAGGCCTGGATGCAGAACCAGCTGATCTTTATAAACCCTTAATTATGACCACTCCACCTTAATTAACCCCTTGTGACAATAGCTACACCTCTGGATTTTAGTGCAATCCAGTTAACCCTTAAATACACAGGTAGTAAACTAAGAAACTGTAAAACTATAATGAGAAAATAGGTTTTAAAAAGCCCAATAAAATTAAACAGGTAGAAAAGCACTCAGCAGATCACAATTCAGCAACTCACCGCAATTCACACAGGTATTTTCTGCA
Source organism: Phyllobates terribilis (assembly GCF_046119375.1). Classification (NCBI taxonomy): domain Eukaryota; kingdom Metazoa; phylum Chordata; class Amphibia; order Anura; family Dendrobatidae; genus Phyllobates; species Phyllobates terribilis. The sequence goes on along the minus strand of NW_027362761.1, from coordinate 864,503,090 downwards.
GGAATCCCAAATACCTCTACACTGAAAAACAAGTCACACACTTACTTTCGTTCGCACTTATGCTGCGGTCACACTCAGCTCGTTCACACTCGCAAACTAAGAGATTTAAAGAGTTGTTGTTTTTTTTTTCCCCTTTTGCAGCAATGCAACCTACAGCTCAATGCACTTCCAAAGGCCTGGATGCCCAACCAGCTGCCCTTTAAAAACCCTTAATTATGACCCCTCCCCCTTAATTAACCACTTGTGAGTATAGCTACACCTCTGGATTTTAGTGCAATCTAGTTAACCCTTAAATACACAGGTAGTAAACTAAGAAACTGTAAAACTATAATGAGAAAATAGGTTTTAAAAAGCCCAATAAAATTAAACAGGTAGAAAAGCACTCAGCAGGTCACAATTCAGCAACTCACCGCAATTCACACAGGTATTTTCTGCAGGATTCCCAAATACCTCTACACTGAAAAACAAGTCACACACTTACTTTCGTTCGTACTTACGCTGCGGTCACACTCAGCTCGTTCACACTCGCAAGCTAAGAGATTTAAAGAGTTTTTTTTTGTTTTGTTTTTTTCCCCTTTTGCAGCAATGAACTCTACAGCTCAATGCACTTCCAAAGGCCTTGATGCAGAACCAGCTGCCCTTTATAAACCCTTAATTATGACCACTCCACCTTAATTAACCCCTTGTGAGAATAGCTACACCTCTGTATTTTAGTGCAATCCAGTTAACCCTTAAATACACAGGTAGTAAACTAAGAAACTGTAAAACTATAATGAGAAAATAGGTTTTAAAAAGCCCAATAAAATTAAACAGGTAGAAAAGCACTCAGCAGATCACAATTCAGCAACTCACCGCAATTCACACAGGTATTTTCTGCAGGATTCCCAAATACCTCTACACTGAAAAACAAGTCACACACTTACATTCGTTCGCACTTATGCTGCGGTCACACTCAGCTCGTTCACACTCGCAAACTAAGAGATTTAAAGAGTTGTTGTTTTTTTTTTCCCCTTTTACAGCAATGCAACCTACAGCTCAATGCACTTCCAAAGGCCTGGATGCCCAACCAGCTGCCCTTTATGAACCCTTAATTATGACCCCTCCCCCTTAATTAACCACTTGTGAGTATAGCTACACCTCTGGATTTTAGTGCAATCTAGTTAACCCTTAAATACACAGGTAGTAAACTAAGAAACTGTAAAACTATAATGAGAAAATAGGTTTTAAAAAGCCCAATAAAATTAAAGAGGTAGAAAAGCACTCAGCAGGTCACAATTCAGCAACTCACCGCAATTCACACAGGTATTTTCTGCAGGATTCCCAAATACCTCTACACTGAAAAACAAGTCACACACTTACTTTCGTTCGTACTTACGCTGCGGTCACACTCAGCTCGTTTACACTCGCAAACTAAGAGATTTAAAGAGTTTTTTGTGTTGTTTTTTTCCCCTTTTGCAGCAATGAACTGTACAGCTCAATGCACTTCCAAAGGCCTGGATGCCCAACCCGCGGCCGTTTATAAACCCTTAATTATGACCACTCCACCTTAATTAACCCCTTGTGAGTATAGCTACACCTCTGGATTTTAGTGTAATCCAGTTAACCCTTAAATACACAGGTAGTAAACTAAGAAACTGTAAAACTATAATGAGAAAATAGGTTTTAAAAAGCCCAATAAAATTAAACAGGTAGAAAAGCACTCAGCAGGTCACAATTCAGCAACTCACCGCAATTCACACAGGAATTTTCTTCAGGATTCCCAAATACCTCTACACTGAAAAACAAGTCACACACTTACTTTCGTTCGCACTTACGCTGTGGTCACACTCAGCTCGTTCACACTCGCAAACTAAGAGATTTAAAGAGTTTTTTTTTTTTCCCTTTTGCAGCAATGCACCCTACAGCTCAATGCACTTCCAAAGGCCTGAATGCCAAACCAGCTGCCCTTTATAAACCCTTAATTATGACCCCTTCCCCTTAATTTACCTCTTGTGAGTATAGCTACACCTCTGGATTTTAGTGCAATCTAGTTAACCCTTAAATACACAGGTAGTAAACTAAGAAACTGTAAAACTATAATGAGAAAATAGGTTTTAAAAAGCCCAATAAAATTAAACAGGTAGAAAAGCACTCAGCAGGTCACAATTCAGCAACTCACCACAATTCACACAGGTATTTTCTGCAGGATTCCCAAATACCTCTACACTGAAAAACAAGTCACACACTTACTTTCGTTCGCACTTACGCTGCTGTCACACTCAGCTCGTTCACACTCGCAAACTAAGAGATTTAAAGAGTTTTTTTTTTTTTTTTCCCTTTTGCAGCAATGCACCCTACAGCTCAATGCACTTCCAAAGGCCTGGATGCCCAACCAGCTGCCTTTTATAAACCCTTAATTATGATCCCTCCCACTTAAATAACCCCTTGTGAGTATAGCTACACCTCTGGATTTTAGTGCAATCTAGTTAACCCTTAAATACACAGGTAGTAAACTAAGAAACTGTAAAACTATAATGAGAAAATAGGTTTTAAAAAGCCCAATAAAATTAAACAGGTAGAAAAGCAATCAGCAGGTGACAATTCAGCAACTCACCGCAATTCACACAGGTATTTTCTGCAGGATTCCCAAATACCTCTACAATGAAAAACAAGTCACACACTTACTTTTGTTCGTACTTACGCTGCGGTCACACTCAGCTCGTTCACATTCGCAAACTAAGAGATTTAAAGAGTTGTTTTTTTGTTTGTTTTTTTTTTCCCTTTTGCAGCAATGCACCCTACAGCTCAATGCACTTCCAAAGGCCTGGATGCCCAACCAGCTGCCCTTTATAAATCCTTAATTATGACCCCTCCCCTTAATTAAACACTTGTGAGTATAGCTACACCTCTGGATTTTAGTGCAATCTAGTTAACCCTTAAATACACAGGTAGTAAACTAAGAAACTGTAAAACTATAATGAGAAAATAGGTTTTAAAAAGCCCAATAAAATTAAACAGGTAGAAAAGCACTCAGCAGGTCACAATTCAGCAACTCACCGCAATTCACACAGGTATTTTTTGCAGGATTCCCAAATACCTCTACACTGAAAAACAAGTCACACACTTACGTTCGTTCATACTTACGCTGCGGTCACACTCAGCTCGTTCACACTCGCAAACTAAGAGATTTAAAGAGTTTTTTGTGTTGTTTTTTTCCCCTTTTGCAGCAATGAACTGTACAGCTCAATGCACTTCCAAAGGCCTGGATGCCCAACCCGCGGCCGTTTATAAACCCTTAATTATGACCACTCCACCTTAATTAACCCCTTGTGAGTATAGCTACACCTCTGGATTTTAGTGTAATCCAGTTAACCCTTAAATACACAGGTAGTAAACTAGGAAACTGTAAAACTATAATGAGAAAATAGGTTTTAAAAAGCCCAATAAAATTAAACAGGTAGAAAAGCACTCAGCAGGTCACAATTCAGCAACTCACCGCAATTCACACAGGAATTTTCTGCAGGATTCCCAAATACCTCTACACTGAAAAACAAGTCACACACTTACTTTCGTTCGCACCTACGCTGTGGTCACACTCAGCTCGTTCACACTCGCAAACTAAGAGATTTAAAGAGTTTTTTTTTTTTTTCCCTTTTGCAGCAATGCACCCTACAGCTCAATGCACTTCCAAAGGCCTGAATGCCAAACCAGCTGCCCTTTATAAACCCTTAATTATGACCCCTTCCCCTTAATTTACCTCTTGTGAGTATAGCTACACCTCTGGATTTTAGTGCAATCTAGTTAACCCTTAAATACACAGGTAGTAAACTAAGAAACTGTAAAACTATAATGAAAAAATAGGTTTTAAAAAGCCCAATAAAATTAAACAGGTAGAAAAGCACTCAGCAGGTCACAATTCAGCAACTCACCACAATTAACACAGTTATTTTCTGCAGGATTCCCAAATACCTCTACACTGAAAAACAAGTCACACACTTACTTTCGTTCGCACTTACGCTGCTGTCACACTCAGCTCGTTCACACTCGCAAACTAAGAGATTTAAAGAGTTTTTTTTTTTTTCCCTTTTGCAGCAATGCACCCTACAGCTCAATGCACTTCCAAAGGCCTGGATGCCCAACCAGCTGCCTTTTATAAACCCTTAATTAAGACCCCTCCCCCTTAATTAACCACTTGTGAGTATAGCTACACCTCTGGATTTTAGTGCAATCTAGTTAACCCTTAAATACACAGGTAGTAAACTAAGAAACTGTAAAACTATAATGAGAAAATAGGTTTTAAAAAGCCCAATAAAATTAAACAGGTAGAAAAGCACTCAGCAGGTCACAATTCAGCAACTCACCGCAATTCACACAGGTATTTTCTGCAGGATTCCCAAAGAGCGCTACACTGAAAAACAAGTCACACACTTACTTTCATTCGTACTTACGCTGCGGTCACACTCAGCTCGTTCACACTCGCAAACTAAGAGATTTAAAGAGTTTTTTGTTTTGTTTTTTTCCCCTTTTGCAGCAATGAACTGTACAGCTCAATGCACTTCCAAAGGCCTGGATGCCCAACCAGCGGCCCTTTATAAACCCTTAATTATGACCCCTCCACCTTAATTAACCCCTTGTGAGTATAGCTACACCTCTGCATTTTAGTGCAATCTAGTTAACCCTTAAATACACAGGTAGTAAACTAAGAAACTGTAAAACTATAATGAGAAAATAGGTTTTAAAAAGCCCAATAAAATTAAACAGGTAGAAAAGCACTCAGCAGGTCACAATTCAGCAACTCACCGCAATTCACACAGGTATTTTCTGCAGGATTCCCAAATACCTCTACACTGAAAAACAAGTCACACACTTACTTTCGTTCGTACTTACGCTGCGGTCACACTCAGCTCGTTCACACTCGCAAGCTAAGAGATTTAAAGAGTTTTTTTTTGTTTTGTTTTTTTCCCCTTTTGCAGCAATGAACTCTACAGCTCAATGCACTTCCAAAGGCCTTGATGCAGAACCAGCTGCCCTTTATAAACCCTTAATTATGACCACTCCACCTTAATTAACCCCTTGTGAGAACAGCTACACCTCTGGATTTTAGTGCAATCCAGTTAACCCTTAAATACACAGGTAGTAAACTAAGAAACTGTAAAACTATAATGAGAAAATAGGTTTTAAAAAGCCCAATAAAATTAAACAGGTAGAAAAGCACTCAGCAGGTCACAATTCAGCAACTCACCGCAATTCACACAGGTATTTTCTGCAGGATTCCCAAATACCTCTACACTGAAAAACAAGTCACACACTTACTTTCGTTCGTACTTACGCTGCGGTCACACTCAGCTCGTTCACACTCGCAAACTAAGAGATTTAAAGAGTTTTTTGTGTTGTTTTTTTCCCCTTTTGCAGCAATGAACTGTACAGCTCAATGCACTTCCAAAGGCCTGGATGCCCAACCCGCGGCCGTTTATAAACCCTTAATTATGACCACTCCACCTTAATTAACCCCTTGTGAGTATAGCTACACCTCTGGATTTTAGTGTAATCCAGTTAACCCTTAAATACACAGGTAGTAAACTAAGAAACTGTAAAACTATAATGAGAAAATAGGTTTTAAAAAGCCCAATAAAATTAAACAGGTAGAAAAGCACTCAGCAGGTGACAATTCAGCAACTCACCGCAATTCACACAGATATTTTCTGCAGGATTCCCAAATACCTCTACAATGAAAAACAAGTCACACACTTACTTTTGTTCGTACTTACGCTGGGGTCACACTCAGCTCGTTCACACTCGCAAACTAAGAGATTTAAAGAGTTGGTTTTTTTTTTGGTTTTTTTTTCCCTTTTGCAGCAATGCACCCTACAGCTCAATGCACTTCCAAAGGCCTGGATGCCCAACCAGCTGCCCTTTATAAATCCTTAATTATGACCCCTCCCCCTTAATTAAACACTTGTGAGTATAGCTACACCTCTGGATTTTAGTGCAATCTAGTTAACCCTTAAATACACAGGTAGTAAACTAAGAAACTGTAAAACTATAATGAGAAAATAGGTTTTAAAAAGCCCAATAAAATTAAACAGGTAGAAAAGCACTCAGCAGGTCACAATTCAGCAACTCACCGCAATTCACACAGGTATTTTCTGCAGGATTCCCAAATAGCGCTACACTGAAAAACAAGTCACACACTTACTTTCGTTCGTACTTACGCTGCGGTCACACTCAGCTCGTTCACACTCGCAAACTAAGAGATTTAAAGAGTTTTTTGTTTTGTTTTTTTCCCCTTTTGCAGCAATGAACTGTACAGCTCAATGCACTTCCAAAGGCCTGGAAGCCCAACCAGCGGCCCTTTATAAACCCTTAATTATGACCCCTCCACCTTAATTAACCCCTTGTGAGTATAGCTACACCTCTGCATTTTAGTGCAATCTAGTTAACCCTTAAATACACAGGTAGTAAACTAAGAAACTGTAAAACTATAATGAGAAAATAGGTTTTAAAAAGCCCAATAAAATTAAACAGGTAGAAAAGCACTCAGCAGGTCACAATTCAGCAACTCACCGCAATTCACACAGGTATTTTCTGCAGGATTCCCAAATACCTCTACACTGAAAAACAAGTCACACACTTACTTTCGTTCGTACTTACGCTGCGGTCACACTCAGCTCGTTCACACTCGCAAGCTAAGAGATTTAAAGAGGTTTTTTTTTGTTTTGTTTTTTTCCCCTTTTGCAGCAATGAACTCTACAGCTCAATGCACTTCCAAAGGCCTTGATGCAGAACCAGCTGCCCTTTATAAACCCTTAATTATGACCACTCCACCTTAATTAACCCCTTGTGAGAATAGCTACACCTCTGGATTTTAGTGCAATCCAGTTAACCCTTAAATACACAGGTAGTAAACTAAGAAACTGTAAAACTATAATGAGAAAATAGGTTTTAAAAAGCCCAATAAAATTAAACAGGTAGAAAAGCACTCAGCAGATCACAATTCAGCAACTCACCGCAATTCACACAGGTATTTTCTGCAGGATTCCCAAATACCTCTACACTGAAAAACAAGTCACACACTTACTTTCGTTCACACTTATGCTGCGGTCACACTCAGCTCGTTCACACTCGCAAACTAAGAGATTTAAAGAGTTGTTGTTTTTTTTTTCCCCTTTTGCAGCAATGCAACCTACAGCTCAATGCACTTCCAAAGGCCTGGATGCCCAACCAGCTGCCCTTTAAAAACCCTTAATTATGACCCCTCCCCCATAATTAACCACTTGTGAGTATAGCTACACCTCTGGATTTTAGTGCAATCTAGTTAACCCTTAAATACACAGGTAGTAAACTAAGAAACTGTAAAACTATAATGAGAAAATAGGTTTTAAAAAGCCCAATAAAATTAAACAGGTAGAAAAGCACTCAGCAGGTCACAATTCAGCAACTCACCGCAATTCACACAGGTATTTTCTGCAAGATTCCCAAATACCTCTACACTGAAAAACAAGTCACACACTTACTTTTGTTCGTACTTACGCTGCGGTCACACTCAGCTCGTTCACACTCGCAAACTAAGAGATTTAAAGAGTTTTTTCTTTTGTTTTTTTCCCCTTTTGCAGCAATGAACTCTACAGCTCAATGCACTTCCAAAGGCCTGGATGCCCAACCAGCGGCCTTTTATAAACCCTTAATTATGACCACTCCACCTTAATTAACCCCTTGTGAGTATAGCTACACCTCTGGATTTTAGTGTAATCCAGTTAACCCTTAAATACACAGGTAGTAAACTAAGAAACTGTAAAACTATAATGAGAAAATAGGTTTTAAAAAGCCCAATAAAATTAAACAGGTAGAAAAGCACTCAGCAGGTCACAATTCAGCAACTCACCGCAATTCACACAGGTATTTTCTGCAGGATTCCCAAATACCTCTACACTGAAAAACAAGTCACACACTTACTTTCGTTCGCACTTATGCTGCGGTCACACTCAGCTCGTTCACACTCGCAAACTAAGAGATTTAAAGAGTTGTTTTTTGTTTTTTTTCCCCTTTTACAGCAATGCAACCTACAGCTCAATGCACTTCCAAAGGCCTGGATGCCCAACCAGCTGCCCTTTATAAACCCTTAATTATGACCCCTCCCCCTTAATTAACCACTTGTGAGTATAGCTACACCTCTGGATTTTAGTGCAATCTAGTTAACCCTTAAATACACAGGTAGTAAACTAAGAAACTGTAAAACTATAATGAGAAAATAGGTTTTAAAAAGCCCAATAAAATTAAAGAGGTAGAAAAGCACTCAGCAGGTCACAATTCAGCAACTCACCGCAATTCACACAGGTATTTTCTGCAGGATTCCCAAATACCTCTACACTGAAAAACAAGTCACACACTTACTTTCGTTCGTACTTACGCTGCGGTCACACTCAGCTCGTTCACACTCGCAAACTAAGAGATTTAAAGAGTTTTTTGTGTTGTTTTTTTCCCCTTTTGCAGCAATGAACTGTACAGCTCAATGCACTTCCAAAGGCCTGGATGCCCAACCCGCGGCCGTTTATAAACCCTTAATTATGACCACTCCACCTTAATTAACCCCTTGTGAGTATAGCTACACCTCTGGATTTTAGTGTAATCCAGTTAACCCTTAAATACACAGGTAGTAAACTAAGAAACTGTAAAACTATAATGAGAAAATAGGTTTTAAAAAGCCCAATAAAATTAAACAGGTAGAAAAGCACTCAGCAGGTCACAATTCAGCAACTCACCACAATTCACACAGGTATTTTCTGCAGGATTCCCAAATACCTCTACACTGAAAAACAAGTCACACACTTACTTTCGTTCGCACTTACGCTGCTGTCACACTCAGCTCGTTCACACTCGCAAACTAAGAGATTTAAAGAGTTTTTTTTTTTTTTTTCCCTTTTGCAGCAATGCACCCTACAGCTCAATGCACTTCCAAAGGCCTGGATGCCCAACCAGCTGCCTTTTATAAACCCTTAATTATGATCCCTCCCACTTAAATAACCCCTTGTGAGTATAGCTACACCTCTGGATTTTAGTGCAATCTAGTTAACCCTTAAATACACAGGTAGTAAACTAAGAAACTGTAAAACTATAATGAGAAAATAGGTTTTAAAAAGCCCAATAAAATTAAAGAGGTAGAAAAGCACTCAGCAGGTCACAATTCAGCAACTCACCGCAATTCACACAGGTATTTTCTGCAGGATTCCCAAATACCTCTACACTGAAAAACAAGTCACACACTTACTTTCGTTCGTACTTACGCTGCGGTCACACTCAGCTCGTTCACACTCGCAAACTAAGAGATTTAAAGAGTTTTTTGTGTTGTTTTTTTCCCCTTTTGCAGCAATGAACTGTACAGCTCAATGCACTTCCAAAGGCCTGGATGCCCAACTCGCGGCCGTTTATAAACCCTTAATTATGACCACTCCACCTTAATTAACCCCTTGTGAGTATAGCTACACCTCTGGATTTTAGTGTAATCCAGTTAACCCTTAAATACACAGGTAGTAAACTAAGAAACTGTAAAACTATAATGAGAAAATAGGTTTTAAAAAGCCCAATAAAATTAAACAGGTAGAAAAGCACTCAGCAGGTCACAATTCAGCAACTCACCGCAATTCACACAGGAATTTTCTGCAGGATTCCCAAATACCTCTACACTGATAAACAAGTCACACACTTACTTTCGTTTGCACTTACGCTGTGGTCACACTCAGCTCGTTCACACTCGCAAACTAAGAGATTTAAAGAGTTTTTTTTTTTTTTCCCTTTTGCAGCAATGCACCCTACAGCTCAATGCACTTCCAAAGGCCTGAATGCCAAACCAGCTGCCCTTTATAAACCCTTAATTATGACCCCTTCCCCTTAATTTACCTCTTGTGAGTATAGCTACACCTCTGGATTTTAGTGCAATCTAGTTAACCCTTAAATACACAGGTAGTAAACTAAGAAACTGTAAAACTATAATGAGAAAATAGGTTTTAAAAAGCCCAATAAAATTAAACAGGTAGAAAAGCACTCAGCAGGTGACAATTCAGCAACTCACCGCAATTCACACAGGTATTTTCTGCAGGATTCCCAAATACCTCTACAATGAAAAACAAGTCACACACTTACTTTTGTTCGTACTTACGCTGCGGTCACACTCAGCTCGTTCACACTCGCAAACTAAGAGATTTAAAGAGTTGGGGTTTTTTTTTTTTTTTTTTTCCCTTTTGCAGCAATGCACCCTACAGCTCAATGCACTTCCAAAGGCCTGGATGCCCAACCAGCTGCCCTTTATAAATCCTTAATTATGACCCCTCCCCATTAATTAAACACTTGTGAGTATAGCTACACCTCTGGATTTTAGTGCAATCTAGTTAACCCTTAAATACACAGGTAGTAAACTAAGAAACTGTAAAACTATAATGAGAAAATAGGTTTTAAAAAGCCCAATAAAATTAAACAGGTAGAAAAGCACTCAGCAGGTCACAATTCAGCAACTCACCGCAATTCACACAGGTATTTTCTGCAGGATTCCCAAATAGCGCTACACTGAAAAACAAGTCACACACTTACTTTCGTTCGTACTTACGCTGCGGTCACACTCAGCTCGTTCACACTCGCAAACTAAGAGATTTAAAGAGTTTTTTGTTTTGTTTTTTTCCCCTTTTGCAGCAATGAACTGTACAGCTCAATGCACTTCCAAAGGCCTGGATGCCCAACCAGCGGCCCTTTATAAACCCTTAATTATGACCCCTCCACCTTAATTAACCACTTGTGAGTATAGCTACACCTCTGGATTTTAGTGCAATCTAGTTAACCCTTAAATACACAGGTAGTAAACTAAGAAACTGTAAAACTATAATGAGAAAATAGGTTTTAAAAAGCCCAATAAAATTAAACAGGTAGAAAAGCACTCAGCAGGTCACAATTCAGCAACTCACCGCAATTCACACAGGTATTTTCTGCAAGATTCCCAAATACCTCTACACTGAAAAACAAGTCACACACTTACTTTTGTTCGTACTTACGCTGCGGTCACACTCAGCTCGTTCACACTCGCAAACTAAGAGATTTAAAGAGTTTTTTCTTTTGTTTTTTTCCCCTTTTGCAGCAATGAACTCTACAGCTCAATGCACTTCCAAAGGCCTGGATGCCCAACCAGCGGCCCTTTATAAACCCTTAATTATGACCACTCCACCTTAATTAACCCCTTGTGAGTATAGCTACACCTCTGGATTTTAGTGTAATCCAGTTAACCCTTAAATACACAGGTAGTAAACTAAGAAACTGTAAAACTATAATGAGAAAATAGGTTTTAAAAAGCCCAATAAAATTAAACAGGTAGAAAAGCACTCAGCAGGTCACAATTCAGCAACTCACCGCAATTCACACAGGTATTTTCTGCAGGATTCCCAAATACCTCTACACTGAAAAACAAGTCACACACTTACTTTCGTTCGCACTTATGCTGCGGTCACACTCAGCTCGTTCACACTCGCAAACTAAGAGATTTAAAGAGTTGTTTTTTGTTTTTTTTCCCCTTTTACAGCAATGCAACCTACAGCTCAATGCACTTCCAAAGGCCTGGATGCCCAACCAGCTGCCCTTTATAAACCCTTAATTATGACCCCTCCCCCTTAATTAACCACTTGTGAGTATAGCTACACCTCTGGATTTTAGTGCAATCTAGTTAACCCTTAAATACACAGGTAGTAAACTAAGAAACTGTAAAACTATAATGAGAAAATAGGTTTTAAAAAGCCCAATAAAATTAAAGAGGTAGAAAAGCACTCAGCAGGTCACAATTCAGCAACTCACCGCAATTCACACAGGTATTTTCTGCAGGATTCCCAAATACCTCTACACTGAAAAACAAGTCACACACTTACTTTCGTTCGTACTTACGCTGCGGTCACACTCAGCTCGTTCACACTCGCAAACTAAGAGATTTAAAGAGTTTTTTGTGTTGTTTTTTTCCCCTTTTGCAGCAATGAACTGTACAGCTCAATGCACTTCCAAAGGCCTGGATGCCCAACCCGCGGCCGTTTATAAACCCTTAATTATGACCACTCCACCTTAATTAACCCCTTGTGAGTATAGCTACACCTCTGGATTTTAGTGTAATCCAGTTAACCCTTAAATACACAGGTAGTAAACTAAGAAACTGTAAAACTATAATGAGAAAATAGGTTTTAAAAAGCCCAATAAAATTAAACAGGTAGAAAAGCACTCAGCAGGTCACAATTCAGCAACTCACCACAATTCACACAGGTATTTTCTGCAGGATTCCCAAATACCTCTACACTGAAAAACAAGTCACACACTTACTTTCGTTCGCACTTACGCTGCTGTCACACTCAGCTCGTTCACACTCGCAAACTAAGAGATTTAAAGAGTTTTTTTTTTTTTTTTCCCTTTTGCAGCAATGCACCCTACAGCTCAATGCACTTCCAAAGGCCTGGATGCCCAACCAGCTGCCTTTTATAAACCCTTAATTATGATCCCTCCCACTTAAATAACCCCTTGTGAGTATAGCTACACCTCTGGATTTTAGTGCAATCTAGTTAACCCTTAAATACACAGGTAGTAAACTAAGAAACTGTAAAACTATAATGAGAAAATAGGTTTTAAAAAGCCCAATAAAATTAAAGAGGTAGAAAAGCACTCAGCAGGTCACAATTCAGCAACTCACCGCAATTCACACAGGTATTTTCTGCAGGATTCCCAAATACCTCTACACTGAAAAACAAGTCACACACTTACTTTCGTTCGTACTTACGCTGCGGTCACACTCAGCTCGTTCACACTCGCAAACTAAGAGATTTAAAGAGTTTTTTGTGTTGTTTTTTTCCCCTTTTGCAGCAATGAACTGTACAGCTCAATGCACTTCCAAAGGCCTGGATGCCCAACTCGCGGCCGTTTATAAACCCTTAATTATGACCACTCCACCTTAATTAACCCCTTGTGAGTATAGCTACACCTCTGGATTTTAGTGTAATCCAGTTAACCCTTAAATACACAGGTAGTAAACTAAGAAACTGTAAAACTATAATGAGAAAATAGGTTTTAAAAAGCCCAATAAAATTAAACAGGTAGAAAAGCACTCAGCAGGTCACAATTCAGCAACTCACCGCAATTCACACAGGAATTTTCTGCAGGATTCCCAAATACCTCTACACTGATAAACAAGTCACACACTTACTTTCGTTTGCACTTACGCTGTGGTCACACTCAGCTCGTTCACACTCGCAAACTAAGAGATTTAAAGAGTTTTTTTTTTTTTTCCCTTTTGCAGCAATGCACCCTACAGCTCAATGCACTTCCAAAGGCCTGAATGCCAAACCAGCTGCCCTTTATAAACCCTTAATTATGACCCCTTCCCCTTAATTTACCTCTTGTGAGTATAGCTACACCTCTGGATTTTAGTGCAATCTAGTTAACCCTTAAATACACAGGTAGTAAACTAAGAAACTGTAAAACTATAATGAGAAAATAGGTTTTAAAAAGCCCAATAAAATTAAACAGGTAGAAAAGCACTCAGCAGGTGACAATTCAGCAACTCACCGCAATTCACACAGGTATTTTCTGCAGGATTCCCAAATACCTCTACAATGAAAAACAAGTCACACACTTACTTTTGTTCGTACTTACGCTGCGGTCACACTCAGCTCGTTCACACTCGCAAACTAAGAGATTTAAAGAGTTGGGGTTTTTTTTTTTTTTTTTTTCCCTTTTGCAGCAATGCACCCTACAGCTCAATGCACTTCCAAAGGCCTGGATGCCCAACCAGCTGCCCTTTATAAATCCTTAATTATGACCCCTCCCCATTAATTAAACACTTGTGAGTATAGCTACACCTCTGGATTTTAGTGCAATCTAGTTAACCCTTAAATACACAGGTAGTAAACTAAGAAACTGTAAAACTATAATGAGAAAATAGGTTTTAAAAAGCCCAATAAAATTAAACAGGTAGAAAAGCACTCAGCAGGTCACAATTCAGCAACTCACCGCAATTCACACAGGTATTTTCTGCAGGATTCCCAAATAGCGCTACACTGAAAAACAAGTCACACACTTACTTTCGTTCGTACTTACGCTGCGGTCACACTCAGCTCGTTCACACTCGCAAACTAAGAGATTTAAAGAGTTTTTTGTTTTGTTTTTTTCCCCTTTTGCAGCAATGAACTGTACAGCTCAATGCACTTCCAAAGGCCTGGATGCCCAACCAGCGGCCCTTTATAAACCCTTAATTATGACCCCTCCACCTTAATTAACCACTTGTGAGTATAGCTACACCTCTGGATTTTAGTGCAATCTAGTTAACCCTTAAATACACAGGTAGTAAACTAAGAAACTGTAAAACTATAATGAGAAAATAGGTTTTAAAAAGCCCAATAAAATTAAACAGGTAGAAAAGCACTCAGCAGGTCACAATTCAGCAACTCACCGCAATTCACACAGGTATTTTCTGCAAGATTCCCAAATACCTCTACACTGAAAAACAAGTCACACACTTACTTTTGTTCGTACTTACGCTGCGGTCACACTCAGCTCGTTCACACTCGCAAACTAAGAGATTTAAAGAGTTTTTTCTTTTGTTTTTTTCCCCTTTTGCAGCAATGAACTCTACAGCTCAATGCACTTCCAAAGGCCTGGATGCCCAACCAGCGGCCCTTTATAAACCCTTAATTATGACCACTCCACCTTAATTAACCCCTTGTGAGTATAGCTACACCTCTGGATTTTAGTGTAATCCAGTTAACCCTTAAATACACAGGTAGTAAACTAAGAAACTGTAAAACTATAATGAGAAAATAGGTTTTAAAAAGCCCAATAAAATTAAACAGGTAGAAAAGCACTCAGCAGGTCACAATTCAGCAACTCACCGCAATTCACACAGGTATTTTCTGCAGGATTCCCAAATACCTCTACACTGAAAAACAAGTCACACACTTACTTTCGTTCGCACTTATGCTGCGGTCACACTCAGCTCGTTCACACTCGCAAACTAAGAGATTTAAAGAGTTGTTTTTTGTTTTTTTTCCCCTTTTACAGCAATGCAACCTACAGCTCAATGCACTTCCAAAGGCCTGGATGCCCAACCAGCTGCCCTTTATAAACCCTTAATTATGACCCCTCCCCCTTAATTAACCACTTGTGAGTATAGCTACACCTCTGGATTTTAGTGCAATCTAGTTAACCCTTAAATACACAGGTAGTAAACTAAGAAACTGTAAAACTATAATGAGAAAATAGGTTTTAAAAAGCCCAATAAAATTAAAGAGGTAGAAAAGCACTCAGCAGGTCACAATTCAGCAACTCACCGCAATTCACACAGGTATTTTCTGCAGGATTCCCAAATACCTCTACACTGAAAAACAAGTCACACACTTACTTTCGTTCGTACTTACGCTGCGGTCACACTCAGCTCGTTCACACTCGCAAACTAAGAGATTTAAAGAGTTTTTTGTGTTGTTTTTTTCCCCTTTTGCAGCAATGAACTGTACAGCTCAATGCACTTCCAAAGGCCTGGATGCCCAACCCGCGGCCGTTTATAAACCCTTAATTATGACCACTCCACCTTAATTAACCCCTTGTGAGTATAGCTACACCTCTGGATTTTAGTGTAATCCAGTTAACCCTTAAATACACAGGTAGTAAACTAAGAAACTGTAAAACTATAATGAGAAAATAGGTTTTAAAAAGCCCAATAAAATTAAACAGGTAGAAAAGCACTCAGCAGGTCACAATTCAGCAACTCACCACAATTCACACAGGTATTTTCTGCAGGATTCCCAAATACCTCTACACTGAAAAACAAGTCACACACTTACTTTCGTTCGCACTTACGCTGCTGTCACACTCAGCTCGTTCACACTCGCAAACTAAGAGATTTAAAGAGTTTTTTTTTTTTTTTTCCCTTTTGCAGCAATGCACCCTACAGCTCAATGCACTTCCAAAGGCCTGGATGCCCAACCAGCTGCCTTTTATAAACCCTTAATTATGATCCCTCCCACTTAAATAACCCCTTGTGAGTATAGCTACACCTCTGGATTTTAGTGCAATCTAGTTAACCCTTAAATACACAGGTAGTAAACTAAGAAACTGTAAAACTATAATGAGAAAATAGGTTTTAAAAAGCCCAATAAAATTAAAGAGGTAGAAAAGCACTCAGCAGGTCACAATTCAGCAACTCACCGCAATTCACACAGGTATTTTCTGCAGGATTCCCAAATACCTCTACACTGAAAAACAAGTCACACACTTACTTTCGTTCGTACTTACGCTGCGGTCACACTCAGCTCGTTCACACTCGCAAACTAAGAGATTTAAAGAGTTTTTTGTGTTGTTTTTTTCCCCTTTTGCAGCAATGAACTGTACAGCTCAATGCACTTCCAAAGGCCTGGATGCCCAACTCGCGGCCGTTTATAAACCCTTAATTATGACCACTCCACCTTAATTAACCCCTTGTGAGTATAGCTACACCTCTGGATTTTAGTGTAATCCAGTTAACCCTTAAATACACAGGTAGTAAACTAAGAAACTGTAAAACTATAATGAGAAAATAGGTTTTAAAAAGCCCAATAAAATTAAACAGGTAGAAAAGCACTCAGCAGGTCACAATTCAGCAACTCACCGCAATTCACACAGGAATTTTCTGCAGGATTCCCAAATACCTCTACACTGATAAACAAGTCACACACTTACTTTCGTTTGCACTTACGCTGTGGTCACACTCAGCTCGTTCACACTCGCAAACTAAGAGATTTAAAGAGTTTTTTTTTTTTTTCCCTTTTGCAGCAATGCACCCTACAGCTCAATGCACTTCCAAAGGCCTGAATGCCAAACCAGCTGCCCTTTATAAACCCTTAATTATGACCCCTTCCCCTTAATTTACCTCTTGTGAGTATAGCTACACCTCTGGATTTTAGTGCAATCTAGTTAACCCTTAAATACACAGGTAGTAAACTAAGAAACTGTAAAACTATAATGAGAAAATAGGTTTTAAAAAGCCCAATAAAATTAAACAGGTAGAAAAGCACTCAGCAGGTGACAATTCAGCAACTCACCGCAATTCACACAGGTATTTTCTGCAGGATTCCCAAATACCTCTACAATGAAAAACAAGTCACACACTTACTTTTGTTCGTACTTACGCTGCGGTCACACTCAGCTCGTTCACACTCGCAAACTAAGAGATTTAAAGAGTTGGGGTTTTTTTTTTTTTTTTTTTCCCTTTTGCAGCAATGCACCCTACAGCTCAATGCACTTCCAAAGGCCTGGATGCCCAACCAGCTGCCCTTTATAAATCCTTAATTATGACCCCTCCCCATTAATTAAACACTTGTGAGTATAGCTACACCTCTGGATTTTAGTGCAATCTAGTTAACCCTTAAATACACAGGTAGTAAACTAAGAAACTGTAAAACTATAATGAGAAAATAGGTTTTAAAAAGCCCAATAAAATTAAACAGGTAGAAAAGCACTCAGCAGGTCACAATTCAGCAACTCACCGCAATTCACACAGGTATTTTCTGCAGGATTCCCAAATAGCGCTACACTGAAAAACAAGTCACACACTTACTTTCGTTCGTACTTACGCTGCGGTCACACTCAGCTCGTTCACACTCGCAAACTAAGAGATTTAAAGAGTTTTTTGTTTTGTTTTTTTCCCCTTTTGCAGCAATGAACTGTACAGCTCAATGCACTTCCAAAGGCCTGGATGCCCAACCAGCGGCCCTTTATAAACCCTTAATTATGACCCCTCCACCTTAATTAACCCCTTGTGAGTATAGCTACACCTCTGCATTTTAGTGCAATCTAGTTAACCCTTAAATACACAGGTAGTAAACTAAGAAACTGTAAAACTATAATGAGAAAATAGGTTTTAAAAAGCCCAATAAAATTAAACAGGTAGAAAAGCACTCAGCAGGTCACAATTCAGCAACTCACCGCAATTCACACAGGTATTTTCTGCAGGATTCCCAAATACCTCTACACTGAAAAACAAGTCACACACTTACTTTTGTTCGTACTTACGCTGCGGTCACACTCAGCTTGTTCACACTCGCAAACTAAGAGATTTAAAGAGTTTTTTCTTTTGTTTTTTTCCCCTTTTGCAGCAATGAACTCTACAGCTCAATGCACTTCCAAAGGCCTGGATGCCCAACCAGCGGCCCTTTATAAACCCTTAATTATGACCACTCCACCTTAATTAACCCCTTGTGAGTATAGCTACACCTCTGGATTTTAGTGTAATCCAGTTAACCCTTAAATACACAGGTAGTAAACTAAGAAACTGTAAAACTATAATGAGAAAATAGGTTTTAAAAAGCCCAATAAAATTAAACAGGTAGAAAAGCACTAAGCAGGTCACAATTCAGCAACTCAGCGCAATTCACACAGGTATTTTCTGCAGGATTCCCAAATACCTCTACACTGAAAAACAAGTCACACACTTACTTTCGTTCGCACTTATGCTGCGGTCACACTCAGCTCGTTCACACTCGCAAACTAAGAGATTTAAAGAGTTGTTTTTTGTTTTTTTTCCCCTTTTACAGCAATGCAACCTACAGCTCAATGCACTTCCAAAGGCCTGGATGCCCAACCAGCTGCCCTTTATAAACCCTTAATTATTACCCCTCCCCCTTAATTAACCACTTGTGAGTATAGCTACACCTCTGGATTTTAGTGCAATCTAGTTAACCCTTAAATACACAGGTAGTAAACTAAGAAACTGTAAAACTATAATGAGAAAATAGGTTTTAAAAAGCCCAATAAAATTAAAGAGGTAGAAAAGCACTCAGCAGGTCACAATTCAGCAACTCACCGCAATTCACACAGGTATTTTCTGCAGGATTCCCAAATACCTCTACACTGAAAAACAAGTCACACACTTACTTTCGTTCGTACTTACGCTGCGGTCACACTCAGCTCGTTCACACTCGCAAACTAAGAGATTTAAAGAGTTTTTTGTGTTGTTTTTTTCCCCTTTTGCAGCAATGAACTGTACAGCTCAATGCACTTCCAAAGGCCTGGATGCCCAACCAGCTGCCTTTTATAAACCCTTAATTATGATCCCTCCCACTTAAATAACCCCTTGTGAGTATAGCTACACCTCTGGATTTTAGTGCAATCTAGTTAACCCTTAAATACACAGGTAGTAAACTAAGAAACTGTAAAACTATAATGAGAAAATAGGTTTTAAAAAGCCCAATAAAATTAAACAGGTAGAAAAGCACTCAGCAGGTCACAATTCAGCAACTCACCGCAATTCACACAGGTATTTTCTGCAGGATTCCCAAATACCTTTACACTGAAAAACAAGTCACACACTTACTTTCGTTCGTACTTACGCTGAGGTCACACTCAGCTCGTTCACACTCGCAAACTAAGAGATTTAAAGAGTTTTTTGTTTTGTTTTTTTCCCCTTTTGCAGCAATGAACTGTACAGCTCAATGCACTTCCAAAGGCCTGGATGCCCAACCAGCTGCCCTTTATAAACCCTTAATTATGACCCCTCCACCTTAATTAACCCCTTGTGAGTATAGCTACACCTCTGCATTTTAGTGCAATCTAGTTAACCCTTAAATACACAGGTAGTAAACTAAGAAACTGTAAAACTATAATGAGAAAATAGGTTTTAAAAAGCCCAATAAAATTAAACAGGTAGAAAAGCACTCAGCAGGTCACAATTCAGCAACTCACCGCAATTCACACAGGTATTTTCTGCAGGATTCCCAAATACCTCTACACTGAAAAACAAGTCACACACTTACTTTCGTTCGTACTTACGCTGCGGTCACACTCAGCTCGTTCACACTCGCAAGCTAAGAGATTTAAAGAGTTTTTTTTTGTTTTGTTTTTTTCCCCTTTTGCAGCAATGAACTCTACAGCTCAATGCACTTCCAAAGGCCTGGATGCAGAACCAGCTGCCCTTTATAAACCCTTAATTATGACCACTCCACCTTAATTAACCCCTTGTGAGAATAGCTACACCTCTGGATTTTAGTGCAATCCAGTTAACCCTTAAATACACAGGTAGTAAACTAAGAAACTGTAAAACTATAATGAGAAAATAGGTTTTAAAAAGCCCAATAAAATTAAACAGGTAGAAAAGCACTCAGCAGATCACAATTCAGCAACTCACCGCAATTCACACAGGTATTTTCTGCAGGATTCCCAAATACCTCTACACTGAAAAACAAGTCACACACTTACTTTCGTTCGCACTTATGCTGCGGTCACACTCAGCTCGTTCACACTCGCAAACTAAGAGATTTAAAGAGTTGTTGTTTTTTTTTTCCCCTTTTGCAGCAATGCAACCTACAGCTCAATGCACTTCCAAAGGCCTGGATGCCCAACCAGCTGCCCTTTAAAAACCCTTAATTATGACCCCTCCCCCTTAATTAACCACTTGTGAGTATAGCTACACCTCTGGATTTTAGTGCAATCTAGTTAACCCTTAAATACACAGGTAGTAAACTAAGAAACTGTAAAACTATAATGAGAAAATAGGTTTTAAAAAGCCCAATAAAATTAAACAGGTAGAAAAGCACTCAGCAGGTCACAATTCAGCAACTCACCGCAATTCACACAGGTATTTTCTGCAGGATTCCCAAATAACGCTACACTGAAAAACAAGTCACACACTTACTTTCGTTCGTACTTACGCTGCGGTCACACTCAGCTCATTCACACTCGCAAACTAAGAGATTTAAAGAGTTTTTTGTTTTGTTTTTTTCCCCTTTTGCAGCAATGAACTGTACAGCTCAATGCACTTCCAAAGGCCTGGATGCCCAACCAGCGGCCCTTTATAAACCCTTAATTATGACCCCTCCACCTTAATTAACCCCTTGTGAGTATAGCTACACCTCTGCATTTTAGTGCAATCTAGTTAACCCTTAAATACACAGGTAGTAAACTAAGAAACTGTAAAACTATAATGAGAAAATAGGTTTTAAAAAGCCCAATAAAATTAAACAGGTAGAAAAGCACTCAGCAGGTCACAATTCAGCAACTCACCGCAATTCACACAGGTATTTTCTGCAGGATTCCCAAATACCTCTACACTGAAAAACAAGTCACACACTTACTTTCGTTCGTACTTACGCTGCGGTCACACTCAGCTCGTTCACACTCGCAAGCTAAGAGATTTAAAGAGTTTTTTTTTGTTTTGTTTTTTTCCCCTTTTGCAGCAATGAACTCTACAGCTCAATGCACTTCCAAAGGCCTGGATGCAGAACCAGCTGCCCTTTATAAACCCTTAATTATGACCACTCCACCTTAATTAACCCCTTGTGAGAATAGCTACACCTCTGGATTTTAGTGCAATCCAGTTAACCCTTAAATACACAGGTAGTAAACTAAGAAACTGTAAAACTATAATGAGAAAATAGGTTTTAAAAAGCCCAATAAAATTAAACAGGTAGAAAAGCACTCAGCAGATCACAATTCAGCAACTCACCGCAATTCACACAGGTATTTTCTGCAGGATTCCCAAATACCTCTACACTGAAAAACAAGTCACACACTTACTTTCGTTCGCACTTATGCTGCGGTCACACTCAGCTCGTTCACACTCGCAAACTAAGAGATTTAAAGAGTTGTTGTTTTTTTTTTCCCCTTTTGCAGCAATGCAACCTACAGCTCAATGCACTTCCAAAGGCCTGGATGCCCAACCAGCTGCCCTTTAAAAACCCTTAATTATGACCCCTCCCCCTTAATTAACCACTTGTGAGTATAGCTACACCTCTGGATTTTAGTGCAATCTAGTTAACCCTTAAATACACAGGTAGTAAACTAAGAAACTGTAAAACTATAATGAGAAAATAGGTTTTAAAAAGCCCAATAAAATTAAACAGGTAGAAAAGCACTCAGCAGGTCACAATTCAGCAACTCACCGCAATTCACACAGGTATTTTCTGCAGGATTCCCAAATAACGCTACACTGAAAAACAAGTCACACACTTACTTTCGTTCGTACTTACGCTGCGGTCACACTCAGCTCATTCACACTCGCAAACTAAGAGATTTAAAGAGTTTTTTGTTTTGTTTTTTTCCCCTTTTGCAGCAATGAACTGTACAGCTCAATGCACTTCCAAAGGCCTGGATGCCCAACCAGCGGCCCTTTATAAACCCTTAATTATGACCCCTCCACCTTAATTAACCCCTTGTGAGTATAGCTACACCTCTGCATTTTAGTGCAATCTAGTTAACCCTTAAATACACAGGTAGTAAACTAAGAAACTGTAAAACTATAATGAGAAAATAGGTTTTAAAAAGCCCAATAAAATTAAACAGGTAGAAAAGCACTCAGCAGGTCACAATTCAGCAACTCACTGCAATTCACACAGGTATTTTCTGCAGGATTCCCAAATACCTCTACACTGAAAAACAAGTCACACACTTACTTTCGTTCGTACTTACGCTGCGGTCACACTCAGCTCGTTTACACTCGCAAACTAAGAGATTTAAAGAGTTTTTTGTGTTGTTTTTTTCCCCTTTTGCAGCAATGAACTGTACAGCTCAATGCACTTCCAAAGGCCTGGATGCCCAACCCGCGGCCGTTTATAAACCCTTAATTATGACCACTCCACCTTAATTAACCCCTTGTGAGTATAGCTACACCTCTGGATTTTAGTGTAATCCAGTTAACCCTTAAATACACAGGTAGTAAACTAAGAAACTGTAAAACTGTAATGAGAAAATAGGTTTTAAAAAGCCCAATAAAATTAAACAGGTAGAAAAGCACTCAGCAGGTCACAATTCAGCAACTCACCGCAATTCACACAGGAATTTTCTTCAGGATTCCCAAATACCTCTACACTGAAAAACAAGTCACACACTTACTTTCGTTCGCACTTACGCTGTGGTCACACTCAGCTCGTTCACACTCGCAAACTAAGAGATTTAAAGAGTTTTGTTTTTTTTCCCTTTTGCAGCAATGCACCCTACAGCTCAATGCACTTCCAAAGGCCTGGATGCCCAACCAGCTGCCCTTTAAAAACCCTTAATTATGACCCCTCCCCCTTAATTAACCACTTGTGAGTATAGCTACACCTCTGGATTTTAGTGCAATCTAGTTAACCCTTAAATACACAGGTAGTAAACTAAGAAACTGTAAAACTATAATGAGAAAATAGGTTTTAAAAAGCCCAATAAAATTAAACAGGTAGAAAAGCACTCAGCAGGTGACAATTCAGCAACTCACCGCAATTCACACAGGTATTTTCTGCAGGATTCCCAAATACCTCTACAATGAAAAACAAGTCACACACTTACTTTTGTTCGTACTTACGCTGCGGTCACACTCAGCTCGTTCACATTCGCAAACTAAGAGATTTAAAGAGTTGTTTTTTTTTTTGTTTGTTTTTTCCCTTTTGCAGCAATGCACCCTACAGCTCAATGCACTTCCAAAGGCCTGGATGCCCAACCAGCTGCCCTTTATAAATCCTTAATTATGACCCCTCCCCTTAATTAAACACTTGTGAGTATAGCTACACCTCTGGATTTTAGTGCAATCTAGTTAACCCTTAAATACACAGGTAGTAAACTAAGAAACTGTAAAACTATAATGAGAAAATAGGTTTTAAAAAGCCCAATAAAATTAAACAGGTAGAAAAGCACTCAGCAGGTCACAATTCAGCAACTCACCGCAATTCACACAGGTATTTTTTGCAGGATTCCCAAATACCTCTACACTGAAAAACAAGTCACACACTTACGTTCGTTCATACTTACGCTGCGGTCACACTCAGCTCGTTCACACTCGCAAACTAAGAGATTTAAAGAGTTTTTTGTGTTGTTTTTTTCCCCTTTTGCAGCAATGAACTGTACAGCTCAATGCACTTCCAAAGGCCTGGATGCCCAACCCGCGGCCGTTTATAAACCCTTAATTATGACCACTCCACCTTAATTAACCCCTTGTGAGTATAGCTACACCTCTGGATTTTAGTGTAATCCAGTTAACCCTTAAATACACAGGTAGTAAACTAGGAAACTGTAAAACTATAATGAGAAAATAGGTTTTAAAAAGCCCAATAAAGTTAAACAGGTAGAAAAGCACTCAGCAGGTCACAATTCAGCAACTCACCGCAATTCACACAGGAATTTTCTGCAGGATTCCCAAATACCTCTACACTGAAAAACAAGTCACACACTTACTTTCGTTCGCACCTACGCTGTGGTCACACTCAGCTCGTTCACACTCGCAAACTAAGAGATTTAAAGAGTTTTTTTTTTTTTTCCCTTTTGCAGCAATGCACCCTACAGCTCAATGCACTTCCAAAGGCCTGAATGCCAAACCAGCTGCCCTTTATAAACCCTTAATTATGACCCCTTCCCCTTAATTTACCTCTTGTGAGTATAGCTACACCTCTGGATTTTAGTGCAATCTAGTTAACCCTTAAATACACAGGTAGTAAACTAAGAAACTGTAAAACTATAATGAAAAAATAGGTTTTAAAAAGCCCAATAAAATTAAACAGGTAGAAAAGCACTCAGCAGGTCACAATTCAGCAACTCACCACAATTAACACAGGTATTTTCTGCAGGATTCCCAAATACCTCTACACTGAAAAACAAGTCACACACTTACTTTCGTTCGCACTTACGCTGCTATCACACTCAGCTCGTTCACACTCGCAAACTAAGAGATTTAAAGAGTTTTTTTTTTTTTCACTTTTGCAGCAATGCACCCTACAGCTCAATGCACTTCCAAAGGCCTGGATGCCCAACCAGCTGCCTTTTATAAACCCTTAATTATGATCACTCCCACTTAAATAACCCCTTGTGAGTATAGCTACACCTCTGGATTTTAGTGCAATCTAGTTAACCCTTAAATACACAGGTAGTAAACTAAGAAACTGTAAAACTATAATGAGAAAATAGGTTTTAAAAAGCCCAATAAAATTAAACAGGTAGAAAGGCACTCAGCAGGTCACAATTCAGCAACTCACCGCAATTCAGACAGGTATTTTCTGCAGGATTCCCAAATAGCTTTATACTGAAAAACAAGTCACACACTTACTTTCGTTCGTATTTACGCTGCGGTCACACTCAGCTCGTTCACACTCGCAAACTAAGAGATTTAAAGAGTTTTTTGTTTTGTTTTTTTCCCCTTTTGCAGCAATGAACTGTACAGCTCAATGCACTTCCAAAGGCCTGGATGCCCAACCAGCTGCCCTTTATAAACCCTTAATTATGACCCCTCCACCTTAATTAACCCCTTGTGAGTATAGCTACACCTCTGCATTTTAGTGCAATCTAGTTAACCCTTAAATACACAGGTAGTAAACTAAGAAACTGTAAAACTATAATGAGAAAATAGGTTTTAAAAAGCCCAATAAAATTAAACAGGTAGAAAAGCACTCAGCATGTCACAATTCAGCAACTCACCGCAATTCACACAGGTATTTTCTGCAGGATTCTCAAATACCTCTACACTGAAAAACAAGTCACACACTTACTTTCGTTCATACTTACGCTGCGGTCACACTCAGCTCGTTCACACTCGCAAGCTAAGAGATTTAAAGAGTTTTTTTTTGTTTTGTTTTTTTCCCCTTTTGCAGCAATGAACTCTACAGCTCAATGCACTTCCAAAGGCCTGGATGCAGAACCAGCTGCCCTTTATAAACCCTTAATTATGACCACTCCACCTTAATTAACCCCTTGTGAGTATAGCTACACCTCTGGATTTTAGTGTAATCCAGTTAACCCTTAAATACACAGGTAGTAAACTAAGAAACTGTAAAACTATAATGAGAAAATAGGTTTTAAAAAGCCCAATAAAATTAAACAGGTAGAAAAGCACTCAGCAGGTCACAATTCAGCAACTCACCACAATTCACACAGGTATTTTCTGCAGGATTCCCAAATACCTCTACACTGAAAAACAAGTCACACACTTACTTTCGTTCACACTTACGCTGCTGTCACACTCAGCTCGTTCACACTCGCAAACTAAGAGATTTAAAGAGTTTTTTTTTTTTTTTTCCCTTTTGCAGCAATGCACCCTACAGCTCAATGCACTTCCAAAGGCCTGGATGCCCAACCAGCTGCCTTTTATAAACCCTTAATTATGATCCCTCCCACTTAAATAACCCCTTGTGAGTATAGCTACACCTCTGGATTTTAGTGCAATCTAGTTAACCCTTAAATACACAGGTAGTAAACTAAGAAACTGTAAAACTATAATGAGAAAATAGGTTTTAAAAAGCCCAATAAAATTAAAGAGGTAGAAAAGCACTCAGCAGGTCACAATTCAGCAACTCACCGCAATTCACACAGGTATTTTCTGCAGGATTCCCAAATACCTCTACACTGAAAAACAAGTCACACACTTACTTTCGTTCGTACTTACGCTGCGGTCACACTCAGCTCGTTCACACTCGCAAACTAAGAGATTTAAAGAGTTTTTTGTGTTGTTTTTTTCTCCTTTTGCAGCAATGAACTGTACAGCTCAATGCACTTCCAAAGGCCTGGATGCCCAACCCGCGGCCGTTTATAAACCCTTAATTATGACCACTCCACCTTAATTAACCCCTTGTGAGTATAGCTACACCTCTGGATTTTAGTGTAATCCAGTTAACCCTTAAATACACAGGTAGTAAACTAAGAAACTGTAAAACTATAATGAGAAAATAGGTTTTAAAAAGCCCAATAAAATTAAACAGGTAGAAAAGCACTCAGCAGGTGACAATTCAGCAACTCACCGCAATTCACACAGGTATTTTCTGCAGGATTCCCAAATACCTCTACAATGAAAAACAAGTCACACACTTACTTTTGTTCGTACTTACGCTGCGGTCACACTCAGCTCGTTCACACTCGCAAACTAAGAGATTTAAAGAGTTGGGTTTTTTTTTGGTTTTTTTTTTCCTTTTGCAGCAATGCAACCTACCGCTCAATGCACTTCCAAAGGCCTGGATGCCCAACCAGCTGCCCTTTATAAATCTTTAATTATGACCCCTCCCCCTTAATTAAACACTTGTGAGTATAGCTACACCTCTGGATTTTAGTGCAATCTAGTTAACCCTTAAATACACAGTGTAACGGGTCCGGGAGGCGGAACCTCTGAGCTACTATACAAGGGGGCGGCCCTTGTAAGGGAGCGGGTGGCAGTCTCTGGATGAATGGACAGGGAGATACGGCAAGTGATCAGGGCAGTCTCTGGGTGAACGGACAGGGAGATACGGCAAGTGATCAGGGCAGTCTCTGGGTAAGGGGTAGGTACGACCTGTGATGGCAGATAACGGAGAAGCGCTCCCAGGTGAGCGGGCAAGCTGGTCCATAGACAGACTGACCGGAGTAGTAAGGCAGACCGTCGGACCTCAGGCAAGCAGGCAGGTAGCTGATATGCGCTCCCAGGTGAGCGGGCAGGCTGGTCCTTTAGACAGACTGACAGGAGTAGTAAGGCAGACCGTCGGACCTCAGACTGGCAGACAGGTAACAAGTATTCAGGCAGGAATCAGGCAGGTAACTGGCAGGTAAACTAGCAGGAAACTGGCAGGTAACTGGCAGGTAACTGGCAGGTAACTGGCAGGTAACTGGCAGGTAACTGGCAACGGGACCTGAGGGCTGAAGCACAGGTGAGACACAGGTGCAAACAACATTGCTCGGGCACCTCCATTTTGGAGGAGGTGCCTTTTATATGATGAAGTCCTCCGGCCATTGGCCGGGGACTCTTTAGGGCGGCGCGCGCGGCCCCTTTAAGAGGAGGGGAGCGCGCGCGCGCGCGCCCTAAGCACAGGGGCCGGGAAGGAGCGCGCGCCGAGAGCAGAGCAGGAGGAGGACGCCGGGACGGAGCGCGCGCTGACAGCAGAGCGGGGAGAGGACGCCGGGCAGGAGCGCGCGCTGACAGCAGAGCGGGGAGAGGACGCCGGGCACGGAGCAGAGCGGTGAGGGGAGCAGCGTCCCTGCCTAGCAGAGGGCAGGGACGCCAGCGCTACAGTACCCCCCCCTTTAGGCCCCCCCTTTTTTAGGCCAGACAGAAATTTAGCTAGGATGAGAGGGGCATGGATGTTCTCCCGGGGCTCCCACGTTCTCTCCTCAGGACCAAACCCCCTCCAATCTACCAGAAAAAAGGTCTTTCCTCTTACCCTTTTGCTGGCAAGAATGTTCTCTACCTCAAACTTGTCCTCAGCAGAAACCAGAGCAGGAGGCGTACCTGTAGACTTAGAAAAAGAGTTAAGTACCACAGGTTTGAGGAGAGATACATGGAAGGAGTTAGGGATCCGTAAGTTGGCCGGGAGTTTCAATTTATAGGTTACCGGGTTGATCTGACCGATGACCACCAGTGGGCCGATGAACCGAGACCCTAACTTATAGGAAGGGATCTTGAGTCGGACATATTTGGACGAGAGCCAGACTTTATCCCCAGGACGGAATTGAGGAGGGTCCATCGCTAAATGCTGCCAGGGGGCAGCAGGTACTGGCAGAGGAAGAAGGCGGCCGGCCGACAGGTGTCTCGGAACTTTGTTGCGGGCGCAGGACACACAGGCAGAAACAAAGTCCATAACATCCTTGTGCAGGTTAGGCCACCAGTAGTGTCGGGTAATAAGCTGGAGGGTCTTTTTCCGACCGGCGTGGTCAGCTAGTTTAGACGAATGACCCCAGTGTAGGATTCTCTCCCGATCAGGTACCGATACGAACGTCTTACCAGGAGGGAGACAATTTAGACTCACGGGAGCCACCTGCATTACTCTGGCGGGATCGATGGGGCAGTCACATGGTCTATGAGGTGGTGATGTCTCTGCCTCCTCCTTAACAAAGACATCAGCACTAGACCAATAAGGAATCGGAAGTCCAGGTAGATTAGCTGGGATAGGAGAGGGACGGACGGAATGGACGGGAACCAGGCAGGTTTTATGACAGGCCTGTCCCCAGTGAAGGACTTCTCCGGTTTGCCAGTCAAGCACGGGTGCATGTCTCTGGAGCCAAGGCAGACCTAGCAAGAGGGCGTGAGGGAGACCAGGCAGAACGTGAAAGGAGATACTCTCTGAATGCAGCATTCCCACCTGCAGAGTAATGGATTCGGTGATGAATTGGATGGGGCGAGGTAAGAGGCCCCCATCCACGGCAACAACAGACAAGGGTACAGCCAGAGGTTTGGTGGGGATGCGGAATTTCTCCACCAGGGACTGTGAAATAAGATTTCCGGCTGCTCCAGAGTCAAGTTGGGCTAGTTCGGAATAACGATTCTCCCCGCAGATGATTGAGACTGACAACAGCAGGGATGGAGAGGATTTATTTTTGTCTAGATCGACCCCTCTGAGTGAACCTAGATACAGGCGTTCCCCCGACCTCTCCGGGCAGGCACGGATCAGATGCTCCTTACTGCCACAGTAGAAGCAGCTCCCCTCGGCACGGCGGAAATCCTGACGGGATTTGACCATCTTGGTCTGGTCGACCTGCATAGGCTCAGGAGAGTGTACCTGTGGAGAAACGGAAGGAATGACGGGTTCCTGGAAAGTAGGAGCTAGACGTGGAATCCTTCTCGCACGGGTGACCTCTTTGGCACGCTCCTGGAACCGTAGGTCAATCCGGGTGGCAAGGGTTATTAGATCATCGAGAGTGGTAGGAATGTCCCGACCAGCAAGTTCATCTTTAATACGGCCGGACAGACCCTCCCAGAAGACGGATACCAGGGCTTCGTTATCCCAGGCCAGCTCCGAGGCAAGGGTACGGAACTGTATGGCATATTGGCCCACGGTGAGGCTTCCCTGACGGAGGCGAAGCAGAGAAGATGCGGATGAGGTCCTCCGTCCGGGTTCGTCGAAGGCTTTCCGGAAAGCCATGAGAAAGGCAGGCAAGTCGGACACCAGGGGATCTCCTCTCTCCCATAGAGGATTTAGCCAGGCCAGGGCCTCCCCGGTGAGATGGGACATGATAAAGGCAATTTTGGCTCGGTCGGAGTTAAACTGGTGGGATAATAGTTCAAAATGCAGGGTGCACTGATTTATGAAGCCCCGAGCCAGGACGGAGTCGCCTCCGAAGCGAGGAGGTGCAGAGAGCCGGGGTCCGGAAAAGGATACCATGGTACTGGCGGAGGTTGTTGGTGGATCAGACAGAGTGTTCAGGCGAGTATTAACATTCCGCAGGTGACCCAGGATGGTCTCCTGTTGGGACCTCTGACGGGACAGTTCAAGACAGAGGTCCGAGAGCGAGGGAGCTTGGGTGCCACCGGGTTCCATGGCCCGAGCAAACTGTAACGGGTACGGGAGGCGGAACCTCTGAGCTACTATACAAGGGGGCGGCCCTTGTAAGGGAGCGGGTGGCAGTCTCTGGATGAATGGACAGGGAGATACGGCAAGTGATCAGGGCAGTCTCTGGGTGAACGGACAGGGAGATACGGCAAGTGATCAGGGCAGTCTCTGGGTAAGGGGTAGGTACGACCTGTGATGGCAGATAACGGAGAAGCGCTCCCAGGTGAGCGGGCAAGCTGGTCCATAGACAGACTGACCGGAGTAGTAAGGCAGACCGTCGGACCTCAGGCAAGCAGGCAGGTAGCTGATATGCGCTCCCAGGTGAGCGGGCAGGCTGGTCCTTTAGACAGACTGACAGGAGTAGTAAGGCAGACCGTCGGACCTCAGACTGGCAGACAGGTAACAAGTATTCAGGCAGGAATCAGGCAGGTAACTGGCAGGTAAACTAGCAGGAAACTGGCAGGTAACTGGCAGGTAACTGGCAGGTAACTGGCAGGTAACTGGCAACGGGACCTGAGGGCTGAAGCACAGGTGAGACACAGGTGCAAACAACATTGCTCGGGCACCTCCATTTTGGAGGAGGTGCCTTTTATATGATGAAGTCCTCCGGCCATTGGCCGGGGACTCTTTAGGGCGGCGCGCGCGGCCCCTTTAAGAGGAGGGGAGCGCGCGCGCGCGCGCCCTAAGCACAGGGGCCGGGAAGGAGCGCGCGCCGAGAGCAGAGCAGGAGGAGGACGCCGGGACGGAGCGCGCGCTGACAGCAGAGCGGGGAGAGGACGCCGGGCAGGAGCGCGCGCTGACAGCAGAGCGGGGAGAGGACGCCGGGCACGGAGCAGAGCGGTGAGGGGAGCAGCGTCCCTGCCTAGCAGAGGGCAGGGACGCCAGCGCTACACACAGGTAGTAAACTAAGAAACTGTAAAACTATAATGAGAAAATAGGTTTTAAAAAGCCCAATAAAATTAAACAGGTAGAAAAGCACTCAGCAGGTCACAATTCAGCAACTCACCGCAATTCACACAGGTATTTTCTGCAGGATTCCCAAATAGCGCTACACTGAAAAACAAGTCACACACTTACTTTCGTTCGTACTTACGCTGCGGTCACACTCAGCTCGTTCACACTCGCAAACTAAGAGATTTAAAGAGTTTTTTGTTTTGTTTTTTTCCCCTTTTGCAGCAATGAACTGTACAGCTCAATGCACTTCCAAAGGCCTGGATGCCCAACCAGCGGCCCTTTATAAACCCTTAATTATGACCCCTCCACCTTAATTAACCCCTTGTGAGTATAGCTACACCTCTGCATTTTAGTGCAATCTAGTTAACCCTTAAATACACAGGTAGTAAACTAAGAAACTGTAAAACTATAATGAGAAAATAGGTTTTAAAAAGCCCAATAAAATTAAACAGGTAGAAAAGCACTCAGCAGGTCACAATTCAGCAACTCACCGCAATTCACACAGGTATTTTCTGCAGGATTCCCAAATACCTCTACACTGAAAAACAAGTCACACACTTACTTTCGTTCGTACTTACGCTGCGGTCACACTCAGCTCGTTCACACTCGCAAGCTAAGAGATTTAAAGAGGTTTTTTTTGTTTTGTTTTTTTCCCCTTTTGCAGCAATGAACTGTACAGCTCAATGCACTTCCAAAGGCCTTGATGCAGAACCAGCTGCCCTTTATAAACCCTTAATTATGACCACTCCACCTTAATTAACCCCTTGTGAGAATAGCTACACCTCTGGATTTTAGTGCAATCCAGTTAACCCTTAAATACACAGGTAGTAAACTAAGAAACTGTAAAACTATAATGAGAAAATAGGTTTTAAAAAGCCCAATAAAATTAAACAGGTAGAAAAGCACTCAGCAGATCACAATTCAGCAACTCACCGCAATTCACACAGGTATTTTCTGCAGGATTCCCAAATACCTCTACACTGAAAAACAAGTCACACACTTACTTTCGTTCGCACTTATGCTGCGGTCACACTCAGCTCGTTCACACTCGCAAACTAAGAGATTTAAAGAGTTGTTGTTTTTTTTTTCCCCTTTTGCAGCAATGCAACCTACAGCTCAATGCACTTCCAAAGGCCTGGATGCCCAACCAGCTGCCCTTTAAAAACCCTTAATTATGACCCCTCCCCCATAATTAACCACTTGTGAGTATAGCTACACCTCTGGATTTTAGTGCAATCTAGTTAACCCTTAAATACACAGGTAGTAAACTAAGAAACTGTAAAACTATAATGAGCAAATAGGTTTTAAAAAGCCCAATAAAATTAAACAGGTAGAAAAGCACTCAGCAGGTCACAATTCAGCAACTCACCGCAATTCACACAGGTATTTTCTGCAGGATTCCCAAATACCTCTACACTGAAAAACAAGTCACACACTTACTTTTGTTCGTACTTACGCTGCGGTCACACTCAGCTCGTTCACACTCGCAAACTAAGAGATTTAAAGAGTTTTTTCTTTTGTTTTTTTCCCCTTTTGCAGCAATGAACTCTACAGCTCAATGCACTTCCAAAGGCCTGGATGCCCAACCAGCGGCCCTTTATAAACCCTTAATTATGACCACTCCACCTTAATTAACCCCTTGTGAGTATAGCTACACCTCTGGATTTTAGTGTAATCCAGTTAACCCTTAAATACACAGGTAGTAAACTAAGAAACTGTAAAACTATAATGAGAAAATAGGTTTTAAAAAGCCCAATAAAATTAAACAGGTAGAAAAGCACTCAGCAGGTCACAATTCAGCAACTCACCGCAATTCACACAGGTATTTTCTGCAGGATTCCCAAATACCTCTACACTGAAAAACAAGTCACACACTTACTTTCGTTCGCACTTATGCTGCGGTCACACTCAGCTCGTTCACACTCGCAAACTAAGAGATTTAAAGAGTTGTTTTTTGTTTTTTTTCCCCTTTTACAGCAATGCAACCTACAGCTCAATGCACTTCCAAAGGCCTGGATGCCCAACCAGCTGCCCTTTATAAACCCTTAATTATGACCCCTCCCCCTTAATTAACCACTTGTGAGTATAGCTACACCTCTGGATTTTAGTGCAATCTAGTTAACCCTTAAATACACAGGTAGTAAACTAAGAAACTGTAAAACTATAATGAGAAAATAGGTTTTAAAAAGCCCAATAAAATTAAAGAGGTAGAAAAGCACTCAGCAGGTCACAATTCAGCAACTCACCGCAATTCACACAGGTATTTTCTGCAGGATTCCCAAATACCTCTACACTGAAAAACAAGTCACACACTTACTTTCGTTCGTACTTACGCTGCGGT
This sequence comes from Phyllobates terribilis, assembly GCF_046119375.1. Classification (NCBI taxonomy): domain Eukaryota; kingdom Metazoa; phylum Chordata; class Amphibia; order Anura; family Dendrobatidae; genus Phyllobates; species Phyllobates terribilis. Next base: position 864,469,601 of record NW_027362761.1, on the reverse strand, counting down.
CACACTCAGCTCGTTCACACTCGCAAACTAAGAGATTTAAAGAGTTTTTTGTGTTGTTTTTTTCCCCTTTTGCAGCAATGAACTGTACAGCTCAATGCACTTCCAAAGGCCTGGATGCCCAACCCGCGGCCGTTTATAAACCCTTAATTATGACCACTCCACCTTAATTAACCCCTTGTGAGTATAGCTACACCTCTGGATTTTAGTGTAATCCAGTTAACCCTTAAATACACAGGTAGTAAACTAAGAAACTGTAAAACTATAATGAGAAAATAGGTTTTAAAAAGCCCAATAAAATTAAACAGGTAGAAAAGCACTCAGCAGGTCACAATTCAGCAACTCACCACAATTCACACAGGTATTTTCTGCAGGATTCCCAAATACCTCTACACTGAAAAACAAGTCACACACTTACTTTCGTTCGTACTTACGCTGCGGTCACACTCAGCTCGTTCACACTCGCAAACTAAGAGATTTAAAGAGTTTTTTGTGTTGTTTTTTTCCCCTTTTGCAGCAATGAACTGTACAGCTCAATGCACTTCCAAAGGCCTGGATGCCCAACCCGCGGCCGTTTATAAACCCTTAATTATGACCACTCCACCTTAATTAACCCCTTGTGAGTATAGCTACACCTCTGGATTTTAGTGTAATCCAGTTAACCCTTAAATACACAGGTAGTAAACTAAGAAACTGTAAAACTATAATGAGAAAATAGGTTTTAAAAAGCCCAATAAAATTAAACAGGTAGAAAAGCACTCAGCAGGTCACAATTCAGCAACTCACCGCAATTCACACAGGAATTTTCTGCAGGATTCCCAAATACCTCTACACTGAAAAACAAGTCACACACTTACTTTCGTTCGCACTTACGCTGTGGTCACACTCAGCTCGTTCACACTCGCAAACTAAGAGATTTAAAGAGTTTTTTTTTTTTTTCCCTTTTGCAGCAATGCACCCTACAGCTCAATGCACTTCCAAAGGCCTGAATGCCAAACCAGCTGCCCTTTATAAACCCTTAATTATGACCCCTTCCCCTTAATTTACCTCTTGTGAGTATAGCTACACCTCTGGATTTTAGTGCAATCTAGTTAACCCTTAAATACACAGGTAGTAAACTAAGAAACTGTAAAACTATAATGAGAAAATAGGTTTTAAAAAGCCCAATAAAATTAAACAGGTAGAAAAGCACTCAGCAGGTGACAATTCAGCAACTCACCGCAATTCACACAGGTATTTTCTGCAAGATTCCCAAATACCTCTACAATGAAAAACAAGTCACACACTTACTTTTGTTCGTACTTACGCTGCGGTCACACTCAGCTCGTTCACACTCGCAAACTAAGAGATTTAAAGAGTTGGGGTTTTTTTTGTTTTTTTTTTCCCTTTTGCAGCAATGCACCCTACAGCTCAATGCACTTCCAAAGGCCTGGATGCCCAACCAGCTGCCCTTTATAAATCCTTAATTATGACCCCTCCCCCTTAATTAAACACTTGTGAGTATAGCTACACCTCTGGATTTTAGTGCAATCTAGTTAACCCTTAAATACACAGGTAGTAAACTAAGAAACTGTAAAACTATAATGAGAAAATAGGTTTTAAAAAGCCCAATAAAATTAAACAGGTAGAAAAGCACTCAGCAGGTCACAATTCAGCAACTCACCGCAATTCACACAGGTATTTTCTGCAGGATTCCCAAATAGCGCTACACTGAAAAACAAGTCACACACTTACTTTCGTTCGTACTTACGCTGCGGTCACACTCAGCTCGTTCACACTCGCAAACTAAGAGATTTAAAGAGTTTTTTGTTTTGTTTTTTTCCCCTTTTGCAGCAATGAACTGTACAGCTCAATGCACTTCCAAAGGCCTGGATGCCCAACCAGCGGCCCTTTATAAACCCTTAATTATGACCCCTCCACCTTAATTAACCCCTTGTGAGTATAGCTACACCTCTGCATTTTAGTGCAATCTAGTTAACCCTTAAATACACAGGTAGTAAACTAAGAAACTGTAAAACTATAATGAGAAAATAGGTTTTAAAAAGCCCAATAAAATTAAACAGGTAGAAAAGCACTCAGCAGGTCACAATTCAGCAACTCACCGCAATTCACACAGGTATTTTCTGCAGGATTCCCAAATACCTCTACACTGAAAAACAAGTCACACACTTACTTTTGTTCGTACTTACGCTGCGGTCACACTCAGCTTGTTCACACTCGCAAACTAAGAGATTTAAAGAGTTTTTTCTTTTGTTTTTTTCCCCTTTTGCAGCAATGAACTCTACAGCTCAATGCACTTCCAAAGGCCTGGATGCCCAACCAGCGGCCCTTTATAAACCCTTAATTATGACCACTCCACCTTAATTAACCCCTTGTGAGTATAGCTACACCTCTGGATTTTAGTGTAATCCAGTTAACCCTTAAATACACAGGTAGTAAACTAAGAAACTGTAAAACTATAATGAGAAAATAGGTTTTAAAAAGCCCAATAAAATTAAACAGGTAGAAAAGCACTAAGCAGGTCACAATTCAGCAACTCAGCGCAATTCACACAGGTATTTTTTGCAGGATTCCCAAATACCTCTACACTGAAAAACAAGTCACACACTTACTTTCGTTCGCACTTATGCTGCGGTCACACTCAGCTCGTTCACACTCGCAAACTAAGAGATTTAAAGAGTTGTTTTTTGTTTTTTTTCCCCTTTTACAGCAATGCAACCTACAGCTCAATGCACTTCCAAAGGCCTGGATGCCCAACTAGCTGCCCTTTATAAACCCTTAATTATGACCCCTCCCCCTTAATTAACCACTTGTGAGTATAGCTACACCTCTGGATTTTAGTGCAATCTAGTTAACCCTTAAATACACAGGTAGTAAACTAAGAAACTGTAAAACTATAATGAGAAAATAGGTTTTAAAAAGCCCAATAAAATTAAAGAGGTAGAAAAGCACTCAGCAGGTCACAATTCAGCAACTCACCGCAATTCACACAGGTATTTTCTGCAGGATTCCCAAATACCTCTACACTGAAAAACAAGTCACACACTTACTTTCGTTCGTACTTACGCTGCGGTCACACTCAGCTCGTTCACACTCGCAAACTAAGAGATTTAAAGAGTTTTTTGTGTTGTTTTTTTCCCCTTTTGCAGCAATGAACTGTACAGCTCAATGCACTTCCAAAGGCCTGGATGCCCAACCAGCGGCCCTTTATAAACCCTTAATTATGACCACTCCACCTTAATTAACCCCTTGTGAGTATAGCTACACCTCTGGATTTTAGTGTAATCCAGTTAACCCTTAAATACACAGGTAGTAAACTAAGAAACTGTAAAACTATAATGAGAAAATAGGTTTTAAAAAGCCCAATAAAATTAAAGAGGTAGAAAAGCACTCAGCAGGTCACAATTCAGCAACTCACCGCAATTCACACAGGTATTTTCTGCAGGATTCCCAAATACCTCTACACTGAAAAACAAGTCACACACTTACTTTCGTTCGTACTTACGCTGCGGTCACACTCAGCTCGTTCACACTCGCAAACTAAGAGATTTAAAGAGTTTTTTGTGTTGTTTTTTTCCCCTTTTGCAGCAATGAACTGTACAGCTCAATGCACTTCCAAAGGCCTGGATGCCCAACCCGCGGCCGTTTATAAACCCTTAATTATGACCACTCCACCTTAATTAACCCCTTGTGAGTATAGCTACACCTCTGGATTTTAGTGTAATCCAGTTAACCCTTAAATACACAGGTAGTAAACTAAGAAACTGTAACACTATAATGAGAAAATAGGTTTTAAAAAGCCCAATAAAATTAAACAGGTAGAAAAGCACTCAGCAGGTCACAATTCAGCAACTCACCGCAATTCACACAGGAATTTTCTGCAGGATTCCCAAATACCTCTACACTGAAAAACAAGTCACACACTTACTTTCGTTCGCACTTACGCTGTGGTCACACTCAGCTCGTTCACACTCGCAAACTAAGAGATTTAAAGAGTTTTTTTTTTTTTCCCTTTTGCAGCAATGCACCCTACAGCTCAATGCACTTCCAAAGGCCTGAATGCCAAACCAGCTGCCCTTTATAAACCCTTAATTATGACCCCTTCCCCTTAATTTACCTCTTGTGAGTATAGCTACACCTCTGGATTTTAGTGCAATCTAGTTAACCCTTAAATACACAGGTAGTAAACTAAGAAACTGTAAAACTATAATGAGAAAATAGGTTTTAAAAAGCCCAATAAAATTAAACAGGTAGAAAAGCACTCAGCAGGTCACAATTCAGCAACTCACCACAATTCACACAGGTATTTTCTGCAGGATTCCCAAATACCTCTACACTGAAAAACAAGTCACACACTTACTTTTGTTCGTACTTACGCTGCGGTCACACTCAGCTCGTTCACACTCGCAAACTAAGAGATTTAAAGAGTTGTTTTTTTTTTTGTTTTTTTTTTCCCTTTTGCAGCAATGCACCCTACAGCTCAATGCACTTCCAAAGGCCTGGATGCCCAACCAGCTGCCCTTTATAAATCCTTAATTATGACCCCTCCACCTTAATTAAACACTTGTGAGTATAGCTACACCTCTGGATTTTAGTGAAATCTAGTTAACCCTTAAATACACAGGTAGTAAACTAAGAAACTGTAAAACTATAATGAGAAAATAGGTTTTAAAAAGCCCAATAAAATTAAACGGGTAGAAAAGCACTCAGCAGGTCACAACTCAACAACTCACCGCAATTCACACAGGTATTTTCTGCAGGATTCCCAAATACCTCTACACTGAAAAACAAGTCACACACTTACTTTCGTTCGCACTTACGCTGCAGTCACACTCAGCTCGTTCACACTCGCAAACTAAGAGATTTAAAGAGTTGGTTTTTTTTTTGTTTGTTTTTCCCTTTTGCAGCAATGCACCCTACAGCTCAGTGCACTTCCAAAGGCATGGATGCCCAACCAGCTGCCCTTTATAAACCCTTAATTATGACCCCTCCCCCTTAAATAACCCCTTGTGAGTATAGCTACATCTCTGGATTTTAGTGCAATCTAGTTAACCCTTAAATACACAGGTAGTAGACTAAGAAACTGTAAAACTATAAAGAGAAAATAGGTTTTAAAAAGCCCAATAAAATTAAACAGGTAGAAAAGCACTCAGCAGGTCACAATTCAGCAACTCACTGCAATTCACACAGGTATTTCCTGCAGGATTCCCAAATACCTCTACACTGAAAAACAAGTCACACACTTACTTTCATTCGCACTTACGCAGCGGTCACACTCAGCTCGTTCACACTCGCAAACTAAGAGATTTAAAGAGTTTTTTTTTCTCTTTTGCAGCAATGCACCCTACAGCTCAATGCAATTCCAAAGGCCTGGATGCCCAACCAGCTGCCCTTTATAAACCCTTAATTATGATCCCTCCCCCTTAATTAACCCCTTGTGAGTATAGCTACACCTCTGGATTTTAGTGCAATCTAGTTAACCCTTAAATACACAGGTAGTAAACTAAGAAACTGTAAAACTATAATGAGAAAATAGGTTTTAAAAAGCCCAATAAAATTAAACAGGTAGAAAAGCACTCAGCAGGTCACAATTCAGCAACTCACCACAATTCACACAGGTATTTTCTGCAGGATTCCCAAATACCTCTACACTGAAAAACAAGTCACACACTTACTTTCGTTCGCACTTACGTTGCTATCACACTCAGCTCGTTCACACTCGCAAACTAAGAGATTTAAAGAGGTATTTTTTTTTTTCCCTTTTGCAGCAATGCACCCTACAGCTCAATGCACTTCCAAAGGCCTGGATGCCCAACCAGCTGCCTTTTATAAACCCTTAATTATGATCCCTCCCACTTAATTAACCCCTTGTGAGTATAGCTACACCTCTGGATTTTAGTGAAATCTAGTTAACCCTAAAATACACAGGTAGTAAACTAAGAAACTGTAAAACTATAATGAGAAAATAGGTTTTAAAAAGCCCAATAAAATTAAACGGGTAGAAAAGCACTCAGCAGGTCACAATTCAGCAACGCACCGCAATTCACACAGGTATTTTCTGCAGGATTCCCAAATACCTCTACACTGAAAAACAAGTCACACACTTTCTTTCGTTCGCACTTACGCTGCGGTCACACTCAGCTCGTTCACACTCGCAAACTAAGAGATTTAAGAGTTTTTTTTTGTTTTTTTTTCCCCTTTTGCAACAATGCACCCTACAGCTCAAAGCACTTCCAAAGGCCTGGATGCCCAACCAGCTGCCCTTTATAAACCCTTAATTATTACCCCTCCCCCTTAATTAACCATTTGTGAGTATAGCTACACCTCTGAATTTTAGTGCAATCTAGTTAACCCTTAAATACACAGGTAGTAAACTAAGAAACTGTAAAACTATAATGAGAAAATAGGTTTTAAAAAGCCCAATAAAATTAAACAGGTAGAAAAGCACTCAGCAGGTCACAATTCAGCAACTCACCACAATTCACACAGGTATTTTCTGCAGGATTCCCAAATACCTCTACACTGAAAAACAAGTCACACACTTACTTTCGTTCGCACTTACGCAGCGGTCACACTCAGCTCGTTCACACTCGCAAACTAAGAGATTTAAAGAGTTTTCTTTTCCCTTTTGCAGCAATGCACCCTACAGCTCAATGCACTTCCAAAGGTCTGGATGCCCAACCAGCTGCACTTTATAAACTCTTAATTATGACCCCTCCCCTTTAATTAACCACTTGTGAGTATAGCTACACCTCTGAATTTTAGTGTAATCCAGTTAACCCTTAAATACACAGGTAGTAAACTAAGAAACTGTAAAACTATAATGAGAAAATAGGTTTTAAAAAGCCCAATAAAATTAAACAGGTAGAAAAGCACTCAGCAGGTCACAATTCAGCAACTCACCACAATTCACACAGGTATTTTCTGCAGGATTCCCAAATACCTCTACACTGAAAAACAAGTCACACACTTACTTTCGTTCGCACTTACGCTGCTGTCACACTCAGCTCATTCACACTAGCAAACTAAGAGATTTAAAGAGTTGTTTTTTCTTTTCCCTTTTGCAGCAATATACCCTACAGCTCAATGCACTTCCAAAGACCTGGATGCCCAACCAGCTGCCCTTTATAAACCCTTAATTATGATCCCTCCCCCTTAAATTAACCCCTTGTGAGTATAGCTACACCTCTGGATTTTAGTGCAATCTAGTTAACCCTTAAATACACAGGTAGTAAACTAAGAAACTGTAAAACTATAATGAGAAAATAGGTTTTAAAAAGCCCAATAAAATTAAACAGGTAGAAAAGCACTCAGCAGGTCACAATTCAGCAACTCACCGCAATTCCCACAGGTATTTTCTGCAGGATTCCCAAATACCTCTACACTGAAAAACAAGTCACACACTTACTTTCGTTCGCACTTACGCTGTGGTCACACTCAGCTCGTTCACACTCGCAAACTAAGAGATTTAAAGAGTTTTTTTTTTCCCTTTTGCAGCAATGCACCCTACAGCTCAATGCACTTCCAAAGGCCTGAATGCCCAACCTGCTGCCCTTTATAAACCCTTAATTATGACCCCTCCCCCTTAATTTACCTCTTGTGAGTATAGCTACACGTCTGGATTTTAGTGCAATCTAGTTAACCCTTAAATACACAGGTAGTAAACTAAGAAACTGTAAAACTATAATGAGAAAATAGGTTTTAAAAAGCCCAATAAAATTAAACAGGTAGAAAAGCACTCAGCAGGTCAAAATTCAGCAACTCACCACAATTCACACAGGTATTTTCTGCAGGATTCCCAAATACCTCTACACTGAAAAACAAGTCACACACTTACTTTCGTTCGCACTTACGCTGCTATCACACTCAGCTCGTTCACACTCGCAAACTAAGAGATTTAAAAAGTTTTTTTTTTTTTTCCCTTTTGCATCAATGCACCCTACAGCTCAATGCACTTCCAAAGGCCTGGATGACCAACCAGTTGCCTTTTATAAACCCTTAATTATGATCCCTCCCACTTAATTAACCCCTTGTGAGTATAGCTACACCTCTGGATTTTAGTGCAATCTAGTTAACCCTTTAATACACAGGTAGTAAACTAAGAAACTGTAAAACTATAATGAGAAAATAGTTTTTAAAAAGCCCAATAAAATTAAACAGGTAGAAAAGCACTCAGCAGGTCACAATTCAGCAACTCACCGCAATTCACACAGGTATTTTCTGCAGGATTCCCAAATACCTCTACACTGAAAAACAAGTCACACACTTACTTTCGTTCGCACTTACGCTGCGGTCACACTCAGCTCGTTCACACTCGCAAACTAAGAGATTTAAAGAGTTGTTTTTTTTTTGTTGTTTTTTTTTCCCTTTTGCAGCAATGCACCCTACAGCTCAATGCACTTCCAAAGGCCTGGATGCCCAACCAGCTGCCCTTTATAAACCCTTAATTATGACCCCTCCCCCTTAATTAAACACTTGTGAGTATAGCTACACCTCTGGATTTTAGTGAAATCTAGTTAACCCTTAAATACACAGGTAGTAAACTAAGAAACTGTAAAACTATAATGAGAAAATAGGTTTTAAAAAGCCCAATAAAATTAAATGGGTAGAAAAGCACTCAGCAGGTCACAATTCAGCAACTCACCGCAATTCACACAGGTATTTTCTGCAGGATTCCCAAATACCTCTACACTGAAAAACAAGTCACACACTTTCTTTCGTTCGCACTTACGCTGCGGTCACACTCAGCTCGTTCACACTCGCAAACTAAGAGATTTAGAGAATTTTTTTTTTCCCTTTTGCAGCAATGCAACCTACAGCTCAATGCACTTCCAAAGGCATGGATGCCCAACCAGCTGCCCTTTATAAACCCTTAATTATGACCCCTCCCCCTTAATTAACCCCTTGTGAGTATAGCTACATCTCTGGATTTTAGTGCAATCTAGTTAACCCTTAAATACACAGGTAGTAGACTAAGAAACTGTAAAACTATAAAGAGAAAATAGGTTTTAAAAAGCCCAATAAAATTAAACAGGTAGAAAAGCACTCAGCGGGTCACAATTCAGCAACTCACCGCAATTCACACAGGTATTTTCTGCAGGATTGCCAAATACCTCTACACTGAAAAACAAGTCACACACTTACTTTCGTTCGCACTTACGCAGCGGTCACACTCAGCTCGTTCACACTCGCAAACTAAGAGATTTAAAGAGTTTTTTTTTCCCTTTTGCAGCAATGCACCCTACAGCTCAATGCACTTCCAAAGGTCTGGATGCCCAACCAGCTGCCCTTTATAAACCCTTAATTATGACCCCTCCCCCTTAATTAACCACTTGTGAGTATAGCTACACCTCTGGATTTTAGTGCAATCTAGTTAACCCTTAAATACACAGGTAGTAGACTAAGAAACTGTAAAACTATAAAGAGAAAATAGTTTTTAAAAAGCCAAATAAAATTAAACAGGTAGAAAAGCACTCAGCAGGTCACAATTCAGCAACTCACCGCAATTCACACAGGTATTTTCTGCAGGATTCCCAAATACCTCTACAATGAAAAACAAGTCACAAACTTACTTTCGTTCGCACTTACGCTGCGGTCACACTCAGCTCGTTCACACTCGCAAACTAAGAGATTTAAAGAGTTTTTTTTTTTTTTCCCTTTTGCAGCAATGCACCCTACAGCTCAATGCACTTCCAAAGGCCTGGATGCTCAACCAGCTGCCCTTTATAAACCCTTAATTATGACCCCTCCACCTTAATTAACCCCTTGTGAGTATAGCTACACCTCTGGATTTTAGTGCAATCTAGTTAACCCTTAAGTACACAGGTAGTAAACTAAGAAACTGTAAAACTATAAAGAGAAAATAGGTTTTAAAAAGCCCAATAAAATTAAACAGGTAGAAAAGCACTCAGCAGGTCACAATTCAGCAACTCACTGCAATTCACACAGGTATTTTCTGCAGGATTCCCAAATACCTCTACACTGAAAAACAAGTCACACACTTACTTTCTTTCGCACTTACGCTGCGGTCACACTCAGCTCGTTCACACTCGCAAACTAAGAGATGTAAAGGGTTTTTATTGTTTATTTTTTTTTTCCCTTTTGCAGCAATGCACCCTACAGCTCAGTGCACTGTAAGTAAATTCCCAAAGGGGTATAATTTCCAAAATGGGGTCACTTGAGGGGGGATTCTGCTCTTCTAGCACTTAGGGGCTGTGTATATGGAGTCCGCAAACTATTCTACAATAATTTGTTCTCCAAGAGTCAAATAGCGCTCCGTCCCTCTCGGATCTCGCCGTATGGCTAAGCGGAACGGTACAGCCACATATAGGATATTGCCACGTTTAGAAGAAATTGTTTGACACATTTCGGCACCATTTTTACCCATTGCCCTGTGTGAAAATGTAAAATCTGAGGGTAAACATTTTTTGTGGTAAAAATATAATTATGTTTTCTTCACTGCCCAATGGTATAAATTAAAAAATTAAAAAATACTTACTACTTCCCTAGATGAATTCCTTGAGAGGTGTAGTTTACAAAATGGGGTCACTTGTGGGGGTTTCTGCTGTTTCGGCATGTCAGCGACTCTTCAAATGTGACATGGTGTCTGCAACCTATCCCAGCCAACATAGCGCTCCTTTCTCTTCCGAACCCTGTCGTACACCAAAGCAGTGGTTTTCCCCCACATATGGGGTATCGGCATACTCAGGAGAAATTGCACAACAAATTTCATGGTGCAATTTCTGCTGTTACCCTTATGATAATGTAAAATTAGGGGATGAAAAACATTTTTGTAAGAAAAATGTGAACATTTTATTTTTACGCCTCAATATTACAAACTTCTGTGAAGCACCTGGGGGTGCAACGTGCTCACCACACATCTAGAAAAGTTCCCTAAGGGGTCTAGTCTCCAAAATGGTGTCACTTGTGGGGGGTTTCCACTGTTTAGGCACATCAGGGGCTCTCCAAATGCAACATGGCGTCCGCTAATTATTCAAGCAAATTTTACATTCAAAAAGTCAAATGGCGCTCCTTCCCTTCCGAACCCTGCAGTGCACCCAAACAGTGGTTTTCCGCCATATATGGGGTATCGGCATACTCAGGAGAAATTGCACAACAAATTTCATGGTGCAATTTCTCCTGTTACCCTTATGATGATGCAAAATTAGGGGATGAAAAACATTGTTGTGGGAAAATGTGAAATTTTTTTTTTTACAGCTCAATATTATAAACTTCTGTGAAGCACCTGGGGGTGCAAGGTGCTCACCACACATCTAGATAAGTTTCCTAAGGGGTCTAGTTTCCAAAATGGTGTCACTTGTGGGGTGTTTCCATTGTTTAGGCACATCAGGAGCTCCCCAAATGCGACATGGCGTCCGCTAATTATTCAAACAAATTTTACATTCAAAAAGTCTAATGGCGCTCCTTCCCTTCAGAACCCTGCAGTGCGCCCAAACAGTGGTTTCCCCTCACATATAGGGTATCAGCGTGCTCAGGAGAAATTGCACTACAAATTGTGTAGTCCATTTTTTCCTGTTACCCTTGTGAAAATAAAAAAAATGGGTCTAAAGTAATCTTTTTGTGAAAAAAAGTACAATGTTCATTGCTTTCTTCCACATTCCAAAAATTCCCGTGAAGCACCTGAAGGGCTAATAAATTTCTTGAAAGTGGTTTTGAGCACCTTGAGGGGTGCAGTTTTTAGAACGGTGTCACTTTTGGGTATTTTCTGTCATAAAGGCCCCTCAAAGTCATTTCAAATAAGATGTGGTCCCTAAAAAAACATTTTTGTAAATGTTGTTGGAAAAATGAGAAATCGCTGGTCAACTTTTAACCCTTAGAACTTCCTAACAAAAAAAAATGTTGGTTCCAAAATAGTGGTGATGTAAAGTAGACATGTGGCAAATGTTATTTATTAACTATTTTGTGTGACATACAGTACACACCAAAAGTTTGGACACACCTTCTCATTTAAAGATTTTTCTGTATTTTCATGACTATGAAAATTGTACATTCACACTGAAGGCGTCAAAACTATGAATTAACACATGTGGAATTATATACTTAACAAAAAGTGTGAAACAACTGAAAATATGTCTTATATTCTAGGTTCTTCAAAGTAGCCACCTTTTGCTTCGATGACTGCTTTGCACACTCTTGGCATTCTCTTGATGAGCTTCAAGAGGTAGTCACCGGAAATGGTCTTCCAACAATCTTGAAGGAGTTCCCAGAGATGCTTAGCACTTGTTGGCCCTTTTGCCTTCACTCTGCGGTCCAGCTCACCCCAAATCATCTCGATTGGGTTCAAGTCTGGTGACTGTGGAGGCCAGGTCATCTGGCGTAGCACCCCATCACTCTCTCTCTTGGTCAAAATGCCCTTACACGGCCTGGAGGTGTGTTTTGGGTCATTGTCCTGTTGAAAAATAAGTGATGGTCCAACTAAAAGCAAACCGGATGGAATAGCATGCCACTGAAAGATGCTGTGGTAGCCATGCTAGTTCAGTATGCCTTAAATTTTGAATAAATCCCTAACAGTGTCACCAGCAAAGCACCCCCACACCATCACACCTCCTCTTCCATGCTTCACGGTGGGAACCAGGCATGTAGAGTTCATCCGTTCACCTTTTCTGCGTCGCACAAAGACACGGTGGTTGGAACCAAAGATCTCAAATTTGGACTCATCAGACCAAAGCACAGATTTCCACTGGTCTAATGTCCATTCCTTGTGTTCTTTAGCCCAAACAAGTCTCTTCTGCTTGTTGCCTGTCCTTAGCAGTGGTTTCCTAGCAGCTATTTTACCATGAAGGCCTGCTGCACAAAGTCTCCTCTTAACAGTTGTTGAAGAGATGTGTCTGCTCCTAGAACTCTGTGTGGCATTGACCTGGTCTCTAATCTGAGCTGCTGTTAACCTGCGATTTCTGAGGCTGGTGACTCGGATAAACTTATCCTCAGAAGCAGAGGTGACTTTTGGTCTTCCTTTCCTGGGGCGGTCCTCATGTGAGCCAATTTCTTTGTAGTGCTTTATGGTTTTTGCAACTGCACTTGGGGACACTTTCAACGTTTTCCCAGTTTTTCGCACTGACTGAACTTCATTTCTTAAAGTAATGATGGCCACTCGTTTTTCTTTACTTAGCTGCTTTTTTCTTGCCATAATACAAATTCTAACAGTCTATTCAGTAGGACTATCAGCTGTCTATCCACCTGACTTCTGCACAACACAACTGATGGTCCCAATCCCATTTATAAGGCAAGAAATCCCACTTATTAAACCTGACAGGGCACACCTGCGAAGTGAAAACCATTTCCGGTGACCGCCTCTTGAAGCTCATCAAGAGAATGCCAAGAGTGTGCAAAGCAGTCATCAAAGCAAAAGGTGGCTACTTTGAAGAACCTAGAATATAAGACATATTTTCAGTTGTTTCACACTTTTTTTGTTAAGTATATAATTCCACATGTGTTAATTCATAATTTTGATGCCTTCAGTGTGAATGTACAATTTTCATAGTCATGAAAATACAGAAAAATCTTTAAATGAGAAGGTGTGTCCAAACTTTTGGTCTGTACTGTATCTCTTTGATTTAAGGGCATGAAAATTCAAAGTTTGAAAATTGCAAAAATTTCAAAATTTTCTCCAAATTTTCGATTTTTTCACAAATAAACGCAAGTGATATCGAAGAAATTTTACCACTATCATGAAGTACAAGATGTCACAAAAAACAGTCTCAGAATCAGGGAGATCTGTTGAAGCGTTCCAGAGCTATTACCTCATAAAGTAACAGTGGTCAGAATTGAAAAAATTGGCCTGGTCATGAAGGTGAAAACAGGCTCTGGTGCGAAAGGGTTAACAGTTCTTTGTTTCTACAAAGTCTTTTAAGAAAAATCAAAGCATGAAAACAAGTCTTTCCAGTAAGCAACATCTTCCATACTGCCTCGCGATGGTGAATACCACTCAAGTGGGCTTACTTGGTCCGCAGGCAGAGATATCTGTTTCCAGTCGACAGTCCTTGGCACTTGACTCGGTTCACAAAGTGTCTCATACGTCAGCATCACGGGCCTCCTCTCTTCTCGAGTCGACATCCTCCTGGTGGGTTGTTCTTCAGATACCACGGGTTCTTCAGCCACAGAATTTTCTTACGCCACACTCATTTTCCATGCTTCCTCAGATGCTCTTGGAGCTGCCTCTATAACTTTCTGTACTTCTCCTGAGTCGCTTGTTTCCACATGGTTTGGTAATTCCACTCCTCCTGAGTGTAGATCGGTCTCTTCAGGGGCCGGTGTTCGATCATCAGATCTGAATTGGACTTTATCTGCACTCCTTGGTACGAACTCTGGAGCCTCAGGACTTAGTTCACTCTCCTGAGGATGGTACATCCCTCTCCTTGCCGGTCCGAGAAATACAACCGTGAGTTCTTCTCCGTCCTGGGACCTGTATTGTTCAACATCTTTATCAATGATTTAGATGAAGGAATTGAGGGTAAACTGATTAAATTTGCTGATGACACAAAGCTAGGAGGGATAGCTAATACTAGAGAAGAGAGAGAGAGGATTCAAAAAGACCTAAATAAACTGGAGCAGTGGGCAGCAACCAACAGAATGGTTTTTAACAGGGAAAAATGCAAAGTACTACATCTGGGCAATAAAAATGAAAAAAGCATATACAGAATGGGAGGAATAGAGCTAAGCAACAGTACATGTGAAAAAGACTTAGGTATACTAATAGATCATAGACTGAACATGAGTCAACAGTGTGATGCAGCAGCAAAAAAGGCAAATACAATTTTGGGATGTATTAACAGAAGCATACAGTCTAGATCACGTGAAGTCATTATCGGTCTTTACTCCTCTTTGGTCAGACCTCATCTGGAATACTGTGTACAGTTTTGGGCACCACATTTTAAAAAAGACATAGACAAACTGGAGCAAGTTCAGAGAAGAGCGACCAGAATGGTGACTGGTCTGCAAACCATGTCCTATGAGAAACGGTTGCAGGATTTGGGAATGTTTAGCTTGCAAAAAAGAAGACTGAGAGGAGACTTAATAGCTGTCTACAAATATGTCAAGGGCTGTCACATTGTAGAAGGATCATCTTTATTCTCATTTGCACAAGGAAAGACTAGAAGCAATGGGATGAAACTAAATGGGAGGAGACACAGATTAGATATTAGAAAAAACTTTTTGACAGTTAGGGTGATTAATGAGTGGAACAGGCTGCCACGAGAGGTGGTGAGTTCCCCTTCAATGGACGTCTTCAAACAGAGGCTGGACAGACATCTGTCTGAGATGATCTAGGGAATCCTGCTTTGAGCAGGGGGTTGGACCAGATGACCCAGGAGGTCCCTTCCAACTCTACCATTCTATGATTCTATGATTCTATGATTCCATCGGAACTTTCAAGGTCACTATCAACCTCCGAAGCTTCAGTCTG
Organism: Phyllobates terribilis; assembly: GCF_046119375.1. Classification (NCBI taxonomy): domain Eukaryota; kingdom Metazoa; phylum Chordata; class Amphibia; order Anura; family Dendrobatidae; genus Phyllobates; species Phyllobates terribilis. The sequence goes on along the minus strand of NW_027362761.1, from coordinate 864,454,183 downwards.
TGGTGTTCCGTTAGTTGATCTCAGACGATGTCGGTTTACTTCTGGGAAGTCTTGTTGTGGTGGGAGATAATCACAGGGTAGTAGTAAATTCTGATGAACTATTCTGGTTATCTTGTCTCCCGTTTCCAATCGGATTTCATACACTGGGCTGTCATCAGCTTTCCTCCTTACGACCACATACACCTTGTCTTCCCAGTACGAGCAAAGTTTTCCTTGACCGTCTTTCTCACGTACGTTCTTGACTAACACCCGACTTCGCGGGCCCAATTGGGCTCCATAACATTTTCGATCATAGTACTCCTTACTCTTGATCTGTCCTTGCGTAACCACTTTGGACGCTATGTTGTATGCCTCTGCCATCCATTCCTTCCACTTCTGAACGTACTCCGGATACGTTCTGTAAGTCTCTGACACCAGAGTATCGAACATGATGTCGATTGGCAGTCTTGGCGATCGTCCATACAATAGGAAAAAGGGTGAGTAACCCGTTGCATCGCTCTTTGTACAGTAATAGGCATGTACCACTTTTGACAGAGAACTCTTCCAGTCTTTCTTCTTGTCAGCTGTTAAAGTGCGCAACATCGACAATAATGTCCGGTTAAAAAGTTCCACTTGTTTATTACCCTCTGGGTGATAGGGCGTTGTGTGGGATCTCTGAATTCTACAGTACTTTTCTAGCTTGGAAAAGAGCTGGTTCTCAAATTCTCTTCCTTGGTCATGGTGTAACCTCATAGGGAACCCAAACCTCAAAGCAAAATCATTGAAGATCTTCTCTGCCGCTGTTCGACCTGATTTATTGGTGGTGGCATATGCTTGAGCAAATCGAGTGAAATGGTCCATCACCACCAAGATATATTTGTAACCATCTTTGCACGTCTCAAGATGTAGAAAGTCTATTGAGACAATCTCAAATGGATACGTAGTTTGGATGTTGCCCATAGGTGCCTGGGTTGATGTGTTAGGACGTTTATCTTTCAGAAACCCACACTCCCTGGTTACGTACCTCTCAATATCTCTCTGCATGTACGGCTAGAAGAAACTTTCACGGATCAAGTTGGTTGTCCTTTCCACTCCCAGGTGTCCCATTTTTTCTTGGAGTTCTTTGAAAACCAACCTACGGAATACTCTGGGTAGTACCAACTGCCGGTTTTGTCCTCCTTTACGATAAAGGATACAGTCTTCCCTGAGGTAGAGCTTCGTACATTTTTTAATTAAAACAGATACTGCTGGTGACTCATTGTCTCTCTCTCGTTTACTTGGAAACCGATTTTGCTCCAAATAGCAAGTAGTATTCTACCAATTATCTGATCTTTCCGTTGTGCTCTATGGATTTTCCCTTTTGTTAGTTGTTGAATAGACTGGGGGTCGTCTTGTTCTCCCGCTTTTATGGTTTCCACCGTCAACGGCCACCACAATGGTGTGTCTTCCTCCTGATAAGCTTGTACTGCTTGGTTAGTGCTCTCAATTGCTTTCAGACTGACTTCGTCCGAGCATTTTTGCATGAACTCCTCAGGCTCTAGTGGCATTCTAGACAATCCGTCAGCATCTGCATTGCATTTTCCTGACCTGTACTTGATGCTGAAATTGAAGTCAGATAGTTCAGTGACCCATCTCTGACCTGATGCATTCAGTTTGGCTGTAGAAAGGACATAGGTCAAAGGGTTGTTGTCAGTGTATAACTCAAATGCTTTGCTGTAGTAGAGATAATTTCTAAATCGTTCACAGATAGCCCATTTCAGTGCCAGGAACTCCAATTTTCCATAATGTAGATGGTAATTCTTCTCGGCATCTGTCAATGTTCTAGAACCGTAACCAATGACTGTCAATTTTCCATCTTAAAGCTGATACAGGGCAGCTCTCAGTCCAACTTGAGAAGCGTAACAATGAAGAACAAATGGTAAATTGAAATCAGGATATCCCAAGATGGGTGGTTTTACTAGGTAGTCTACTAGTTCTTCCAATACCTCCTGGTGGTCTGCTGTCCAGAGAATGGGCTGTTGGGACGAAACGGCGTTGTTTCTTTTAAGCCCGGTCCTACCCACGTTCTTCTTTTTCTCCCTGGGTGTTGTCGTCTCTGCCCCCCCCCCACCCCGCAAGAAGAGGTATAGTGGGGCGGCAATTCTGCAGACGTTCCGAATGTAAGTACGATAGTAGGAGAGGAATCCTAATATGTGCCTCAACTCCCCGATGGTAGAGGGCCGCTTGTCTTTTAAGGCCAGTACCGGAGCGACTTCTGCTGGGTCCATGGTATATCCTTCTCTGGACACAATTTTCCCTAGAAATCGGACTTGCCTTTTGAACAGTTCCTCTGGAATTTTACTGGAGCTGAACTGAGCCCAAACGGTATGCGGATCCACTCATATCCCCATGGTGTGATGAATGCTGTCAAGGGACTACTGGACTCTTCGACAAACCATTGGTATGCCACCGGTTCGACAAAGGGTGGTATGCCTTACCCTGATCGAGGACAGAGAACCAGGTACTTCCTGATAGGCTATCCAGCATATCTTGGATCTTAGGTATCGGGTGTCGATCAGGTACTGACTTTCGGTTTAGTTCCCGGTAATCAAAATAGAGTCTCAACGTACCGTCCTTCTTCCTAACACAGACAATAGCAAAGGAAAAAGAAGACTTCGACTTTTGGACCGAACCTCTGTTGATGAGATCTTGTAGATATTCTTTCACTTCACGGTGTAATGGTACAGACATGTAACTTCTGGTTACTGGGGTCATGTCTTTCAAATTGATTTTCAATTGCAATGACGGGATACAGCCTATATCAGAGTCATCTTTAGAGAATGTATGACACTCTTCTCTCAGCATCGGTTTTGCTATAGTTATATCTTCAGCACACAAGTGTTCCAGGGATTCTGGGGGATCCTAGGACCGTGAGGTGGGTCGTGCAATTTCCCCCCCTCGGCAACTTCTGTTCCTTGGTGGGGAGACTGAATTCACGGTAGAACCCTGGGCGGGTCTCACACTGGCTGGATATACTGTTTTAACAGTTTCAATGTGACCTAACACAGTCTTTGGATCCAGTCTAATTTCGTGTTTCGTAGTATTCATCACCGGTACTGTCACTTGAACAAACCTACCAGTAGGAATCGTAAGCATGGTCTCACCTTGAACTAGGCCTTCTGGAAGTCTTTTCTGTACTTTTCTTCCCGCTTCTACCTGGACTCCACACCTCACCCCCACCATTTGGGTTGCAAGGATGATAGTTGGGTGCCAGCCTACCTTGACTTCTTTTAGGTCCATTGTATTTTATGCTCTCTTTACTCTATGAATTACTTTTTCCGCCATGGTGTTGGGTATGGCAAGTGATGTGGCAATTGCATCCACCACCAGCGTCCCTGACTTGTGTTTCGTGATGACCTCACTGATTACATTATAACCCGGGATAGGATCCTCTGCCACGTTCTGATCACTGGTCACGAGAAAAGGTACAAAAAGCTCAATGGTGTTGCTGTTCTTCGTGGCTCTCAGTTGGAAAGTCAGTTCCACCCAGCCTATAAAACGGATTTTGGTCTGGTTGACAGCTTTGTCGTGGAGTTCCACTGGTCCTAAGAGTTCTTTTAGCAACCGAAGGCAGGTATGTGGCAGGTAGCACCTTCTCCATTTAAAAGGCTCGCTTGATCTCCTGTGTCCCACAGTGCTTTTACCAGGAGTCCATCTAGCTGATACTGTATAGAGCACCTTTCACCGATTAGGCTGATGAGGCTATCTTTACTGACCGAGGAATCCTCCTCCCAGGACATCGTTTGACCTCCGCACTGGGCATTAAGTAACTGATGCCCCTGTCTCTCTTGCAGGTGTTATAGACAGGGACATACTTGGGGATAGTACTGATGCAGCCGTTTTACTTCATGCGCCGTTCTGGGGTTTGGTGAGATTTGGATTTGTTTCTGGGGCCTCCTCCGTGTCGTGGTTACCAGTCACCCCCACACTGGCAGCCTCCTGTCTTTTAACCCAAACGACCATGACCATTGGCATTCCTTGGCATAATGTCCTTCCTCACCACATCTTAGACAGTGGACACACACCGTACTCTGATTTGATGAACGGCACGCTTCACAAGCTGAATATCTTCTGTTTTGGAACCCACTCCTGGGTCTGAGGGATACAGGTTCTGGCCTGGAACGAATCAACTTTATCACCTCAATCAACTAGGCTCACAGTTCTCCTATTATTTCCTCCCAGTCAGCGCTGGCGGTTCTCTCTTTTGTTGGTGATTTAAGGTTCCCTCTCGGAGGTGGCACTGGAGGGTCTCCATGATGATCTTCGGACTGGCCATTGGGGGTCTCCAAATTCAGCTGACTCATTTTGGTGATTTTGGGAGCAGAGCCTTTCTTTAACTTCTGTTTGCTCTATGACTCCAAACTAGCTGCCTCATTCAATTTTTCAATTACGACTTCGTCCAGAATGCCAGGATCTTCTAGGTACTGTTTCAGCTGCAACAGCTCCAATGATCTCAAGAACTTCTGGACTAGTACAGCATCAAACTTCTCTTCCGCTTCTACATCTCTGGATGCAAACAACAGTCTATCCTTCAGTTTAATTGCTCTGAACAAGAAACTTTGGGGTGATTCATTATTTTTCTGTGAGAGGTTAATGAGTCAGTGGAACAATTCTGAAGTACTCTCTTCTTTATAGTGCCCTTTAAAAATCATCTTCAGCTGTTGCAAGGTCAGTTGACTCTTAATTTCTAGCATACTACGGAGGTTCAGTCCTGGGCTGATCGCATTCACCACCCCCTCAATGATCTCATCTGGCTGGTAGCCTTTCTGTAAGCCTGCATAGATCTGGTGCAACAAGTTCATATAAGACAGTCTCTCTTTCTGTTCACACTCTCCAATCTGTCCCAGGATCTTGAATTCTTTCCTTATGGTGATTTGTGGTGCTAGAGAGGACTGTCTCCCTGATTTATCTAACCCGAGCAGGTTACAGGTCCTGTCTTAGTCTATCACCCGTTCAGAAGTTTTGGTCAATTCCTGAGGGCTGTTGGTAGGGCTTTGAATTGTTCTTTCAATTCCTGTAGTTCAGTCTGTGGACGGAAATTCCCGCTTTTGGTAATTGGTGCCGCCCCTCCATCCTCCAACTTGGTTAGAAACTGTGTTAGTTCCTGGAGGAATGTCCCTATGATGTCTTCAGCCTCTTTCTCCCCCAGCTCATCCATTTTTGCATTAATGGCTGCTAACAGTTGCCTGCGGTTGTGTGTTTTAGAAATCTGTTCTTCTGACATCTTTATATGTTCTGCTACTGTTCTCAATTATTCACAGGTTAACTGAAGAAGCAGCTCACTAATTCTGTCCATTTGTATTTCCACATCCATTGCTGCTAGTGTTTTCATTAGGGCTGGTCCCCTTTAACTGGTGTAGCAGAGGTGAGTTGAGGTGCTGTGCTGCTGTGTTTTTCCAGATACTTTTCCTCTTCTCCCTCTACACGCTAATTTCCACTCAGGACTCCCCGTACAGGCCACCAATGTTACACGCACGTCGCTAGGTTCAGATAGGGGCGAGACAGGTTACATGAATTCTTTGGAATCCTGGGGGAACTGTTACTCAGGGCGACCATAGACCATGTGCTGCAGCTTCTCTCAGGCACACAGGGGTATTGACCCTCAGGCACAGACACGTAGGTTGTTTCACTTGCTGACCAGGTACACTTGACAAGAGTCCTCATAAACGGTAGAACAGTAGCATTTAATAAGAAGCCGCACAGCCAGTGCAAGTTAAAGGGGTATTCCCATCTCCAAGATCCTATCCCAATATTTTGTAGGTGTAATAATAATAATAATATTAGCAAATACCTACAATTAGAAATGTAGTATAGTCTTTTTGATTCACTATGTCTCTTTCCTCATGTGCAGGCATTGCAGGACCTTAGGTATCCATGGTTACGTTCACTGATAAAGTGACAGTTAGCAAGGTGCTAGTGGTCTTAGCCGTGGATACCTAAGGTCCTGCAATGCCTGCACATGAGGAATGAGACAGCGAATCAAAAATACTATACTACATTTCTAATTGGAGGCATTTGCTAATATTATTATTATTACACCTACTACATATTGGGATAGGATCTTCGAGATGGGAATACCCCTTTAAGTCTTATGAGCAACAGGCTCCAGTGACAAACAGTAAAGTTTCCTTAGCAGCACAGCAGTTCAGTCTTCCCAGTAGTACAGGACAGCACAGTTCTAATGCAAAGGCACATTAATGAACACAGCATTCTTTACAGCACAGTGAGATGGAGGAGGGGGGAGGGTTTGCTGAGGGAGATTATTCCTGTGACACCATTTCTTCCAGTCCTTATCTTTCTGCCTGACAATACTCCGCACTGCTAGTTGAGGAACTCTACCTGACCTGTGCTTAGCTTCACTCCTGACTTGAATCCTTTTCACTTGCAGGGGCACTTCTGTCAGATGCAGAACACACACACCACCTTTCTCTTCGGTTCCAGCCAGACAGTAAACAACTTCCCCACAATCCCCCTGGGGCTCTGCTAAAACACTCCCCTTCTCCTGTGACTGTGTGAACCCCTCAAGTTGGTGGATGCTTCTGGAGCACAACACTTCCTGTCTCCTGTGCTTGTGTTACTTCTAATAGTTGCTGAATGCTTTTAAAGCAACAGCATTACTTCTGCATGTCACACAAAACTAGAAATATGTGTTCTCGCCATTCAGAAGGTGCAGTTTCTGGGGTACTTGTTGTCATCTTCGGTTTTTTGGATGGATCCGGAGAAGATCCGTGAAGTCCTTGATTGGGACCGTCCCGAGAACCTGAAGGCTCTACAATGTTTTCTGGGCTTTACTAATTTGTACCAGAAATTCATCCAAAATTACTCAGTAATTGTGAAATCCCCTACCGACATGACTAAGAAGGGGTCTGATTTTTCCAAATGGTTGAAGGCTTCCCTACAGGCTTTTTCTTCCTTAAACAATCATTTTGCCGCTGCACCTATACTCAATCAACCCCATGTTTACCAGCCCTTTATTGTGGAAGTTGATGCGTTGCATGTGGGGGTTGGGGCTGTATTGTCTCAGGGTCCATCCCCTGGTAAATGGCGTCCATGCACCTTCCTTTCTACAAAAATGTCTTTGGCTGATAGAAATTATGACGTCGGTAATAGAGAGCTCTTGGTGATCAAATTGGTGTTCGAAGAATGGCAACATTGGTTGGAGGGGGCTGTCCATCCTATTACTGTTATTACTGACCATGAGAACCTGTCATATCTCCAGTTAGCTAAACGTCTCAACCCTAGGCAAGCCAGATTCAGACCAAAATCCAGCGAGTGAGGAGACTCCAGTAATGTGGTGTAATTAAAATTTCCAATTATTTGAAGGATGATATTTCCATAAAAGTAGTAGGCAAGCCAGATGGTCCCTGTTTTTTACTAGGTACAATTTTGTTGTCACTTTTCATCCAGGGGTCAAAAATGTCAAGTCGGATGCTTTGTCCTGGAGCTTCCTTGGTGGCGGTGACCATGAGAACCCTGACCCAATATTCTATAAAGGGGTAGTCATTTCAGCATTATATCCTGAACTTGAGGGTGAGGTGTTGAAGACTCAGGGGGATGCCCCAGCCTCCTGCCCTCCAAGATGGTTATTTGTACAATCCAATCTGTGCCGTAAAGTTATTAAAAAACATCATAACTCGGTGCTTGCTGGTCATCCAGGTGGTATGGCAACCGCGGACCTCCTCTCTTGTTTTTGGTGGATGGGGTTGCATTGGGATGTGATTGAATACGTATCTGCTGATAGAATTATGACCCTGGCTGCTGCATTCAGAATGGATTGGAGAGAGGAGAGTTTGTTTAGAGGGAGACTGATTAGAAGAAAGTTGCAGTAGTCCAGACGAGAGTGAATAAGAGGAATAGTAAGAGTTTTTGCAGTATCAAAGGTGAGAAAAGGTCAGATTCTGGAGATGTTTTTAAGGTACAGGTGACATGAGCGAGTGAGTGTATATGTGGAATAAAGGAAAGTTTTGTGTCAAATATGACTCCAAGACAGTGAGCTTGCTGCTTGGGAGTTATGGTGGTTCCACCCAAGGAAATTGAAAAGTCAGGTATAGGTAGGTTAGTAGAGGGAGGAAAAACAAGGAGCTCAGTTTTGGAGAGATTCAGTTTCAGATAGAGGGAAGACATGATGTTAGAGACAGCGGACAGACAATCACTGGTATTTTGTATTAGAGTGGGGGTGATTTCAGGTGAAGAGCTGTATAGTTGGGTGTCATCAGCATAGAGATGATACTGGAAACCAAATCTGCTGATGGTTTGTCCAATAGGGGCAGTATACAAAGAGAAGAGGAGGGGACCTAGGACTGATCCTTGTGGAACCCCAATAGTAAAGGGAAGATTAGAGGAAGAAGAGCCGGTTAAAGATACCGTGAAGGAGCGGTCAGAGAGATAGGACGAAAACCAGGAAAAAAAGGTGTCCTTGAGGCCTATAGAGCGGAGCATAGTGAGGAGGAGATAGTGATCCACAGTGTCAAAAGCAGCACAGAGATCCAGGAGAAACATCAGGGAGTAATGACTAATGACCATTAGATTTAGCTGTTAGTAGATCATTAGAGACTTTAGTAAGAGCAGTTTCAATAGAGTGTGTGGAGCGGAAACCGGATTGTAAAGGGTCGAGAAGAGAGTTATCTGAGAGATAGCAGATTAGACGAGAGTGGACCACGTGTTCCAGGAGTTTAGAGATGAAGGGAAGATTAGAGACCGATCTGTAGTTAGAAGTACAGTTCTGGTTCAGGGATGTGATATTGTGATATTCAGCACGGATTGGGGAAGTCATCTGTGGAAGGTCCAGACTGTGCTGGATGCGCTGAGGAAAGGGGGGTTTACCATAAACCCAAAGAAGTGTGCCATCAGGCAAAAGAAGGGAAAATACCTGGGCTAAATCACTGGAAGAAGCAAAGTAAAGCCGCAAGTGAATTAGGTGGAAGCAGTCCAAAATTGGCCGAAACTGGTCTCCAAGGAACACAAGCCTGGGTAGCTGCACAATAAAGCAAAGTCCAGTTTAGACTCCCCTGTTTTGGTGACTGAAGGTGCCAAAACCTATGGCTTTGGGCAGAGGGGGGGAGGGGGGATATGTGACAAAGTCATTGGCAAAGTACTGGAGGGGAGATATGTAGCACTAAGATTGTTAGCTCCAGTAATTAAACATAGGAAAAAGGTTCCAGCACACAAATGAATAAGGGGTTAATCAGCCATCTTTAGTGTTACAATGATTGAACACCTGAAGAGAGGGAGGAGGTCAGAGGATAAAATTCACAGCCTTTAGAGCATTTGGTGTGGGGTGGGCCTGAAGGTGAAAGCTCTGAGCTGTTTGTTTCACATGCTTAATGTATGGAGATTCCAGGTCTCCTGGATTTAATGCCTTTGTTTTTTTTGTTTTTTTTCCGTAAATATATTTATTAAAATTTTGTCAAAGATAAGATACAACAATCAAGAAAAATAGTATACATATGAATACATGTGAATTCACATTCAGGTATAATGCAACTTTATGAAGAAACAAATAAAACTTGTAATCCTAGATATCTCGGGTTGGACTCATCTTGTCCAAACACCACTTAGTAAATTTTAAACTAAACATTCTTAAATTGTGTCGGAAAAGGACAGTGAAGAAGAAACAAAGTCAGGAAAAGAGAAAGGAAAAGAAATAGAGACAAAAGATTGGAAGTGGGGAAAAGGGGGGGAGGGGCAAAACCAGCTTCGGTCCCGATTACCTTATATGGAGGTTATGAGGACTCACTTAACCAGTCCCGAAACTCTAAGCTCACCTTGAATGTCTCCCAAAGGAACCATGTTTGGCCCTGAACGGTCACAGAGTCGCTATTTTGAGCCATTATCGACTCCATGCAGCCGAATCTATCCATTTCGGACACCCACTCAACAGCAGATGGAACCCTCACCGCTCTCCAGTATCGGGGGATAATTGTTCTGGCCGCCACTAAGCAGAACCTCAGAATTCCCTTCTTTATGGTTGTTATAGACCCAGGAATCAATGAAAGGAGGGCAATTTGAAGGGATGGTTCACAGTGGACACCCGTCATCAAGCGAAAGGCATTAAACATCGCACCCCAAAATGGACGCCAGCCTGACTACCAGTCCAGTCCGCCAGCCTGTCTACCTGTGTCCGCCTGCCAAGTACACTCTCCAGCCCGACGGTCTGCCTACGGTCCTAACCCGCCAGTATGTCTATGGGCCAGGCTTGCCTGTCTACCCGGAGAACGTACCAGTTACCTGCCGTGCCTAACAGCCAGCCTACCTGGAGGCTCCTGCCAGTTACCCGTGGTGTCTGCTAGTCTGTCTTCCCGGATCACCCGTCAGCCTGCCTGGCATGCTCATCTGCTATACCGGTCAGTCCCTGCCTTCTGACCCGTGGGAGTCACCTGCTCTCATACAAGGACTGGTCCTGAGTAGCACCTGATCCCTCTGCTCGGTCCTTCCCTGGTTCACGGAGTCGATTGAGCCGCCGTGCGACCTTGGTCAGTCCGAGTTGATACCTAGTTACGCCCCTCTGGTCCCTCCTTGCACCGCAGCACAGAGGTTCCACCACCCGGATCCGTAACAGTTTGCACGGGCCATGGAACCCGATGGCCCCCAGGCTCCTTTACTTGCTGACCTGTACCAGGAGGTTTCTCGTCAGAGATCCCAACAAGAAACCATCCTGATCTACCTGCAGTCTGTCAACTCTCGCCTGGACGCGCTGTCCGTCCCACCAGTGTCGCCTCGAGCTGAGCGACACCCGCTCCGGCGGCGCCTCTGCCTACCAGTGCCACGGCATCCAGCTCAGGACCCCAGCTCTCTTGAGCCTCCTCGTTTTGGGGGTGACCCCGTCTTATGTCGGGGTTTTCTGAACCAGTGCACGCTGCACTTTGAACTACTGGCACATCAGTTTCCCTCCGACCAGGCCAAGGTGGTGTTCATCATGTCTCACCTCAAAGGGGAAGCATTGGCATGGCTAAACCCTCTATGGGAGAGAGGGGATCCCCTGGTGTCCGATCTTCCGGCTTTCCTCATTGCCTTCCGGAAGGTCTTCGATGAGCCCGGACGAAGGACTTCTACTGCCTCCTCATTGCTCCGACTCCGCCAAGGGATTCTCACTGTGGGCCAGTATGCCATACAGTTCCATACCCACGCTTCTGAACTTGCCTGGAACAACGAGGTCCTGGTGTCCACCTTCTGGGAGGGTCTTTCCGGACAGATCTCGTCTCCCACCAGGTAAGACGTTTGTAGCGGTTCCGGATCGTAAGAAGGTTCTTCACTGGGGCCATTCATCTAAACTAGCCGGCCATGCTGGCCAACGGAGGACCTTCCTGCTCATTACCCGGCATTATTGGTGGCCTTCCCTGAGCAAGGATGTTGTAGACTGTTCATCCTGTGCCCGCAACAAGGTTCCCAGATGTCTTCCAGCCAGCCGTCTCCTGCCTCTTCCCGTACCTGCTGCCCCGTGGCTACACATTGCTATGGACTTTATTACTGATCTCTCTGTTTTTGACGGTTGTACTGTCATTTGGGTGGTCGCTGACCGCTTTTCTAAAATGGCCCACTTTATCCCTCTGCCTGGTCTCCCGTCTGCATCTGTGCTGGCTAAGGACGTCATCCATCACATCTTTCATCTCCACGGCCTACCCCTCCACACTGTGTCTGATCGAGGGGTCCAGTTCACTTTGCGCTTCTGGAGAGCTACGTGTAAGCTGCTGGATGTCTCTCTGGATTTCTCCTCTGCTTATCATCCTTAGTCCAATGGCCAAGTGGAACGTATCAACCAGATACTTACCAGCTTCCTCCGGCACTTCATCAACGCTCACCATACCGATTGGGTAGAGCTCCTACCATGGGCCGAGTTCTCCTATAATAACCATTAGAGCGAATCTTCTTCCAAGTCACCGTTCTTTGTGGTCTACGGTCAACACCCCCGGATTCCGTTTCCCGTCTCCGCTTCAATGGACAATCCTGCCGCGGAGTCTCTAGTCAGCGAGTTTTCCACCATTTGGGAGTACACTAGATCCACACTTCTTCAATCCTCCGAGCGGATGAAGAGACATGCTGATAAGAGACGTCTGGATCCGCCTCAATTCCGTCCGGGAGACAAGGTTTGGCTCTCTTCCAAACATGTTCGTCTCAAAATACCCTCCTATAAGTTGGGTCCACGGTTCATCGGTCCATTTGAAGTCCTCAAACAAATGAATCCAGTGGCCTACAAGTTAAAATTCCCGGCCACCTTATGGATTCCCAACTCCTTCCACGTATCTCTCCTCAAACCGGTTGTTCTTAATTCTTTTTCTGACGATCCAGGTACTTCCCCAGCTCCGGTCTCCACTGAGGATGTCTATGAGGTAGAGAACATTCTGGCCACCAAGAGGGTAAGAGGAAAAACCTTTCTTCTGGTGGATTGGAAGGGGTTTGGCCCAGAGGAGAGAACTTGGGAAACCAGGGAGAACATCCACGCCACGTTTCTTCTTAAATTTTTTTTTCAGACCTAAAGAAGAGGGGGCGCTAAAGGGGGGGGGGGTACTGTAGCATCGGCGTCTCTGCCCCGACAGGCAGAGACGCCGTCCCCCTTACCACCGCGCTCCGGGCCCGGCGTCCTCCGGCCCTCCTGCTGCTGCCAGCGCGCGCAGCTTCCCGAGTACTGTGCTAAGGGCGCGCGCTCCCTCCCTCTTAAAGGGGCCGCGTGCGCCGTCCTAAGGAGTCCCAGGCCAATGGCCAGAGGACCTCTCATATAAAAGGTACCTCTTCCAAAATGGAGGTGCCCGTGCAAGGTTGTAGCTGTGTTCTAAACTCTGCTTCAGCCCTCAGGTACCGCTGCTAGCCTGACTACCAGTCCAGTCCGCCAGCCTGACTACCAGTCCGCCAGCCTGACCACCAGTCCAGTCCGCCAGCCTGTCTACCTGTGTCCGCCTGCCAAGTACACTCTAAAGCCCGACGGTCTGCCTATGGTCCTAACCCGCCAGTCTGTCTATGGGCCAGGCTTGCCTGCCTTCCCGGAGAACGTACCAGTTACCTGTCGTGCCTACCAGCCAGCCTACCTGGAGGCTCCTGCCAGTTACCTGTGGAGTCTGCTAGTCCGTCTTCCCGGATCACCCGTCAGCCTGCATGCCATGCTCATCTGCTATACTGGTCAGTCCCTGACTTCTGGATTCACCTGCTCTCATACAAGGACTGGTCCAGAGTAGCACCTGGTCCCTCTGCTCGGTCTTTCCCTGGTTCACGGAGTCGATTGAGCCGCCGTGCGACCTTGGTCAGTCCGAGTTGATACCTAGTTATGCCCCACTGATCCCTCCTTGCACTCTCTGTTTATAGATAGTGTGGATTCTTTTATTCCTTCGATAGTACAGTGAAGATCAGTAAAGGTTACATTTGCTGTCTTAGAGAACACAGATGCAAAATATGAATTTAAAAGTTTGGCCTTCTCAACATAATTTTGACCACTTCACCCTTTTCATCTTTGTAAAATTCCTATAGCATATTTGACTTTTCTTTTGATTTTGACATACCCCCAAAATCCTTTTTTTTTTTTTATTGCTTTTGGTCTCCATTGCAAGCCTCACTTCATTACTGGCTTTAGCTCTTCTGACGCTTGCCCTGCATTTCCTGCAGAAAGCATTATATTCTTCTTTAGATATGCCCCCCTCTTTCAATTTGATATACATTTCTTTTTTCCTTTTTAGCAAGTGTTTAAGTTACGTGTTCATCCATCCTGGTCTTTTTAAATGCTTCCAATTCTTCTGTCTTTTTGGGATTGTTGCTGATTGTGCAGTGAGAATTTCACCTAGCATAATCTTCCATCCTTCTTGGACATTTCTATCCTTTAGAACATCTAGCCATTGGACCTTTCCTACTTCTTTCTCAGTCCATTAAAATCTGTCTTGCTGAAGCCCAACCTTAAAAGGGTTGTCCAGTACTTTTAAAAATATGCCAATGTGTTTTAATGATAAATAGAAGCTTCTTTCTAATTACCTCCTGGTGCTGTTTCTGCCTGTGAGTGGCGCTATCGGTGGCCGCTCACAGGCAGCATGTGACCCCCGGCTGCAGACGGCTCTGACATCCACTGACATCACGACAAGTTCAGGCTGCAGCCGAGGGTCCCTCTTCCACGTTCCACCAGTGGCTGCTGGGTTGTGGGTGGGGTTACCCATTGCATCACACCCGGCATCCACCCCGCGCTCTCCCTGTCCCCATTCACTGGGAAAGCGCGAGGTGGATGCTGGGTGTGACGCGGGGAATAACCCCGCCCACAACCCAGTAGCCACCGCGGGGACCCCAGTGCTTAGTCACGCCTCACTTGACGTGATGTCAGTGGGGGGGGGGTCACGTGCTGCCTGTGAGCGTCCACCGATAGTGTGGGGTGGAGATGGGAGGATGGGTGCAGACAGTTTGGTGAGTGGGGGGATGGGTGCAGACACAGTATGAGGAGGAGTGAGGAAAAATGTATGCGGACACACTATGGGGAGCAAGAGTGATGGGATGGGTGTGGACAGTATGTGGAGTCAGGGGGATGTGTGAGGAGGCAGTATGGAAAGTGAGAGGGTAAATATATGAGGAGGGAGGGGAAACATGTGAGGAGACTATTGAGGGGAATAGTGCGAGGAGACAGCATGGGGGGAGAAAAGTGTGAGTGGACACAGAATAAAGACTGAGTAGTGTGTGTGTGTGTGTGTGGGGGGGGGGTAGTGTAAGGGCACAGCCGGGAGGAGACACTATGCCAAGGAGGGGGAGCGTGGTAAGGGGGCACAGTATAAAGACTGGGCCCTATAGGGGGGGGACACAGTGTGAGAGGATAGTGTGAATAGTGGTAAGGAGGGGGCTGTGTGGAGGACATGTACCATAAGAGGGCCAGCGTGGGAGTCATAGTTTGTGCAGGGAATATAGTGAGGGGCAATTATTTATTCCGGGGCTCAGCACAGGGCAGATATTATTATAATGACACTGCTATCTTTAAGGGAATCGTGTGGGGATGAGCTGCACAAGATGGGAGAAGATGGAAGTCTGCAGAGACGAGCTGTAGATGAGAAAACTCATTGTGGAGTCTGTACAAGATGAAGTTTCAAGAAAAATAATAGAACAACTCCAGAGACGTCATCTATAAGGTACCTGGATGGAAATGTTTTTTGTGATACTGACTAATTCTCAAATTTTTAGTTAGGTTAGGAGCATCAAAGGGGTTGTCCAAGTTTGTGATAGTCTGCAGTCATTCTACGTGACTGAAGACTTCTGAATTCTCAGTGTGCACTGCACGCGGTCAGGATTCTCTTGTGATGGCGATTTGCATACATGCAGTCACATGCCGAGTAGACATACGTTGCCTTACACGTCTAGTCGGAATGTGGCCAGTATACAAATTGCATACTTTTGCAAGGGAGAATCCTAAAAATGTGCAGTGCATGCGCTGAGAATTCAGAAGCCTGCAGTCACCTAGAGTGACCTCAGACTTTCATCTCAAACCAGGACAAACCCTTTAATTATAAAATGAAGCCCTGTAACATGCCAATTCTAAAAGCCTGTAATATCCTGTCAGGATTCAGCTCTGCTTGCAGCTTCCAGCAGTCATCACACGGCCACTTCACTCATATGCGATTTTCATACTTACGGTCGCGTGACGACGAGCTTCTCTTCCTGCTTCATTGAGAGAATTAGGGAGAACAGTTCCTTGGCATGTGACTGTAAGTGTGCAATTCGCATATGTGCTGGGGGGGGGGGGTGAGCGCCAAACTGAACTCTTACCCCAGGTGCCAGAAAACCTAGAAACACCTCTGAGTTCATCCATATCTTCAGTCTGTCCAGGTGGCCTATATAGTAAACAGCTACAATAGTGTCCTTTCTGTTCTTCTCTCCTTATATTATTACCCAAACAGTTGCTACAGAGCTACCATTCTTTGAAGCTTGGATCTCTGTGGAGATGTATGCTTTCTTAACATTCAATGCAACACCTCTTCGCTTCTTGTTAAGCCTCACACTTCAAAATCACATTTGTTTTGCATCACTATATCACTAAAATGGCTGCCATTTTAATATGGGATAGAAGTCTGTAAGCATGTGTAGGAAGATGTTCTCCTAGGGAACATACTGATCAAATACTGTAGATTCCAGGAGTACTGAGGTAAGACAAGGCTGCTCACACTGCTCTCTACCCTATCTGATCTAATACTGGAGATACCAGAGGATGCGGAGGTAAGAGGCTGCTCACACTGCTTTCCACCCTGTCTTTCTGATCAAATACTGGAGATACCAGGTTTGTTGATGTAAGAAAAGGCCGCTCACACTATTATCCACCATTTCTATCTGATCTAATACTGGAGATACCAGGGGGTGCTAAGGTAAGAAAAGGCCGCTCTCACTGTTATCCACTCTGTATAATGATCTAATACTGGAGATACCAGGGGGTGCGGAGGTAAGAAAATGCTGCTCATACTGCTGCAGGGCTGTGGAGTCGGTAAGCCAAACCTCCGACTCCTAAATTTCCATAACACCGACTCCCTCATACATGGCTCATGTTTAAGCGATAAATTTACTGTAGCAAAATGGTAACATCAGGCTTTTAATTATTATTATGAAACAATAATCAAACCATTTAGATAGAACATAAAATATATTTATTGGAATACAACTTTAGAACAAAAAAACTTTTGCATATTTACAATTTATTATACACTATGCAGTGTATAATAAAACAAAGACATACTGAATAACATTTGTGCAGTCTATGAATTTGTTCTGAAAAATGGTATTGTCTCCATTAGATCCTCCTTCATAGATGACCTCAAATCTGACCTAATTATTTTAAGGCTAGAGAACAACCTCTCTACACTAACTTGGGCTGGTGGCAGAGCTGTAACCACATGGGCAACATCTCTAACAATTTCAGGGTATAAAGGAATTGCCTCATGCACAGTCAGTTTTGATGAACGATTGTACTCTTCTACTTCTTTGAGAGCAAGTGAAAAATTTTGCTGAAATATGGTCAATCTGTTTTCTGTAGGAGTGGAATCTTCTTCCCTACGGCAACACTTTGCCTGCTCCATGTCGTACAAATTCTTTTCGAAATCAAACTCCTCATCTGATGAGGATGAAGAAACGGCAGCAGCAGCACTGGCAGGACCCGAGTCCTCTTGCTCTTGGCCGTCCTGTAGCCCACTCATCCTAACTGCTACCTCAGAGCTTCTTTTCCTTTAGTAAGCTGTTGATCATCCAGCAATATACGATGACTCGGGTCCACATAAACAACTGCCAGAAGAATTTTATTTTCTAATAGCAGTGTCTCTCTCCATTTCATTGAAGCAGCAATGCCATCTGCAAATAAACATCCTTTTTAAGACAGGCAAAACAACAAGTTCTTCCACTCCTTTATAAAAATGCCAGGAGTTAAATCCTCAGCTTGTAACTTTTTAGTCACTGTAAATGGGTGATGAAGCAATTCCTTCAATTCAGCCACCTGTGTCCATTGACCTTCATGTAGTGTTACCTGAGGGCTGGCCATATCTACAAGGAAGGGTTTCAGCTTAAGCAATCGCTCAATCATTAAATAGGTGCTGCCACACCGAGTGGCTTGATCCACAATTGCTCTTTTCCAGCATGTCTCTTCAAGATGGAATCAATTTTAGGGGTTCTAGCAGCAATAGCCAATTTCCTCAGTTTGCTAATCAGAGTTCCAGTATGTCCCTCTTGTAGACTATCTCTTATTGCCAGCTGCAGCGTGTGCGTAACACAGCGCATGTGATGAATAGGAAAGAGGTGTGAAGCAGCTTCAACAAGATCATCTAATTGTATAGAATCATTTTGCTGTTCTTCTGTAGTAATAGCTGTTTGTTCCTCCGTTATGGGAGCAGGACTGTGGCCTTCCATCTCCCACATACTGAATGTGAAATGTTCTTCTAGCTGCTGTTCACCTTCATTATTCTCATTCATCAGTTTAATTGTACTTATCACGTTTGAAGCATTATCAGTTACAATAGCAAGAACCTGTTCTTTTTTAAGTTCATAATCTTGCAGAACTTTTTCCACTAAGGTCTGGAGAAACTGGCTGCTGTGATGAGCTTTAGTATCTTTTACTGCCAGCGTCTTAGTAACAATTTTTTTGTTGTCACAAACATATCGAACGTTGATAGCAAAATAGTTCCCTCTGTGACGTGTGCAGGCATCCATTTTAAGAAACACAAAGCGTCTCTTGAGAGTCTTTTTAAGATCTTCCTTTTGGTTAAGGGCTTCTTCAATCACTAATTTTCTAATACTTTCTCTTTCCAGAGAAACACCAAGTTTGCGGGCCATTTCTCCATTAAGAGCTGTAAAAGCTGGTAGTGCAAATAAGGATAATGGTACACTGTGTCACGGATCTGGGTGGTAGAACCTCTGTGCTGTGATACAAGGAGGGGCCAGAGGGGCGTAACTAAGTGTCTACCCGGACCGACCCTGGCCACACGGCAGCTTAGTCGACTGCGTGAACCAAGGAGGGACCGGGAAGGTGAACCAGGTGCCACTCTGGGACCGACCTTGTGTGAGAGCAGGCGACTCCTACGGGACTGATGGCCGAAGCCGACAGCCACAGCAGATGGGCACGGCTGGTAGACAGGCAGGTGATGCGGCTAGACAAGCAGGCAGGCACGGCAGATAGACAGGCAGGCGGGCACGGCTGATAGACAGGCAGGCGGGCACTGGAACCTGAGGGCTGAGGAGAGTGTTAGCACACAAGCAACAACCTTGTACAAGCACCTCCATTTTGGAGGAGGTGCCTTATATAGGAGCAGTCCTCCAGCCATTGGCCGGGGACTCTTTAGGATGGCGCATGCGGCCCCTTTAAGAGAGAGGGAGAGGGTGCGCCCCAAGTGCAGTGCCCGGGGAACAGCGCATGGCACGTGCACCCCAGCAGATGCAGCAGGGGAGCCGGAGGACGCCGGATCGGGACTGCAGCGGTGAGGGGATCGGTGTCTCTGCCCGGCAGAAGCCAGAGACGCCGATGCTACAGTACCTCCCCTTTACGCCCCCTCTTCTTTAGGCCCGCAAGAAATTTTTCTAGAAGATGAGGAGCATGAATGTTCTCTCTGGGCTCCCAAGACCTCTTCTCAGAACCAAACCCCTTCCAATCCACAAGAAAGTCTTTCCTCTTACCCTCTTGATGACCAAAATATTCTCTACCTCAAAGATGTCCTCAGCGGAGACTGGAGCTGGAGTGGTACCTGGATCATCAGAGAAAGGATTAAGGACAACAGGTTTGAGGAGAGACACATGAAAGGAATTGGGAATCCGTAAGGAGGCAGGGAGTTTCAGCTTGTACGCCACTGGGTTTATTTGGTCCAGAATTTCGAAAAGACCGATGAACCGCGGGCCCAACTTGTATGATGGTATCTTGAGACGGACATATTTGGAGGAAAGCCAGACCTTGTCTCCCGGACGAAATAGAGGCGGATCCAGACGTCTCTAATAAGCATGTTTCTTCATCCGCTCGGAGGACTGAAGAAGCGCAGATCTAGTGTTTTCCCAAATCACCGAAAAGTCACTGATGAGAGACTCCGCGGCAGGATTGTCCACTGAAGAAGAGACGGGAAACGGAATTCGGGGGTATCGACCGTAAACTACAAAAAACGGAGACTTAGCAGAGGACTCACTCACATGGTTGTTATAAGAAAACACGGCCCAAGGCAGAAGTTCTACCCAATCGCTATGGTGAGATTTGACTAAGTGCCAAAGAAAACTGTTAAGGATCTGATTAATACGTTCCATTTGACCATTGGACTGAGGATGATAGGCCGAAGAAAAGTCCAAAGAGACATCCAGCAGCTTGCACGTGGCTCTCCAGAAGCGAGAAGTGAACTGAACTCCTCTGTCCGAGACAATGTGGAGGGGTAAGCCGTGGAGACGGATGAAGTCCTTAGCCAGCACAGGTGCGGAAGGAAGACCAGGCAAAGGAATGAAGTGAGCCATCTTGGAGAATGGCCCATATGGCGGTAGAACCGGCAGATACCGAAAGATCAGTGATGAAGTCCATAACAATGTTTTGCCAAGGGGCAGAAGGCACAGGGAGAGGAAGAAGACAACCAGCTTGGAGGTGCCTAGGTATCTTGTTACGGGCACAGGAGGAACAAGCCGCAACAAAATCTGCAACATCCTTGCGCAGGGTGGGCCTCCAATAATATCGGGCAATGAGCAGAAGCGTCTTCCTCTGGCCTGCATGACCAGCCAGTTTGGACGAATGACGCCAGAGTAAGACCCTCATCCGATCCTGAGCCGCTACAAGTTCTTACCAGGAAGTAGATGAGACAGGTCAAATGGAGCAACAGTCATTATTCTGGAGGGGTCAATGATGTGTAGAGGCTCCTCCTCTTGATTGGTAGACAAAAAAGAGCGGGATAGAGCGTCAGTTTTAATATTCTTGTCTGCCGGGCGGTAATGGAGAGTGAAGCTGAAATGAGCAAAGAACAAAGACCATCTGGTCTGACGCGGATTTAGTCTTTGGGCGGTCTGCAAGTAAGCGAGGTTTTTATGGTCAGTGTAGATGACCACCGAGTGCAGAGCCCCCTCAAGAAGTAGCACCACTCCTCCAGCGCTAATTTGATGGCCAGCAGTTCTCAATCACCTATGGAGTAATTGCGCTCGGAAGAAGAAAAGAGTTTGGAGAAGAAGTCGCAGGTCACCATTCGCCCGGACAAGGATTTCTGGGTGAGCACTGCTCCGGCCCCGGAGCAAGAGGTATCAACCTCCAGGATAAACTGTTTATTGCAATCTGGACGATGTAGCACTGGAGAGGAGGAGAAGGCTTGCTTAAGAGAGTCAAAGGCACTTTCCGCCTCGGAAGTCCATTCCCTGGGATTTGCTCCTTTACGGGTGAGAGCAGAGATGGGAGCAGTAAGGGAGGAGAAATGAGGAATGAAGAGGGGTTATAGTTAGTGAATCCCAGAAACCACTGAATAGCCTTCACCCCCTCAAGTCAGGGCCACTTTAAGACAGCAGACACCTTCTCGGGATCCATCCGCAGTCCAGTCTCAGAGATAATATACCCCAAAAATGGTAGGGAGGTCTGCTCAAAGAGGCATTTCTCGTACTTAGCATACAGGCGATTCTTCCAGAGCCTCAGCAGTACCTGACGAACATCCCTCTAGTGAGAGAGCAGATCAGGGGAGAACACCAAGATATCGTCCAGGTACACCACCACGCAGGAATACAGGAGATCTCAGAAGATGTCGTTCACTAACTCCTGGAAGACGGCTGGAGCATTACAGAGACCGAAGGGCATCACACCGTACTCGTAGTGACCATCCCGAGTGTGGAATGCCGTCTTCCACTCGTCTCCCTGGTGAATCCAGACCAGATTGTACGCCCCACGAAGATGGAGCTTAGTGAAGATGTTGGCGCCTTTTAGGCGGTCAAACAGCTCCGAGATGAGAAGCAGGGGGTACTTATTTTTGATGTTAATCTGGTTTAGGCCCCTACAGTCGATACATGGACGAAGAGAGAAGTCTTTCTTTTTGGTGAAGAGGAATCCTGCTCCAGCCGGAGAAGTGGATTTCTGGATAACTCCCCTAGCAAGATTATTATTATTTATTATTATAGCGCCATTTATTCTATGGCGCTTTACATGTGAAAAAGGGGTATAATACAAGAACAATTACAATAATCTTGAACACAATGTGACAGCGACTGGTACAGGAGGAGCGAGGACCCTGCCCGCGAGGGCTCACAATCTACGAGGGATGGGCGAGGATACAGTAGGTGAGGGTAGAGTTGGTCGTGCAGCGGTATGGTGGAGCGGTGGTTACTGCAGGTTGTAGGCTTGTCGGAAGAGGTGGGTCTTCAGGTTCCTTTTGAAGGTTTCCACGGTAGGCGAGCGTCTGATACGTTGGGGTAGAGAGTTCCAGAGTAGGGCGGAAGCACGGGAGAAATCTTGTATACGGTTGTGGGAGGAGGAGATAAGAGGGGAGTAGAGCAGGAGATCTTGTGAAGATCGGAGGTTGCGTGCAGGTATGTAACGGGAGACTAGGTCGGAGATATATGGAGGAGACAGGTTGTGAATGGCTTTGTATGTCATGGTTAGGGTCTTGAACTGGAGTCTCTGAGCAATGGGGAGCCAGTGAAGAGATTAACAGAGAGGAGAGGCCGGGGAATAGCGGGGGGACAGGTTGATTAGTCGAGCAGCAGAGTTTAGGATAGATTGGAGCGGTGCGAGAGTGTTAGAGGGGAGGCCACAGAGCAGGAGGTTGCAGTAGTCAACGCGGGAGATGATGAGGGCGTGCACTAGTGTTTTTGCAGATTCATGGTTTAGGAATGTGCGGATCCGGGAGATATTTTTGAGTTGGAGTCGGCAGAAAGTGGAAAGGGCTTGGATATGTGGTTTGAAGGAGAGTTCCTAGTCCAGGGTTACCCCAAGGCAGCGAGCTTGAGGGACTGGGGAGAGTGGGCAGCCATTGACGTTGATAGATAGGTCAGTTGGGAGGGTTGAATGAGATGGCGGAAAGATGATGAATTCTGTTTTGTCCATGTTAAGTTTTAGAAATCTGGCAGAGAAGAAGGCTGAAATAGCAGACAGACATTTTGGTTAATAAGGAGGTGATATCGGGTCTAGAGAGGTAGATCTATTTGTCATCAGCATAGAGGTGATAATGAAAGCCATGAGACTCTATGAGCTGTCCCAGGCCTAAGGTGTAGATGGAGAAGAGCAGGGGTCCTAGAACTGAACCTTGGGGGACACCGACAGATAGGGGGCGAGATGAAGAGGTGGTGTGTGAGTGGGAGACAATGAATGTCCGGTCTGTTAGGTATGAGGAGATCCAGAATAGGGCCAAGTCTGTGATGCCGAGAGATGAGAGAGTCTGGAGTAAGAGGGAATGGTCCACTGTGTCAAAGGCAGATGACAGGTCTAGGAGGAGGAGGACAGAGTAGTGTCGCTTAGATTTGGCGGTTAGTAGGTCGTTGGTGACTTTAGTCAGTGCAGTTTCAGTAGAATGGTGCGGTCGGAAACCAGATTGTAGGCGGTCAAAGAGGGAGCAGGAGGAGAGGTGGGAGGACAGTTCAGAATGGACATGTTGTTCCAGTAGTTTTGAGGCATAGGGGAGAAGTTATATGGGGCGATAGCTAGACACGGAGGATGGGTCAAGGGAGGGCTTTTTGAGGATGGGTGTGATTGAGGCATGTTTGAAGCATGAGGGGAAGACACCAGTTGTTAGTGACAGGTTGAAGAGGTGGGCTAGGGCTGGGATGAAGATAGTGGTAAGGTTTGGGATGAGGTGGGACGGGATTGGGTCAAGTTTACAGGTGGTGAGGTGTGATTTGGAGAGTAAGGAGGAAAGTTGATCTTCAGAAATGGTGGAGAATGTAGTTTTGGAGGAGGAGGGTTGAGTAGGTGTGGGGAGGGGCGGTGGGGGCTTTAGGCAAAAACTTTGTCTGATGGTGTCAATCTTCTGCTTGAAGAATGAGGCAAAGTCTTCAGCTGAAATAAGAGGAGAGGGAGGAGGCACTGGGGGACGGAGGAGAGACTTGAAGGTGTTGAATAGTTGTTTAGGGTTGTGAGACACGGAGGATATGAGAGATGCAAAGTATGTTTGTTTTGCTGCAGTGAGTGTGGACTTGAAGGTAGTGAGGGACTGTTTGAATGCGATTAAGTGCTCATGGGAGTGGGACCTTTCCATCTACGTTCAGCAACTCTGGAGGCCCGTCGCAGTTCTTTAGTTAGGCTGGTGTGCCAGGGTTGTCTGTTGATTGTGCGAGCCTTGGTATGCGTGAGGGGCGTGACCGAATCGAGAGCTGCAGCTGTTGTGGTGTTGTATAAAGTGGCAGCAGCATCTGCATCATGTAAGGAACTAATGTCTGTAAGAGGGAGGAGGGATTCAGAGAGAGAGTGTAGGTCAAGGTGTTTGAGATTTCTACGAGGGTATGCAAGTTTGTGGAGTGGGGATTGTTGCCCCGCAGAGGAGAGAGAAGAGAATGTGAGTAGGTTGTGGTCAGAAAGAGGGAGAGGTGAGTTAGAGAGGTTAGATAGGGAACAGAGGCGGGTGAAGATGAGGTCCAGGGTGTGGCCGTCTTTGTGGGTGGGTGTGGAAGACCACTGAGTAAGACCAAAGGAGGAAGTGAGGGATAGAAGCTTAGAGGCAGCTGAGAGGGAAGTGTCAATGGGGATGTTAAAGTCGTCCATGAGGATAGTGGGGATGTCAACGGAGAGGAAATGAAGTAGCCAGGTGGTGAAGTGGTCAAAGAAAGTGGTGGTTGATCCTGGGGGGCAGTAAATGACAGCTAGTTGGAGGTTGGATGGGGAGTAGATGCGCAGGCAGAAGATACTCAGACACAGCACGGGTCTCGGCCAGCGACAAGGCGTAGATACGCCCGCGAGGAGGTGAAGCACCAGGTATTAGGTCGATGGGGCAATCATACGGCCTATGAGGTGGTAGTGTCTCTGCCTCCTTTTTATCAAAGACATCCGCATATGACCAGTAGGGTGCCGGCAGGCCAGGTAGGTTAGCTGGAGTAGACGGAGGTCAAGCAGGACGAACCGGAACCAGACAGGACTTATGACATTCCTGACCCCAACGGAGCACCTTAACCGAGCTCCAATTCAGGACAGGGCTCATGTCTCTGTAACCAAGGCAGGCCAAGCAAGAGGGGATGAGAGAGACCAGACAGCACGTAAAAGGAGATCTTCTCCGAATGTAGCATTCCCACCTGAAGAGTTACAGGCTCAGTGACAAACAAGATGGTCTCAGAGAGAAGCTTTCCATCAACAGAGGAAACCGCTAAAGGATCAGCCAGACGTATGGTAGGAATCTGATATCGCTCCACCACGGCCTGTTGAATGAGGTTCCTAGCGGCTCCGGAATCCAGATAGGCAGTCTTGAAGAAGCGGGTCTCATCACTGGTAACTGAAACGGCCAGAGTCAAGGGCGGAGAGGAAGAACTTTTGCCTAGGACGACCTCTCCGAGCGGTCCTAGACACTGGAGTTTCCCGGTCTCACCGGACAGGAGAGGATTAGATGCTCTATACTGCTACAGTAGAAGCAACTCCCCTCGGTGCGGCGGATTTCCTGATGAGACTTGACCATGTTAACTTGGTCTATTTGCATAAACTCGGGAGAAGACACTGGAGGGGATGCTGGTTGCGAGACTGGCATTTGGAAGGTTGGTGCGAGGCACAGGGGCCTTCTCTCATGGGTCACCTCCTTAGAACGCTCTTGAAAATGGATGTTGATCCGTGTAGCTAACGACACCAGGTCGTCCAGAGAGGGAGGTATGTCACGACCGGCTCGCTCATCCTTGATTCGTCCGGAGAGGCCCTCTTAAAAGGTGGACACCAGAGCCTCATTGTTCCAGGCAAGTGCAGATGCGATGGTGCGGAAACGCATGACATACTGTCCCACAGAGACTTCCTTGGCGGAGTCGGAGAAGAGAGGAGGCAGTCGAAGATTTTCGTCCGGGCTCATCGAATACCTTCCGGAAAGCCACCAGAGGATCCCTTCTCTCCCACAGAGGGTTAAGCCACGCCAACGCCTCTCCAGTGAGATCGGACATGATGAATGCCACCTTGGCCCGGTCGGAGGCGAACTGGTGTGCCAGGAACTCAAAGTGCAGCGTGCACTGATTAATGAAGCCCCGACATAGGGCAGGGTCACCACCGAAACGTGGAGCAGAAAGCCGTGGTCCTAAGCCGGATGCCACAACGCCACTGGGTTGAGGTGCCGCCGGAGCGGGTACCGCTTGGTTAGAGGCAGACACAGTCGGGGTGGACAGCACATCCAAGCGGGAGTTGACCGTCCGCAGACAGGACAGGATAGTATCCTGTTGGAATCTCTGGCGAGAGACCTCTTGGTACAGGTCTGAGAGCGAAGGAGTCTGGGAGCCACCGGATTCCATGGCCTGTGCAAACGGTTACGGGTCCGGTTGGTGGAACCTCTGTGCTGTGATACAAGGAGGGACCAGAGGGGCGTAACTAATTGCCTACCCGGACCGATCCTGGCCACACAGCGGCTCAGTCGACTCCGTGAACCAAAGAGGGACCGGGAAGGTGAACCAGGGGCCACTCTGGGACCGATCTTGTGTGAAAGCAGGCGTCTCCCACGGGACTGATGGCCGAAGCTGACAGGCACAGCAGATGAGCACGGCTGGTAGACAGGCAGGTGATTCGGGTAGACAAGCAGGCGGGCACTGCAAATAGACAGGTAGGCGGGTACGGCTGATAGGCAGGCGGGCACGGCTGATAGACACGCAGGCAGGCACGGCTGATAGACAGGCAGGCGGGCACTGGAACCTGAGGGCTGAGGAGAGTGTTAGCACACAAACAACAACCTTGCACAAGCACCTCCAGATGCAGCAGGGGAGCCGGAGGACGCCGGATCGGGACCGCGGCGGTGAGGGGATTGGCATCTCTGCCCGGCAGGAGGCAGAGACGCGGACGCTCAACAAGCTTGATGAGCTGTCTTTTAAACACATCTGCTGTCATTGTTACAGTAATATTGTCACTTACACAATGTCTTGTAACTGATGTTTGAGACGCTCTTTCCTCCTCCTTTGCCTGGCGAGAAGTGCTGGGCTCTGGTTTCTTGATGCTGCTGTGATATTTTCAATCACAGCTTTGTAAACTTCTGGGTGGCAGCATTGTAAATGTCTTTTAGATTGGAAGCTCTTGTAGGAGCATTTTTATCACTGCCTGAGTATGCACTGATTTTGGCATCACAGCATTTGTTTTCATCTGGGTCACTTATACACTGACACACAAAATGTTTTTTTATCTTGAGTCACTGTGAAATGCTCAAATACAGCTGACTTCATAAGATGCTTCTTAGACATTTTGTAATTATGTAAATTCGCTCTCAAAATAATTTTGTTCTGTAAAAAAAATAAGGTTTATTGTAATTCTTGCAAGAATAGGGAATCATGCACTGTATAATTTAGGATAGAAATAAACCAATCTTTGCATAAATCAATAGGACAGATGATAAGTATAAAGTTTGTAAAATATGTTGTTAGATAGCTTTACTCTGAACTTTCAATGTCAGGCCTGTCTCAGGGTACAGCTCACTAAATGCTTCACATCATATTTCTTCACAGTCTATGAAGAGAGGAGGAGGGCGCGAGCATGTTTGTGCTGAATCATATTCCAGAACACACACAAATATATATGTCGTCCTCATCGATCCTGTTGCTGTATTTCCAAATTTGAGATGTTAGAAAACAGTTTTTCCCTTATATTCTATGCATAGTGTATATAAGTCATCAGAGCAGCTAATTTCTCCAAATATGAGCTAAGAGGAAAAACAAACTAAAACATCAAGCATACAGAGACAACATATAATGGACTATTGATTTATGCACAGTTTATTGAAAGTTTAGATATGCTTTAAGAAGTACTTACCTTAATCCTGCTTTCCTGTTCACGCCAGAAGTTCGGAGATGAGTGCAGGCATTCCTTCCCTGTATGTTTGTTATTTTTCCCCTTATCTGTAGAGGAGGAGCTTCACTACTTATCATGTACATAAACTGCAGCACAGATTCATCTCAGCTAAAAGTCTAGACCCTTAGATCAGGAATAGGACAGACATTTATAGGACATTTCATAACTTTCCCAAATTCTTATAAAAAAATATTCCCCACAAACTGCACTGAATTACTGTACCCAATTTATTAGATATTTTAGGAGTCGGTCCATTTTATTTTGACTCCACCAAAATGGACACCGACTCCAACTCCACAGCCCTGCACTGCTGTCCACCATCTTTCTAATCAAATATTGGAGATATCAGTATTAAAATAAAATGAGGTTGCACACACTGCTGTTCTCCATCTTTCTGAATAGTGCTTGTGCCTGGAGATAATTCTATGACGTAATTTCAAGCTATCTTTAGGTTACAACAAGGCAGCTTCTTACTGCACATGCTCACATGCACCTGTCCTGTTTACATTCTAGGACCAGCTTCTGTCAGTGTAATGAGGAGGCAGCCATTTTATTTCTATAGTGATTAACTCCTTACCTTACGAGGCTGCTCCCGGCACGAATGCAGTGAAGTTCCCAGCTTCACTGTGTACGGCTGGAGCCGCTCGTCACAGTGCATGTGCGGCTTCCAGTGATGGAAGCTTTACTGCCTGGCCGTGTCATACAGCGAATGTGCCCACAAATATCAGCGCTCGCAGGGAGCAGAATTCAAATACGTGGGCGGTGCCAGCACTGACTGTGAGGATCACACCCTTATGACTGAACGAGCAGGTAGGATCATAAGTATATAAAATGTTATATACTCATTATATTACCACCAATTTTAATTAAAAAAAAGCGTGTTAGTGATGCACATTGCATTACTGACAATGCTATGGGGGCAGTGTACATAGTAGATAGGACATGACAGGTTCCGTTTAACATTTTGGTCTTTGTTTTTCTTTTTTACATTTTTTTGATCAACTATAAACTTGCATGTTTGGCTAAGTATGCATAGCTTCTTTTTTTCAAGAAAAAGAGGGCAAAAAAAAACACAAAACAATGCCAGATCCAAGAAGCAGTAGGCTATCTCTCATGTGAGCAAAGGATCGGCTATGTTGAAATGAAACATACCAAACCAATACTAACCCCCCTTTACCATTGGGCGAGAGTTCGAAAGCTCACATACGCACGTGATCGTAGGTCGATACTGACAAAATTGTTAAGTTCAGTGAGTTTTGTCTAGTGTTTATAGGCATTTTCACAACAACAGGTAAATAGAGTTGTCTAAGACTGAAATATTGATGACATATCCACATATAAGTTATCAATATGAGCTCAGTGGGGGAGGGGGGTGCTTCACTTACACTGATGAGCAGAAAACTACACCATGAGCGGCCAAACATTAGCTATATATGCGGCATCCAAGGGGTAACATTTCTCCTTGCGGAGAGTGACATGTTAAGCATGTCTCGGTGAGGAGACTTTTAAAGCCGCAATGCTCCTCTGGAAAATATGACAAGCTACATATGCGGCGAAACTCTGCAGCTTGGTACATTGTTTACATCCACTGCTGATAATTTCACATGTACAGGGGCGCTATGGTCCACCTAGTTTCAGCTGATCAGTTAGGTTGCTGGGTGTCAAGACACCCAACGATCTCATACTGATAACCTAAACTATGGATAGGTCGTCAATACTTCAGTGCTTGACGCCTTATAGGTTATGTGCCCACGGTCAGGAGACACTGGACTTATGCAGCATCAAACCAGCTTTGTTTAGATGTTACAGCATAGTTGATGGGCTTTCTAGAAATCCCATGTCCACTATGCGTCTCCGTGCACCTGTGGAAACTGACAAGCGGAGCGTCTTTCAGATCCGCAGCATGTCAATTTCTTTTGCTGGTCCGCATGTGGAATTTCCCCATAGACTAACATTTATGAGGAAGGTCCGCATGTGAAAAAAAATGGTGCCGCTCATTTGCATAATGATGGCAGAAGCCGCGCGGCTATCTCGTAGCGTCATGGCCACAGGCAGCTCCTGACTGTGTGCACGTACTCTTAAGGGAACCTGCAGGTGATTCATGCTGCCTAAATAATAGCAAGGTAAAATATTTCTCAGAAACGCACTAACATTTCAGAAAAATACACTTTGAAAATCAGCCAGCTCTCCCTAGTGCTACTAGACGTGATTGACAGGCCTTACCCTCGCATGTTATAGGGAGAAACCCATCAATAAGCTGCAGCAGCGCTGGGCAGAGCCGGCCAGGGACAGATTCGTCTTATGGTCACCGGCAGGAACCTCCAAGGAGCGGTTCAGAGAATCGAGCAGCCAGGCTCTGGGTCAGGCTGTCTGAATCAGATGACGGCTTTCTATATGTAAAAGGCTTTTTTTAATGTGGGTAACGTGGCTTTCTGGGAACAGTATTTTTTCACCTATATTCAGGGGACAATGGGTCATTACGGTGTACCTGCCCAATGTTAGCAGCACTAGGTCATGTGACACTGTAACGCACCATGTTCCAGTGTCTGCTCATGTTTCCCATTGTGTAATACCATTATGGAATATGTCAGAGTACAAACGAGAGTGCAGCGCAGATATATTAGAGGGCCGTTCCCATCAGGCAGGCGGACCCCGTAGAGCACCTATAGGGACCCCCGCTATACCTGCTGCCTCAGGAGGGCTCCTGGCAGCCTGTACAGCTCCTGTCTCTCCCGCCACTCGGACACAAGGCGCCATGCCTCCCAGGACGGTTACAAGCCCCTGCTCAGACGTCACAATGGCAGACCACGCCCACTCCGTGCCCGCGCCTGCTAACAGCCTCGCGCTCTTCTGGACGTTTCTGTGACGCAGCGGGTGCGCGGGCCGTACTGGACGCTTGTGTCAGGCTGCGCGCCTCACGCCCCTCCTACGCTCAGTAACACCCGCCGTGGATAATGGCGGCAGTGTAGCTAAGTCACGCAGGCTGCACAGTCACGTTCGTTAGTAGAACAATTCCCAGTCAGAGCCACCCTTTTCCTCCGTCCACGTCATTCAGCCGGTGACGCATAACACCGGACGCCGCTAGCAAAGCAAAGTAGAAGAAAATAAAAGCTGAAGCGACGAGTCCCGCCGCTTCCGCTCGTACCCCCGCAGCGTGACATCACTTTTCACACATTGCCATGTTTTGTTCTTCCCACAGCTGTCAACCACCTCAAGCCTCGGACACGCGCACGTCCTCTGGCCCCGCCCACAAGCTAGTGCCGTACGCTTCGCTTCCACGTGATGCCAAATGGGCGTGTCTTACGTGAGAAGGAAGAGAGCGCGCCGCACAGCTCCAGCCGCAGCTCAGCCTGTGACGTATAGGTGTGCGTGGCCTGGGCTAGCCCGAAGGTGGTCGCGACGAGCTGAGGACAGAGCCCGAGAACGGGGGGAGGGGCGAAATAAAAGCCATACTAATAGCACAGGCAGCCGGGTGTCAGGAGTAGTTGGGAGACGCCCGCCTGCAGTCCGCGCTTACGACGTGTGTGGGCGGCTCCGGGTTGTAGCGTGTCCCGGATATTGGAAGGGGGGCAGCACCACCTCCTCTTTCTCCGCCTCTTCCTCGGCTCTCTCCTCCTCCGCCCAGCTCGCCCGAATACCCGCCCGGCACCGGCAGCAGCGAGAGCATCATGGCGCTGAAGCGGATCCACAAGGTGAGGGCCGGCGGACTGTGTGCTGTCCGGTGTGTGGGGCGCTGCTGTGGAGGCGGGAGTGCGGCCCGGGCCTGCGGGGATGGCCGCCCTGCGCAGCAGCAGACGCCCGCCTGCTCCGCTCCCAGGCTCACACTTGTCGGGCGGAGATGAAAGGTGATTTTCGCGGGTGTCTGCGGCTGTGCTCGGCGGGCGCGCAGGGGCTGTGGGTCCGCGCCTTCCCATCCCCCACCCGCCGCTCTGCCCCGTGCTGGCGGCGGTGTGAGGATGAGCCTGGCTGTGCTCGGCGGGCGCCTGCCTATCATGGCCGGGCGGCTGCTCTGCACAGTCGTGTACATGCTGCTCCCTCCCATGGCTCAGCCCGCAGTATAAGATGGCGGCGCCGCCTCGGTGTTGTTGCCGCACACTAGCACAGCCGCCGTGGGGACATGGCCGTGGCCTCCGCTCACATGTCCGGCTCTCTGGCCCGCGCGGCTGCTTTCACTTTCCCAGCGCCTGTGCTCTGCGCGGCCGGGCTCTGAGCCTTCAGCCTCACTGCTGTTACGTCTCTACTAATGGGACTTCCTCCTTGTGCTTCACTTCCTGACTACAGGCCTGTGTGACTTACAGCATCTAGGGCCATCACCGAATTCTGAGGAGCCATTGCCCTGCCAGGGCCCCTCCTGTCTGCCTCCACCACCGACTTTCCTGCACACTTGATATCAGTGCCTCTTTTCATAGCTGACTTATTGTTGGTTACATACAAAAGTCCGCTCGGCTCCTCATGGATTGCTATTATTGCCTTTGTAACACGCTCTAAATACTAATCTGGAATAACATAGGTGGTGCATGCACACATCCTGGTGAGCTCTAGCGCTGGCTGTCGCTCCTCCGATGGGCATAGGTGGTGCATGCACACATCCTGGTGAGCGCTAGCGCTGGCTGTCGCTCGTCCGATGGGCATAGGTGGTGCATGCACACATCCTGGTGAGCGCTAGCGTTGGCTGTCGCTCGTCCGATGGGCATAGGTGGTGCATGCACACATCCTGGTGAGCGCTAGCGTTGGCTGTCGCTCGTCCGATGGGCATAGGTGGTGCATGCACACATCCTGGTGAGCGCTAGCGTTGGCTGTCGCTCCTCCGATGGGCATAGGTGGTGCATGCACACATCCTGGTGAGCGCTAGCGTTGGCTGTCGCTCCTCCGATGGGCATAGGTGGTGCATGCACACATCCTGGTGAGCGCTAGCGTTGGCTGTCGCTCCTCCGATGGGCATAGGTGGTGCATGCACACATCCTGGTGAGCGTTGGCTGTCGCTCTTCCGCTGGGCATAGGTGGTGCATGCACACATTCTGGTGAGCGCTAGCGTTGGCTGTCGCTCTTCCGCTGGGCATAGGTGGTGCATGCACACATCCTGGTGAGCGCTAGCAGTGGCTGTCGCTCTTCCGCTGGGCATAGGTGGTGCATGCACACATCCTGGGGAGCGCTAGCGTTGGCTGTCGCTCTTCCGCTGGGCATAGGTGGTGCATGCACACATCCTGGTGAGCGCTAGCAGTGGCTGTCGCTCCTCCGATGGGCATAGGTGGTCCATGCACACATCCTGGTGAGCGCTAGCGTTGGCTGTCGCTCTTCTGATGTGCATAGGTGGTGTGGGCACACATCCTGGTGAGCGCTAGCATAGGTGGTGCGTGCACGCATCCTTGTGAGTAGTGGTAGTGGCTGTCGCTCCTCCGATGGGCATAGGTGGTGCATGCACACATCCTGGTGAGCGCTAGCGTTGGCTGTCGCTCTTCTGATGTGCATAGGTGGTGCGGGCACACATCCTGCTGAGTAGTAGCAGTGGCTGTCGCTCCTCCGATGGGCATAGGTGGTGCATGCACACATCCTGGTGAGCGCTAGCTTTGGCTGTCGCTCCTCTGATGTGCGTGCTACACAGGTTCAGACTTGTGCACAAATTGTCAGTTGCTTGGCAGCAGCTTTCTATCGATTATAGTGGATTTAATCTTCATCGAATACAAGGCACTACAGTGTTTTCTACCAGTTGGCCCTTTATTTCCTGGTTAGGCTTTGTTCACACTATGGCAATCTTAATTTTTTTTTTCCTGGATCTATGACAGTCATGACAGATTAGGGTGACTTGAACCTAATTTCGCTTCATTCTCGTTTTGATAGCTAAAGTAGCCCAGACTATAATAACTATGCTCTTTTTGCCATTAAAAAGTACTAGCACCTTGGTGGAGCATAACTTTCCTCTAGCTTCAGTTGGGCATCTTGTAAAATACCTTTCCCTATTGTCTGTTTTTCCGTATCACATGGTTCACATCAACACTGATGGCAATTTTGGCTTTCAACAGTGCATCTAATACAGAATACATAAGTCTTCATCTTGGGTACCACTCAATGGCTTGAGAGGGTGGCTGCTCCTGAATCTGCAGTCACTTGGTGTCACAGCTTTAAAGTTCCTCCAATCCTACCGGGTGCAATTCTGCTGCTTGTCTCAGACAGCTGTGGGCCCTGAGAAGACGGAAGCGGTATACATGGCAATTATAAGCTCCTTGTAATGAATGAAGGCAGCAGCCCTGGGTAACCTCTGTTGTGGGAAAACTGCTCGCTCTTGGCAGATCCAGGCCCCACCAGTGACTGTCATGAGAAGGCGCTCTTATGCCCTCTTAACTGGTTATGCTGAATTTACACTAGTACATTAGACTTCCAAAAGGAACTGAAAAAATGGCAGCCCTACAGGGCACTGTTCTGTTCATGGATATAATTTGCTCCAAAAGACTCCATTGACAAATAGGACTAGTTTATTTTGCGTGTCAGTTTTGATTTATTTTTCTCTTGACAACGATATATCCTATAAGTTACATTATATGCTCTCAGGGCAAGTATTGAGTAACCTCGAACTGAGCCCACAGCATACTTGACAGATGCCAAATTTTACACAGCAATCATCTGCATATAACAGCATTTACCCGACCTAGCTCCATTCGCTGCTGTTTACCATTTAATTGCGGCTGTCAGTCGCTGACGGTGGCATTTAAAAGGCTAATTTACTAGCGTGCATGGGCAACTCTAATGCAACGTAGTCATGGAGTGCTAATGGGTTGTCAGCCAGAGGCGTCTTGAAAGTCCTCATGGTGGCCACGTTGATCCTCCGATGAAGTCCAACCTGCGTCTGAGCATCTTGGGAGAGCAGCAGATTAGCTATCCACTGCAATTTGGTAGTGCAGCATCCATTACATTCCAATTTATCAAGTATAACATTATTTGAACCATACGTTAAACACCATATAAAAAATTCTGCGAAATTGTCTTTTTTTTTTTCTTTTTCCTTGTCCTTGGCTTTTTTTTTATTGCTTAAATGTGTATAAAAACAATTATATAAAACTTAATTGCTGTATTGTAATTAAACATGAATAACCATATTTCCAGTTCACTCTTACCATAATATGAATGCAGTAAAAACAACCCCAAAAAGGGCAGAATTAAATTTTTCTCTTACCATTTTACCACACAAATTTTTTTTTCTCAGTACATTATATATAGTTCAGTGAATTCATTCAAACATATAACTCATTCTGTAAAAAAAGGCCCTCACATTCAACTGCTGTATATTAATGTTGCCATAAGTATTGAACAAGTCATCAATTTTCTAAGTAAATATTTCTAAAGTTGCTTTTTGACATGAAATAATTACCAGATGTTGGTAACAACCCATCCAATCCACACAGTTAAAGAAATCAAACCATAGATGTCCATAAATTAAGTTGTGTAATAATAAGAAATGACACCGGAAAAAGCATTGCGCAAATGAAGAGGTACAAAATGACAGAGGGTGAAATTGTTCTTTCCACGTTCAAATTATGGCCCCCAACAGCGCTCACTGTAACCTTCAGTAGTTTAGAAATTCTTCTGTCCTAGAAAAACTTACATGTTGGAGGCAGAAGTGCTACCTGAAATTACCTTCTATAACTTCCCAATTCACCCAAGAATTGACATTTTTCATTAAAATGACTTAAGCAAACCACCCACCCCTCTGCGCTGACGTCCGTGATAGTAAAT
Organism: Phyllobates terribilis; assembly: GCF_046119375.1. NCBI lineage: Eukaryota > Metazoa > Chordata > Amphibia > Anura > Dendrobatidae > Phyllobates > Phyllobates terribilis. The sequence goes on along the minus strand of NW_027362761.1, from coordinate 864,419,085 downwards.
GACAGTATATGAATACCCCGAATGCGCAGACCTAGGTAGGCATTGCAGGAGATTTTTACTATCACTGACCATAATCCCACCCATTCCTCCGTGCAGATGTCAGTGACAGTAAAAATCTTGTGCATACACGATGCCTCCCTAGGTCTGCACATATGGGGTATTCCTATACTGTAACTTACTGTCAACGATGTTGGCGTAGAGGGGTAGGTGGGATTATGGGTGTGGGGGGCAGTGCATATTCAGTTTTTCATATGCTTGACTGGCCGGTGCGCAGCTATGAATTCTCTGGTGCTTACAGCAAGAAAACTGGAGAAGCTACAACAATAAATGTTACAGGTTCTGAAATGGCTGCCCAAGCCCTATTTTAGGATACTATTCGTATCCTGCTAAAAAAAAAAAACCGCATAATAATCTTTATTTTTATATACCGCTAACATATTCCGCAGCGCTTTACGTACATTATCTTCGCTGTCCCCATCGGGGCTCACAATCTAGATTCCCTATCGGTATGTCTTTGGAGTGTGGGAGGAAACCGGAGAACCCGGAGGAAACCCATACTAACTCCTTGCAGATGTTGTCCTTGGTGGGATTTGAACCCAGGACCCGAGCGCTGCAGTGCTAACCACTGCGCCACCATACATGACAGATTCCCTTTAAAGAGAACCTGTAACCTGATGCATGCTACTCAATCTGTAGGCAGCATGTGTCCGGTACTAGCTGTATAAACTTTTTTTTTTTTTTTTTTCTTGGGCTGCAGTTTTTGATGTGTCAAAAATTCAGTTTTTTACACTTCTAGGAAGGTGGATGGGGATTTATTGAAATCTCATGTCCACTGTGCTTGTTGTTGTGCTGCGTAAACTCGCCTGCGGTGCTTGTTTTGAATCCACAGCATGTCCATTTCTCTTGCGGCTACCCTGAGTTTTCTGTGTGGGATTTCCCCATAGACTTGGATTATGCGTTTTTAGTGCGTTTCTCAAAAAAATGTATTTAATCCGCACTCAAGTATGTCAAAGTAAAAACCTGGAAGTGATAAACAAATCCTCTTTATTTAACCCCTTAATGGCTCAGGGCATATTAGTATGCCCCAGGCCATCACCCCTGGTTCAGTGAGTGCTCCGGCGCTGAGCCCACACTGAACCGGGCACATGTCAACTGATTCTTACAGCTGACATGTGCCCGCAACAGCCCTGGGTGGAATCACGATCCACCCGCGGCTGTTAACATGTTAAATGCCGCTGTCAACCTCTGACAGCGGCATTTAACATCGCTGCGCCTGGAGCGCGTCACTTACCCCGCCCATCGGTGACCCAGTCACGTGATCGCGGGTCACTTATGGGTGGGCATGACAACCCTGGGTCTGCAGCAGACCCCAGTGGTAGTCATGTAAAGATCTCTATGAGCGCCACCTAGTGGTCGGCGCTCATAGCACAGGAGCATTTCTGCTACATAGAGGTGATCTGTTAATCACCTCTATGTAGCAGAGGCGATCAGGCAGTTGCTGCTTCTAGTCTCCTATGGACACTATAGAAGCAAGCAAAAAGTTTAAAAAAAAGTTTTTAAAAATATAAAAGTTTAAATCACCCCCTTTTGCCCCATTCAAAATAAAATAATAAATAAACCCCACATACACATTTGGTATAGCTGTGTTCAGAATCGCCCGATCTATCAATTTAAAAAATAATTAATCCGATCAGTAAGCGGCGTAACGAGAAAAAAATTCCAAACCTGGCCAAAGATCCCGAAAAATGGAGGTGCTACGGGTCTCGGGAAAATGGCGCCTCCCTGTTTTTTTTTTTTTTTTTTTTTTTTTTTTTCACCACTTAAATTAAAAATAACCTATACATGTTTGGTGTCTACAAACTCGTAATGGCAGGTCAGTTTTAGCATTCAGTGAACGTGGAAAGAAAAAAACAAATTGTGGAATTGCATTTTTTTGGGGGGATTTTTTTTCCGGTTTTCCAGTACACGATATGGTAAAACCAGTAATGGCGTTTAAAAGTACAACTCGTCCTGCAAAAAATAAGCCCTCACACGGCCATTTTGCCCAAAAAATGAAAACGCTATGGCTCTGGGAGCATAAATCGAAAATGCAAAAAAAGCGGAAAATCCCAAGATTGCGAAGGGGTTAAAGCATGACACACTAACGAGAGACAAAAAACGCAGCGTCTCAAATGCACGTTAAAAAAACGCACACAGATGCAACAAAAAAAAAATAAAAAAGATGCAAGTAACCTAATTTAAATAAAAAATGGAGAAATTCTGCAACATCGTAGCCTAACAGGTTTGGTGTAGATTTAAATCTGCAGCTTGTCAATGCTTTCAACATTTTTTGCTGCAGATTTCACCAGTATTAAGGCTGCGTGCACACAATGCGTTTTTCATGCTTTTCCGCTGCGGAATTGCATCAAAACCGCTTGGTAATCCGCACCCCATGGTCCCCAATGGCATTCCGCAATGTCAATGCACATGTGGATTTTTCCGCAGTGTTTCTGCAGCGCTCATAAATCCGCAGCATGTTCATTAATTTTGCGGAAGCGCAGCGGAATGGCCGCCATTGACTTGCATTGACACGCAAATAATCCGTGTCTGTACATTTGTACACGCAGATTATATGCATTTCAATGTGCAGATGGTACCCAGTTCTGGAGGAGAGAAGACTCTCATCCAGACCTGGGTACCATTGTACCTGTAAAAAAAAAGAATAAAATAATAAATAAAGTTATATTCACCTTTCCGGCGGCCCCAGCAGCGCTTCTCCTTCCAGGACCCGAGATGACGTCGCGGTCATGTGACCGCAGGCTGTCTCGCGATGCGCCGGCAACCCGGAAGAAGCCAGGACGAGCGCAACAGCACACTTGGCGGGGCATCGGGGGTAAGTATAGCTTTATTTTTTGATTTTTACAGTCACACTATATAAAGCCATGCCGTTTGCATGGATTTATATAGTGTGACCTAGTTGTCAAGCACTTTCCAAGTGATGCTATCGCCTGGAAAGCGCTTGTCAGTCTGCATGCGGAAACACATGCGTTAACGCATATGGATACGCATGTGAATCCGCATGTATGTGCATGCTTTTTTCCTGCAGAAATCTGCATGTGTTTTTTCTGCCAGGGAGATGCAGAAATTTTCTGCTTCATTTCTGCATCGTCGGCACATAGCATAATAGGAGGGGAAAAAACTTTTTTTTTTTTTTAAACAGATACCTATTTTACGCTGCGCTTTTCCAGCTAAGATGTAGGAATGGTGCAGAAATTTCTGCACCAGATACTTAAAGTGTGCACTTACCCTAAGTTTGTTTGCAATACCCATACCCAGATTTGGACAGAATTAACAATGCCATTTTTCTGAAAAAGAAATATGCATACGAATGCCATTTTTGAAACCCCATGGACTCCATTGCTGTCAAATGGTCCGGCAAGTGTAACTTATGTTAGTTGTGACTTACCCTAGTCAGCATTGCTGTAAAAATTTCTTGATCTGCTGCTAAGGAGCAGACAGTACTACTTTACTTATTGGTAAAATCCAATTGTCAGAATTCAGATCCCTTTAATTGTAGGAGTTTATAGTAAATAAGTTTAGCCAATTTAAACTTTAATGGCATCCAGGCTATGCCAAAAACAAAAATCCAGTGCTCCTGTTTAGTTCTTTTTCTGAAACAGATCCACTTCTGACCCCGGGTTGTCAGATCTGAAACTCAGCTGTATTTGTGTGAATGGAGTCATGTTAAAGCTGCTGAGCTGATGTTAATTGGAAAAAGAATGATGAAAGGGGTTTAATGGTTGTAACATGTTAGAGGTTGTCCACTACTTCAGCATTGATGACCTATCCTTAAGATAGGTCATCAGTGTCTGGCTGAGATCCGACATCAGGCACCCTCGCCGATCAGCTGAAATCGGCGGCCGCCGGCCATATACTTTTAGTGGCCAGGGCTTGGTACTGCACATCCGCCTCCTATTCAAATAGACGGGCCAGCTCCACAAGTAACAGCAGATTGGTGGGGGTGCCGAGTGTCGGTCCCCGGCCGATCAGACATTGATGACCTAACCTAAGGATAGGCCATCAATGTAAAAGTAATAGACAACCTCAATAATGACTGGCCACAGAATAACTGCTAGATCATTGAGAGGGTGGGGGTAGGATGAATGCTTAGATCCTTGATGATTGCCATAGCAGGTGTTCCCTACCCAGAAAGTAATAGTACTTCTTAGGGAGAGTGTGGGTGTCTGAATTACTTGGGCGCTGAGCCAGATCCATGCAGAGCAGGTTCTGCAGTGTTACACAGTTGGCACCTGCAAGTGAACAGAGCTAGCTCAGATTGCTGCCATTTCACCAGTTAGGCCACGGCCCCACTATCAGTATTTGGTCAGTATTTTTTCTCAGGAGTGGGAGCCAAAACCAGGTGAGGAACAATCAGAGAAAAGGTATAATGGAAACAAGTCACTAATTCTGCATTTATCCCCCACTCCTGGTTTTGGCTCCCACTCCTGAGAAAAAATACTGATAGTGGGGCCATGGCCTTAAAGAAGCACTCCCATTGGTGAATAATTTTTAGTTTAGTTGAATCTGTATAACTGTTAATATACTTCCTGATCGGTATCTTCCCAGTTTCCAGACTCAGCCCTCTTCTACACTTGCATGATTTCTGTTCAGATTTGCCTTCTCAGACTAGGCTTTGTGTGAGCCGGCAGTCATGTGAGTTTATAAGAGGACCGCAGCGGCAATGGAAACCGGTTAACACGCTAATCGGTTAGTATATTAGCACAATTTGACTTCTCTACGCACATTTACATACCGTATTTTTCGGACTGTAAGACGCACCTAGGTTTTAGAGGTGGAAAATAAAAAATAAAAAAATTTAAGCAAAAAAAAAAGTCATGATGCAATGTTATGGGGGAGGGGATCTGCTGCTGATACTGGTATTGGGTAATGTCCACCAATTGTGTTAATATCCTCCATCCTGGTATGAGCCCCATCACGCTGCCCACAAAAAAATAATCATACTCGCCTCCTCTCCTCCATCGCTGTGTCCTGCTCTGCTGCCGATGCTCTCACACAGAAGTGCTGTGCCGGAATAGTCACTGCTCCCCGCGCTGGGACTCTGTGCGTGGGGAGCAGTGACCATTCAGTCTCTTCAATAGCCGGCACACTGTACTGCAGCGTGGCTCCTGCTGCCGCTCTGCGGTCTGTGTGCCCGCTATTAAAGACCATGAATACTCACTGCAACCCATGGGAGTGGGTTGTAGGGAATATTCATTAGCTTTAATAGCGGGCACACAGACCACAGAGTGGCAGGAGGAGCCGTGCTGCAGTACAGTGTGCCGGCTATTCATGGGCGTGGGGAGCAGGGCACAGGGTAGGCTGCAGCAGGCGGCTTCTGCCTCCTGTGCCCCGCTCATCCCCTGCTGCCGCTCCCCCCCCACCCACAGCCGAACATATGTTCGGACTAGAAGACACACACACACACACACACACACACACACACACACACACACACACACACACACACACACACACACACACACACACACACACACACTTTCCTCAAATTTTGGAAGTAAAAAGTGTCTTATAGTACGAAAAATACGGTAAACAATAGTTCTTCTTTACATGCCACTGTCAATCTGACAGCTCTCCATTCCATCCCACCCTCCCTATTACATGAGGGTGGGTTGTCATGGCAGCTGGGAGCCCCTTAAGGCCATTGGCGTATCACCATGTCCATAAAAGTCTAACCTATCAAGATTATTTAACCGATGAGGTAAATGCTCTGAAGGAAAATAACAACAAAATACCAGACCTGCGTGTTTTCAATGGCTGCACCTCCTTAAAAAAAAAAATTAAAAAATGCAGTGCAAGGTGTTCAATAATTTGTTTTCGTCCCTTCCCACCGCCCTTCCAAAATGGTACTGTTAAATGTAACCGGACAGCTGATGCATACTACCCAGTTGACAGGCAGCATGTATCAGACACTGGTTGTATGATCTTAGCCAGGCATGTTTGATTCAAACGCAGCTGCAGTTCAGAGAAAAACATACTTTAACATCCGCCAGGTAGCCAATCGCACAAGAGACTAGCAGGACAGGTGGGTTCCGGACAGCTTCTCCCCACCCGCTGTCCTGAAGAAACAGGTCTCTCCCCATATATCAGGGACCCGCCTGTACCACAGGTCTCCAGTGCTGCTCTGTCCATGACTGCTTTTAAAGTTATGCTTTTGGTCTGATAAATGCTGCCTGTGAATTGTGCAGCATGTGTCAGCTATCGGGTTCCTTTTTCAGTCTAGAGCTGTGCATTTAAAAAAAATTAATAAAATATTCAAGTTGGGTATGTCTATAATGTTACTGACCATAGGAATCGTGTTGCTAGGTCATTTACCTTGCAGTGAACTGTAAAACGAATCCTTAGAAAATGGTGAACTTGCCTTCTTTCCATTTTTTTTTTCTCGTTTTTTCTTCTGTTCACTATTTTATGGTAAAATGAGTACTGTCGTTCAAAACTACAACTGGACGTAAAAAAAAGTCTTGGAAGAATAAGAGTAAGAACACAAATTTGCTATGTCTGCAAGGGGGTAACTTTTAGACTTCACAGCAGTTCTACCCATAAATTTATACTTGAGTGGCATACTGACAAAATATGCTGTCAATGTCTGATTAAATAATTTTTAAAAGAAATCTTAGTATGATCACCCCACCCCTATATGGCATATATAGTCCTGCAGGTATGTAAATCCATTGACGCCTTTATCTTCTATGCTGCATTCCTGAGGAAGTGGTGTTTTAATTGACATGCAAGTGAGGAATTAAAATGGTTATCCAGGTCTTTGCTTATTTTTCCTTATGGGGCTAAGAACTTGCGTGCATGTAGTTGCCAACTACCTGTTCTGCCAGCTCAGAGTAGTCATGAACCTCTCCTGCCAGCGATTCTTTAGCTTCCGGTGACATCACATTGACAAAGCAGCTTCTTTTCCACTCTGTTGACGAGGTGTTACTGCTGATATGCAGCGGGGAGCTGGCTGTCTAACAGCAGATAACGCCTCATCGACAGCGGATGAGAAGTAGCTGCTCTGTTGATACGAGGTCAAATGGAGCAGGAGAGCTCGTTAAAGGGAATCTCTCAGAGGGATCAGCACTCCTAAACCATCTATATGTGCACACAGGTCATAGGAAGCGGAATAAAATTATACCTTGATATCTGTGATCTGATGTCTTATTCCAGAGAAATCCATATTTTTCTTATATATAAATGAGTTATTCTAGGGTATGGGCCGGCCACAGATCTGCACAAGAATCTGCCTCCAGAGCTGCTTATAAATAGATAAAGGGGTGTTACCAGTGTGAGACAAGTAACTTGTAGAACTGAACTTTGTCTCGTTACAAACACATGCAGCAGCTCTCACAACTCTGCTGTATAGTAACTGGCTGAGAGAAACATGCAGATGTCTGTTATAATCTCACACAGCTCTGCAGAGAACTGCCATTACATATCGCACTGGTAACTCCCATTATTATTTCTAATAATCTCTGGAGGCAGATTCTCATGCAGATCAGTATCCGGCCCATAGAGCTAAATAGCTAATTTATATATAAGAAAACCACGGATTTCTCTGGAATAAAACATCATCAGATCACTGTTATCAAGGCATTACTTTATTCTGCTTCCCATGACCTGCATGCCCATATAAGTGGCATAGGAGAGTTGATCCTACCGACAGATTCCCTTTAACTGCTCTCCGCTGTCACAGATCAGCTCTGGGTAGAACAGGCAAGGGTGGAAGTAACTACCTGCTTCTTAGTTCTTAGCCCCATATTGGAAAAATAAGCTTCCCGGATAACCCCTTTTTAAGCTGTCTGGATGTGACAAAGTACTTAAAGGGGTTGTCCACAACTAGGACAACCACTTCATGTAAATGTTTGGCCCTGATAAAATAAAGATTAGATTCACCTCCCGTTCCAGCGGTGTCTGCACTTGCTCTCCCGGGGCTCCCGTACAGTTGTTGTGACACGTGAGCCAGGCGTCCAAACAGTGCTGGCGTCACTGTCCCCGCCTTCTGTTGACTTGAATATGGAGAGGAAGTCTGAGCTCCAGCTGATCTGACTTCCTCTTCATGTTCAATTTGTCTGAAGATAGGGCCAATGACGCCAGTGCTGATTGAGTGCCTGGCTCAGTGTCACAAGAGCCGCACGGGAGCCCCGGGACTGTGAGTGCTGACACCGCTGGAACAGCGCCAGCTTGGGAGGGGAGTATAAGCTTTTTTTTTAATTTTATTGGGGCCATGCGTTGGGGTATCAGGAGTTGTCCAAGTAGTGGACAACTTCTTTAAGTATTTCCCTCCTGAAGTTTTGTCTCCACCCAGCAGGAGTCTACTTAGATTGATGGCTCACTGCCTGATGTTTCCTGCCTGACTTCAAACGGACTCATCAAGCTATATATGCTGGTACTGAGCATGGAAACAATCTTAGCTGGCAAAGACTACTTAAGTGCTCCATCATACCCAGATCACTTATTGTCTCATTTGTGTATGACAAAGTGCTGCATAACTTGGAAAGCCACATGATAGAATATATAAAGGTGTCACTGGATTTAAATTTCAAAATCTGCAAGCATATATAGTTGATTTTGACAGTTTTGCTTTAATGGGGTTTTCCACTACTTGGACAATTCATTCTTGATCTGTTTGGCCCCGATTTAAAATAAAAAAACGAATACTCCCCTCTACTGGTGCTGTTCCAGCGGGGTCTGCGTTCGTGGTCCCGGGGCTCTCGTGCGGTTGATGTGACCTCAGCGCCCAATCGGCTCTCGTGTCACTGTCCCCGCCTTTGGACAAATCGCACATGAAGAGAGTCTCGTTTGTGAGTTTACACAGCGTCAAATAGAAGCACAGTGGGCATAGGATTTCTATAAATCCCATCCACATTGCTTGTGACGTAGAACCCAGTTTTTTGGACGCAGTGCAGATGAGCTGCGTCCAGAACACTGCTAATCCTGATTGTGGGCACCTAGCCTTATGAGTACTAAGTAGTTTCAGTATCTTGGCGATATGCCACTATGAATTCAGCCATATGGCCCTCAGGACACTTTTCTGCAAAAATTTAAATATTAATTTATTTGCCCTGATTAAAACTTATCCGGTTCTATAAATGTATAACTCTCCAAATATTCATAATGTCAAATTCTCCAATGTCCCTTTTAGTGGCCTCTCAAGCATAGCCATCCTACGGTTTGTGGAAGGCTCACTGGCTCAAGCGCTTAGCTTCAGATATTTGGGTTACCAGTAACGGCATGTTGTAAACTGCTGTTAGTAATTGCTGACTTAATTTCCTGAACAGTGTCCTCCAGCATATTCCTGCTAAAACATGACCTACCAGATGTATTTTATATTGAGCTGAGAAAAGTAATAATTATTTTGTAAGTGGCCTGCTTATAATAGTCCTTTAGTTAAGGTATGTTAATTTTTATTTTTTTTTTTGTACATGCATGGCCAGTGAATCAGTGGTGTTAGGTGTTAAAGGGGTTGTCCGGTCCAAAATAATAATGCAGACGTATGAATCAGCGTGCACGCACAGTGCCCTGCAGGGATTTGCCGGTTTCTGAGCTGGGAATGGAAGTGATGTATGCGATAAACATGTATTCAACGAGGCTGTGCCCATTGGTTGACCACACTCACTAGACGGCACACGGCTTCACTAAATACACGTGTATGGAGCAAGGCTGCGCCCACTTGTCAGGTACTGGCCGGGAGTATGCATAATGCATACGTACCCGCCGGTCCCGGCTCAGAATCCGGCGAATCCCTTCAGCGCACAGTGCGTACGCTAGGGGATTAACAAGTCTGCAGTCAGTGACCGCAGACTTATAAGTTTGTACCGATAACCTCATTATTCCTTTTTAATCTCGATGGAGAAAACCGAAAGGATTGACATGCTGTTTAATAAGCTGCACCATAGCTGAAATAAAGAACATGCGATGTTAAATGAGGTTTTAAAAATTACTTTCATTTTGCTGCTAAAAATGCTTCAATTTTTTTTCTACAAAAAAAAAGGGAAAAAATGCATCAAGTGTCTTTCCGTTATTTACACAAATACTTAAGGCCAAATCATCAAAGCTTTTATGCCAGAAAAGTGATGAAAAGATGTAAAATATTAGCAACTTTTGCCATTTAGACACCAGTTTGAATCAGCTGTGCTGAAATGGGCATAGCTGGGGAAAAGGCTGGAGAGGGGCGTCTTAACATCTGCACTCAAACTTCTCAAATCTACCCGTGTTTTGTACACCATTCAGAAGAGGCACCAAATTCATGTAAGTGGCACAGATCTCTTAATGAATTTGGTGCCTACTACAGCAAGACTGGCGTAGTGTCCAGTGTTAATGAATCGACACTTCAGTTTTTTCAGCAGTATGGCTAGGAGTTGATCTGCAGTACCTGGCAACGCCCACTAAACTGACAGAACTGGAGTGTTCACTGTTAACATCTGGTTGCTGATTGGAGTTAAACAGATTGTCCTGGAAAACCTCTTTAACAAATGGCTGCACTCATTTTCAAGAGAATGAACTTTAACCTCTTTCTGGCCCAAGGCGACTAATGTATATCTGTGCTCTTGGCCTTATGGGCCAGATATGTATTAGTACGCCTTGGCAATTTCGCCCGCGCACAAGCGGTGCAGGCGAGATTGCCGCTGATTGTCAGAGCTGACACCCTGTGCTATGTGCAGGGAGAGGTCCAGCACCGCTCCCTGCACATTAACCCCCGAAATGCTGCGATCAATTTCGATCGCAGCATTCCGGTGGCAAGAGGGGGTTAAGTGCGATACCTACCTTCTCTGCCGGTGTCTTGAGTCTGGTCCCGGATGTTGTCATGGCAACATCCGGGTCACTAGGAGGCAGGAAGTTACTTTGGTCATAGGCAGTGCGCGACCAAAGTAACTTCTCCCTGTGCAGCAGGGACGGTGTTGCATAGCACGTTAGGCTGCAAAAAGTGAAAGTCCCATAGTGGGACAATGTGTAAAAGATCAAAGTACACATTTGGTATGCTGTGTCCGGAACGATCTGACCTATAAAACTGTCCCACTAGTTAACCCCTTTAGTGAACACTGTAAACAAAAAAACAAACAATGCTTTATCATACCGCCAAACAAAAAATGGAATAAAACGCGATCAAAAAGACTTAATATAAATAAAAATGGTACCGCTGAAAGCATCATCTTGTCCCACAAAAAAACAAGTCGCCATACAGCTCCAACGGCCGAAAAATAAAGTTCTAGCTCTCAGAATAAAGCGATGCAAAAACAATTATTTTTTCTATAAAATAGTTTGTGTAAAAGCACCAAAACACAAAAAAAATATTAATGTGGTACCGCTGTAAACGTACTAACCCGAAGAATAAAACTGTCTTATCAGTTTTACCACACGCAGAACGGCATAAAAAACAATTCGTGAATTGTTGGTTTTTGTTTATTCTGCCTCCCAAAGATCGGAATAGAAAGCGATAGAAAATGTCACGTGCTCGAAAATGGTACCAATAAAAATGTCAACTTGTCCTGCAAAAAAACAAGCCGTCGCATGACTGTCGGCTGAAATATGGAAAAATTATAGCTCTCAAAATATGGAGATGCAAAAAAAGTTTTTAGCGTGTGACAGCGGTCAATCATAAAAACTCTCTATGAATCTGGTATCGCTGTAATCGCACTGAGCCGAAGAACAAAGTCGTCTAATCACTTATACTACACGAGGAACGGCGTAAATAATTGAGGTTGGGCTGGGTTTTTTTTTTTTTTATATAGAAGTAAAGAAAAAAAAAATGCTGACAATATGGCCACAATTGTTGAGCACAAGTGCTCGCTACTTGAGTTTGCATCAGGTGCTCGGGTATGCACAGAGTATCGCGGGTGCTCAAGTTTAAGCCCCTTATGTCTTACAGCTTTTATACAGCTACAAAAACCTTGCGGGGATTTCCTGCCATGCACGAGCGATCCCAGCATGGTTTTTTATTTTTTGGGTGTCTAATAACCGTGAAACATGCGGGCGGGGACTCGAGCGTGTCACTTGACCACCCACGATGCTTGGTGCATACCAGAGTACCCGATGCAAGCTCATGTAGTGAGCACTTGCGCTCAAGACTAATGACAACTTAATATGATGACCTAATGTTATCAAATTCTCTGTTGTACCTCTGGGTTCAAAATGTTCACTGTACCCCTTGATAAAATCCTTGAGGGGTGTACTTTCCAAAATGGGGTCACTTGTGGGGAGTTTCCACTGTTTAGTCACATCAGGGGCCCTCCAAATGCAACATGGCGTCCACTAATTATTCAAGCAAATTTTACATTCAAAAAGGTAAAATGGCACTTCTTCCCTGCCGTATGCCCAAACAGTGGTTTTCCCCCACATATGGGGTATCTGCGTGCTCAGGAGGAATAGCACAACAAATTTTGGGGTTAAATGATACCCTTGCGAAAAAAAAAGGGGGTCTAAAGTAACATTTTTGTGAAAAAAAGTTTACTTTTTTTTCTTCAACATTCCAAAAATTCCTGTGAAGCACCTGAAGGGTTAATAAAGTTCTTGAATGGGGTTTTGAGCACCTTTAGGCTGTGTGCCCACGTAGCGTTTTTCAAGCGTTTATGCTGTGGAATTTCCGCAGCGGAAACGCTTGTGAAACGCTAGGTAATCCGCACCCCATGGTCCCCAAGGGGATTCCGCATGTTCTATGCACATGCTGCGGATTTTTCCGCAGCGTTTATGCTGCGTACAAAAATCCGCAGCATGTCATTTAATTTTGCGGAAGTGCAGCGGAACTCCCGCCATTGACTTGCATAGAAACCGCGACTGTACATTTTTACAAGCGGCTTCTATGCGTCTCTATGTGCGGATGGTACCCAGTTCTGGAGGAGAGGAGACTCTCATCCAGACCTGGGTACCATTGTACCTGTAAAAAAAAGAATAAAATAACAAAGTTTATACTCACCTGTCCGGCGTCTTCTCTCTGAATGCCAGCAGCGCTGAAGGACCTTCGGTGACGTCAGTCATGTGACCGCAGGCCCTTCACCGCTCTGTCTCGCGATATGCCGGCAGCCAGGAACCAGACAGGAACGAGTGCTGCTGCACACACCGAGGCCTCGGGGGTGAGTATAGCTTTATTTGTTTTAATTTTTACAGTTCACACTGTATAAATCCATGCTGTTTGCATGGATTTATACAGTGTGACCTAGTTGTCAAGCACTTTCCAAGTGATGCTATCGCCTGGAAAGTGCTTGTCAATCTGCATGTGGATCCGCATGTATTCTGCAGGAAAAACGCATACACAATCTGCATGCGTTTTTTTCTGCCAGGGAGATGCAGAAATTTTCTGCTTCATTTCTGCATCGTGGGCACATAGCCTCAAAGCAGAGAGTTATGTCAGACAAAATAGTTACTACATAACATTTCCCACGTCTACATCAGTACAATTTTGGAACCAGAAAATACCCCAAAGTGACACAATCCTAAAAACTGCACCCCTCAGGCTATGTGCCCACGATGCAGAAATGAAGCAGAAAATTTCTGCAGCATTTCTGCATCTCCCTGGCAGAAAAAAACGCATGCAGATTGTGCATGCGTTTTTCCTGCAGAATACATGCGGGTTCACATGCGTTTCCACATGCAGATTGACAAGCACTTTCCAGGCGATAGCATCACTTGGAAAGTGCTTGACAACTAGGTCACACTGTATAAATCCATGCAAACAGCATGGATTTATACAGTGTGAACCGTAAAAATTAAAACAAATAAAGCTATACTCACCCCCGAGGCCTCGGTGTGTGCAGCAGCGCTCTTTCCTGTCTGGTTCCCGGCTGCCGGCATATCGCGAGACAGAGCGGTGAAGGGCCTGCGGTCACATGACTGTGACGTCACCGAAGGTCCTTCAGCGCTGCTGGCATTCAGAGAGAAGACGCCGGACAGGTGAATATAAACTTTATTTGTTATTTTATTCTTTTTTTTTACAGGTACAATGGTACCCAGGTCTGGATGAGAGTCTCCTCTCCTCCAGAACTGGGTACCATCCGCACATAGAGACGCATAGAAGCCGCTTGTAAAAATGTACAGTCGCGGTTTCTGTGCGTCTCACTGCAAGTCAATGGCGGGAGTTCCGCTGCACTTCCGCAAAATTAAATGACATGCTGCGGATTTTTGTACGCAGCATAAACGCTGCGGAAAAATCCGCAGCATGTGCATAGAACATGCGGAATCCCCTTGGGGACCATGGGGTGCGGATTACCTAGCGTTTCCGCTGCGGAAATTCCGCAGCATAAACGCTTGAAAAACGCTACGTGGGCACACAGCCTCAGAGCATGAAAATTCAAAGTTTGAAAATTGTGAAATTTTCACCAAATTTCCGTTTTTTTTTTCACACAAACGCTAGTGATATCGAATAAATTTTACCACAATCATGAAGTACAATATGTCATGAAAAACAATCAGAATCGGTGGGATCCGTTGAAGCGTTTCAGAGTAATTACCTCATAAAGTGACAGTGGTCAGAATTGTAAAAATTGAGCTGGTCATTAATGTGCAAACCACCCTCGGGGGTAAAGGGGCGTAATATATATATATTTTATACACGCATATGCGCCCAGCCTTTGTTTGTGGAATACAGGGTTAAAGTTAATCTCAACACTAAAACCAGATTTTTGTTTTGTATGCACTCAGTCTAAAGACCTTTCAGTAACGTTTCCACTGATATACTTCTACCACCAAAATGAAAGTGCTGTGGTACCTACAAGCAAAATGATTGGCTATTTTTGTAAAATTAATTTGTCTTTCATGCTGATTAGATATTTTAGTTCACTCACAAGCTGCCCATGCATGTTAGATGCACATCAGTGGTTCTGGCTGACCAGCAATTCTGTATGGGTTGTATTCACCCTCAAGGGTAGAAAAGGGGCTCGATATTTATCTTATTAGGTCTGACTCATCTGGGTTGAAAAAATGGCTCCGATGTTCCTGAAAAGTCGGGCAAGTGTCTGCGAGTACAATTTGATTTTTCTCACCTAGCATCCGTATGCAATGCGTCTTTACATCACCTTTTACATACAGGAATTGTCATTTCAAGCTAGTTACTAAGAAAACAATCTTCTATAAAAATATAGATATGGGATAATGTCATTGAGATATATAATCAGTGCAGGGTGTGTGTAGTTTAGTTTACATGTATTTAGCTAATCAATAAATTAAACAAAAAAAATGGCATGGAGTCCCCCTACTTTTTTCTTAACCAGCTGAGGGAAAGTGGACAGCTGGGGGCTAATGTTGTTTATACCTTGGGAAGGGGGTAGTAAACATGGAAGTTCCCAAGCTATTAATATCAGCTCACAACCGTATACTCAGCCTTTATTGGTTATTAAAATGGGGGACCCCACAAAAATGACTTGCGGTCCCCCATACAATTAATAACCAACAAAGGCTAGGCAGGCAGCTACGGGCTGAATAGGCCATGGATATTGGCCCCCCTCCCAGACTAACACATCAGCTCTCAACCACCCCAGAAATGGCGCATCCATAAGATGAGTCAATTCTGGTGCTTGGCCTTTGCTCTTCCCACTTGCCCTTGTGCGGTGGCAAGTGGGTTAATAGTATTGTGGTTAATATCAACTTTGTATTGTGAACTGACATCAAAGCCAGGGGTTAGAAATTGAAAGGAGTCTAGAAGATGACTCCAAAGACATACTGAGAGGGAATCTATATTGTGAGCCCCGATGGGGACCGCGACGATAATATATGTAAAGCGCTGCGGAATATGTTAGCGCTATATTAAAATAAAGATTATTAGATGCCCCATTATTAACCTCATAGTCATGTTAAAAAATACACAGCCAGTATAGGTTTTTTCTTTAATTGAAAAAGGCTAGCTCCTTTTATTCTAAACACTCACCACCCTCTTTACCCAATTATTGTGAAGTGCAAAATGCCATATTTCTCACCTGTCCAGCGATGATCCATTTTGTCCCTCGACGAGTTCAACTCTGCTACATTTACATGCCTTGCTTAATGGTGACATGTGACCGTTCAGCCTGGCATCTAGAAGAGACACTGAGCTGCGAGTGATAGCGCTGCATCAGTACCTCGTGGTCACGTGAATAAGGTGAGCGGCGTTCAAAACCGATTACGGTAACTCCTTTCAGAAATTGCAGAAAAATGCTGCATTTATTCTGTATGTGAACACAGCCTAGTGAAACATGTATGATCAGGGTTGAATTTAACACCATGTATTATGTGACAGGTCTTTGACATTCAGATTTTTAAGCCAGGAAAAACCACATATAAAACGTTTTTTTTTTTTTTCATTTGAGTTTATTAAAGGGGTATTCCCATCTCAAATCCTGTTTCAATATCTACTAAGTGTAATATTACCCCTTTCGCACCAGAGCCTGTTTTTGCCTTCGTGACAACCAATTTTTCAATTCTGACCAGTGACACTTTGAGGTTATAACTCTGGAACGCTTCAACGTATCACACTAATTTTTTTTTCTTCTTGACATATTTTACTTCTGATAGTGGTAAAATTTGTTCGATAAAATTTGCGTTTGTCTGAAAATATCCCTTAACATGTCCCTTTTGTCACATTATTTTCATGGGTACCATCATTTCTGTCCAGGCCTTTCATGAGTTTAATTTTTTTTTTAAATTCTGTGGAAGCAGGATTGAAAAGCAATGACTGACTTTTATTTGTTCATTTTCATAGATTTTTAATTTATTACTTTTGTCAAATTCAAGTCATTTCTGTGACCATTGTGGGTTTTTCTTTCATTAAACGAGGGGTACCAACAATTTTGACCACGTGTATATAGTTTCCATCTGAATGACGTGATTTAGATGAAATCCCTGAGGGATCCATTCATTATAACAAGGCAGCATAGTTACTCTGGACTCCGTCTTGCTTCTGTTCAATTGGTGACCTTTTCATAAGTGCACAAAACTGTGGCAGACCACACTTTTCTGCACGCCAAAAGAGACTGCCACCGCCGAATTATAGGCCAGACTGCGTCCAGTGTACCCATCTGCCTCATTATAGGGAATCTTCTGTTGGTATTTCAGAGATTTACATGGAAACCCTGGTGTGAGCGCAGGATAAATGTGAACTGAGCCATACTATGATCTTTGGGAGACAGAATGAACAAATCAACAGCAGGTGAAGAATTGGTTTTATTTATTTTATGCTGTTCCTCGTGCAGTATAAGTGATTAGATGACTTTATTCTTTGGCTTGGTGCGTTTACAGCGATACCAGATTTATATCAGGTTTTTCTGTTTGGCTACTGTCACACACTAAACTTTTTTTTTTTTTTTTTCCCAAAAACAAGTTTTTGCATTGCCATATTTTAAGAGCTATAATTTTTCCATATTTCTGCTGAGTCATGTGATGGCTTGTTTGCGGGACAAGTTGACATTTTTATTGGTACCATTTTAGGTCACATGACCTTTTTTTAATCTTCTTCTATTAACATTTTTGGGAGGCAGAATGAACAAAAACCGGCAATTCGGGATTTGTTTTTTTGCTTTTGTTCCCCGTGTGGTGAAATTGATAAGGCCGCTTCATTCTTCAGGTCAGTACCATTACAGCAATACCACTTTTTTTTTTTTTTGTTTTATAACTTTTTAATTTTTCCACTGACTGAGCTTTATGGCTTTTTTTTTATTTGCTGGACAATTATATATATATTATATAAAATATACACTGCTCAAAAATATAAAGGCAACACTCAAATAACACATCCTAGATCTGAATGAAATATTCTCATTGAATACTTTGTTCTGTACAAAGTTGAATGTACTGACAACAAAATCACACAAAAATCAATGGAAATCAAATTTATTAACCAATGGAGGCCTGGCTTTGCAGTCACCCCCCCCCCCCCCCCCCTCCCCTCCCCTCCCCTCCCAAAATTAAAGTGGGGGAAAAAACACTACAGGCTGATCCAACTGTGATGTAATGCCCTTAAAACAAGTCAAGATGAGGTTCAGTATTGTGTGTGTGTGTGGCCTCCACGTGCCTGTATGACCTCCCTACAACGCCTGGGCATGCTCCTGATGATGAGGTTGCGGTGGTCTCCTGTGGGATCTCCTCCCAGACCTGGACTAAAGCATCCGCCAACTCCTGGACAGTCTGTGGTGCAACATGACGTTGGTGGATTGACGAGAAATGATGTCTCAGATGTGCTTAATCGGATTCAGGTCTGGGGAACGGGCGGGCCAGTCCATAGCTTCAATGCCTTCATCTTGCAGGAACTGATGACACACTCCATCCACATGAGGTCTGGCATTGTCCAGCATTAGGAGGAACCCAGGGCCAACCGCACAAGCATATGGTCTCACAAGGGGTCTGAGGATCTCATCTCTGTACCTAATGGCAGTCAGGCTACCTCTGGCGAGCACATGGAGGGCTGTTCGGCCCTCGACAGAAATGCCACCCCACACCATTACTGACCCACTGCCAAACCGGTCATGCTGAAGTATGTTGCAGGCAGCAGATCGCTCTCCATGGCATCTCCAGACTGTCACGTGTTCAGTGTGAACCTGCTTTCAATCCTGGTGTTCTGTGGCAAATGCCAAGCGTCCTGCACGGTGTTGGGCTGTGAGTACAGCCCCCATCTGTGGACGTCGGGCCCTCATACCACCCTCATGGAGTCGGTTTCTAATCGTTTGTGCAGACACATGCACATTTGTGGCCTGCTGGAGGTCATTTTGCAGGGCTCTGGCAGTGCTCCTCCTGTTTCTCCTTGCACAAAGGCGGAGGTAGCGGTCCTGCTGCTGGGTTTTGCCCTCCTACAGCCCCGTCCTGGTGTACTGGCCTGTCACCTGGTAGCGCCTCCTGCCTCTGGACACTACGCTGACTGACACAGCAAACCTTCTTGCCACAGCTTGCATTTATGTGCCATCCTGGATGAGCTGCATTACCTGAGCAACTTCTGTGGGTTGTAGAGTCCGTCTCATGCTACCACGAGTGTGAAAGCACAACCAACATTCAAAAGTGACCAAAACATCAGCCAGAAAGCATTGGTCACCTGCAGAACCGTTCCTTTGAGGGTGTCTTGATAATTGCAAATAATTTCCATCTATTGTCTATTCCATTTGCCCAAGAGCATGTGAAATTGATTGTGTTGCTTCCTAAGTGGACAGTGTGATTTACTTGGAGTTACATTCTGTTTAAGTGTTCCCTTAATTTTTTTGAGCAGTGTATTTAAGTGTGCACAGAAGGGTTTAACTAGTGTGACCGTTTTACAGATCGCGTTTTCCTGATGCAGCAATACCAAATGTGCGCTTCTTGCTTTTACAAAAATACTTCTTTATTGGTTTAATTTTTTTTTTTTTTTTTTTTTTTTTTTATAAACTTAGTCCCTGTATGGGACCTCAATTTTTATTTTTCTGATCACTGTCAGCTATACACTGTGAGATCGCCTGTTAGACTCAGCTGCTGGCTGCACTGTACATTATCAATCGCTGGGTTCTATGCTCAGACTGTGTAGCCGTCCTGTCTTGGAAGCTCTATATGAGAACAGTCAGTGCGCATAGAAGCTGGCGATTAATGCAGGAGTGAGGTGGCCGGGCAGGAAACTACTGCACAGACTAACTATACGCGCTACTGAGAACCCCGACAGTCCTAATAATGACCTCCTTACTAACTGCGCCAGCGTGGCCAGAAACGCCATAGAGGTCGTGACCATGGATACTTGAGTGACTGCGATACACTGCACATGGGGTAAGCAATACAGCTAAAAAAAACTATACAGAATATCTAATTGAAGGTAATTACTAATATTACACCTAGTACATATCAAAATGGGATCTTTGAGATGGAAATTCCCCTTTTAAGTTAAAAAAAAAAAATACCCGGCAACTTGATTTTTCTTACAGCGATACAAAATTTGTATACTTATTTTATTAGTGAAAAGTTAAAATTCTAAAATTTGTGTTGAAAGAAAGGCTTTCAAAACTCGAATTTTAGTTCATTTTTTTTTTTTTTATCAATGGGGAAAAAAAATCAAAATCATATCAATATTTGGTGTGACCACTTTTTTGCTTTTAAAATGGCATCAATACTTCCAGGTACACCTGTACATAACTTTTATAGAAACTGTGTAGGGGAGGTTGTTCCAAAAATCGTAAATCACTAACCACAGATCTTCTATGGATATAAGATTCTCTCTCCAGTCTCGTTGAGATTTTCTCTGCTGGCCGGGCTGTATCCTCGCTACCAGGACTCCTTGTTCTTTTACCCTGAAGATCGTTCTTAATCCCTTAAGAACCTCGGGTTTTTCGAGTTTTCGTTTTATGCTCCCATAGCTTTTTTTTTTTTTTTGGTCAATATGGCCGTGTGAGGGCTTATTTTTTGCGGGATAAGTCTTACTTTTGAACGACTTTACTGGTTTTACCATATCGTGTACGGGAAAACCATTCCAAGTGCGGTGAAATTGAAAAAAAAATGCCGTGTGTGTTTTGTTTTTTTACCCTACATTCACTGAATGCTAACACTGACCTGCCATTCTTATTCTCCAGGTCATTACGAGTTCGTAGATGCCAAACATTTATAGGTTCTTTTTTTAAGTGGTGATAAAAATCCAAAGTTTGCTTTAAAAAAAAGTGCCATTTTCCGAGACCCGTAGAGTCTTAATTTTTCAGAATCTGGGGACGGGTGAGGGCTTTTTTTTTTTTTGCGAGCCGAACTGACGTTTTTTATTGATACCATTTTGGGGTAGATCCGATGTTTTGTTTTATTGCACTGTTGTGGTGACCAAGAAAACCGTAATTCTGGCGTTTAGTATTTTTTGCTCTCGTTACGCCGTTTACCGATCGGCTTAATTTTTTTTATTGATCAGGAGATTCTGAACGTGGTGATGCCAAATGTGGGTGTTTTTTTTTTTATTTTTTTTTTTTTATTTTGAATGGGGCGAAAGGGGGGTGACTTTAAACTTATTTTATTTTTTTAATATTTTTAAAACCCTTTTTCTTACACTTTCTGCATGGTTCTATAGTCTCCATAGGAGACTAGAAGCAGCAGGTGTGTGATTGCTTCTACTGCATACAGGCGGTGAGCAGATCGCCTGTATGCAGTAGAAATGCTCATGTGCTATGAGTGCCGACCACTAAGTGGCGCTCATAGCAATCTTCACATGACAACCACATGTCTGCTGCAGACCCCGGTTTGTCATGCCCATGCATCGGTGACCTGCGATCATGTGACAGTGTCACCGATGGGCTGGGCTAATGCCTAACTTCCGGCGTGGCAATGTTAAATGCCGCTGTCCGCTTGACCGTGGCATTTAACTGGTTAACAGCCGCGGGTGGATCGCGATTCCACCCCTGGCTGTTGCTGGCACATGTCGGCTGTATAAATCAGCTGACATGTGCCCGGTTCAGTGCAGGCTCGGTGCCGGAACCTGCACTGAACCAGGGGTGATGTACTAACACGCCCGAGGCTTTAAAGGGCTTGTTCCACGAACAAAGTACATGTTAGTTAATTGTGGAATAATAAGGTCCACAAATGATGTGCTGAAAAAAAAATGTTCCTGTGCGGAGTCTTATAAATGTGCCTCTAAGTACTGTGTAATGGCTGTGTCTGACCGTGCAGGAACATCGGCTGCACATGCATATCTCCTGACCACTGCAGGAGATTCATCTGAAAATTGGATGAGACTGCTATTTAAGTTTATGGGTACGCGAAAAAAAAAGATTGCCGTATGGAGCCACAGTATCCAAATTTTAAAGCTACATTGCAATTCTGTAGCATGGGAAAATAGTAAATGGTCTTGTAACTGATAGCAGCTGCTGTAAGAAACAAAAAACAGATTGCATAAGTTGTCCCACTTTTCTGGATGAAGCTCTAAAATGTTTCTGCCGTCATGTGAACATATCCTTCCTGAAAGAGCAGCAATTTTCTAATCCTTTCAAAACCCTGGTACTTGCAGCATACGACATGAATTTCTTCATTAAAAATATACCATTTTTTTTTTTGTTTCATCTAACAATTGCCTGGATTTTCAGTCTCGTGTATATTTTTATCTTCACAGGAACTGAATGATTTGGCCCGTGATCCTCCAGCACAATGTTCTGCAGGTCCAGTTGGAGATGACAGTAAGCAATACTTATTAGAATAAGCTTTACAGAATAATTCCTGCATGTTACTTCCATGTTTAAGTTCTCCAACCTCCAAAACTGGGTTGTGCGCACATTTTACCTATGACTGACTTAACTCCTTAACCCTTTTCGTGACCGGGCCATTTTTGTTTTTTGCTCCCTTTCTTCCCAGAGCCATAACTTTTATTTTTTGGTCAATATGGCCATAGGAGGGCTTGTTTTTTGCCAGACAAGTTGTACTTTTGAAAGACCCCATTGGTTTACCATATCGTGTACTGAAAAACTGGAAGAAAATTCCAAACTTTGTTACAAGAAAAAAAGGCTCCATTATCAGTGACTCGTAGCGTCTCCATTTTACAGGATCTGGGGCTGGGTGAGGGCCTAACTCTTGCCCTCCGCTCTGACTTTTTTTTTCTTGATACCATTATGGGGTAGATCTGATGTTTTGATCGCACGTTATTGCATTTTATTGATATGTAGTGGTGACTAAAAAAATGTAACTCTGGCATTTTGACTTTTTTGCCACTCGTTACGCTGTTGACTGATCGGATTAATTAATTATTTTTTATATTGATCGAGCGATTCTGAACTCGGCGATACCATATGTGTATATTTTTCTTTTTTTTTTTTGAGTGGGGCAAAGGGTGGGGGGGGTGATTTTAAACTTCTATTTATTTACTTTTTTGCATACTTCAATAGTCTCCATACTAGAAGCTGCAATTGTCTGCTTCTGCTGGACGCAATCATCAGATCGCCTTTGTGTAGCAGAAATGCTCACTTATGAGCGCCGACTACTGGGCGGCTCTCATAGCAATCTGGCAATGACAACGGCAGGGGTCTCCTGCAGACCCCGGGTTGTCATGCCAACCCATTGGAGAACCGAGGTTATGTGACACGGGCACTGATGGGAGGTGACAATGACACGCACCCGGTTTGTGCGCGTTAAATGCCGCTGTCAGACATGTTGTAGTAATACAGCACATGTCAGAAAGGGGTTAAGGACCAGGTGACGTCTCGTTCTTTTGTTTTTTTTTTTTTCCTCCCTCTTATTTAAAAGAACCATACCTATATATATATATATATATATATATATATATATATATATATATATATATATATATATATATATATATATATATATATATATATATATATATATTCCGCTGACATAGCTGTATGAGGGCTTCTTTTCTACAGGATTTTTAGATTTGACATTTTGTGGCAGCCAGAGCCCCGCACCTTCCATGCTGTCCTATGCGGTAGACTCCGGGAAAATGGCCGCCGGAGGTGGTTCATGCTCAGCATTTTCCCGGAGTCCACAAAATGTCGGCGGAGCCACTGCATCACCGAACACCTCTCAGCAAAACGTGGCAGACAGCATGGGGCCCGCAGCCGCCTCTGAGCACCCCGTCTTGCCTCCGCAGCATCTTCAGGACCTTGCTCCACTGCAGCCGGTAAGGTGATTTCGCTTTGTAAGACGCACTCCTATTTTCCCCCCAAATCTGAGGGGAATAAAGTGCGTCTTGTAAAGCGAAAAATACGGTATTTCCCCAAAAGGCAAGAATAAAGTAATTTTTGCAGGAACTGGTTATGAAGCAAGCTCTCAAGTTGAGCATGCTAAATGAATTGCAGGTGCTGGCTTCTTACACAGCTGACGCCTGCCTCTAAGACCAAATTTACACACCTGTGGGAACCCATTATAGTCTAGGGGTATAATTGTCCAGAGACGGACCAAAAATTGATGAAAAATCTGATCCAACATGCTGGTGTACTAGTGAAAAATGGTCCTTACCACTCCCCCTTCAGATAGAATCCCTTTAAGAGATCTGTCACCCCCCCCCCCCCCCCAGGCAATATCAGACCACTACTATGGCCATACAGAGTATAGAAAAGTAAATCTGCAAGTCGGATTTTATTAAAGAAGATTTCTCAGCAATTAGACCATTACTATTGGCCATCCAGGTAAGTATAGATTTACTTTTCTATACCCTGTATGGCCATAGTAGTGGTCTATCGCCCGGGGGGTGACACATTACCTTTAATTTTAGAGTACACTGCACATTAGTATTACTGTCTATTGTACAATCACAGGTTCAAGTCCATTAGATGAATTATAGAAGTGTGAATTTTGTATAGCCATTTAACTTCTTAAAACATCATGTAATTTAAAAAGCAATGAGTTTATTTTATCTGCCCCAAAATGGTACCATTAATTAGGAGCTCACCCAGTTAAAATTATAAAATATTGTGTATCCAATGATGTTTAAATAAAAACTTCTTAAATTAAAATGTTCACCATTTTTGTTCAATTTGGTATAATCCTACAGTTGCAAAATGAAGGTGAATTGTCACATTTCTCTGCTTCAGAGTGAAGGCTACATTCCTCCTCGCATTAAGTAAAGTTCACAGAAAAATGTAAAAGTTGTGGCTCTTAGAAGGCAACTTAAAAAAAATTGCCTAAACTATAAGCGTAGGTTTAACTGCGGGTGTACGAATGCTTAAAGATTTTTTTAATCTCTTCCAGTGTTTCATTGGCAAGCAACAATTATGGGCCCTGTAAGTATGAAGACTGTTTTAACTTGAGCGTTTGTCCACTTAATTTCATGTAAAATATTCTTGCGCCAAGGAAAAGTCTTTTTCTCAAATTTGTTCAAATTGCTTTAAGAGTAGCGTTTATTTTTTCATAAGTTGGTAGCACACGCGAAAATAAACTGCAGTATATCTTATCAGAGAGTGTGCTTCTTTCTCCGCCAACACGGATCTTTCATTCTCAATGCACAGGTAAAATGTCTTCTGTGAAGACACGGGTATATTACTGAGATGGCAGATAACAGTTGGTGCTTACAAAGATTTGTGAGACAGTGATTTTTCAGGCGAAGTTGCAGCAGAATTTGCCTCTAGCTCCTCCATAGAATTGCACCAATGGTTTCACTAATGTGTAAATCTGTCTTCACTGAAAGCATGAAATGAGTGAAGTAGTAATCCAGGGGTAGAGAGAAGCAGAATTTCCTGATAAAGATGTTAAATTCATGTGTACTAATAATTGAGATAAAAATGTTAATTGCAGTTACTCTTTTTAATATTAGTATTAAAGCTATTAAGTAAGGCCTGGTTCATGGTAGTGTTTTTAAATCTACGTAGAACTGCAAAATGTTCAGCAGGAGAGATTTTAATATATATAGTTAAAATTTAACCTTTAATAATATACATTTAAAAGAAGACATTACCTCAAATTTGTAAGACGTAAGTGCTGTGACTGACAACCAGTGCTCAAGTAATAAAAAAATGGCTTTGTCTCACCAATCAGAAGGTTCAGTTCAGGAAGCAGGAGAATTATGAAGCGGGAACATTCAATATTTCTAGTAGAAAGAAGTCAGAAAGGGAATATATGTAATATCAACTTCCCTGTTGTGCCCCTGTCTAACTTCTGTCCTGACAAGGACAGACCCCAAGTATAAACTAATGACCCATCAAAGCAAGAGTGTATAATACATGTGAGCTTTTTCAATCCCTACGCGTTTCCTCCCCCATCTGGGGGAATCGTCAGTGGATTTAGATTGTGGCCTCTGGTGCCGCAGTGGCAGACTCCCAGAGATGAGGTCTGACTTGCAGTCCCTGTTTGTAAAGTGGTCACTGACCATTCACAGCACTTGCACTTTTGTGTTACAAGTTTGAGGTAATGTTTTCTTTAAAATGTAACCTTTAATAATATACATTTAAACTATATTTATATATTATCTCTCCTGCTGAATATTCTGATACTTTGTGAGTCATCATAGGGACAGTGACTACACTGTTACCCTTGCTGCTTATATATACTATGTAGAACTGCATCAGAAAAAAATATGTACATTTATCTGCAGTTTTTTCAGTGCCTGGGCTACACATAAAACGATCTACAAGATTGCAGGGAAAAAGTTCTTGGTGAAGGCGCTTAGCCTAAGGCTAAGTGCCCACGATACAGAAATGCAGCATATTTTTTCCGCTTCTCCCTGGCAGGAAACGCATGCGGATTTTACTAGCGTTTTCCCTGCCAGGTAGAAGCGTTTGTCAAGCGTCTTCACATGCGGGTTTTTCAAGCGTTTTTCCCGCCAGGTAGAAGCGTTTGTCAAGCGTTTTTGCATGCATTTCTGCATGCAGGTTATCACGTTTTTTTCCAAGCGATTTTAGCATCGCTTGGAAAGTGCTTGACAACTTGGTCACACTATATAAATCCATGCAACTGGCATATATAGTGTGACCAAGTAAATAGTTAAAAAAAAGAATGGTAAAAAATAAAGATTATACTTTCCTTCTGATGGCCCCCGGTGTTCTCACCTGCGTCCGGTCTGTTATACAGCCCGCGGTGGTGTGAAAGGACCTTGCATGATGTCATTTAGTCATGTGACGGTCGCGTGACCTGTCACATGACTAAATGACGTCATGGCTGGTCCTGTCACACCACCGCGACCCATACAACAGACCAGACGCAGCGGAGAAAACTCTGAGGGCCATTGGAAGGCAAGTATAATCTTTTTTTTTTTATTATTTTAAATTCTTTTTTTTAACAGATACTATGGTACCCGGGTCTGGAGGAGAGTCTCTTCTTCTCCAGACCCGGGTACCATCCGCACACAGAATCTCATAATATCCGCCTGTGCATATGTGCTCACACAGATATTATGCAAGTCAATGGCAGCAATTACACTGCGTGTCCGCAAAATTAATGGACATGCTGCGTATTTTTCTGCAATGATCCGCAGCGGAAATTTCCGCAGCATGTGCACAGCACATGCGGATTATCATTGGGGACCATGGAGCACGTATTAACAAGCGTTTTCACTGTGGAAATTCCGCGGCAAAAATGCATAGTTGGCACCCAGCCTTACTCTGAAATGCTTGTAGTTACCGTATTACTGTCAAATGTATGTGAAATAACACCTATGGGGGCCAGTGTGACGATTACCCATTAAAATAATTACCAGTACACCTCACATCAGGGTCACAACGTAGCCTATATTTAGTCTTTAATATCAGTGCATCAGCACCATATTTGTTCTCCATATGTTGCCATTGGCCCTAGCCTGGGAAGCACACATTGTGCTTTTTAAAGATGATTGTGCCAGGAGTCCGATTGCTTAAAGCGGATTTGTCAGATTTTGCAATACAAACTAAACACATTTAGTAAATAGATGACTTGTTGTATATGTGATGGCCGTATGTCAGAATGGCTACTCAGTGCTGAGATCTCGCACTTCTCTGTACAAGCTGCAGCTGCTAGCCAGAGACTGAATACAATTTTTCATGAACTCTTACTATAGGGAAAAACTAGCTGAGTATTGGCGAAGGGGATACACATATCTGCAGAGTGTATGCAGACTTGTCTCCTTACAGTTCAGTTTACTGCATTGAGGCAAAGTACGTACAGATCTATTTAATAATGCATGCAGTTTGCATTCACTGCTATATAATGGCAGATTTCACAAAGCAGTCTGGGGTTGCAACAATACACACTTAAACCCAATAGTTGAAATGACCAATGTCCTTTTATGCTTGGTCTCTAGGAATAAGCTCAGGCATATGTTCTTGAGACTAGGCTATTAGTTAGTTTTCCTGCCACTCTTAAATTCTTAATATATATACAGTTTTCTCAAAATGTTAATTAAATCTTTTTTTATTATTGTTTCAGAATGACAGTCCATATCAAGGTGGTGTTTTTTTCTTGACGATCCATTTTCCTACAGACTACCCCTTCAAACCTCCCAAAGTAAGTGTTTTTTGCTTTTTTAAGAAACCAAACTTATGCCACAAAAAGACAGAGGAAAAGTTGTTTTCTAAGACATCAAAAAAGCCTGTTGTATTAAAAGCTTTGCTATCTATTACAATATGCTCAGTCCTAAGCTGTTCTCTAGCATGTAAGAATCATTTTCACTGCAGAACCCTGATTAATCTATAGAAAATGAATGTGTGATATTGCAGCTAATGTTAAAATAATGGGTTATCTCTTCAGCAATGCAAACTTTTTTTTTCAAATCTGATTAGTGATGTGTGCACATAATTAAGCGGACTAAACCTCTTGGCCAGTACTGCTGGAAATACGATAAAGTACAGCACTAGAATCGCGGTCTGTCATGCTGCGGCGTATAGTGCTGAAGATTCCCTGGATACTGATGACCTACCTCCACTAGTTAGCTGTATGGAGCTGTTCTGGCTCTCTACAGTGGTTACATCTCGCCACCTTCAGCGCAGCATGGTGAAGTCCTTTTCAAGTACAGAATTCACTTAAATAGTAGCTGAGCTGTAGCACCTGAGCATGGCCACTATACACTGTAAGGCTGTGTAGGCCATCGATACTGAATTAATGGGCCAACCCTTTTAAAGGGGGCATGTCATGTCCAGAAATGCTATTTACCTGCATATATAGGATTAATTTGCAGGTTAACAGTGTTAAGTACCACTGCAGAGGGTTTTGTTTGTTTTTTTTTCTTTAATTTCGCCTCCAATTAGGTATCAGTAATGCATGTTCCCTGTGCTAGTAAAGTACTTGCGGCACGTTTTCTTCTGCACCATGTGACTGGCGGCTCTTGACGACTTATACTTCGATAGATGGTAATAGTTGTGACATCCGGACCTCACAAAATGGCAGAGAGGGGCCTGAACTAGTAGAATACAGCGACCGGTAAGTATTTAGCTACACATAAAGAACATGCATTAATGATTAAACTTGGTGGTGAAAGTAAAAGCCCCTCTGGAGTGGTACTAAAAAATTATTTTAGGCTGGCTTGCTAGAGCAGCGGCTACAAAAAAAAAACAACTTGTGGCCTCACTGCAGCAGCTTGCTTTGTCACCGGGGCGGTGCAGGGAGCTTTTAATGCATGTTCACACAACGTCTTTTTCAAGCAGATTGTGCCTGAAAAAGCACCATAAAAAAGCTAAAAGAATGAAAATATGAACTGTAATGTCAAAATAACTTACTATGACCTATGTTCAGTCTTTGTAGCTTCTTTTAGCCGCTTCATAGCTTTCAAAGCCTGAAGAGGTTAAATGAAGTTACCTGAACACTATATTTTGTTGACTTCCATTTGGAAGCCTCTAGTTTTAGTTTACATATACTGATAAAAAGATGCCAGCGGCAAATCCGACATAAAAACGACTAAAAAGACCATTCTTCAGGAAACTGCCGGCTGTGGTTTTCTTTAACCCCTTCAGGACCCAGCCTATTTTGACCCTAAAGACCTTGGCATTTTTGTCAATTCTGACCAGTGTCCCTTTACGAAGTAAAAACTCTGGAACACTTCAACGGATCCTAGCGATTCTGAGATTGTTTTTTCGTGACATATTGCGCTTCATGTTAGTATTAAACGCAAATATTATCAACCTAAATTTATTTGTGAAAAAATCAAAAATATGGGAAAAATTTTGAAAATTTTGCAATTTTAAAATTTTGAATTTTTATTCTGCTAAACTAGAGTGATGTGACACAAAATAGTTAATAAATAACATTTCCCACATGTCTACTTTACATCAGCACAATTTTGGGAAAAAAAAAAAATTTTGGTAGGAAGTTAGAAGGGTTCAAAGTTCATCAGCAAATTTTCTTTTTTCCAGCAAAATTTGCAAAGCCATTTTTTTTAGTGACCACATCACATTTGAAGTCCCTTTGAGGGGTGTACATGACAGAAAACACCCAAAAGTGACACCATTCCAAAAACTGCACCCCTCAAGCTACTCAAAACTACATTCAAGAAGATTATTAACCCTTCAGGTGCATCACAGGAACTAAAGCCACATGGAAGAAAAAAATGAACATTTTTATTTTTCTAACAAATTTTCTTTTAGCCTAAATTTTTTAATTTTCACATGGGTAACAGGATAAAATGCATCCTAAAATGTGTTGGTCAATTTCTCCTGAGTACACTGATACCTCATATGTGGTCATAAACCACTGTTTGGGCACACGGCAGGGCTCAGAAGGGAAGGAGCGCCATTTTACTTTTTGAATGGAAAATTAGCTCCAAAAGTCAAATTGCGCTCCTTCTCTTCTGAGCCCTGCCATGCGCCCAAACAGTGGTTTATGACCACATATGAGGTATCAGTGTACTCAGGAGAAATTGACCAACACATTTTAGGATGCATTTTATCCTGTTACCCATGTGAAAATTAAAAAATTTAGGCTAAAAGAAAATTTTTGTGAAAAAAAAGTACTGTTTTGTTTTCACAGATCATTTTGTGAAGCACCTGGGGGTTCCAAGTGCTCACTATGCATCTAGATAGGTGCCTTGGGGGGTCTAGTTTCCAAAATGGGGTCACTTGTGGGGGAGCTCCAATGTTTGGGCACACAGCGACTCTCCAAAAGCAACATGGTGTCCGCTAACAAATTGTCGACTCAAATTGTTAGAAGACACCATGTTGCGTTTGGAGAGCCGCTGTGTGCCCAAACATTGGAGCTCCCCCACAAGTGACCCCATTTTGGAAACTAGACCCCCCAAGGCACTTACCTAGATGCATAGTGAGCACTTGGGACCCCCAGGTCCTTAGGAAATTAATCCGTAAAAATAAAGTTTTTTTTTTTTTTTTTCATTTTTATCAATCAATTTGTGAAGCACCTGGGGGTTCCAAGTGCTCACTATGCATCTATATAGGTGCCTTGGGGGGTCTAGTTTCCAAAATGGGGTCACTTGTTGGTGAGCTCCAATGTTTGGGCACACAGGGACTCTCCAAACGCAAAGGGTTCCAATTTGTTAGCGGACACCATTGTGTAGTGCATGTCAGGTTGGTGTGCGGTGTGGTATATTGTGCATACAACACACACACACACACACACACACACACACACACACACACACACACACACACACACACACACACACACACACACACACACACGGAGTGGCGGCGGCAGACGCGATCCGCAGGGGGTCCACAGCAGACGATCTAGGGTTGGGAAGGTGCTGGGAGGTTTCAGCCATCCCTCCATATCTGATTGGGGGGCTAGCGTCACATGGATACTAGCCCCAATCAGATCTGGGGGGAGGGGGGGGAACAGAGGGGACACTCCCCCCAGCCAATGGCTGATGCTGTAAGCATCAGGCAATGCCCAGATTTAAATATTACACCAATTTTCATTGGTGAAATATTTAATTCATACCGATTGGCAGTTTCACTAAAAGTGAAAATGAAACAGCCAATCGGAGGGGTCCCAGGCACGGGGAGGTTAATCCACCCCCCGGGGGGTCGACTTCAGGATGTCCAGTTGCAGTAGCAACTGTGACACCTGAGCGACCCCGCTCGCAGGCGCTGCAGGGGCTCTTTCCCTCCATGTCACAGACGCTGTGACATGGGTCGGGAACGAACTGTTTTCCATGTCACAAACGGTGTGACACGGGTCGGGAAGGGGTTAAGCGTCTTCTGCTTCAAATAATGCAGCTGGTATGCCAGCATCAAAATTTTTTGTGTGCACATACCCTTACAGTCACTGCTCACTTTACCTTAGCCTGCTCTGCACAACAGGCTGTCCCTGCTGGTTTCATGCTTTTTTTTTTTTACTGGTGGAGACTGGCAAGTGACCACAGCAGTCAATAATTAGCCACAGCAGTAAACCTGTCACCACTGTCGACTGAGTGAAGGGCCTGTCAGCACAGAATGACTGCTAAACCAAGTACAGGCACTCAGTGCTTCATGGTGGGGCCAAACCTTTAAATACCCCTTACCACCTGCTTGGTTTTCATCTATCTCCACCATTCTCATGAGGGGAATGGCGATGGGTGGGAAGGGAAGGTGTATTTAAATGATTGGCCCTGCCGTGAATCACCGAGCAGCAGGACTTCGTTTGAATAGTGCCTTCAACACCAGGGGGTTAAGTGTGTTTGGACTCTATGGATTTTAATGTGAATTGCCAGTTTGTCACGCATCCAAATTTCTGGCGAAAATGAGCTTTGAAAAGTTTCATTTTTTGGGGGGGGTGGGTGCAACTGTGATTTTGCACACAAAATGCAACACTTTGCAGTTTCGCACCATTCTTGCTCCACCTCCGACAATGGGGGGTGTGACTACTATCAAATTCATGACGAGCCCCAGCGTTCGATACACCACAAATCTTACTACAGCAGCGGCTAGAGTAAGACTTGTGAGGAGTCTCAAGTCAGTGCTCGACACTATGCGCCTCAACGAATTCGTTAAGGGGCACGAGCCTATTACTTTTGATTCATTATCTACACCAAAACGCCACCTCCTCAACACGGGCGAGCGAATCGCTGGTCTTGATGAAACGTTATACCAGACCCCCGTGTGATTTGGCAATGCAGAATAGGAGTGATGAGCAAGCGTGTTCTGTTAACACTTACGGCGAGCATGCTCGGGTACTCACTGAGTATTTGCGGCGTGCTCGAATGTTATGTTTGAGTCACTGTGTGTGTATGATTTGCAACTGTTTGTTTGACAGCTTTAATACATGTGAGGAATGCCTGACGGTCGCAAATCATGCACACACTGACTCGAAACATAACATTCGAGCATGCCGAAGATGCTCAGAAAACACCCGAGCATGCTCGTAAATCTTGAGTAAGGAGCATGCTCGCTCATCACTACAGAATAGCTGTCATGTGACTCAGAAGAGAACTGGAGCCTGCTGGAAACAGGGAAAGTCTGAGATTTGTGAGACAATTACCACACTTGCAATTCATATACATTTACACAGGTTTAGACAATACGTTTCATGAGTTGCTTTAGACTAAGTATGGTTAAGGACCCTATTTTCTCACAAAACAAGTGAACTCTTATCTTTCTATTGACGTTATCTATCCATATTCTCACTAGAACACAAGTATTAAATAAGTAATTAAAAAAAACAAAAACCTACGTGCATAAAATGCACCAATAAATCCAAGAATACCTATATAGAAATGTGCAAGGCTCAATCAATAAGAACTTTTTTTTTTATCAAATAAAGGAAAAAAGCATAAAAACAGACATACAAAAGTCAGACATATAAGATGCTAAAGGTAGGCAAGTGATAACAAAACGCCCTGCTGTGAATACTACAAATCAATACACAGTTATTGTGTGCAATCGCAGTATCGAGGACTGATATTCAGAAGGCCGAAGCCAAATTGCCAGTGCTTTATAAGTTAAGACCCTTTAAGGGGACGACTAAAGTTGATGCGAGATGCGCGTTGGGTGTGCTTTTCTTTGACAGCAATACAGTGGCAGGAAGTACGTTTACCTATCAGTGTAATCACTTGATATCACTTGCTCACTTGCTCCCTGTTTATCTGAATGTACCTTAAAGGGCCTTAATTTATTCAGCACTGGCTATTTTGGCTTGTACCTTTTTGAGTATCTGTCAATACTGCGATTGCACACAGATATCACTCTATTGATTTTGTAGTATTCACACAAGGGCGTTTTATCACTTGCCTACCTTTAGTATTTTATGTCTGACTTGTGTGCTTTGATTTTTTTTTTTTTTTTTTCATTTGGTTACCAAATGAAGAATATTATTGACTTTGAGGCTTGCACATTTCTATAGTAGTTATTCTTGAGTAATAAACGAAAAATCACTTTCAAAAAGGCCTCCTAACCAAAAATTGTAAACCTATATAGTACAATAGTAAACTATATTGGATATGGAATTTATAAAATATCTATCTCTAAAAATATGAAAATGGTGACACTCACGCAGACATAAGCCTACTCTACTACTTAAGGAATGGGTGTTACAGGTATTGAGGGGTGAGTACAGCCATAAAGCACTGATCAAAACCACTAGTAAACTCTGCTTATACTTTTCAGTGCTCCATTCAAGTTATAAAGATAACTGTGGTAATATAAGTGATCCATTTATCAGGTGAATTTGCCCAATACGTGAATTGGAAACAGTGCTAAAAAAATCAACAGTAAAGTGAAGAAAAAAAATCTACTGCATAGAAGCTGTGTAAGGCAGTGCTACAGTTTTTTGATACTCGCCCCTCACCATAATCTTGCTGCCTGCAAAGGCGTACCTCGACGTGCGTTTCTTTGCTATTGCAACTTCGTCAGGAGCGCAATATCTCTAACCTGTTATACCAATCCCTTCAGTGGTACGGCATGTTGTATGCCTTGGGTTTGCCACCATTATATTCATGTTTTGTTGTTGTGAATTTCAGATCTAAAATATTTTACTGCTGTCCCTCCTTAGTTTTTCTATATAGGTTTACAATGAGTAATAAGATTTGCCTAAGAATAACTTTCATCACTGGTCTTGGACGATCTCATCTAGGCTAAAAATTCTGATCTACCTATTCTGGATCTAGGTTATTGCCATGACCACAGTTTACTTACATGTATCTTCAGCTTCCTATGTCTCGTATTTCTGGTTCTCCCCACACTGGTGTTTATGGGACAACCACTCCTAAAACACCTGAAGCAGTTGCTTGATGAGACATTCTGTTAGGTAGTCAGGGCCCTACTCTGTATCACTATACATAATGAGGCTACATAATGTGACATAGCTGTAGTGTGATGGCTATTAAAAACCGAGCAGCATGAACCACCTGACAAAATGCACAACCATGGGTGCTCTGACATGCTGTGGCATGTTAGCCAAAACCTATATTGAGCTGGGAACAATGTGATGTAAATGACTAGTCACAGGGGAAGGTCCAAACTGTCCCCCACCCACCCCTCTCTTCTAGCTCTGCTTGACTGACTGCTTAATGTATATGCACATAATGTCCTGCAAAAGTTTTAGCCAGGTCTGGAAGAAATTCTGCAAATAATGCTTTAAAAAAATGTGTTTTTAATCAACTAAGAATATGAACAATTAAACAAAATAAAAATCTAGATCAAATCAATATTGTGATCACATCAGCAATATATTTGCAGAGTTTTTGAAAAAGCTCTGTAGGGAGGTTGTTCAAATATCTTTGAGAACGGACCACAGAACTTCTGTATGTAAGCTTTTGCAAATCCTTCATTCTCTAAAAGGGAATTTGTCAGCGACTAACTCTTTAAAGCCATTTATATTGCATGTAAGTCATAGAATAAAATGAGTAAGTCGTTGAATAAAGATCTCTGAACCGATGTGGATTTCTGAGGGAAAAGATGTTTTTTCTTAGATCTTAATGGCTCATCTAAGTATTAGGCTAAGTGCCCACAATACCGAAATGCTGCATATTTTTTCCGCTTCTCCCTGGCCGGAAAAACTGCAGATTTTACATGCGTTTTTCCCGCCAGGTAGAAGCGTTTCAAGCGTTTTTGCATGCATTTCTGCATGCGGGTTATCAAGTGAATTTAGCATCACTTGGAAAAGAGCTTGATAACTTGGTCACACTATATATAAATCCATGCAACCGCATGGATTTATATAGTGACTAAGTAATAGTTGGGGGAAAAAAAAGAATAAGAATGGTAAAAAATAAAGATGATACTTGCCTTCCGATGTCCCCCGGTATTTTCTCCACTCAGTCTGGTCTCTTGGGCGGCTCGCTGTGGTGTGAAGGACCTGCGGTGACGTCATTGAGTCATGTGACAGGTCACGCGACCGCCGATGTCAGCGGTCTCGTGACCTGTCACATGACTAAATGATGTCCTAACGCCACCGATACAACAGACCGGACGCATCGATGAGGGGGCCATCAGAAGGTAAGAATAATCTTTTATTTTTTATTTTAAAATCTTTTTTTAACATGTTCTAAGGTACCTGGGTCTGGAGGAGATTCTCCTCTTCTCCAGACCTGGGTACCATCCGCACATAGAAACGCATATTATCCGTGTGTGCAAATGTGCTGACACGGATAATATGCGTTTCAATGCAAGTCAATGACTGCAATTACGCTGCAAGTCTGCAAAATTAATGGACATACTGCGTATTTTTCCACAATGATCCGCAGCTGAAATTTACGCAGCATCGTATTGCCAAGCGTTTTCGCTGTGGAAATTCCGCAGCAA
This sequence comes from Phyllobates terribilis, assembly GCF_046119375.1. NCBI lineage: Eukaryota > Metazoa > Chordata > Amphibia > Anura > Dendrobatidae > Phyllobates > Phyllobates terribilis. The sequence continues at coordinate 864,383,083 of NW_027362761.1, read as the reverse complement.
AGCCACTTGAAAAGCGCATAGTGGGCACACAGCCTTAAGGACACGAATCTGCCTCCAGAGCTTATTGTAAATTAAAGGGGGGTGATACCAGAGTAAGATATGACTGGTGGTCTGCTCTCCTGATTTGCATAATTCACAATGACCTGTTATTTTAAATGAGAACTCTGTGGAGGCAGATTCTCAGGGAGATCAGTGTCTGGGCTATATATCTTAAAATGTAAATGATCTGTTAAGGAAAACATGGATTTCTCTGCAATAAGACATTGGATCACTCATATCAAGATATCATTTTCTTCAACTTTTTATGACTTGTATGGCTAAGGGGGGCTGATCCCACTGACGGTCCCTTTAATATAATCTCAGACACACCCATTGTTGAGATCTGCACTGTGTGGGCAAATCACTTCTTGGACTCTGGTGTTTTTTTTGTTTTTTTAGGGCTCATTCAGACGTCCGTGCCAAAAAGTCCAAGAATAGACTGGCCCTGGGTCTCCTGACCGGAGCATGACAGCTTCATGTGTTTCTGAGGCTTTCATGCTCTGATCGCAATGCATGGACTGGCTGCAGGTCTCCTTACACTGAAGATAATTCTTAATGACAATGGGTTGTATATTTGGGTCATTGTCCTACTTCAGAACAAATATCAAGCCATTCAGAAGATTCCCTGATGGTATTGAATGATGGGTAAGTATCTGCCTGTATCTCTCAGCATTGATTGCACTCAGAAGTGGGCAATGTTGAGGACTGTAGACTCCATGGTTGAGGAAACTTGGCAAATGAAAGACACATCATGCTCCTTTCCCTTTCACCCCTTACATCAGATGTAGAGTTGCTTCATATGTCTGTTCCCTGCCTTTGATGCGACTCCCCAGCCGAGACCGCACCTTTCCCAGCAGATAATGGCTGAATTATTCAGCTGATAGGTTGCTATGACAGCTGGAAGTCTGCTGAAGACATCAGTGATTGTCATGACTGTACTCCTGTGAAGGTAAACCTTTAAAATGTTATGGCTCTTAAAAGAAAGGGAGGAAAAAATGAAAAATGGCCGCAGCAGGAAGTGGTTAAATCGGAAGATGCTTAGGATTATACGCAACCAGTGGGACTCTGCTGGACCAATGTACTGTTCGGAAAAGTCTGTCCAAAAGTGGACGTTCTAGAAGAATTGGGGCCAAAAAAGGCTATACCTTCGACATGGAAACAAGCGAGCCGACTCAGCTAGGGTGCAATAAAAAAATTGTCAGCAGGTGCTCAGAAAAAAAGTACTGGAATTGATAATGCGGGCCCCCAAAAAGCAGTGATCTCATCGAGTCTGTCTGGGATTACATGAAGACACGGGAGAATTTACACAAGCCTACAGTCATGCCAAAAAAGTTTTGAGACTGAGGCTGCGTGCACACGATGCGTTTTTCATGCGTTTATGCTGCGGAATCTCCGCAGCGGAAACGCATCAAAAACGCATGGTAATCCGCACCCCATGGTCCCCAATGGCATTCCGCAATGTCAATGCACATGCTGTGGATTTTTCCGCAGCGTTTCTGCAGCGCTCATAAATCTGCAGCATGTGCATTAATTTTGCGGAAGCGCCGCCATTGACTTGCATTGAGACGCATAGAATGCGCGTCTGTACATTTGTGCAAGCGGATTCTATGCGTCTCTATGTGCGGATGGTACCCAGTTCTGGAGGAGAGAAGACTCTCATCCAGACCTGGGTACCATTGTACCTGTAAAAAAAAGAATAAAATAATAAAGTTATATTCACCTTTCCGACGGCTCTCTCTGCATGCCGGCAGCGCTGAAGGACCTTCGGTGACGTCAGTCATGTGACCGCAGTCCCCTCACCGCTGTGTCTCGCGATATGCCGGCAGCCGGGAACCAGACAGGAAGGAGCGCTGCAGCACACGCTGGGGAATCTGGGTGAGTATAGCTTTATTTTTTTTATTTTTACGGTCACACTATATAAATCCATGCTATTTGCATGGATTTATACAGTGTGACCTAGTTGTCAAGCACTTTCCAAGTGATGCTATTGCCTGGAAAGCGCTTGTCAATCTGCATGCGGAAACGCATGTGGATCCGCATGTATTCTGCATGAAAAACGCATGCACAATCTGCATGCGTTTTTTCTGCCAGGGAGATGCAGAAATTTTCTGCTTCATTTCTGCATCGTGGGCACAGCCTGACACACATTCTGTTTTTCAATTTTAGCAACATGTTTCTATGCTTACTGAAGTACAATTATAAGCTTTTCATAGTCTTTACATTTTTATTAACCAATCCATCAAGCTTATTCAAAGACTTACTATTTACAGTGCTGACCCTGTTTTTCCAGACTTCTGCAATTTGCCATGGCACCTTGATATCAGCTTCTGGGTCAAATCTTTTCTGATGGAAGCCCATTCTTACCGAAATAGTGCTTGGGGTTTATCACAATTTCTGGCTTTGTTTGTCCACCCACCTTATGAGAATTAATCAAAGGTTCTCAATTCCATTGAAAACTGGAGTTCCTGCACATGATCCCACAATTTTCATGTTTTGCTCATCGAGCTACTTATTTATCCCTTTTTGCTTGTCATGGTGCTCCATCATACTGAAAAATCCATTGTTAATCATCAAAATTGCTTCTTGGAGTAGCTTCTCTTGGAGGATACTTTAATTCCATTTTTTATTCATGGCAGTGTTAGACAAAGTTGTTAGTGAGCCCACTCCCTTAAATGAAAAGCAACCCCACATACAGTATGAATGATCTTCAGAATAGTATCGGCATGAAGCAAGACTCATGGTGGCACTCAACTATTCTTCAGATGTCCTTTCAGGTGTGCCAAACAGTCTGAAAGGGGCTTCATCAGAGAAAATAACTTTGCAAGGATTGGACTGCAGAGAGCTGGGGTAAAGTTATTTTATTCTCTGAAGCCTCCTTCAGATTGTGTAAGCGCTAAACTTTTCAATGCTATGTCAGGATGTGGCGCAGGAGCGGATTTCTGCATGTCTTGATAAATAAGGGTCAGCACTGTTTAATATTGAGTCTTTTTGCATAAACACAATATTTTTGTCAAAAGTATGAACTTATGAAATTCATATAATTGTATGTCAGTAGCAATAGAAACATCTGACTACAAGATCCATAAACTGAAGCGGAAAACTTATTACCAAAATTTGTCTATCTCCAGTTTTGACCATGACTGTATATCCACACAATCTGTGGTTGGCTCTCCGAGGTGTTAGGAACAGCCTCTGCCGTGTTTATTCAAAAACTGTGCAGGTGTATCTGGGAAAGAATGCGGTCTTGAAAAACATAGCCACGCCAAGTATTGATCGGATTTAATTTCTTACTCATTCACTAATTTTTTTTGCATTTATTACTTTTAAAGTAATTATCAAATATCTTTACATTGCAGCATTTTTACCCACTCCTAAAATACATGTAATATAATACATCACCTACATAGGTGTCCGATTCATTAAGGCCTGCTTTTTGTATGCTCTGTCTTAATGGGATGCTGTAGTAGGATCCAGCAAATTGATTAAGTGTGCCTCTTAAAGAGGAACCTGTAAACTGTCCCCAGTGCGGTGTTAGTGATGCAATACTAACATGCTTTTTTTCATTAAAATTGGCGCTATAATCCTTTGCAAAAACCACTTTATATAATTACATGGTACCTTCCCATTTAGTCATAGGGGTGTGCTTCATTGCATTGTCAGGCTGGTCGTCGACCGTTCAGTTTGAATTATGTTCCTGGGTTTGTGCTGACGTCACTTGAATATTCGCTTTGAAAATCACGCCTTTCCGCAGTGTGTATTACTGTATCCGCACTTGCGAATTGTGTATTGGGGAGCCGCACTTGCACATCGTCAATCGGCGAGCCACTCATTGAAGCTGTGCATTTCCCAGCGGCTTCGGCGCAAGAGCTTGTCCCCAATGTGCAAGCACGGATACTGTAATACACTGCGCCAGCACAGGATTTCTATGCAAATGCAAGTGATGGCACAAATCCGGGGACATTCAAATTGAGTAGGCTGCAACAAGTCGGACTGAATGCCATGAAGCACACCCCTATGACTAAAAGAGCAGGTACCATATACAGTGGGTACGGAAGTATTCAGATCCCTTTAAATTTTTCACTTTTTCATTGCAGCCATTTAATAAATTCTAAAGTTCATTTTTTTTTCTCTCAATGTACTCTGCACCCCATCTTGACTGAAAAACATAGAAATTTTTGCAAATTTATTAAAGAAACTGAAACATCACATGGTCATAAGTATTCAGACCCTTTGCTCAGACACTCCTATTTAAGTCACATGCTGTCCATTTCCTTATGATCCTCCTTGAGATGGTTTTACTCCTTCATTGGTGTCCAGCTGTGTTTAATTAAACTGATACGACTTGATTTGGAAAGGCACACACCTGTCTATATAAGAGCTCAGAGTGCATATCAGACCAAATGAGAATCATGAGCTCAAAGGAACTGCCCAAGGAGCTCATAGACCTGGCCAAGGTTACAAAAGAATTTCTGAATTACTCAAGGTTCCTAAGAGCACAGTGGCCTCCATAATCCTTAAATGGAAGAAGTTTGGGACAACCAGAAGTCTTCCTAGACCTGGCCGTCCAGCCAAACTGAGCAATCGTGGGAGAAGAGCCTTGGTGAGAGAGGTAAAGAAGAACCCCTAGATCACTGTGGCTGAGCTCCAGAGATGCTGTAGGGAGATGGGAGAAAGCTCCACAAAGTCAACTATCACTGCAGCCCTCCACCAGTCGGGCCTTTATGGCAGAGTGGCCCGACGGAAGCCTCTCCTCAGTGCAAGACATATGAAAGCCTGCATAGAGTTTGCTCAAAAACACATGGACTCCCAGACTATGAGAAATAACACTTTCTGGTCTGATGAGACGAAAATTAGAAATTTTTTGGTGATAACTCTTAAGAGGTATGTGTGGAGAAAACCAGGCACTTCTCATCACCTACCCAATACAATCCCAACAGTGAAACATGGTGGTGGCAGCATCATGCTATGGGGGTGTTTTTCAACTGCAGGGACAGGACGACTGGTTGCAATTGAGGAAACATGAATGTGGCAAAGTACAGAGATCCTGGATGAAAACCTCTTCCAGACTGCTCTAGATTTCTGACTTGGTCTAAGTCCACCTTCCAACAAGACAATGACCCTAAGCACACAGCTAAAATAACAAGAATGGCTTTAGAACAACTCTGTGACCATTCTTGACTGGCCCAGCCAGATCCCTGACCTAAACCCAATTGAGCATCTCTGGAGAGACCTGAAAATGGCAGTCCACCAACGTTCCCCATCCAACCTGATGGAACTGGAGAGGATCTGCAAGGAAGAATAGCAGAGGATCCAAAATCCAGGTGTGAAAAACTTGTTGCATCATTCCCAAGAGGACTCATGGCTGTACTAGCTCAAAAGGGTGCTTCTACTCAATACTGAGCAAAGGGTCTGAATACTTATGACCATGTGATATTTCAGTTTTTCTTTTTTAATAAATGTGCAAAAAATCTTACATTTTTTCTTTGTCTAGATGGGGTGCAGAGTGTACTTTAATGAGGAGAAAAAATGAACTTTTAGAATTTACCAAATGGCTGCAATGAAACGGTGAAAAATTTAAAGGGGTCGGATTACTTATCGTACCCACTGTAACTAGTGTTTTTTTTTGTTTTTTTTTTTGTAAAGGATTATTGCACTGATTTTAATAAAAAAACGTATTAATGATGTGCATTGCATCACTAACACACTGACAGTTTACATGCTACAAATGACATGTCAGGTTCCTTTTAAATGAATTTGGGAATATTTTTTAACTGCAATGTTCCGCAAATGTATGAATCGGGCCAGGGTACATTTCTGATGCTTGTCTCTTTTGTGGTGTAAATTATGAATTTATTGGGGCTCGCTTGGCCTTGTCCTCATCCTTGACCTCTCAAAACGTTGGTAGAGCTGGCCGAACATTTGCAAAACCGTCAAGTCGCAAAATGTTTGCATAACTTCCAGATTTTACAATACTTCAACATGATTTTACACCAGAATTCTGGTGAAAACTGGTGGATGAATTGGGGCCATATTTTTTTTTTTTTTTACTGAAAAATTGCCTATACAGAACATAGGATCTGCCATTCACAATTGGTCATGTCTCTGCCCAGATTAGACATGCTTTGATAATGGTTCTGTACAAAAAGGGTATGAGTCCATTATATTGCTACTGATGTGAAGAACTGGAAGTAGGAGTCTTTTATTAGGCTTGAGATGAAATGTGTATGTCCTGCTTGACTGACTTGTACAACTACGCACCGTCCGTCATTTGTGGTGACGGTATCCAGTGGGGTAAAGTGGATGTGTGGTCAAATACTGAGATCCAACATTGAGGGTGACCTGTCCGGTGGCGTCTCTCAAAAACAAATGTTTGCACTGCCTTAGTGATGTCACTGCAATCTACAGAAGGCAGGAGAGACCAAAAATGTCCCATGTATTTCACAAAGGAGAGCTTTCCTTTATCAGGGATATCCGTTTTACAGAGTCTCTTTATAACGGCATGAAGCAGAGGTTTCCATATGCGAGTACCGTATATACCAGTGATGGCGAACCTTTTAGAGACAGTGCCCAAACTGCAATAAATAAGTGGGTTTTGGATTGCAGAGTGCCAACACTGCAATTTAACCTGAATACTGAGGTTTTAGAAAAACAACTGTTACATTAGTGCACGCTATAGTCTAGAGCACAGAGCTTGTAAGCACTGCACTCCAAGCCTAAGATACTAGCCACTGATTGCAGTGGAGGTCTGTTCTTGAGAATGGAATTTTTTTAATAAAGTAAAACTGCAAAGTTGTGTGTTTTTTTTTTTTTTTTTTTTTTTTTTTAACAACCTCTTTGCAGTTGTAACCCTCTATCGTAATGAGAATAATCCTTTAAGCCAGGGATGTCAAACTCAAATACACAGAAGGACAAAATTACTTTTGGAATTCTATTGGAATAATGTTATGTAAGAGCAGTAAAAAGCATATTGCCCAATTGCCTAACTTAAATATGTAAAAACAGGATAAAAAAACCTTGAATAAAACAATGATTAAAGTATGATGCAAACAAAAGTGCCCCCAAACACAGCATTATAGCCCCACAGTACCCTCCACATGCACATCATAGTGACCCTACTGTACCCCTTCCCTCAATCCCCCAACCAAAGAATGGTGTCCCTAGCACAGTATGATTCCCCAACTGTAATCCCCACACAGACCTCCATACTGTGTAATGGGCCCCCTATTAAAAAAAAAAAAAAACTATTCCCCTTCTCCTGCTGTTCTGGTCTCTTCATATTAGTCTTGCCTGTGGGCACGCTCACCATCTCCTCAGCACTGGGAGGACTGTGTGCCCCCCCCCTCTTTAAGCTTCCTCTGTCACTGCTAATGTTCCCTTCATAAAAAAGAAAAAGTGCTATTGTAAAAAATATATTCCTTTTTACAGCAGAATGTTTGTTTGTTTTTTTTTTAAGAACGGTTTCCCCACAATGCAAATGGATGGATCTTTACATATGCAAATACATTTCTATATGACTACATATACAAATCTGAATGAAAATGCACATATTTAATAAATATAACTACGCTAGTGTTATGAGAAGCAAGTAATTTGTGTTCTTTAAAGAATAAGTTGATACTGTAAGCGATTGGATGATCACTTTAGTCCCGTTAAAGAACTTGTACAGTAAAAAAAATAACCATAAAAAGCCCCTTGCTCCCATTAAAAATAAAGAAATAGAAAAGGTATTGATGTGTCCGTTTAAGTCTGATCTATTAAAATGTAAAATTAACCTGATCAGGTAATGCTGTAAAGAGAAAAAATCGATATGCCAGATTTGCATAAAAAAAATTTATCTACTTCAAAAAATGGTGTCAATAAAAACATTCAGTTCACTACATTAACCACTTCGCACCAGAGCCTGTTTTTGCCTTCGTGACCAGGCCAATTTTTTCAATTCTGACCACTGCAAGTTTATGAAGTAATTACTCTGGAACGCTTCAACATATTCCCCTGATTCTGAGATTGTTTTTTCGTGACATATTGTACTTCATGATAGTGGTAAAATTTATTCGATATAACTTGTGTTTATTTGTGAAAAAATCGGAAATTTGGCGAAAATGTTGAAAATTTTGCAATTTTCAAACTTTGAATTTTCATGCCCTTAAATCAGAGAGATATGTCACACAAAATAGTTCATAAATAACATTTCCCACATGTCTACTTTACATCAGCACAATTTTGGAACCAACATTTTTTTTTTGTTAGGGAGCTATAAGGGTTAAAAGTTGACCAGCGATTTCTCATTTTTCCAACAAAATTTACAAAAACATTTTTTTAGGGACCACATCATATTTGAAGTCACTTTGAGGGGTCTTTATGACAGAAAATACCCAAAAGTGACACCATTCTAAAAACTGCATCCCTCAAGGTGCTCAAAACCACATTCAAGAACTTTATTAACCCTTCAGGTGCTTCACAGGAATTTTTGGAATGTGGAAGAAAAAATTAACATTTAACTTTTTTCACAAAAATGTTACTTTAGACCCAATTTTTTTTATTTTCACAGGGGTAACATGAAAAAATGGACCCCAAATTTTTTTGTGCAATTTCTCTTGAGCGTGCTGATACCCCATATGTGAGGGAAAACCACTGTTTGGGCGCACTGCAGGGTTCGGAAGGGAAGGAGCGCCATTAGACTTTTTGAATGTAAAATTTGTCTGAATAACTAGCAGACGCCATGTTGCGTTTGGAGAGCTCCTGATGTGCCTAAACAGTGGAAACCCCCCACATGTGACACCATTTTGGAAACTAGACCCCTTAGGGAACTTATCTAGATGTGTGGTGAGCACTTTGAACCCCAAGGTGCTTCACAGAAGTTTATAATATTGAGCTGTAAAAATAAAATTTTCACATTTTTCCCACAAAACCGTTTTTCATCCCTTAATTTTGCATTATCATAAGGGTAATAGGATAAATTGCACCATGAAATTTGTTGTGCAATTTCTCCTGAGTACGCCGATACCCCATATGTGGGGGAAAACCACTGCTTTGGTGTACGGCAGGGTTCGGAAGAGAAAGAAGCGCTATGTTGGCTGGGATAGGCCGCAGACACCATGTCACATTTGAAGAGTCGCTGACATGCCAAAACAGCAGAAACCCCCACAAGTGACCCCATTTTGTACACTACACCTCTCAAGGAATTCATCTAGGGAAGTAGTGAGTATTTTTTAATTTTTAAATTTATACCATTGGGCAGTGAAAAAAGCATAATTATATTTTTACCACAAAAAAAAATGTTTTACCCTCAGATTTTACATTTTCACACAGGGCAATGGGTAAAAATGGTGCCGAAATGTGTCACACAATTTCTTCTAAAAGTGGCAATACCCCATATGTGGCTGTATCGTACCACTTAGCCATACGGTGAGATTTGAGGGGGAAGGAGTGCTATTTGACAATTGGAGAACAAATTATTGTAGAATAGGCATTTGGATTTGGGACCACAAAATTTTCTGAATTTCTTTTGGGGGGCAAGGACCATTTTGCTTTTCCAGAGCCTTTCTGCTACCAGTAACTTGGCAGTCCTTTATATTTTTAACAGATGATGGACCTGAGTGGGGACTAGCTTTTTTTGAGGACTGAGTTGAAGCTTTTATTGGGAACATTTTACGTAACATTTATCCGGCGCTCTATGCTGAGCACTTACATCGGGGTTTCCATCTAAATTTCCAAGTGATGTAATTCAGATGAAACCCCTGCAGGATCCATTCACTATAATGAGGCAGCAGAGTTACTCTGGACTCCGTCTGGCCTCTGTTTAGTGGTGTCCTTTTTTTCAGAAGTGCACAAAACTGTGGCCAACCGCACTTTTATGCACGCCTAAAACAAATGACACCGTGGGATCACAGGCCAGATGGCATCCACAGTGGCCTATATCTGCCTCATTACAGGGAATCTTCCATCATGGGTTCTGGCTGAATCACGTATTTCAGAGATTTACACGGAAACTCTGGTGTAAGTGCTCAGCGCAGAGCACAGGATAAATGTGAACAGAGTCTTACTGGGATCTTTGGGAGACATAATAAACAAATCAGTAGCAGGTGAATAATTGTTTTATTTATTTTTTATGCCGTTCCTAGTGTGATATAACTGATTAGATTACTTTATTCTTCGGGTCGGTGCGATTACAGAGATACCAGATTTATATCGGGTTTTTATGACTGACAGCTGTCACACACTAAAATACGCTTTTTTTTGCAAAATCTAGTTTTTGCATCACCATATTTTGAGAGCTATAATTTTTCCATATTTCGGCCGACAGTCATGTGATGGCTTGTTTTTTGCGGGACGAGTTGACATTTTTATTGGAACCATTTTTGGGTACGTGACATTTTTTGATCGCTTTCTATTCCGTTTTTTGGGAGGTAAAGTTAACAAAAACAAACACTTCAGGAATTTTTTTTTTTAGGTTTTTTTTTATGCCGTTCTGCGTGTGGTAAAAGTGATCAGGCAGCGTTATTCTTCGGGTCAGTACGTTTACAGCGATACTACACTTACTGTATTTTTTTTATGTTTTGGCGCTTTTACACAATAAAACCATTTTATAGAAAAAAAAAATATTTTTTTTGCATTGCTTTATTCTGAGCGCTATAACTTTTTTATTTTTCGGCTGATGGAGCTGTATGGCGGCTTTTTTTTGCGGAACAAGATTGAAGTTTTCAGTGGTACCATTTTTATTTCTATTCTGCTTTTTGATCGCATTTTTTTCCACTTTTTGTTTGGCGATATGATGAAAAAGCATATTTTTTTGCTCCGTTTTTTATTTATTTTTATTACGGTGTGCACAGAAGGAGTTAATTAGTGTGACAGTTTTATAGCTCGGGTTGTTTCGGACGCGGCGATACCAAATATGTGTACTTTTTTTGGTTTTGTAATATACGGATTTATTGGTTTAATATTTTATTTATTTTTATTTATTTGATTTTTTTTTTTTTTTTTTTTTTTTTTTTTTTTTAATACCGTAGTTTAAAAACTTTTTTTTTTACTTAGTCCCTGTATGGGACATTAATTTTTATTTTTCTGATCACTGATCTCATGTAATGTAATAGACATATATTACATTACATGTGATCTTCACTGACTGTTTCAGTCTCCTGTCTGGCATCAGCTACATACAGGCTGAAGCCAGACAGGAAGGACACCATATATGGCAGAGCTGGAGGCGGTCATGTGACCTCCAGCTGCCATAGCAACCCCAGGTCCTCAAACGAAACGGAGGTCTTCGGAGGTAAGTAAGACGACCCCCTCTTCCTGCTGTCTCCTATATGCCGCGATCACTATAGATCGCAGCATATAGAAGACAGCAAAGGGTTAACATCACTGGGACCTGATCTAATCAGGTCCCGATGATGTACCCTGTCAGAGCTAACGCTCTGCACCGGAATCGCAGTGCTTGCAGGACCCTGGGGGTCCTGAGCACTGCGAGACCACCCACCGTTTTTAAACGTCGGCGCTGCACAGAGCCCAGGCAGCGCGGACGTTTATCTACAGTGGGCGGTCGGGAACCGGTTAAAAAAAACCCTCAAACGGCTCCATTGATTTAAACTTGCAGGTCTCGGGGGTAAATTACCACTTACATGAACTATGCAAGTCTTGTAACTTTGCAAACTTTCTGGCTTGGAGAATCATGTTGCCAAGTATTTTTTTACAGCACACATGAACAATATAAATTCTAATCCCATTGAATATATGGGGAAAATGCTTTCATTCAAAGCTACAACTCTACAGGAATGTGTATCTGTGGTCTCTGCTGTTACCAACAGTCAATTCTTTACATTCCATTTTAATCTATCTGAAAACTGCAGCTACATGGTGGTTATATTTTTGTGGCCGATAATATCTGCATATCTGACATCCTCCCTCCCATGAAGCTCAGCCAGAGGCTGCGCTTAGTGTGCACGTACCCCTAGTCCTCCTGCTATCAGTGGATTGCAATCTGCAGCGACCAGATGTTAAAGCATAGTGGATTAGGATCTCAAGAAATCCCATGCCCACTATGCACACCCCCCCGTACATCTGTTGATCACCCGCGGGCATGCGTCGCGTCCGTCCAGACTGCAGCATGTTAATTTCCGCAAGAGAAATTGGATCACTGTAATGTATAGGATGCGGTGAATCCGCATGGTTCAATGAATACATGCGGATTCACCTGTGTGCAGTGGTTTGGATGCAGCATAAAGTATACAGTGTTCAAAGCGCTGCCAATACCGATCCTGTGCACATACCCTAAGACAGCAGCCATGGAGGTTTTCAGCAGGTCTTATTGGCTTTCCGCGATCGCAGTGTGGGAGAGCCGATGGGAGGTGGTGCTTGAGCGCACAGACAGGCAGGCTATTTAAGCTGCTGGTTGAACAGTAACAATTGGAGCTAGCTCTAGTCAGGGCTGTGGAGTTGGTAAGCCAAACCACCGACTGACTCCACAGCACTGGTCACTACTGAGCATGTCCATAAAGTGCTGCACAGATTCATCTCAACTAAAAGCAGAGATCCTTAGATCAGGAACAGACATTTATAGGACCTTTCATAACTTTCCTAAACTTGTATGAAAAAATTTACAGCACATCCTGCATTGTACTACTGAACCCAATGTATTATATATTGTCGGAGTCGGTCCATTATATACAGACTCTACCAAAATGGACAGACTTCACAGCCCTGGCTCTTGTCACTCCTCTATAAAGTAAATGTTGGCTGTGTAGCATACCCAGTGTCTGCCCACTGTGGGGCGAGCTCCGCTTTCAGAGCTGACTCTATGCCTTACAAGTAACCTGTGACAAATATACTTTACTAACTGTTAAAGCGTAATGCAAAGTTGAGCAGCTTGTCGATCTGGTCTTCTCCCATGTCCTGCTGGATTTGTTTTAGTCACAGCTCTCTGCATTTACAGCTTTTAAAGGCATTGTAGCTTAAGGCAAATTATCAACTATCCATGGTATTAATAACTTGTAGATTTGTTTGGGTCTGACTGCTTGGACCTGCACTGATCAGCAGAGCCGGGAACTTCTATCCACATTAGAATTGTGCGGTAGTGTGGGCATGTGCTCCATTCATTTCACATAAGGCTGCTGAGTGCTGCGCACTCCACCACCCCCCAAGCAACCCCAAAGAATGAATGTAGCACCAGTTGGGCAGTCGATGGGCCATGCGATTTTGTAACTCGAAACCAATTTCCAATATTGCAGGTATAACTGGACAGCCCTATTAAGCTAGCGATAGATGTGAAATATCTGTTGGTCAAAAGGTAATTTAGCAGACTTGTTGGGAGCGTTTGCACCTGAGCATTCCTTTTTTTTCCAAGGCAAGATGGGCCTTCTCTCTCACCATAGAACACACTTGATAGGTTATGATGTTTCAGCTACCCACACCATCTTGTCAGCAAGACCCATACATATGGGCAGATTCAGCTGACATAAATCTGTCTTTGGGGGGCTTTTAGACTCAAGATATCCTTTTAGGGTTAAACATCACTGAAAATGCCACTGAGCTATTAAATGATCATGCAGCTGAATGCCCACATGGAAATTGATTCGTATAAGATACATTTTTATTCTGGAAATTTCCAAGTCAAATTACATTTAAATTTAATGTTGGATTGCACTGTATGTTATCCTTGCTTTTTACTTAATAGGTTGCGTTTACAACGAGAATCTACCATCCAAATATTAACAGCAATGGCAGCATTTGTCTTGACATTCTCAGATCACAGTGGTCCCCAGCTTTAACTATTTCTAAGGGTGAGTCTACCTGCTATGTGTTCACTTTTTGTATTGCTTTCGGAGAACTCTGCAGTTAGTGAAATCTGAAAATTTTCAGTGAAATCAACATGCGAAGTATTAAAAACCACACCAAAGGTCCACATACTCTGCACTTTTGTTTACATTTTTTGACTCTACATTGTTAGCGGTCTTGTACAGTCACATCTAGCTTGCTTGCACTGTAATACCCAGCATATTTTCCACAAGCCATTCCACGGCAGAAAATTCAGTGGGTTTGCCATGCATGCACATGCCTCTAACAGTTCTGTGCACAACAGCTTTAATGGGATTATTGCTGTGGCAAATCAGTGACGTTTCTGCAGCTCGACCATTCTGATAGGTGGGGATTTGACTGCCGTAAAAGCACTATCATGAGGTTAAGGCTTTTCCCAGTTATGATGTGAACACTTAAGGGGAGAAATAACTTCCAAAAAGTTTTCATTGTGGTCTTTCAGTTTTGACAGTTGCAAGTTGTTGGCTACTGGTGATTGCGTTTTAATTGCTGCAGCAGAGATTCTCCCTACATAGTGATAGTCCAGGCTGACTAGTAGCCACGATGTGTGTAGGAAAAAAATTAAAGGGATGTATCTCCCTTTTATTCAACACCAACAATTCTGATGGTAATGCATATTCTAATATAGCATGTCGACTAATGTTGGAGATTCATATACCTTCAAGAAGAACTATCCAGATTTCATGAATTCAAACCATTGAAAATGTGCTTTACATAGATTGAACTGATGTATACAAACAAGTTTTAGTGACTTTTAATAAACTTCATTACTAATTTTTATTTATTTTTCTTTGCCCTCCAGTTCTTTTGTCAATTTGTTCACTGTTATGTGACCCAAACCCAGATGACCCTCTAGTGCCAGAGATTGCACGGATCTACAAAACAGATAGGGAAAAGTAAGTATGCTTTATGTGATCAGTGACTTTGCTAAATTAAACCTCTTTTTTTTTTTTTTTTCCAACCCTGTATCTCAAAGTATAATTATATTAAGCAGCTTGCATTCTATGTGACTGCTTCCAAAAAGTTGTATGTTTAATTTATTAGGTACAATAGGCTAGCAAGAGAATGGACAGAGAAATACGCTATGTTATAGGGTAAGCGTATTTTACAGCATAGATTTATAAAATTACAAGCTTTGGTTGCTGCATGGATTACACTTCTGCTACAGATTAATTTAGAGGTTTGTGATTCCTGTTTGGTACTGTTGCATGGCCAAACTTGTAGCTGCCAGATGTAGGTATGTTTCCTTTAATCAGACTGCTTATGGCAGTATTATATGTGCATTTAAATGGGTGTCTGAGGCAGCTATCCTTAAAGGGGTTGTCCAGTCAAGTGTTGTGTGACTGCAGGCTTATGAATCCCCCCTCCACCCCCCCAGCACAGGCTCTGTGTGCTGCGGGAATTCGCCGGTAAGAGACCTGGGACCGGAGGGTATGTATGCATTATACATACCCCCGGCCAGTGGGCGTGGCTCCGCTCTCCATACACTTGTATTGAGCGAGGCCGCGCCTTCTAGTCGGACGTGCCCACTGGCTGTCCACGTCACTAGACAGGGTGTTGCCTCGCTCCTTACAAGTGTATGGAGCGAGGCCAGGCCCACTGGCATGTATAACTAATACATAGCCTCCGGTCCTAGGTCTCATACCGGTGAATCCCCGCAGCGCACAGTACCTGTGCTGAAGTGGTGCTTTAAGTGTAAGTCCTTAGAAGAGAAGAATTAACTGGGTAGAAGGGCAGAATGAGAAATAAGTATACAGTGCTACATAATGTGATTGCAATATAGTAGAGGATAAATAATTTTGATGGGAGTGGTTCTTTAAATTGTCAACAGGTCTCCATACGTTGTGTGCGCACAATGGTGCAAGTGTCAAGCATGATTTAACTGGATTGCTTTGGTGGTCAGAATACTCGGTGTGTAGGTGGCTTCCAAAACAGCACCTGGCTCAAAGTCAAGTCAAAGTGAAGAGCAAACTCTGGCCACTTTTTTGGCTTGGAGACAAGTGTTGCTTAAATGGCAGTGATACCAGATACAACCTCTGGATAGACGTGGAACGGTTTTGCAAAAAAGTTCTAATCCTGTACACAACCTCTTTTTAAAATGTTCTGCAGAATGAAATTACCTGTCCAAGTGGGTGTGATTAAATAGCATGGATTTTGTTTTTCTTCAATGCATAACTGGCCACTTGCTGTATGTTATAATCCTTTTCTGTATTGTTTTAGGTACAACAGAATAGCCCGGGAATGGACTCAGAAGTATGCTATGTGATGCTACCTTCAAGTCTAAATACACCTGCATTATAGCTGGAATAAAATAAACTTTAAATTACTGTTTTCCCCTCCCTTTCAGACCTCATCTACTTACCCCTTCCTTATTATTTTTTTTTTCTTTTATTTTGTGCTGCCTCCCTTCATGCACATGCTCATATGGGAAGACTTAGCTCAGCATCGGACAGAAACTTCTCTAGACTGTCAAGTAGTTGCCCGAATACAATTGCCCAAGATGTTTAATCTTATCAAACTGAGCATGTGTTAAAACATGGCCGTCGTCTTCACTGTAACTTGGTTATGAGAGAACCCCATTCTTCATTTCTTACTGCAGTGGTGAAGATTAGAGCCTTTCTGTTTGGGGTAGGGAGGGGAAAGGGTCAGGCAAAATTAAATAATAAAAAAAGTTATTAAATCCTCTTTGTCTTATTGTAGGATTCAGCAATGTGGATTTACTATTGATATTTTTTTTTGTTCAAAACCTCCAGACATTTAAGACTTTCATTTACTTTATGCTCATAACTGATGTTTTGGGTGCAGAGTTGGTGTTGAAATTATATAGCTGCAGAAGTAATGTATTTTATGCATGTCAATAAACATGACAGATTGAAATTAAAAGGTGAAACCCCATTGAATAACAAAGATAGGATCAAAAGTTTTTTGTAATCTTTCATTGAGGTTTTTTTTTTGTTTTTGGAGGCTGAGCTATTAGTTAATCTCTCTTCCAAAACACTGTTAATATAGCACTGAATAAAATGATTCAAACGTCATTGGATGACTGATCAACTAATAGCTCTTTTCTTTTTTTTTTTCTTCAATAAAGTTGCATAAACCAATGTGTTAGCTGCCTGAATTAATCAATGTTTGCAACCTTATTTTCTATGTAAATTCAACAAATCTGTGTGTATATAAAGTTTGGATTCTGTTTGACGTCAAATGATAGTGTATAGAGCATAAACTTTTTTTCCCCTCTATGTTCATTTAAAGCTGTTTATCCACTTATATGCCAAATCCGTCTCTTATTGCCCATCCTAGGCACGAATTCCAGCAATTAATATTGGACTGGCTGTGGGGGAGGGGGTCACTGTGGTTTAGAGTATCCTGGTTGTTTAGCAGATTGAACATTCATGGTATATTATCAACTAATAAAAGTTTTTCCTAACTTCTGGAATATTGAGCTGCAGATCATGTAGTGAGATTGGCGCTATTGGGACATAATAGTAAAGATTCACGTGGGCATCTTTTACACGGCCAAATCCTTGCTGTCATGTAGACATGTGGGACTGGTTGTGAAGCTTGTTTAAAAGTTTTTTTTTTTTTCTTTTTTTTTTTTTGTGAGATGTTAATTAGATTGAAAGGATTATTTGCTCTGCTGTTTACAAAATACGTATTTTAGTGCAAACAACAAGTTTAATCTCTAGGTGAAATATCATGAATGAATAAAAAGCAGTACTGTCGTTTTTTTTTCCATTTCACAATAAAAAAAAAAGCTGTCTGTGCCATTTAGTATTTCCCTCTTTTTGTTACAAATGTCGTACATAGCCTTGATGTCTTAAGGGCTTTTACTGTGCCTGTTAAGTTTTTTTTTTTTTTTTTTCTTTAAAAGAACTCAAAGCTGTCAATTTGAACAGATATAATCTTGTTCATTTTTGGTGCCTGTGTATACAGCTGTATGAGATATATTTCCCTTAAATTTTTAACAACTTTGTTAATAGATGAGCAAAAATCGGAAGGCACCCATGTAGAGGAAAAAAAAAAAAAAAATAACGAACTTTCACACATACGACTTGTGTTACAAAACTGTTTCAATCTGTATCTGTTTAAAATGGCAGCTAAATACTTAATTTCACCCTATTGACACTATTAGCCTGAAGAATAACTCTAAAGCTGCAGGTTAATAGCGTTACGGAGGTGCCTGAACACTATACTGAAAGAGCGGCGCCTGGGAGAAAACAAACTTTCAATCATGCAGGTGTGCCCGGAGCAATTGGTCCCCACTCACAGCACTGACAGTGGTGGCGGTAAGCCTGTCCCCAGTGGTGATTTAACATCTGGCTATGCACTGCAAGAGCCAGTAGTCAGTGCTGTGACATGCTTACTGCTGCCACACTACTGTGAGCGGTGACCGTTATTGCTCTGGACATGACTGAAAGCTGGAGGCTTTTGAGAGAAATGAAGTTCATTTTCCCACAGGTGTCACTCTTCAGTACTGTAGCCAGGCACCTCCATAAAGCAATTAACCTGCAGCTATATTTGTTAATCTGCAGGTTAAGTGTTTTGTTCACTTTTTAACCCCTTTCACCTTGAAACTTGTTTTCACCTTCCTGACCTGGCCAATTTTTTGAATTCTGACCAGTGTCACTTTGGGGTAATAGTTCTAGAATGCTTCAATGGATCCTGATTGAGACAGGGGTTTTTTTTTTTTTTTTTTTTTTTTTTTTTTTTTTTTTAACATATTTTACATCCTGGTAGTGGAAACATTTATTTGATATGACTTGTGTTCTTGTGAAAAAATCTGAAATTTAACAAATTGTAAAAATTTTGCAATTTTTAAACTTGTAATCTTTATGCCCTTTAAATTAGAGGGGCATATCACACAAAATAGTTCATAAATAACATTTCCCACATGTCTACTTTACATCAGCACAATCTTGGAAACAATTTTTTTTTTGTTAGGAAGTTACAAGGGTTAAAAGTTGACCAGCAGCTTCTCGTTTTTACTAAAAAAAAAAAAAAAAAAAAATTTTAGGGACCACATCACATTTGAAGTGACTTCGAGGGGCCTTTATGACAGAAAATACCCAAAAGTGACACCATTCGAAAAACTGTACCCCTCAGCTTGCTCAAAACCGCTTTCAATAAGTTTATAAACCCTTCAGGTGCTTCACAAGAATTAATGGAATGTGGAAGGAAAAAACACTACACACATATGCACGCACGCACGTACGTACGTTACGAGAAAAAAATAATAAAAAAAAGGTCTTAAGGGTAACAGTAGAAAATAAACCCCAAAATTTGTTTTGCAAATTCTCCTGAGCACACCCATACCCAATATGTGAGGGGAAAAACACTGTTTAGGAGCATGGCAGGGCTTGCAACGGAACAAGCATTATTGGTGTCTCAATGTAAAATTTGTTGCCATAATTAACTGATGCCATGTTGTTTTTTGAGGGCTGCTGATGTGCCTAAGCAGTGAACCCCCCCCCCCCCCCCCCCACACACACACACACACACACACACACACACACAAGTGACACCATCCTGGAACCTAGACCCCTCAGGAAACTTGTATAGATGTGAGCACTTTGAATCCACAGGTGCTTCACAGTTTATAACGTTGAGCCGTGAAAATAAAGAAATCACATTTTTTTCCCACACAATTTTTTTTTTTGTTAGCTCAAAATTTAGCTTTTTCACCAGGGTAACAGGAGAAAATGGACCCCAAAATTTGTTGTGTAATGTCTCCTCAGTATGCAGATACCCCTATATGTGGTCTAAAACTACTTTTGAGACATAGGGAGAAAGCGCTATATTGGAGTTCATGTTTTGCTGGACTAATTTGAGGGTGACATGTCACATTGGCAGAGCCCTAGAGGTGCCAGATCAGCCGAACCTTCCCATCAGTGACTCAATTTTACAAACTACACCTCTCAAAGAATTCATTTAGGGGTGCAGTGAGCATATTGACACAAGAGGTGTGGCACAGAATTTTATACCATTGGGCAGTGAAGAAAAAAAAATAACATTTCTACCACCAAAATTTTGTCTTAGCCCCCCAGATTTTACATTTTCACACTGGGAAATGGGTAAAAATTGCACCAAAATTTCTGCAGAATGTAGAAATACCCTATATGTGGCTGTGTAGTACTGCTTAACCATACGGCAAGACTTGCGCGGGACCGAGCGCTTTTTGTCTCCTCCATAACAGATTTTCCTAGAATAGTTTGCGGACTCCATACACAGAGCCCCTACGTGCTAGAAGAGCAGAATCTCCCTCAAGTGACCCCATTTTGGAAATTATACCCCTTTGTGAATTTATATACAGGTGTAGTGACTATTTAGTCTCCATGGGTGGTTTCCAGAAACAAGCAGCAGTGATGTTGCTAAGAGAAGATTGCAAACTGTTGCTGTCTTGACCAGTACGTTCTGCCCAACTTATGCTTCTGGAGACATGCACCCATAAATTAGGCGGGCTCTCGTCGCTACAGAAGTGCCAAACGTGGACGCTAACTGCGGTTTAGACACACACTGGAGCTCAGAAGGGAGGGGCACATTTGGATTTGGGAGCACAGAATTCGCTGGATTTCTTTTGGAGGGCGAGGAGCCATTCTGCTTTTCCAGAGCCTTTGAGCTACCAGTAATGTGGAAGCCTCTGATATGTTCGTTAACAGATTGCAGACCTGAGTGGGGACTTGCATTTTTTGTGAATGGAGTTGAAGCTTTTATTGGGAGTGCCCATCTAAATCTCTGAGTGATGTGATTCAGATGAAATCCCCATGGGATCCATTCACTATAATGAGGCAGCAGAGTTACTCTGGACTCAGTCTGGCTTCTTCAGTATCCTTCTTTTCAGAAGTGCACAAAACTGTGGCTGATGGCACTTTCATGCACGCCTAATAAAAAAGACACCTCCAGATCATAGGCCAGACGGCCTCCATCTGCCTCACTATAAGGAATCTTCCTCCGGGGGTTCCCTCTGAATCATGTATTTCAGAGATTTACACGGAAACGCCGGTGTAAGCTCTCAGTGCAGAGCCATACTGCGATCTTTGGGAGGCAGAAAGAACCAATCAACAGCAGGTGAAGAATTGGTTTTATGTTTTATATGCCGTTCCGCATGCGGTATAATTGATTAGGCAACTTTATTCTTTGGGTCGGTGCGTTTACAGCAATACCAGATTTTTATGTTTAGCTACTGTCACACACTAAAAGACCCTTTATTGTAAAAACAAGTTTATGCATCTCCATTTTTTGATAGCTATAATTTTTCTATATTTTTGCCGACAGCCATGTGACGGCTTGTTTTTTGTGGAACGAGTTGACTTTTTTTATTATTGTTGCGATTTTTGGGCAAATTACATTTTTTTTATTACTTTCTATTCCATTTTTTGGGAGGCAGAATGAACAAAAACTAGCAATTCAGGAATTGTTTTTTGGTGATTTTTTTTTTTTTAATGCCATTCTGCGTGTGGTAAAATTGATGACACAGGTGTATTCTTTGGGTTAGTACGATTACAGCGATACCACATTGATGTTGTGGTTTTATTTGATGTTTTGGCGCTTTAGCACAAAAACTATTATAGAAAAACGAATTATTTTTGCATTGCTTTATTCTGAGAGCTGTAACTTTATTTTTCTGCTGTATGGCAGCTTGTTTTTTTGTGGGACAAGATGGCGTTTTCAGTGGTACCATTTTTATTTACATGTGTCTTTTTGAACACGTTTAATTCCACTTTTTGTTCTGCAATATCAAGATAAAGCTGTTTTTTTTGCCTTGTTTTTCTTTTTTATGGTGTCCACTCAAGGGGTTAACTAGTGCGACCGTTTTATAGGTCTGGTAGTTACTGACGCAGCAATACCAAATATATGCTTTTTTTTTTTTACACAGATAAATGTATTTATTGGATTAATATTTTTCCTTTTTTGTGATTTTTTTTTTTTAAATATTGTAAAAATTTTCATTTACTTTTTTTTTTTTTTTTTTACTTTTTCACATTGTTCCAGGATGGGACATCAACTTTACACAGTCACATCAGCAATCTGATACTCTGCAATGCGTCTGAACTGCAGAGCATCAGATCAGCATGACAGGCAGGAAGGAGGCGTCTCAGCTGCTGCTCTCTGGACTTCCATCTGAACTACTTTGATGTGGTTTTATATATCTATACAGTTGAAACCAGAAGTTTACATACACTATAAAAAGACACATGCTTGTTTTTCCCAATATCTGAAATGAAATCCGAATAAACCTTTCCCGTTTTAGGTCAATTAGGATTATCATAATTTTTAATATTTGCCAAATGCCAGAATCATGAGAGAATGTTTTAAGGCATTTAACATCAAAAATTTACATAAATAAAAAATTATTATGCCTTTAAACAATTCTGGACTGCCCCTATGATGATGTCATGTGTTTGGAAGCGTCTGATTTTTTGGCAAAATCTGAGTTAGAGACACACCTGTGGATGTATTTTAATAACCATAAGAAAGAAAAATGAGCTGCACTCACCAGTCCTTAAAAGCAGTATCTTTATTCCATAAGAATAAAAAGTCCGGCAAGCAGAGAGAGTGGGGAAGAAAAAAGCAGACAACAGCTGTCTCGCGTGAAGATGCTTCTACAGATCTGTGTTACACACAAAGCATGACATCACATCCTTTATATGCAAATTAAGCAATAACACATGATCTCAAAATAAAAAAACACAAATCAGAATCATAAAAACAGAAAAATCCAGACTATCATTTAAGCCCAATGGACCATTAGCATTCAGGTGAATGATCCATTTAGTTTCGATTTGAAGCAGCAGCTTTATAAGTCACTGTCGCAATTGGCAGATTCCAATACTTATACACCTTTACCTAGTGACTCCACATTTAAAAATAAAAATTTATTGAGATCTTTATTAAGAAAATACGTAGAGAAAGGCGTTCTATCTAAATCTACTGAAAAGCTTCTGCCAGAATTCCCATTGAGACCTTATTGGTATACTATACCAAAAATTCATAAGTGTACCAAAATGCCCCCAGGCCGCCCTATTGTCTCGGGGGTGGGCTCCCTTTTGGAGCCTCTCTCGAGATATATAGATTGGCTTTTAAAACCGTTTCTACAAAAAATACCTTCATTCATAAAGGACACTGATCGCTTTCTGGTTGCTCTAAAGGAGGTAAACTGGCAACCTGATTTTTCTCTATGTTCTATAGATGTTACCAGTTTATACACTCGCATCCCCAAAGCACTAGGCTTGGAGGCAGTAAAAAAAAATTCCTGATGCAGTCTAATAAAAGTGAGGAATTTTCCTCCTTTATTTTAGAAAGCCTTGATTTTGTGCTCTGAAATAACTGTTTTCAGTTCCAGAATCAATGGTACCGCCAGAATATCGGGACTGCGATGGGCACACCTGCAGCGTGTGTCTATGCAAATATTTTTTCATATTTTTTTGAAACGCAATTCATCATTTCCTGCAAAAATCCGTTTGTTAAGTATATTAGATCTTTTTTAAGATATATTGATGATATTTTCATCGTTTGGTCGGGTACCGCAGAAGATTTTACGGCTTTTGTTCAGTTTTTGAACACCACAAATACAGATAATATGAATTTTACTGCAAATTTTCGGGGACTTTTTCTTGATTTTCTGGACGTTTCTATTTCAATTGAAAATACCATCCACACAAAATTATTTAAAAAACCTTCAGCTGGTAACACTTTGTCACATTATAATAGTGCTCATCCAATGCATACTAAATCTGGGGTTCCATACAGCCAATTTCTCCGTCTGCGCAAATTGAATACTTCTGACCAAACCTTTCTTGATCAGGCTTCAGAGTTGAAAAACAACTTTCTTGCTCGTGGTTATCGTAGACATGAACTAAATACCGCACTTGAGAAAGCACAAAAATTTACACGAGATAGTCTTTTATCAAAACGCTATAAGTCATCCTCCCATCATGCACAAACGGCTACTAAGAGGTTTGTTTTTCATTTCAAACATAGTCCCATTAATGACACGATTAAAAAAGCCATTTTGAACAATTGGCATCTTTTGGAGTCTGATCCAGATTTATTATCAGTGGCCAAAAACAAGCCTATAGTATCCTACATGCGTAGTCAGAATATAGGAGACTTAGTCAGTAAACACAGACTTCCAGTGGAATCTAAAAATTGGTTGCAGAAAAACATTCCCTCCGGGAATTTCAGATGCGGTTCTTGTTCTTTTTGTAATCTGCACTTCACGACTAATCCCTTGCATATTGGCCCGATTACACATTTTGTTAAGGATTTCATTACCTGTAGGTCCAAAAATATTGTTTATGTAATTTTTTGTCCTTGTAATTTTTTTTACATAGGGAAGACTATACGTTCTTTATTTATTAGGATCAGGGAGCATTTACATTCCCTAGAAACCCAAAAGGGCTCTAAAAGATTTATTAAGCATGTTACTGAATTTCATAATGCTAACCCTAAATCATTGAGATTTGCTGGCTTAGAACAGCTTCATTTTCCCAGTAGAGGCGGCAATCTGAATAAGCTGCTGCTTCAAATCGAAACTAAATGGATCATTCGCCTGAATGCTAATGGTCCATTGGGCTTAAATGATCGTCTGGATTTTTCTATGTTTTTATGATTCTATTCTGATTTGTGTTTTTTTATTTTGTGATCATGTGTTCTTGCTTAATTTGCATATAAAGGATGTGATGTCATGTTTTGTAACACAGACCTGTATAAGCGTCTTCGCGCGAAACAGCTGTTGTCTGCTTTTTTCTTCCCCGCTCTCTCCCTGCTTGCCGGACTTTTTATTTTTATGGAATAAAAATACTGCTTTTAAGGACTGGTGAGTGCAGCTCATTTTTCTTTCTTATGGTTATTTTGGACTGTTTAAACTTTTTTTATGAGCTTTTGCACCTGAAATGTTACCAAGTCCTATTTAGGTGTCTGCATTGTACATGTTCAGCTTTGCACTGACTATTGTAGCTGCTGGCAGGTGGTGCAGGTTTTTTCACTTTCCTCGCTGTAGGATGTATTTTAATGCACACCTGAAACACACTACTTCTTTGTGTAACATTATGGGAAAGTCTAAAGAAATCAGCCAAGATATCAGGAAGAGAATTGTGGACTTGCACAAGTCTGCCTCATCCTTGGGTACAATTTCAAGATACCTGAAGGTGCCTCGTTCATCTGTACAAACAATTATACACAAGTACAAACAAGATGGAAATGTCCAGCCATCATATCTCTCAGGAAGGAGATGGGTTCTGTGTCCCAGAGATGAACGTGCTTTGGTCCGACGTGCATATCAACCCAAGGACAAAAGCAAAAGACCTTGTGAAGATGATGGTGGAAACTGGTAAGATTGTGTCAATATCCACAATGAAACAAGTACTGTATCAACGGGCTGAAAGGACACTCTGCCAGGAAAAAGCCATTACTCCAAAATAAACATACAAAAGCCAGATTAATGTTTGCAAATGCACACAGGAACAAAGACCTTAATTTTTGGAGACATGTCCTATGGTCTGATGAAACTAAAATTGAACTTTTTGGGCATAATGACCATGGTTACATTTGGAGGAAAAAGGGAGAAGCTTGGAAGCCTAAGAACACCATCCCAACTGTGAAACACGGGGTGACAGCATTATGTTGTGGGGTTGTTTTGCTGCTGGAGGGACTGGTGCACTTCACAAAATAGATGGCATCATGAGAAAAGAAGATTATGTGGCAATACTGAAGCAACATCTCAAGACATCAGCCAGGAAGTTAAAGCTTGGTCAGAAATGGGACTTCCAAGTGGACAATGACCTGAAACATACTGCCAAAATTTTAACACAGTGGCTTAACCCCATTTCAACCCTTGGATTTTCTGTTTTTGCATTTTCGTTTTTTGCTCCCCTTGTTCCCAGAGCCATAGCGTTTTTATTTTTTGGTCAATATGGCCGTGTGAGGTCTTGTTTTTTGCGGGACGAGTTGTACTTTTGAACGACATTACTGGTTTTACCATATCGTGTACGGGAAAAAAATTACAAGTGCGGTGAAATTGCAAAAAAAGTGCAATACCACAGATGTTTTTTTTTTTTTTTTATAAAACACGTTCACTGAATGCTAAAACTGACCTGCCATTCTTATTCTCCAGGTCATTACGAGTTCGTAGACACCAAACATGTATAGGTTCTTTTTTATTTAAATAGTGAAAAAAAATTCCAAAGTTTGCTAAAAAAGCAAAAAAAATGGCGCCATTTTCCAAGACCCGTATCTGGGGCCGGGTGAGGGCTTATTTTTTGCTCGCCGAGCTGAAGTTTTTATTGATACCATTTTGGGGTAGATCCGATGTTTTGATCGCCCGTTATTGCATTTTATTCCAATGTTGCGGCGACCAAAAAAACGTAATTCTGTTGTTTAGAATTTTTTTCTCGTTACGCCGTTTACCGATCGGATTCTTTTTTTATATTGATAGATCGGGCGATTCTGAACACCACCGCGATACCAAATATGTGTGTGTGGGTTTTTTTGTTTTATTTTGAATGGGGCGAAAGGGGGGCGATTTAAACTTTTATATTTTTTTATTTATTTTTTTTATATTTTTAAAAACATTTTTCACTTTTTGCTTGCTTCTATAGTCTCTATAGGAGACTAGAAGCTGCAGTTATCTGATCGCCTCTGCTACATAGAGGTGATGAGCTGATCACCTCTATGTAGCAGAAATGGTCCTGTGCTATGAGCGCCGACCACTAGGTGGCGCTCATAGCGATCAGCACATGACAACCACTGGGGTCTGCTGCAGACCAAGGGTTGTCATGCCCACGCATCGGTGACTCGCGATCACGTGGCGGGGTCACCGATGGGCGGGGTAAGTGACGTGATTCCGGCGCGGCGATGTTAAATGCCGCTGTCAGAGATTGACAGCGGCATTTAACATGTTAACAGCCGCGGGTGGATCGCGATTCCACCTACGGCTGTTGGGGGCACATGTTAGCTGTAAGAATCAGCTGACATGTGCCCGGTTCAGTGTGGGCTCAGCGCCGGAGGCCGCGCTGAACAGGGGGGTGACAGCTTGGTGCGTACTAATACGCCCCAGGCTGTAAAGTTGTTAAGGATAACAAAGTCAATGTTTTGGAGTGGCCATCACAAAGCCATAAATCCTATTGAAAATGTATGGGCAAAGCTGAAAAGGCAGGTGCGAGCAAGGCGACCTTCAAACCTGGATCAGTTACACCAGTTTTGTCAGGATGACTGGTCCCAAATTCTATTGTGAGAAGCCTGTGGAAGGATATCCCAAACGTTTGACCAAAGTCATTCAATTTAAGGGCAATGGTACCAAATACTAATGAAATGTATGTAAACTTTTGACTTTCAGTACTAATGCCTTAAAACATTCTCTCATTATTCTGGCATTTGGCAAATATTAAAAATTATGGTAATCCTAATTGACCTAAAATAGGAAAGGTTTATTCTGATTTCATGTCAGATATTGAGAAAAAAAATGCATATGTGTCTATATAGTGTATGTAAAATTCTGGTTTCAACCGTGTATATATAATCGGCCACGACTGTATATACACACGCGTATGTGTGTACATATATAATGTGTGTGTGTGTATATGTACAATACAGACCAAAAGTTTGGACACACCTCATTTAAAGATTTTTCTGTATTTTCATGACTTTGAAAATTATACATTCACACTGAAGGCATAAAAACTATGAATTAACACATGTGGAATTATATACTTAACAAAAAAGTGTGAAACAACTGAAAACATGTCTTATATTCTAGGTTCTTCAAAGTAGCCACCTTTTGCTTTCATGACTGTTTTCCACACTCTTGGCATTCTCTTGATGAGCTTCAAGAGGTAGTCATCGGAAATGGTCTTCCAACAATCTTGAAGGAGTTCCCAGAGATGCTTAGCACTTGTTGGCCCTTTTGCCTTCACTCTGCGGTCCAGCTCACCCCAAACCATCTCGATTGGGTTCAGGTCTGGTGACTGTGGAGGCCAGGTCATCTGGCGTAGCACCCCATCACTCTCCTTCTTGGTCAAATAGCCCTTACACAGCCTGGAGGTGTGTTTGGGGTCATTGTCCGGTTGAAAAATAAATGATGGTCCAACTAAACGCAAACCGGATGGAATAGCATGCTGCCGCAAGATGCTGTGGTAGACATGCTGGTTCCGTATGCCTTCAATTTTGAATAAGTCCTCAACAGTCACCAGCAAAGCACCCCCACATCACACCTCCTCCATGCTTCACGGTGAGAACCAGGCATGTAGAGTCCATCCGTTCACCTTTTCTGCGTCGCACAAAGACACGGTGGTTGGAACCAAAGATGTCAAATTTGGACTCATCAGACCAAAGCACAGATTTCCACTGGTCTAATGTCCATTCCTTGTGTTCTTTAGCCCAAACAAGTCTCTTCTGCTTGTTGCCTGTCCTTAGCAGTGGTTTCCTAGCAGCTATTTTACCACGAAGACCTGCTGCACAAACTCTCTTCTTAACAGTTGTTGAAGAGATGTGTCTGCTGCTAGAACTCTGTGTGGCATTGACCTGGTCTCTAATCTGAGCTGCTGTTAACCTGCGATTTCTGAGGCTGGTGACTCGGATAAACTTATCCTCAGAAGCAGAGGTGACTCTTGGTCTTCCTTTCCTGGGGCGGTCCTCATGTGAGCCAGTTTCTTTGTAGCGCTTGATGGTTTTTGCAACTGGGGACACTTTCAAAGTTTTCCCAATTTTTCGGACTGACTGACCTTCATTTCTTAAAGTAATGATGGCCACTCGTTTTTTTTTTACTTAGAATTTGTATTATGGCAAGAAAAAAGCAGCTAACAGTCTATTCAGTAGGACTATAAGCTGTGTATCCACCAGACTTCTGCACAACACAACTGATGGTCCCAACCCCATTTATAAGGCAAGAAATCCCACTTTATACATCTTAGTCAAGATCACGATTGGCGTCATCTATATCGGTGACTTAAGGGGAGGAGAAATCATTGTCCTCTAACAAAGCTGGTCCCCATATTGCATCATCCGTTCAATCCATATCCAGGAGAGCGGCACTTTGCGGTCAATTGCCTAGCGGTGGTCATGTGATTTTACACGTGACCGCCATATATGGGTATTTAAGGTCCTGTTACTAAGTGTCTCTCAGCCTCTTCAGAAAGCTGAAAAATTCCAAAGCGAAACGCGCGTTGAGGCATTTCCTTTCCCCACTTCCACCTACATCACTGCTGGGGTGCTCTGCCTGACTTTGGTAAGCCTGCTGGAACCTTCTTTACTCTCTTATCTAATCATACTATGAAGTTTACACTCATTCCCTTATGGTGAAACCATGATCTCTATTATATTACATTATCACATTGATGGATATGTTCTTTTTGTGGCTGAGCTACCCTGTTGATTTGTAGTTTCCTGGCACACTGCACTTTTATCATTGTATTGAATTCTATCATTGATTATAGTACATTATGTATTTTATATTTCAATAAAATTAATCATATTACGCTAGTCAAACTCTGATTCTCTTGTTTATACATGTAACCAGAGTTGGCATCTTGCACCGGTGCTGGTATATTAGGTTCTCTACCGGCTACCAGGTGTTTTTTGTAATATGTTCCCGGCTTCTTGTTTTTCATCTGTAGTTTAAAAGTCCTGTAGAACTTTCCCATTGTTATTGGAATTATATTATTATTTAAATAACCCTGTATAACACTCTCCTTGTTCTCGTAATTCTACTGTAGTTTAAAAATTCCTTAGAGGTCTCTCATTGTTCTTGGAAAGTTATTGTTATTTATAAATGCTTTGGAACTCTCTTATTATTCTCTGAATGTTATTATTATTTAGATAACCCTGTAGAACTCTGCCATTGTTCTTGGATTTCTACTATAGTTTTGGAGAGGGGATACAGTAAGCGTTGTGTTAAGAAGGAGAGCTAGGACCAGTCTACGCAGCACTCGCACTCTGTTGGGATTTACTACGAGAGTAAGGGAAGGATTTGGACCACCCAGATTCATCTCCACTTATAACCAAGACTGTCCACGTATGAGATCTATTCTTCAACGTCATTGGTCCATTCTATTGACTGAACCGTCAATGGCTCCATATATTCCTGCATCTCCTCTTATGACTTCTAAACGATGCAGAAATATTAAGGACATATTAGTAAAAAGCCACTATATTCCACCGAGAATAAACCCTTTTGGATCTAGGGGACAAACAAACGGATGTTTTCCATGCGGCCGCTGTCTGGCTTGCACCAATGTCCCACAGCACTGAGTTTTCAAATGCCTCTGGAAGCAGCCATTATAAAATTTATGAGTTTATTTCATGCGGGACTTCAAATATGATATACTACGCAACCTGTGGATGTGGTAAAATTTATATAGGATTGACGTTGAGAGAATTGAGGATAAGGACCAGAGAGCACGTGAGGGACATTGGTGCGGCAAGGACAGCGGCCGATATCACACTGCTAAAGACACTGCTAAAGACGATACCACACCATTTTAGACAATACCATGGGAGTAATCCCAAAACATTTGTGTTCCAAGATATTGATGTAATTCATGGTGGTATACGGGGTGGCAATATCAAAAAATTGCTGACCCAGAGGGTGATCAAATGTATCGTGGAACTCGTGACCAAGACCCCAAATGGACTCAATGAGGCATTAAGTTTCTCTCCGTTTCTATAATAAATATGACCCTTGGTATTTTTTAAAATTATTTTATTGTTTACTTTTTAATTAATGTGGTCCTTGTTTTTTCTTTTGTATATTTTTCTCTTTCCATAGCCTAACACCTACATGCACCATGAGATATACTACCTTCATTCAAGTCATGAAACTACATCATGGAAGATTATTTTACTATGCGACTATTATGCTTATATATGTATTATTTTGTCACCTGTCTCGTTGTGCGCGTGTGTGCTGGGCTGTTCGGCATCCCCGCATTTTTCCCGGCATCTATATGTGGTCTGCGCATGTCCGAGAGCCATGACAATGCGTCCTGGTTTCCCTGACATGCGCAGTACTACTTGATGGCCTTGGGGGGTGTGGTTGACGCATGTGGCTCAGTGCGCATGCGCCGAGAAAACAGGATTTCATTGGTGCACCGCGGTCATGTGACCGCAGGTCCTAGAAGGTATTTAAGCAAGCATGGAAGGTCCTACAGGTATTCCCCCCCGAGGAAGCTGTAATACACCACGCGAAACACGAGTTGGAGATTTGTTATGCTGGGCGCTTTGATTTCTATTTTATGGGTAAGACTGCAATACTATAAATACAATAATGAACTGGAGTTTTCTGTAGTTCTTATCTATGCATACCACATGACCATCTTGTTATGGCTATTAGGCCGTTTACACATTAATGAAGTGTTATGTGTTGTGCATATATGATTTTTCATTTGAGACTGGCACGATTTGCACTTTAGCCCTATTACTATTTATCTCATCTATTGCATCATCTTTATATTGACAAGCTGCCCAGCTTGGTTGTCTAAGTCGTCCTTTTTATATGTTATTTGTCTTATATGTTCTATAAAGTGTGTTGTTTCTTTTTTGCCAAAAAACTCAGATTTTTGGCCATTTTCTTACTTATAGTTTAAAAATTCTGTAGAACTCTGACATTGTTCTCGGAATGTTGTTATTGAAATTATTCTGTAGAACTCTTCCATTGTTCTCTGAACTCTACTATCGTTTTAAAATCCTATAGAACTCTCCCATTGTTATACGAATTCTACTGTAATTTAAAGATTCTGTAGAACCATTTTTCACGGAATGTTACTGTCATTTAAATAATCTTGTTGAACTCTCCCATTGTTCTCCCAATACTTTTGATATTTAAATAACCCTGTATAACTCTCCCATTGTTCTCGGAATTCCACTGTAGTTGAAAAATCCTGTAGAACTCTCCCACTGTTCTCAGAATGTTATTGTCATTTAAATAACCCTGTAGAACCCTCCCATTGTTCTCACAATGTTATTGTTTTTTTAGTAAACTTGCAGAACACTCCTATAGTTCTCAGAATTATACTGCTGTTTAAAAGTCCTGTAGACCTCTCCCATTATTCTCAGAAATGTATTGTTATTTAAATAACCTTGTAGAACTCTCCCACTGTTCTCAGAACTCTACTATAGTTTAAAAATCCTGTAGAAATCTCCCATTGTTCTCGTAATGTTACTATTATTGAAATAACCTTGTACAACTCTTCCATTGTTCTCTGAATTCTACTAGTTTTAAAATCCTATAGAACTCTCCCATTGTTCTCGGAACATTATTGTTATTTAATAAAAAACCTGTAAAACTCTACCATTGTTCTGAAAATTCTACTGTAGTTAAAAATGCTGTAGAACTCTCGAATTGTTCTTGGAATGTTATTATTTAAATAACCCTATAGAACTCTCCCATTGTTCTTGCAATTCTACTGTAGTTTAAAAATCTTTTAGAGCTGTCCCATTGTTCTCGGAATGTTATTCTTATTTAAATAATCCTGTAGATATCTGCCATTGTTCTCGGAGTTCTACTGTAGTATAAAAATCCTGTAGAACTCTCCCATTGTTTTCGGAATGTTATTGTTATTTAAATAATTCTGAAGAACCCTCCTATTGTTCTCGAAATTCTACTGTAGTTTAAAAGCCCTGTTTAATTCTCCCCTTGTTCTCAAGAAATCTCCTGTAATTTGAAAATCCTATATAACTCTCCCATTGTTCTACGAATTCTACTGTAGTTTAAAAAACCTATAGAACTCTCCCAATGTTTTCGGAATTCTACTGTAGTTTAAAAATCCTGTCGAATTCTCGCATTGTTTTTGGAATGTTGTTGTTATTTAAAAAACCCTGTAGAACCCTCCAATTGTTCTCGCAATGTTATTGTTATTTAAATATCCTTTATTTAAATATCCGATTGTTCTAATCTAGTCTAAAAGTCCTCTAGAAATCTCCCATTGTTCTTGGAATGTTGTTGTCGTCATTTAAATAACCCTGTAGAACCTTCCCATTGTTCTCACAATGTTAATGTTTTTTTTTAATAAACTTGCAGAAGTCTCCCATTGTTCTCAGAATTCTACTGTTATTTAAAAGTCCTGTAGATCTCTCCCATTGTTCTCAGAATGTTATTGTTATTTAAATAACCATGTAGAACTCTCCCATTGTTCTAGCAATTCTACTGTAGTTTAAAAATCCTTTAGCGCTGTCCCATTGTTCTCGTAATGTTACTATTATTGAAATAACCCTGTACAACTCTCCCATTGTTCTCAGAATGTTATTGTTATTTAATAAAAACCCTATAGGATTCTAGAATTGTTCTCGAAAGTCTACTGTAGTTTAAAAATGCTGTAGAACTCTCCCATTGTTCTCACAATTTTACTGTAGTTTAAAAATCCTATAGAACTCCTCCATTGTTCATGAAATGTTATTGTTATTTAAATAACCCTGTATAACTCTCCCATTGTTCTCGCAATTTTACTGTAGTTTTAAAGTCCTGTAGAACTCCCCCCTTTTTTCTTGGAATGTTATTGTCATTTAAAAAAGCCTGTGGAACCCTCCCATTGGTCTCAGAATTCTACTGTAGTTTAAAAGTCCTGTAGAAATCTCCCATTGTTCTCAGCATTCTACTGTAGTTTAAAAATCCTTTAGAGATCTCCCATTGTTCTTGGATAGTTATTGTTATTTAAATAACCCTGTAGCGCTCTCCCACTGTTATCAGAGTTCTACTGTAGTTTAAAAATCCTGTAGAACTCTCCCATTGTTTTCAGAATGTTATTGTTATTTACATAATTCTGAAGAACCCTCCTATTGTTCTCGAAATTCTAATGTAGTTTAAAAGCCCTGTTTAATTCTCCCCTTGTTCTCAAGAAATCTCCTGTTTAAAAATCCTGTAGAACCTTCCCATTTTTGTCGCAATGTTATTGTTTTTTTTTAATAAACTTGCACAACTCTCCCATTATTCTCAGAATTCTACTATTGTTTAAAAGTCCTGTAGAACTCTCCCCTTGATCTCAGAAAATCTCCACTTGTTTAAAAATCCTGTAGAACTCTCCCATTGTTCTCGGAATTCTACAGTAGTTTAAAAATACTGTTGAGCTCTCCATTCTTCTCGGAATGTTATTGTTACTTAAATAACCCTGAAGAATCCTCTCATTGTTCTCGGAATTTTACTGTAGTTTAAAAATCCTGTCGAATTCTCGCATTGGTTTTAGAATGTTGTTTTTATTTAAAAAACCCTATAGAACCCTCCAATTGTTCTTGCAATGTTATTGTTATTTAAATATCCTTGTAGAACTCTCCCATTGTTCTAATCTAGTCTAAAAGTCCTCTAGAAATCTCCCATTGTTCTTGGAATGTTGTTGTCATTTAAATAACCCTGTAGAACTTTCCCATTGTTCTCGCAATGTTAATGTTTTTTTTTTTTTATAAACTTGCAGAAGTCTCCCATTGTTCTCAGAATTCTACTGTTATTTAAAAGTCCTGTAGATCTCTCCCATTGTTCTCAGAATGTTATTGTTGTTTAAATAACCATGTAGAACTCTCCCATTGTTCTAGCAATTCTATTGTAGTTTAAAAATTCTTTAGAGCTGTCCCATTGTTACTATTATTGAAATAACCCTGTACAACTTCCATTGGTCTCTAAATTCTACTGTAGTTTAAAAATGCTGTAGAACTCTCCCAATGTTCTTGGAATGTTTTTATTATTTAAATAACCCTGTAGAACTCTTCTATTGTTCTCAGAATTCTACTGTAAATTAAAAATCCTGT
This sequence comes from Phyllobates terribilis, assembly GCF_046119375.1. Classification (NCBI taxonomy): domain Eukaryota; kingdom Metazoa; phylum Chordata; class Amphibia; order Anura; family Dendrobatidae; genus Phyllobates; species Phyllobates terribilis. Next base: position 864,348,511 of record NW_027362761.1, on the reverse strand, counting down.
AGAACTCTCCCATTGTTCTCGCAATTTTACTGTAGTTTAAAAATCCTATAGCACCCCCCCCATTGTTCATGAAATGTTATTGTTATTTAAATAACCCTGTAGAACTCTCCCATTGTTCTTGGAATTCCACTGTAGTTTTAAAGTCCTGTAGAACCCGCCCATTTTTCTTGGAATGTTATTGTCATTTAAAAAACCCTGTGGAACCCTCCCATTGGTCTCAGAATTCTACTGTAGTTTAAAAGTCTTGTAGAAATCTCCCATTGTTCTCAGCATTCTAGTATAGTTTAAAAATCCTTTAGAGATCACCCATTGTTCTCGTATAGTTATTGTTATTTAAATAATCCTGTAGAAGTCTCCCATTGTTTTCGGAGTTCTATTCTAGTTTAAAAATCCTCTAGAAATCTCCCAATGTTCTCTGTATTCTACTGTACTTTAAAAGTCCTCTAGAACTCTCTCATTGTTCTCAGAATGTTATTGTTATTTAAGTAACCCTGTAGAACTCTCCCATTGTTCTTGCAATTCTACTGTAGTTTAAAAATCCTTTAGAGCTGTCCCATTGTTCTCGGAATGTTATTGTTATTTAAATAATCCTGTAGCGCTCTCCCACTGTTATCAGTTCTACTGTAGTTTAAAAATCCTGTAGAACTCTCTCATTGTTTTTGGAATGTTATTGTTATTTAAATAATTTTGAAGAACCCTCCCATAGTTCTTGGAATTATACTGTAGTTTAAAAATCCTGTTGACCTTTCCCATTGTTCTCGAAATTCTACTGTAGTTTAAAAATCCTGTAGAACTTTCCCATTGTTCTCCTACTGTTACTATTATTGAAATAAACCTGTACAACTCTTCCATTGTTCTCTGAATTCTACTACAGTTTTAAAATCCTATAGAACTCTCCCATTGTTCTCGGAATGTTATTGTTATTTAAAAAAAAAGCTGTAGAACTCTACCATTGTTCTCAAAATTCTACTGTAGTTTAAAAATGCTGTAGAACTCTCCCATTGATCTCGGAATGTTTCTATTATTTAAATAACCCTGTAGAACCCTCCCATTGTTCTCAGAATGCTACTGTAGTTTTAAAGTCCTGTAGAACTTGCCCATTGTTCTCATGTAATATCCTGTTGTTTAAAGATCCTGTAGAACGCTCTCATTGTTCTTGGAATGTTATTGTCATTTCAAAAACCCTGTGGAACCCTTCCATTGTTCTCAGAACCCTACTGTAGTTTAAAAGTCCTGTAGAACTCTCCCATTGTTCTCGGAATGTTAATGTTATTTAAATAATCCTGTAGAACTCTCTCATTGTTCTCGGAGTTCTACTGCAGTTTAAAAAACATCTAGAAATCTCCAATTGTTCTCGGAATTCTACTGTAGTTTAAAAATACTGTCGAGCTCTCCCATTCTTTTCGGAATGTTATTGTTACTTAAATAACCTTGTGGAACCCTTCCATTGTTCTCAGACTTCTACTGTAGTTTAAACGTCCTGTAGAACTCTCCCATTGTTCTTGGAATTCTACTGTAGTTTAAAAATCCTTTAGAGACCTCCCATTGTTCTCAGAATGTCATTGTTATTTAAATATTTCTGTAGAACTCTCCCATTGTTTTCGGAGTTCTACTCTAGTTTAAAAATACTGTCGAGTCCTCCCATTCTTCTCAGAATGTTATTGTTACCTAAATAACCCTGAAGAATCCTCCCATTCTTCTCGGAATTCTACTGTAGTTTAAAAAACCTATAGAACTCTCCCATTGTTCTTGGAATGCTACTGTAGTTTAAAAATCCTGCAGAATTGTCGCATTGTTTTTGGAATTTTATTGTTATTTAAATAACCTTGTAGAATTCTTGCATTGTTCTCCGAGTTCTACTCAAGCTTAAAAGTCTTCTAGAAATCTCCCATTGTTCTTGGAATGTTGTTGTCATTTAAATAACTCTGTAGAGCCCTCCCATTGTTCTCCCAATGCTTTTGATATTTAAATAACCCTGTAGAACTCTCCCATTGTTCTCGGAATTCCACTGTAGTTTAAAAATCCTGTTGAACTCTCCCATTGTTCTTGGAATGTTGTTGTCATTTAAATAACCCTGTAGAACATTCCTATTGTCCTCGCAATGTTAATTTTATTTTAATAAACTTGCAGAACTCTCCCATTGTTCTCAGAATTCTACTGTTATTTAAAAGTCCTGTAGAACTCTCCCATTGTTCTCAGGATTTTATTGCTTTTTAAAAAACCTTGTAGAGCTCTCCCATTGTTCTCTGAATTCTACTATAGTTTTAAAATCCTATAGAACTCTCCCATTGCTCTCAGAATGTTATTGTTATTTAAAAAAACTCTGTAGAACTCTACCAATGTTCTCAAAATTCTACTGTAGTTTTAAAGTCCTGAAGAACTCGCCCATTGTTCTTGGAATGTTATTGCCATATAAAAAACCTTGTGGAACCCTCCAATTATTCTTAGAATTCTACTGTAGCTTAAAAATCCTTTAGAGATCTCCCATTGTTCTCAGAATGTTATTGTTATTTAAATAATGCTGTAGAACTCTCCCATTGTTCTCGCAGTTCTACTGTAGATTAAAAATCCTTTAGAGCTGTCCCATTGTTTTCAGAATATTATTGTTATTTAAATAATCCTGTAGAACTCTCCCATTGTTCTCAGAGTTCTAATGTAGTTTAAAAATCCTGTAGAACTCTCTCATTGTTTTTGGAATGTTGCTATTTAAACAAATCTGAAGAACCCTCCTATTGTTCTTGGAATTCTACTGTAGTTTAAAAGCCCTGTTTAACTCTCCCTTTTTTCTCAGGAAATCTCCTGTTTAAAAATCTTTTAGAACTCTCCCATAGTTCTTGCAATTCTACTGTAGTTTAAAAACACTTTCAAGCTCTCCCACTGTTCTCGGAATGTTATTGTTACTTAAGTAACCCTGAAGAACTCTCCTATTGTTCTCGGAATTCCACTTTAGTTTAAAAATCCTATAGAACTCTGCCATTGTTCTACAAATTCTACTGTAGTTTAAAAATTCTGTAGAATTCTCCCATTGTTCTTGGAATGTGCTGTCATTTAAATACCCCTGTAGAACCCTCCCATTGTTCTCCCAATGCTTTTGATATTTAAATAACCCTGTAGAACTCTCCCATTGTTCTCGGAATGTTGTTGTCATTTAAATATCCCTGTAGAACCCTCCCATTGTTCTCGCAATGTTATTGTTTTTTTTAGTAAACTTGCAGAACACTCCCATTGTTCTCAGAATTCTACTGTTGTTTAAAAGTCCTATAGAACTCTCCCATTGTTCTCAGAACGTTATTGTTTTTTATAAATCCCTGTAGAACTCTACCATTGTTCTCGAAAATTCTACTGTTGTTTAAAAATGCTGTAGAACTCTCCCATTGTTCTCACAAGATTATTGTTATTTAAAAAAATCCTGTAGAACCCTACCATAGTTCTCAGAAATCTACTGTCATTTAAAAATCCTTTAGAGATTTCCCATTGTTCTTGGAATGTTATTGTTATTTAAATAATCCTGTAGAACTCTCCCATTGTTCTCAGAGTTCTAGTCTAGTGTAAAAAACTTCTAGAAATCTCCCATTGTTCTCGGAATTCTACTGTAGCTTTAAAGTCCTGTAGAACTCTCCCACTGTTCTTGGAATGTTATTGTTATGTAAATAACCCTGTAGAACTCTCCCATTGTTCTCAGAGTTCTAATCTAGTGTAAAAAACTTCTAGAAATCTCCCATTGTTCTCGGAATTCTACTGTAGCTTAAAAGTCCTGTAGAACTCTCCCATTGTTCTTGGAATGTTATTGTTATGTAAATAACCCTGTAGAACTCTCCCATTGTTCTCGCAATTCTATTGTAATTTAAAATCCTTTGGAGCTATCCCATTGTTATCGGAATGTTATTGTTTTTTTAAATAATCATGTAGAACTCTCCTATTGTTCTTGGAGTTCTACTGTAGTTTAAAAATCCTGTAAAACTCTAACATTGTTTTCGGAATGTTTTTGTTATTTATATAATTCTGAAAAACCCTCCTATTGTTCTTGGAATTGTACTGTAGTTTAAAAATACTGTTGAGCTCTCCCAATGTTCTCAGAATGTTATTGTTACTTAAATAACCCTGAAGAACCCTTCCATTGTTCTCAGAATTCTACTGTAGTTTAAAAATCCTATAGAACTCTCCCATTGTTCTACAAATTCTACTGTAGTTTAAAATTCCTGTTTAACTCTCCCCTTGTTCTCAGAAAATATCCTGTTGTTTAAAAAATCTGTAGAACTCTCCCATAGTTCTTGGAATTCTACTATAGTTGTTGTCATTGTTCCCATAATGTTGCTGTAATTGAAATAACCCTGTATAACTCTTCCATTGTTCTCTGAATTCTACTATAGTTTTAAAATCCTATAGAACTCTTTTATTGTTCTCGGAATGTTATTGTTTTTTAAATAACACGGTAAAACCCTTCCATTGTTCTCGTAATTTTACTGTCATCCTTTAGAGCTCTCTCATTGTTCTCAGTATTTTATTGTTATTTAAATAACCTTGTAGAACTCTCCCATTTTTCTCGAAATTCTACTGTAATTTAACTATCTTGTAATGTTACTATTATTAAAATAACCCTGTACAACTCTTCCATTGTTCTCTGAATTCTACTACAGTTTTGAATTCCTATAGAACTCTTCCATTGTTCTAGGAATGTTATGGTTATTTAAAAAAAAAACCTGTAGAACTCTCCCATTGTTCTCAGTATTTTATTGTTATTTAAATAACCTTGTAGAACTCTCCCATTTTTCTCGAAATTCTACTGTAGTTTAACAATCCTGTAGAACTCTCTTAATGTTCTCGTAATGTTACTATTATTAAAATAACCCTTTACAACTCCTCCATTGTTCTCTGAATTCTACTAGTTTTAAAATCCTATAGAACTCTCCCATTGTTCTCAGAATTCTACTTTAAATTAAAAATCCTATAGAACTCTCCCATTGTTCTCACAATGTTATGTTTAATTTATAAAAAATCTGTAGAACTCTCCCATTGTTCTCAGAATGTTATTATTTAAATAACCTTGTAGAACTCTCCCATTGTTCTCAGAATGTTATTGTTATTTAAAGAACCCTGTAAAACTCTTCCATTGTTCTTGGAATTCTACTGCAGTTTTTAAGTCCTGTAGAACTCGTCCATTGTTCTCAGGAAATATCCTGTTGTTTAAAAATCCTGTAAAACTCTCCCATTTTTCTTGGAATCCTATTGTTATTTAAAAAACCCTGTTGAACTCTACCATTGTTCTCGGAATTCTATTGCAGTTTAAAAATCCTTTAGAGATCTCCATTGTTCTCGGAATGTTGTCATTTAAATAATCCTGTAGAACTCTCCCATTGTTCTCAGAATGTTATTGTTATTTAAATAATCCTGCAGAACTCTCCCATTGTTCTTGGAATTCTACTACAGTTTAAAAATCCTTTAGAGATCTCCCATTGTTCTCGGAATGTTATTGTAATTTAAATAATCCTGTAGAACTCTCCCATTGTTCTCAAAGTTCAACTCTAGTTAAAAAAAACCTCTAGAAATCTCCCATTGTTCTCAGAATTCTACTGTAGTTTAAAAGTCCTGTAGAACTCTCCCATAGTTTTTGGAATTCCACTGTAGTTTACAAATCCTGTAGAACTCTCCCATTGTTCTCAGAATGTTGTTGTCATTTAAATATCCCTGTAGAACTCTCCCAATGTTCTCAGAATTTTACTGTAGTTTAAAAATCCTGTAGAACTATCTCATTGTTCATGGAATGTTATTATTATTTAAATAACCTTGTAGAACTTTTCCATTATTCTCAAAGTTCTACTCTAGTTTAAAAGTGCCATAGAAATCTCACATTGTTCTCGGAATTTTACTGTAGTTTAAAAATCCTGTGAACATTCCCATTGTTCTCGGAATGTTGTTGTCTCTTAAATAACCCTGTAGAACCCTACCATTGTTTTCACAATTCTTTTGATATTTAAATAACCCTATAGAACTCTCCTATTGCTCACCGAATTTTATTATTTTAATAACCTTGTAGAACTCTCCCATTGTTCTCATAATGTTACTATTATTGAAATAACCCTGTACAGCTCTTCCATTGTTCTCTTAATTTTACTATAGTTTTAAAATCCTATAGACCTCTCCTATTGTTCAAGGAATGTTTGCTGCTTTGCATGTCACCTTGCCAGGTTGGGTCAGTGACCCAATAGAATTTTATATTAGTTGCATACCACTCAACCCCCCTCCCTTGATATTGGTGGCACATAGTAAGCTATATCTGCGTGTCAGCTTGGAGATAAGCTTGTGGTCCACAGACAGGAAGTGGTGGGATGGCACACAGGAAGTTGAACATATGTCCTCACTGGTTTCGACTTGTGGTCCACGGACAGGAAGTGACGCGATTGGTGGGTGTGGCCCACAACCAGATCGCGTCCCAGCGCTGATACCAGAAAGGAGCACGTGTTCCATGTGCGCATGCCAGGCATGCATTCCACAGGCATGTAATATGCGTTAGTGTGCGTTCCAGTGGATGTAGCACAATGTGGGAGGGGTACACAGCTGCATGACATCTTTGATTGATTACATACGCTTGGACAAAGGGTATTTAAGACCACATGTGTTAATGGGTGGTAATGCCAGTCTCTTTTGTGAACCGCTGCTATGGGATTAGGGTGGTTATTCAACTTGCTTCTATCGTGCACTTTACTGACCTGAAGAACAAGGTGGGGGAAATGCACGATTTATTATTATAGTGACATTTATTGTTCAAGGGCTAGCTGTGGACTGCCCTTGTAAGGGCGGGAGCTCTGGGGTTTAGGGCCAAGATAGCCTTTGCAGGACAGTACAGGGCCTCCACCTCTGTTCCACCCTACAATGTATGAACTGGCTTGACAAGATTGGATGTCGGCTAATTGGATTACTATCGACCCCACACGAAAACTACATATTACGGGTGAGATTGTTCCTCTTTCTATTGATGTATTCGCCTACTTCTTTGTATTTATTTACTAGGCTACTTAAAGGTGACCATTTTGGCCTTTTTATGACATCCTTCGCTGTATGTTCTTGATACCCTGGGTATATCTGTGGATATGTGATGGTGGACATTTTTCTATTATTAACCTTTTTCTGTTCATGGTACTGGATGTACTTGGATATTGGTAGTATTTTTTTGTATTTTATAATTATTTATTAAAGGTTATTATGTTTTAACTCTCATATATATCTGGTATAAATCCTGGTATAAAACTATTGTCCTGAGATGAGGTACAGTCTTTTGTGTACCAGAGGTATGAAGTCTATCCAAAACGCATGAGGCATCAGGCCAGATAATGTTGCAACTGAAGAAGCCAAGAAATAAGGCATGAGGAGGCAGGCAAAGTCAAGCGATGAGAGAATGGGTTACGTCAAGAGGCATAAGGCGAGGGGCCTAAGCCAAGTGGCATGAGGCAATGGGTCAAGCCAAGATGCATGAAGCAACTGGGCCAAGCAAAGAGGTATGAGGTAGCAGGCCAAGCCATGAAGAATGAAACAGCAGGCAAAAGTGAGGCATGAGGCAGCAGGCCAAGTTGAAGCATGATACAGCAGTCTAAACGATGTCATAAGGCAGCAGGCCAAAAGTAAGGGGAATACCCAGACTGGTGGACTGCTCCTAGGAAGAGAAACTTCCCAGAGAATAAGTGTTATATCTTCATGGCTCTTAAAGAGGACTTAGCATCTTACTGCAGAGTGACCACAGAGAGACTGATATTGTACATGCGGCTGCTGGGGACATCACTTCATAAGAGGTAATTGGAGTAAGGGCTTTATCAGTTTTCCCTGCCTTTGCTTCAGCGTCTATGACTGTTACACTGCCCTCAGATCAGAGCAGAGATCAGTGTGTCAGTGATGGATACTGAGGCAGAGCACAGAGGAAGGGAACACATGCCTAATGAAATAATACTGTCCCCAGCAGCAGCTTCATGCGACAGCCCTAAACATGATCTATTTGCTTTAAAGAAGCACTCCTCCTCCCATCAAAATTTTTATCCTTTTAATATATTGCAATCATCATATTATATAGCACTGTTTACTTACAATTGCTCATTTTGACCTTCTACCCAGTTAATTCTTCTCTTTTCCATTAGGTGTAGGACATCACGTAATTAAAAACTGATTAGCTGAGTCCTTCTAAGCTCTATGTACAAACAGGAGGTCAATTCTCCCTGTATGAGTCATAGGTCACTGTAAAAGTCCCTGGCAGGGGTGGAGGAAGGAGAAACAGAGTCAGGAGTTGAAGAGGGGAATAATAAATGCAGGAACAAGAGACTTCCTGTTTGTGCATAGAGCAGAGAAAAGAGAGCATTAGCTGGGCAGAAAGGCAAAATGAGCAATTGTAAGTACACAGTGCTATATAATATGATAACTGCAATATATTAAGAGGATAAAAACTTTGATGGGAGGACTCGGAGTGCTTCTTTAACCCCTTTCCGACCTGGTCATTAATAGTATGCACCAGGTCGGAAAGGCCGGTTCGGTAAGGGCTCCGGCGCTGAACCGGGCACATGTCAGCTGATTCTTACAGCTGACATGTGCCCGCAACAGCCGCGGGTGAAATCGCGATCCACCCGTGCCTGTTAACCAGTTAAATGCCGCTATCAATCTCTGACAGCGGCATTTAACATCGCCGTGCCGGAAGTGCGGCATTGGCCCCGCCCATCGGTGACCCAGTCACATGATTGAGGGTCACCGATGGGTTGGCATGACAACCCGGGGTCTGCAGCAGACCCCTGTGGTTGTCATGTCTCAATTGCTATGAGCGCAACCCAGTGGTCGGCGCTCACAGCAAGTGGGAATTTCTACTGCTTACAGGCGATCTGCTTGTCGCCTGTATGCAGTAGAAGCAATCAGACAACTGCTGCTTCTAGTCTCCTATGGAGACTATAGAAGCAAGCAGAAAGTGCAAACATTTTTTTAAAAAAAATATATATAAAAGTTTAAATCACCTCCCTTTTGCCCCATTCAAAATAAAATTTAAAAAAAAACCACACATACACATATTTATTATCGTCGCGTTCAGAATTGCCCGATCTATCAATATAAAAAAAGAATTAATCCGATCGGTAAACGGCGTAACGTGAAAAAAGTTCTAAACGCCAGAATTACGTTTTTTTGGTCGCTGCAACATTGCAATAAAATGCAATAATGGGTGATCAAAACATCAGATCTACCCCAAAATGGTATTAATAAAAACGTCAGCTCTCAAAATAAGCCCTCACCCAGCCCCAGATCCCACAAAATGGAGACGCTACGGGTCTCAGAAAATGGCGCCAAATATATATATATATATATATATATATTTTTAGCAAACTTTGGATTTTTTTTTCACCACTTAATTAAAAAAGAAGCTATACATGTTTGGTGTCTACGAACCCTGGAGAATAATAATGGCAGGTCAGTTTTAGCATTCAGTGAACGTGGTAAAAAAAAACAAAAACAAAAAACAACTGTGGAATTGCATTTTTTTGCAATTTCACTGCACTTGGAATTTGTTTCCCGTTTTCCAGCACACGATATGGTAAAACCAGTGATATCGTTCAAAAGTACAACTCGTCCCGCAAAAAATAAGCCCTCACACGGCCATATTGAACGAAAAATAAAAAAGTTCTAGCTCTGGGAAGAAGGGGAGCAAAAAATAAAAACGCAAAATCGGAAAAACCCAAGGTCGTTAAGGGGTTAAGGAACTTCACATCTTGGCTGTGGAGTGACACAACATCGGTCAAAATGTTGGGAGCTGGCAGCGACTTTCTCCTAATTGTCATGTTTGAATATCATCTGCATGCACTTTGCATGGTATGTGAATGTGTTAGAAAAGGTAAAACACATTTTTCATGTGTAATATAGTAAAATAATAAAAAGGAGGGGTTATTTTACATGATAGGTACTCTTTATGCAGCATTCTCCAAGCTTCTCCGATCAAAGGACAGAAATCCACTTAAGGAAATAGTGAGTGTTGTCTTTTTATTTGGTCTAGACTTCCGGGCAAGCTGTGAGCTGGGACTCCTCTCACTTGTGTTGGCAAATAGGTGAAGGGGAAAATACCATCCCAAAAAATCCTGTAGAATTTCAGAAAAGGATATCAAGACCAGTTACATGCCCACAATATTTTTGTATTAAAAGAAACTTAATAACAAACATGTTGTTAAACCATCGCCAAGATGCTATAGGACATACCACTGTACAAGACCCACTGTTGAAACTGCTAAAGTCACACACTAGCCCTGCTTTGCAGAAGGTCAACAAAGCCAAGTAGACAGGCTTGGCACAAGAACATAGTGGCTCGACATTGCTGTAGCACAGCCCAGATGACTATTTAGAGCGGCATGCACTGGATTTATAACTTCAGTTTTTCCATCCTAGTCCAAGCAGCAACGTCTACAAAGTTATACATGAGCAGTATAGCATCCCAGCAGTGGTTTAACAACCACAACTTTGCTGAGCTTCCTTTTAACCGATAATGGTCACTTTTTAGATAAATCGCGATGGATATTCCCATTTTCTGAAATAATGGTTTATCACTAGGATATGAAAACAGCTTATGATCTGTGGAGGTTCAGCCTCTAGGACCCCCAGCAATCCTGACAATGATTTAGCACTGTATCCTTTTATAGGTTTTCTCTAAATAGTCACCCAGGTATGCTGGGGATTATGGTAGTCTCCATTTACTTGAAGAAGAACATGCTTCAGTTCCCTGCTCAGTCATCCTGAACAGCTGTCACTTAGCAGGAAAAAATTGTGTGGAGGCAGTGCTAAGCAAGATCTGCATCCTCTTCCTTCTCAGGATGACCCACATGGATCAAGGGGGTGACATACCGTATATTAGCCGTTTGCTATTACCATAAATGTGAGAGACCCATTAATTAGGGCCATATTCTATCAGCTAAAGCTTTCATCACTGCACATGGTAAATTATGAGCACTCAGCTCTCTGCATTTGGCAGTAGGAGGAGAGGCGTAGAAATCCTCAGTCTAAGATCAAAGGCAAGGAATAAGATATCTTGAGCACCTGATTCTCACACTTTCTATGGTGTATTTTCCGGGACTGCTGTATCATCTATTTTGTCACTTGCTGAGGTACTTACAGTATTTTTCGGACTATAAGACACACGTTTTTCCTCCAAAATTTTGGAGGAAAGTGTGGGGTCCGAATGTGGCTAGTGAGGGTGTGGGGGGAGAGGTAGCAGCAGAGGAGCAGGGCACAGGAGGCAGAAGCTACCTGCTGCAGCCAACACTGTTAAAAGAAAATTAATATTCACTGCTCTCCAAGCCCATGGGCATGGGGAGCTGTGAATATTCATGCTCTTTAATAGCGGGCACACATGATCGCCCAGCCTCGGCTCCGGTTGACACTGCGTGCGCTATTAAGGAGAGTGAATAGTCACTGTTCCCCACGTCTATAGTCCCGGCGTGGGGAGCAGTGACTATTCTAGCAGCTCATCTCAGCGTGAGGGCGCATGGCAGTGACATCATGTGTGGCTCACACAGTGAGATCAGTTGCTGGCAGCAGAGCAGGACGCAGCGCTGGAGCACAGGGAAGGAAGGCGAGTAGAATCCTCTATTTTTTTTGTGTGCACGGTGATGGGGGTGCTATGCATACCAGGCTGGGGATGAGGGCCACTTATAACAGGAAGGGGGGGGGCATATATACCAGGATGGGGGATATAGATACAGAATAGGGGGACATTACCCCACATCATGACCACATTTTTTGCTTTCATTTTTTTTTTCTGCTTTCCACCTCTAAAACCTAGGTGTGTCTTATGGTCTGGTGCGTCTATAGTCTGAAAAATACAGTAGTAGACAGAAATATAAATATAAGACACACAATATAAAGAGCGGGGTTCATGTGGTAATAATACAAGTTGGAAGAACAATACTAGCAGTAAAAGAGTGGGTCGAGGGGGGCTGTGATTTTCTCTTCAATAAGAGCATAAGGATGCATTTATACTGCACAATCATCGTGAACAAGCGTTCCTAGAAACAATTATATCCCCGATAATCAGGTAGTGTAAACAGGCTGAAAATCTCCCGACGAGGGAACACAATGCTCATTCGTCAGGTGAAATGATCTTTTAAACTAGTCGTACCTGTATGCCTCCTTGATGATGCCGTATTCATTCAAAATCATCATTTTTTTTCATTTTGATCCTCCAGGCTGCAGGGTGTATGCTGCCCGGAGATAAAAGACTTCCTCCTCTTTCATCATACTAGATCCCCCCCTTCCCTGCTTGCGTTTGACATAAGGTGAAAGGTGAGCAGCCGGAAATCCCGCCCGACTTAGTTACGGGCACAAGATGGTGCTGTGGGACCAGAGTCGGTAAAAGGTGAAGCCACTGGAAGGGGAGTATACAAATGGGGGCAGAGGGCTTACATTTAAAGAGCCACTCCAGCGCTGAAAAAAAACCCCACTGGAATGGTGCTGTAAATAACTGCTGATTGGCTCTATGTATGTGATCGGTGGTTGTTTACAGACACCGCTCAGCCAGTGTACACGAGCCCTAAGTAAGGAACTCATATAGTTAAATGTTGTACATAGTATTCAAGGATTTAACAGAATAAATACTTACTACTTTTTAAGCAAATGAGGGTGCAGGCTTTCTGGAAGCTCTGGGGCAGCCTCAAACCCCTAAGGCTTAGTGCCCACGATGCAGAAATGAAGCAGAAATTTTCCTGAGCATTTCTGCATCTCCTTGGCAGAAAAACGCATGCATTTTTTACATGCGCTTTTGATGTGTATTTGCATGCGTATTTGCCATGCGTTTTTCCAATGCATTGTATAAGGCAAATACGCATGCAGAAACGCACAAGAATTGGTCATGTCCGTATTTTTTCTGCGAATAAAATCTGCGCAGAAAAAATACGGCCCATGTGCACAGAACTTGCAGAATGTCATAGGAAGTCATGGGATAAGGTATGCAATGCGTTTCTGGAGCGTTTACGCACTCCAAATACGCACCAAAAACGCATCGTGGGCACACAGCCTAACACTGCAATGCATTTATAAAGGTGGGAAGTTAGAAGACTGGACTGATAAAGTTTAAATAATAAAAAAGTTAGTAAAATAATAACAATGAAGAAAATAAACACATTAAGGCTGTGTGCCCACGTAGCATTTTTCAAGCGTATATGCTGCGGAATTTCCGCAGCGTAAACGCTTGAAAAACGCATGTATATTCGCACCCCATGTTCCCCAATGGGATTCCGCAAGTTCTATGCACATGCTGCGGATTTTTCCGCAGCGTTTATGCCGCGTTCAAAAATCCGCAGCATGTCATTTAATTTTGCGTTTCCGCAAGCGGAATTGCCTTTGTCCAATGCATAAAAAACGCAAGGCAATTCCGCATGTGGAAAACGCGTGATAAACGCGCGAAAAATGCGCAATAAACGCGTGCGGAATTCCGCATGCGTTTTTCCGGGAGAGGACTTGCATTTATGCAGCAGAAATTTTCTGCTTCATAAATGCAACGTGGGCACATAGCCTTAGGGTCTGTGCACACGTTGCGTTTTTGTCATGCTTCTTCTGCGCAGATTTGTCACAAAAACTGAAGGGTTTCCTTGCAGATTTGGTGCAGATTTATATCTCCAGCATGTCAATGCTTTCAGCGTTTTGGTGCAGATTTCACCCATACTAATGAGCAGGGAAAATCTGCAACAAAAATGCACTTAAAAAAAACATGACAAAATGCTCATATTTTACGCAGCACTTTTCCCGCCAACTCATCAAGATTTGCAGCAGAGTTTTCTGCTGCAAATCCTGAACGTGTGCACATAGCCTTAATTGTTAGAGGCCCTATGGATGGAAACATCACTCCACTCTCTCAGCCATCCATCATCTAGTCCTATGTGCAAAACGTCTCTCACACCCATCAAACCAGCTACATCCAGTAAATCACCTCCCTTCAAAAAAAGTAAAACATCACCCTCCTCTCTCCAGCAGCACCATGTAATAAAACTTCCTTCAGACAGCTCCAACATCCAGGCTAATGGAAACGAAACATCACATCCCACCATCATACAGTGCCCCCAGCATACATGGATGGTCTGAGGGTTACCTGGCATATAGGACTGCATTGAAGATAGCCCCTTCCCTCAGGCCATCAAAAGTACAGTCCCACGTAAAAAATAACACGACTTCCCATCTACAGTCCCACGTAAAAAAATAACACGACTTCCCGTCTACAGTCCCACGTAAATAACATCACTTCCCATCTACAGTCCCACGTAAATAACATCACTTCCCATCTACAGTCCCACGTAAATAACATCACTTCCCATCTACAGTCCCACGTAAATAACATCACTTCCCATCTACAGTCCCACGTAAATAACATCACTCCGCAACTTTCAGCCTCTTCTAACAGTCCCATGTAAAGAACATCCCTTTCTTAACTTCCTGCCCCTCTTCTGTAAGACCCTCCACCATACAGCCCCTGTAAGAAGATATTACTCCCCTTCTTTCAGACCCTCCAACAACAGACAGGACCATGCAAGAAACATCACTGCCCCACATCCAATCTCCCCCAACAAACAGTCCCATGTAAAAAAAACCACTTCTCTCCCCTCTCTTCAGGACCCTTAACATGACAACGGAATCCTCCCACTTTGTGCAATATCCCTTCGGCCATTTCTATATACGCAGGTGTCATGCACGGGAATACACGCTGTATACCGCAGCCTCTCACATCCTATACCGCGCGCACTGCAGCGTCCTGTACGAGGAGCCCAGTAGTGTCAGCTGTTAAGCCCCGCCCTTAGCCATGACGTCAGACACCACGGGAGGAGACTGGCGGCAGCTGACCGTCCATGTCATGTGACTGGACAGACAGACTGAGGAAGTAGCTGATACTTTTATGGAGACGCCGTCGTGACACTGTGAGCTGTGAGCAGGTCGTGGTTCCCCTCAGCAGCCATGGAGCCCGGCAGGTTCCCGCTCTTTGTAGCGCTGCTGCACGTTGTCTGCGGGATGCCGTCCTCCAATTCTACCAATGCTCGTGTGTTCAGCCTGAACGGACAGTGGACTGTCTGGAACTCGAACAGCTCCATCCAGCTGCAGGGTGCGGTACCTGGCAGTGTGCACACGGCTCTGCTCAGCTGGGGCATCATAAAGGTGCAGTATGCCCTTACCATGCGCCCTAATGGGCCTAGTCCCACATTCCCCCAGGAGGGAGTGTTACCCTCAGTGATTGTACAGCGCTGCCCTGCGCACATCATGCCTGGGCCAATATTCCTATTAATAATCTGTTACACTGAGATCAAGGCCAATTTATAGGTAACGGAGACATTATAAACCTTTAAGGGGAAAAGGCAGAATTTCATCGAGGTGCCATATGGTGCCTACTGGTCTGCTAGATGAACGTTGGGGTTCAGCAGGATCGGTGGAAGCTTCGTATATAAGGAATATGTGCTGAACAGTCTGTAGTGGAGAACTTGTGTCTTGCTAATTAACCAGTTAAAGGGGTTGTCTGGGACTTAATGGGCCCCGCATAGTCCTCCATATATAATATGGGCCCCACATGGTCCGCTACTCAGAATAATGGACCCCAAATAGGGGTGGTAGTTCTGGTGTCACGGACCAAATAAAACCACCCTGCGGGCCAGAATTAGACATGTATGATATAAGTCATCATCATGAAATCAATGGAGCAGCACCCTCACCTCTCAACTAAGATATACTCCATCAGCTGCCAGATGTAACAATGTTTAAGGGTATGTTCCCACGATGCAGATTTGAAGCAGAAAGTTCCTGAGCGATTTTGTCTCTTCTTGCCAGAAAAAACGCATGAGTTTTTTATATGCGTTTTTGACGCGTTTTTACATGCCTTTTTTTTTTAAGCGTTTTTGAGCATCAATGAATGATTTTTGGAGCTAAATAAAGTTGGTGGGACATTGCTTAAGCCCTTGGATTACCATAAGAACTGGGGTGAGTATACAACCCCTGGCAAAAATTATGGAATCACCGGGCTCGGAGGATGTTCATTCAGTTGTTTAATGTTGTTGGAAAAAAAGCAGATCACAGACATGGCACAAAACTAAAGTCATTTCAAATGGCAACTTTAGAGCTTTAAGAAACACTAAAAGAAATAAAGAAAAAAAATGTGGTACTCAGTAAGGGTAATTTTTTTCAGACCAAACAGAGGGAAAAAATTATGGAATCACTCTGTAAATTTTCATTTCCAAAACTAACACCAGCATCAAATTAGATCTGCTCGTTAGTCTGCATCTAAAAAGGAGTAATCACACCTTGGAGAGCTGTTGCCAAGTGGACTGACATGAATCATGGCTCCAACACGAGAGATGTCAATTGAAACAAAGGAGAGGATTATCATAAAAGAAGTTCAATCATCACGCAATGTTGCAAAAGATGTTGGTTGTTTACAGTAAGCTGTGTCTAAAATCTGGACCAAATACAAACAACATGGGAAGGTTGTTAACCCCTTAAGCCCCGCGGGTGGTTTGCACGTTAATGACCGGGCCAATTTTTACAATTCTGACCACTGTCACTTTATGAGGTAATTACTCTGGAACGCTTCAACGGATCCCCCTGATTCTGAGATTGTTTTTTCGTGACATATTGTACTTCATGATTGTGGAAAAATTTCTTCGATATCACTTGCGTTTATTTGTGAAAAAAATGGAAATTTGGCGAAAATTTTGAAAATTTAGCAATTTTCAAAATTTGAATTTTTAAGCCCTGAAATCAGAGCGATATGTCACACAAAATACTTAATAAATAACATTTCCCACATGTCTACTTTACATCAGCACAATTTTGGAACCAAAATTTTTTTTTGTTAGGGAGCTATAAGGGTTAAAAGTTGACCAGCGATTTCTCATTTTTCCAACAAAATTTACAAAACCATTTTTTTAGGGACCACATCACATTTGAAGTCACTTGGAGAGGTCTTTATGACAGAAAATACCAAAAGTGACACCATTCTAAAAACTGCACCACTCAAGGTGCTCAAAACCACATTCAAGAACTTTATTAACCCTTCAGGTGCTTCACAGGAATTTTTGGAATGTGAAAGAAAAAAATGAACATTTAACTTTTTTCACAAAAATGTTACTTTAGACCCAATTTTTTTATTTTCACAGGGGTAACAAGAAAAAATGGACCCCAAAATTTGTTGTGCAATTTCCCCTGGGCACGCAGATACCCAATATTTGGGGAAAAAACACTGTTTGGGCGCACGGCAGGGCTCGGAAGGGAAGGAGCGCCATTTGACTTTTTGATTGTAAAATTTGCTTGAATAATTAGCGGACGCCATGTTGTGTTTGGAGAGCCCCTGTGTGCCCAAACTTTGGAGCTCCCCCACAAGTGACCCCATTTTGGAAACTAGACCCCCCAAGGCACCTTTATAGATGCATAGTGAGCACTTGGAACCCCAGGTGCTTCCCAAATTGATTCATAAAAATGAAAAAGTGTTTTTTTTTTCACTTTTTCATTTTTACGAATCAATTTGTGAAGCACCTGGGGGTTCCAAGTGCTCACTATGCATCTAGATAGGTGCCTTGGGGGGTCTAGTTTCCAAAATGGGGTCACTTGTGGGGGAGCTCCAATGTTTGGGCACACAGGGGCTCTCCAAACGCAACATGGCGTCCGCTAACAATTTGAGCCGATTTTCCATTCAATTTGTTAGCGGACACCATGTCGCGTTTGGAGAGCCCGTGATGTGCCTAAACAGTGGAGCTCCCCCACAAGTGTCCCCATTTTGGAAACTATACCCCTCAAGGATTTTATTAAGGTGTATAGTGAACATTTTGAACCCAGAGGTACGACACAGAATTTGTTTACATTAGGCCATCATATTGAATAAGTTGTCATTATTCTTGAGCGCAAGTGCTCGCTACTTGAGTTTGCATCGGGTACTCAGGTATGCACCATGTACAGCGTGTGCTCGAGTGACATGCTCGAGTCCCTGCTCCGCATGTTTCACGGTTATTAGACACCCAAAAAAAAACATGCGGCGATCGCTCGTGCATGGCAGGCAATCCCCGTAAAGTTTTTTGGCCGTGAAGCATATGGGGCAGAGACTCGAGCATGTCACTCAAATACCCACGATACTCAATGCATACCAGAGCACCCGATGCAAACTCAAGTAGCGAGCACTTGCTCTCAACACTAGTCGCCATATCGTCATCTTTTTTTCTTACTTTTGAAAAAAATCCCAAACCCAGCCCTAGCCCCAAACCCAGCCCTAGCCCCAAACCCAGCCCTAGCCCCAAACCCAGCCCTAGCCCCAGCCCAATCCTAACCCAAGAGTTTATTTTTGACGCTGTTCCTTGTGCGGTATAAGTGATTAGACGACTTTATTCTTCGGGTCGGTGTGATTACAGCAATGCCAGAATCATATGGGGTTTTTATGACTGACAGCTGTCACACACAAAAAGACGCATTTTTTGTAAAATCTAGTTTTTGCATCGCCATATTTTGAGAGCTATAATTTTTCCAGATTTTGGCAGACAGTCATGTGACGGCTCGTTTTTTGCGGGATGACTTGACGTTGTTATTGGTGCCATTTTCAGGCACGTGACATTTTTTGATCGCTTTCTATTCCGATTTTTGGGAGGCAGAATAACCAAAAACCAACAATTCAGGAATTGTTTTTTTTTTTTTTTTTTTTTTTATTCTGTTCCGCGTGTGGTAAAATTGATGAGGTAGCTTTATTCTTCGGGTCAGTACATTTACAGCGGTACCACATTTGTATCATTTTTCTATGTTTTGGCGCTTATACACAATAAAAGCTATTTTATAGAAAAAAATATTTTTTAGCATCGCTTTATTCTGAGAGCTATAACTTTTTTATTTTTCGGCTGATGGAGCTGTATGGCGGCTTGTTTTTTGCGGGACGAGATGACGTTTTTAGCGGTATCATTTTTATTTATATGCGTCTTTTTGATCGCGTGTTATTCCACTTTTTGTTTGGCGGTATGGTGATAAAGCATTGTTTTTTGCCTCGTTTTTTTTTTTTTTTACCGTGTTCACTGAAGGGGTTAACTAGTGGGACAGTTTTATAGGTCAGGTTGTTCCGGACGCGGCGATACCAAATATGTGTACTTCTATTGTTTTTTTTGTTTTTTTTATAATATTTATTGATGGGTACATTATATTTTTATTTTTGCAAATTTTTTTTTTTATTTTTTTTTCCACTTTCACACAGTTTAGTGTAATCTCTTTTTATTGAAATAATAAAAGACATAAACATACAAAATCAACATCAGTAGGAGCCAGTGCTCAGTCTCGATGATCAAAATATTACACATTCACATATCTACTATTTTTCTTATAAGACTGAAGCACCTTTTCCAGCAGTATAAACTTACTTTTGTCTGTTCCAACAATGGAACCAAGAGCATATATCAAATATCAACAATGCCAAAACGGGAGAAAAGAAGAAAGAAGAAAAAAAAAAAAGGGGGGGGGGGGGCAGGAGAAGAAGTAATAAGAAAGTGAAAATAGGAAAGGAGAGAAGGATTTAAGGAATGGGAACGGGGCAGGGGAATCTGAGCTAAGGTTCTATTTTAATTTCACTAATCATCTCCAGCACCAATCCGGATCCAATTCGCCTATTCATCAGTTTTTACCCAAATAGCCCATGGAACTCCGAGTCTTGAAACAAGATCCAAACACTCCAGATCTTCATGAATTTATCCGCACAATCATTGAAATCAGCAGAAAGCTCCAACATTCTGCAGATATTAGCCATTTCATTATACCACTCTGAGATTGGGGGGATTTGAGGTGACCTCCAATAACGTGGAATCACCGCTCGAGCTGCCGTTAAACAAAATCTTAAAATATCTTTTTTTTGGGATCTAATCGATGAAGGCAGAATGGAAAGTAGGGCTATCTCAGGGCAATTCTCAACCCTATTTCCAGTAATTAGGTTATAGTTAGAGAATATTTTATCCCACAGAGGTTTGATCCGACTACATTCCCACCAGATGTGGAGCATAGATCCCTTTTCCACTCCACATCGCCAACACATGTCTGAAGTTGCCGGAAACATGGAGTGGAGTTTCACATGGTACCGATACCATCTTGCCATAATTTTGAAATTTTTCTCCTGCGCATAATTCGCACCCGACATTTTGTGTGTAAACAAGAAACTTTTTTCCCAGTCCGACGAGGGTATGATATGTCCCAATTCCTGTTCCCACTTATGTTGAAAATTAAGCTTTCCTGAGATATTTACCCCTATCAGACAATTATAAAGCATGGATATTACATGGTTGGGAGGAGCTTCCTGCAAAAACAGTCTCTCAAAGGAAGATGGTGTACACTGGAACAGGGGCACTGCCCCCCTGGACGATAAAAACGATTGTAACTGTAGATATTCCAACCACTGGAGTTTTCTTGACGCACACCTATCTTGTATTGTATTGAATGACGGGAATCTACCATTTTCGAATATCTGCAGAAGGCGAACATCCTCCCTAGCTCTCCATCCCATAAAAGAATCCCTCAAATATCCAGGAGGGAAGGAGGGATTGGAGAATAATGGCATAAGAGGGCTGATTGTACTAGAGGAAAAGTATTTTTTCATAATTGCATGCCAAATTTTATTGTACCCCTAGTCAGTTCAGACAAACCTCCAATTGAGGAACTTTCACACAGTTTATACACTTTATTACTTTGTCCCACTCTGGGACTTTCACTTTTTTTTCTCTGATCGCCTGCTTGGCACAGGAATGCAGCACCATCCCTATGCCATGCAAGCTGTCAGAAATGCACAGTGTGAAGATTGCTTGGAGATGCACTGCGCATGTCCAAGCAATCTTCCTGCTGTCTGGTGACCCGGATGTTGTCATGACGACATCGGGTCGTCATGGCAACACCCGGGAAGCCTTTGCAGACTACGCTGGAAGCCGGAAGAGGAGGTGAGTATCGGCGATCACCTCCCCTTGCCCCCGCAATGCCGCGATCGACTTCGATCGCAGCATCGCGGGGGTTAATGTGCTGGGAGCGGTGCAGGACCGCTCCCTGCACATAGTACCGGGTGTCAGCTGTGACAATCAGCTGACACCCGGCGGCGATAGCGCCCGCACAGCCTGTGTGCGCGCGCGATCGCCATGACGTGCTAATACGGGTCTGGCTCTTAAGTCCCAGGGCACAGACGCGTATTAGTACGGCAAATGTTGTTAAGGGGTTAAAGGCAAACATACTGGTAGACCAAGGAAGACATCAAAGCGTCAAGACCGGAAACTTAAAGCAATATGTCTCCAAAACAGGAAATGCACAACAAAACAAATGAGGAACGAATGGGAGGAAGCTGGAGTCAATGTCTCTGATCGAACTGTAAGAAACCACCTAAAGGAAATGGAATTTACATACAGAAAAACTAAACATAAGCCATCATTAACACCTAAACAGAAAAAAACAAGGTTGCAATGGGCTAAGGAAAAGCAATTGTGGACTGAGGATCGATGAAAGTCATATTCAGTGATGAATCGCGAATCTGCATTGGGCAAGGTGATGATGCTGGAACTTGTTTGGTGCCGTTCCAATGAGATTTATAAAGATGACTGCATGAAGAGAACATGCAAATTTGCACAGTCATTGATGATATGGGGCTGCATGTCAGGTAAAGGCACTGGGGAGATGGCTGTCATTACATCTTCAATAAAGGCCCAAGTTTACATTGATATTTTGGACAGTTTTCTTATTGCATCAATTGAAAGGATGTTTGGGGATGATGACATCATTTTTTCAAGATGATAATGCATCCTTCCATAGAGCAAAATCTGTGAAAACATTCCTTGAAAGAAGACACATAAGGTCAATGTCATGGCCTGCAAATAGTCCGGATCTCAATCCAATTGAAAATCTTTGGTGGAAGTTGAAGAAAATGGTCCATGACAAGGCGCCAACCTGCAAAGCTGATCTGGCAACAGCAATCAGAGAAAGTTGGAGCCTGATTGATGAAGAGTACTGTTTGTCACTCATTAAGTCCATGCCTCAGAGACTGCAAGCTGTTATTAAAGCCAGAGTTGGTGCAACAAAATACTAGTGATGTATTGGAGTGTTCTTCTGTGTGTTTGTTTTTCATGATTCCATAATTTTTTCCCTCTGCTTGATCTGAAAAAAAATTAGCCTTACTGAGTACCACATTATTTATCTTGATTTCTTTTAGTGTTTCTAAAAGCCCTAAAGTTGCCATTTGAAATGACTTTAGTTTTGTGCCATGTCTGTGATCTGCTTTTTTTTCAACAACATTAAACAACTAAGGAACATCCTCTGAGCTCCGTGATTCCATAATTTTTGCCAGGGGTTGTATTGGTTCATTTAAATGATTAAAGAATGGGTCTGTTGTATTTCAAATAAAGTGTTTACACTGTCTGTCTGTTTCTTTACTTTGTTTGGCCATGAAAAGGTCTGATTGACACCTTGACATCACCAAACAAAAGAGATGCTTGTCAGCCAGTCCCATTCACTGAATCTTCATTAGCATTCCTATTCACGTAATTTATGCGCCTGCTGTGAGCTGTTTTTTTTTAGCCTGGGAATGTGCCACTAGGCAAACATTTCCCTGGCCATAATTAACATCTCACAGCTGGTTCGTTACCTCCTGTGTGCTCCCATCAGCACTCAGCAGCACTTTGGACACAACGTATTTGTTGCGTTCTAATGCTGCACTTTTGTTGTCGGTACATGTGAATCCACCGCATATAATGACACTTCAATCGGTCAAAATCTGCAGTGCAGACTGACGTGTCCGCTACAGAAGTTGACATGCTGCGGGTGAGTTTGGGTACGAGGCCACGGTCAGGAGCTGCTTCGGGTTTGACGCAGTATAAACACGCAGCGTCCAGATGTTACAGCATAGTGGATGGTATTTCTAGAAATCCCATGTCCGCTATGTTTGCTTCTGAGGCTGCGAATCACCCGTGGACACTGACATGCGGCGCGTCCTCCAGGACAGCAGCATGTCAAATTCTCTTGTGAAGTCGCTAGTCTCCGCAACAGAATTTGACCACTAGAGTGTATAGAATGCGGTAAATCCGCATGGTTCAGTGAACACATCTGGATTTACCTGCGTTCAATAGAATGCAACGTTTTGGGCGCAGCAGCAAAAATTTGCGTTTAAAGCAGTGCTACGTCTGAATTATGGGCACCAAGCCTAAAATTAAAAAAAAAAAAAATTGGGGTGGGCTCCTGCGTCATTTTTATAACCAGCAGAGGGAAAGCCGACCGCTGGGGGATGATATTAGTAGCCGTGGAAGGGGCCATTAGCCAACAATGTTCCATGGCTATTAATATCAGCCCACAGCTGTTTGTTTGCCTTTACTGGCTAGATTACAGGGGGACCCCAGAAAAATATTGACGTGGGGTCCCCTTATAAAATCGAGCCAGCAGCGAGCTGATAATAATAGCCATGGAAGGGGCCATGAATACTAGCCCCTTCCGCGGCTATTATCACCCCTCAGCAGTCCCAGAAATGTCGCATCCATAAGATGTGCCAAATCTGGCGCTTAGCCTCGCTCTTCCACACTGCCCTGTAGTGGTGGCAGGGAATAATGGAGTTGGTGTTCACGTCGGTTTTGTATTGGCGGCTGACGTGAGGCCCAGGTTAGTAATAGATGGCACCCCCATTAGAGTAAGACGCCCCCATTACTAACCGCGTGGCTAAATGGTCGCCGCTTTTTTTTTTATTGAAATAAAACTGTACTGCTGGCCGCCGACGAGAGAGGATCGCCGCTGGGGACCAGGAGGACACCGGGGGTCGCCGGACTGGTGAGTGTGAAGTTTTTTTTTTTAAATTTTTTATTCTTTTGTTAACTGCCGCTGGCACGCGGGCTGGGAGGAGCAGGCTGCTGCTTCTCCCATCCACGTTGCTCTCGCTGTTATCAGCCAGAGCAGTGGTTGGATGAGAGAAGTAGCAGCCTCCTCTCCCGACCCGGGTACCAGCCACTGCGCGATTTTGCGCCTATTGATTTACATTGAAACAAAGCAAATCCGCATGTATAGATATTATACATGCGAGTTTGCTGCGATTCAATGCAAGTCAATGGGCGCGATTTTGCAGCGAAGTCGCCCCTGAATTGGTCATGCTGCGGTTTGTGCCGCAATGATAATCCACAGCGTAAATTTCCGCATCAAGTGCACAGCACATGCGGATTATCATTGGTATACATGACAGACCTCTTACCAAGCGATTTTAATGCGTTTCTGCGGTGGAATAACTGCCGCGGAAACGCATTAAAACCGCATCATGTGCACTCAGCCTAAGGCTGAACACCCCAGCCCTGTACAGTGCTCAGTGTCCATTGCCGAGTTCTGCAATACAGGGCAACAGTCACTAAACAATATAGGGGGCTGCTGTGTTCACCGACCCCCGTATATTATATCCACTGACCTCATATTGCCATCAGTACGTAAGGCCCCTATACAAATGAGACGGTCGACTGATCCTGCTGTGACTGGTGGCTTCGGCCAACTTTAGGCTGTGTGCACACGTTGCAGAGTTGCTAGCAAAACCTGATGCCAGCAAAGTGAATGAGAAACCTGAAGTATCATGCTCATGTTGAGTATTTTTGACTTGCAGATTTAGTGCAGAAAATAATCTGCAGCATGTCTATTCTCTGTGCGTTTTTTCCTGCGTTTTTCACCCATTGTATGCACTGAAAAAACGCAAGCAAAAAATGTGGCAAAACACTGTTTTTGAGGCTTCATTTTCCTGCCAAGAGAGGCAGGAATTTCTGCACACAAAATACTCAACGTGTGCATATACCTTTAGTGTGTATTTCTATTGAAAAACGTGTTGCTGTTCATACGTTCAGGCTTTTGAGGTTCAGATTTTCAGAAAGCTATAAAAGGGGCTTGTCAATTCTTCAGGTGTTTTCTGCCATAAAGCTGCTCCATACTTACAATAGAAGTAAATGGGAAGGCGAAGAAAAACATCCAGGAGACACCTGGGCATTTTTTTTGAGCAATTTGAAAGAATTAGTTTTGTCCTCTGAAAATGCTAGCATTTTATTCATCGCTTCATGGATTTAAAAAATATATTAGAAAGTCGCCAACAAGAAATGTTTAGAACACACAAAAAAAATTCAATCACAAAACTTTTCAGGGCAAAAAAAAAAAACACATAAAAAGGAGTTTGCAAGGAAGGAAAGAAAAAAAAAAGTAGTAAATCAATCACAAAAATTGTCAAAATTTTTAATTTTATATAAAAATTACTATTTATTTTTTGCAGCTTTCCAATCTGACAGTGCCTAGTTTGGCGCATATTCATCAGGATTCGCTTCATGCAATCTGTTTTTCAGTCATTTTCTTTTATTAGTTTAATTTTCATGAAATATTCTTCAGTGTTGAAATCTATATAAAGGTGCAGTCAAACGGCTGTATTACTCGCACGAGGATCGCAACGCAATGCTTGGACTGGCCGTTGACTCTCCTGACATGAGCATGGCAGCATGTATTTCTATGGAGCGGTCATACGATGCAATCCTCACGCGGGCAATACGGCTGTCTGACTGCGCCCTAATACATTCAATAAACCATGTAAGTCACATTTATTAAGCAATGAACCCATCATTGTGTGGGCTATCAAACAAACAAGATGCTCAACAGTGATACATTTTGTTTATATTTTTTTTTCATTTTTTTGCTGTTAGTAACTTTTTTTGTTGTTGCACTTTATTGCTGTATGAAGGATCCTTACCTGGGATTTAACGACATCAATTACAAGTGGATCGTACAAGATGACTGGACGTACAGCAAGACATTTACTCTTCCTCCTGAAATAAGGTAGGCTGTTCATCGATTTAATATATATTTTTTTAATCTGCACCGTTTATGACAAAAAATCCCACTGTGCACCATGGAATTGTGTGATCCGTAAGGTACACAATAATTGCTGTCCGTCAGAACCTTGTTCAGGGCTGGTAAAGACGATTACTACCAGGACGGAGGCCAGACCATGTCTGCAGTGACTCCATACGCTTCATTCAAGTGAATGGCTCCGTCAGTATTTCCATAGGAATCCAGTTTTTCAACAGAAACTCCCGACACAGTGCTTGATGGAGAGCACTGGTAATGTGAGCTTGGCATTACAATAGACTGTGTTGCATCACATCTTTATAAATGGATAACTGTACATTTTATCCCACACACAAACCCAATTTGTGTTCTTTTTTTTTTTGTTTACAAACTATAATGTTATCTCATAAATGCAGAGAAAACCAAAGATGTCATTTCATTCCAGCTAATTATAGGTATGACGATTGATCCATTTTTTTAGTGCATACCTTAGCCATGATTGTGCGCAATCTTTGTATCATAAATGGTTTATGATGAGAAAGAGAAGATAGAACAGTTTGTGGGTTTGCAGAGGAGTGAGTCGGAAGACGTAAGAGCTGTATCTTAGTACATGTAATTACATGGAGGTGGCTATAGTGGTCTTTAAAAATAAAATACAAATGAATAAAATTGATGGTCTTCCTAAATGACAACAGTGACACAAAAGCCCTAAAGTGTGTTATTATTGATCATTTCCAAATACTCATTTGAATCTTCTGTCTTATGGGTATGACTTTTAAAAGGGTTGTCCATGGTGAGACATGCCAGAAAATCTTTAGGATCTCTACACACAACATTAAAGCAGTTATTCACTATCAGATTACATCCTGGCAGGCGAATAAAAGATGGGTGGAGACCATGGGAGTACTATATAGCCAGCAAAAGAAAAGCCAGAAGTGGTAATAAACCACGTCTGTCTTCTCCCCAGGGTGCTGTCTATGTATAAGTTCTGCACTGAACTTGCTTCCGCTAGATTGCTGGCATATGAGCTTTAACTCTGCACTGTAAATTTACAATGGCGTGAGATTAAAGCCCAGGACCAATTCATGGCACTTGGTCATCAATTGGTTAAAGTTGTCTTGACCCGCTAATTTCGACTGGTAAAAGTTGGTGAAAGTTCTTTTGAATGCTTCTCCTGTATTTATTTGATAGTAGGGATGAAGTATATTCGCATCTCCATGGCATTCCCTTTCTGTTATAGTTTCCTTCCTAGAGTTCATTCTGCATTTCATGTGCCTCAATAGAAAAAAATACAATAAAAGAAATGGCAAACTATTTTCCATTTAGTCATTTTAAAAAGACTATTCTATTATCTAAAATGTTTGCAATACAATAAAGTGTTCACATGTTCATGTGTTATATATGCATTCCCTTCATATAGTGCTGGAAACAGAAATATTAGTGTAGAGCAGGGGTATTACCTTTTGAAAGGTTTATGGCATATCCAAAGTATATGCCATAAATGTCTGAGATGCAGCTTCCACTACTAGGACTTCCACATACCTGGAGAATGAGGGCTCTCTTCTCCCTTATTCAAAAGCCATTGAATACTATGGGTGTTGTAGTACCTGGCTGCATTTCACATTTCCCTTGTCACAAGGTGAAAAGTGGACAGTTTATGCTCTGGCACTCCCCTGAGTGTTATGGTTTTTGTTTATTTAAATCCATCAGAGATGAGGGTCTTTTCTATTTTGTGTTCCTCTTCATAGTCTTTACAATGGGGTGTTGATCATAGGGCGCATGTCTATAAGCTGCTCTGCACTACTAAATAATAGCGTAGTGGTAAACCAAATATATAATATGTAGATAGCAAGTGGTTAAATAATTTTATTAAGAATATTAAAAATCATAGGTAAAACACCCAAGGTGCAAAATGAATAAACCAACAAAAACACATAGATAACAAAGAATACACAGGTCTGTGTGTGTGTGTGTGTGTGTGTGTGTGTGTGTGTGTGTGTGTGTGTGTGTACTGTATATATATCCTGGTGAGGACACCATAGAGATAATCAAACAAAGAAAATCTCTATACACACGTGTCCAAAATGGTACATCTATGGTGGAACATAACACACAGACCTCGAAAGTATGAACTATATGATAAAGGTATCCTGTTCCCCCAAAATGTAGAGTCAAAAGATCATCAAAAAACCACCGCTATTATAACGGTCAAAGAAAGGTTGACTCATACATTAAGGACCTACTTGATTCTGTCATACATTGATTAGAATCACAGAGGTCCTGTTAAACTTATAGAATGTGAGACATCTCCTTAATCTGCCATCCCAATTGTGAGGGACAACCCTATGCCATCATGCGTATTGCTTATTAGCCTTCAAATACACTGTCATGATATGCAGGGGTAAAAAGAAGCATGGACCTTCACACCAATAACATAGGAGATTTGTCACACTTAGCTTTTATCCCTCATTGGTGGCAGTGTTCCCATACAGCAGGCTCCTGACCCGTTTCCCTTAGTTCATCAGGGGAGTACGTTGAGAGTCATTATCAGCTCCTGTTCCATTGTGGTATGGGAACGCTACGTGGTCATTGTTTGCGACTGCTGTATTTTTATATATGCGCGCCACATACCTGAGTTGACGTGCGGTCTACTTCCGGTCCGGGTGTAATGTGTATCCGGTGCAAGGAGCCGTATGTAAGCCTACATCCGGGCTATGCACCGCATGTTGGAACGCAGTGGCTAGTGCGCATGCGTAGAGGCACTCAGCGCACTATACCATACGAAATTACACATAGAAGCCACATGCAAATCAATTATTTCAGACAATATCCACCTATAGAGAGGGAAGGAAATGCAAACAAACGATGCAGGCAAATTCCCAATATATAAGAAAGAGACAGCTGAAACTCAAAGTGAGCCATTAGTCTCGGCTAATATATAAATACCACAGAGTGATGTACAGTCAACCAGTCACGGTGATAGATTGAACCTAATAGAATGAATATGTATAAAAGCCAAAAGGAGGACCTATGATACACCAGATAATATAATGAATATGTTGAATGTAATATGAGGGGTGTCCCGAACTCACAAGTCAGCGACACGGAGAGTGCTCATATAGGATGGTGCTGGGGTATTGGGGGAGGAGGAAGGACAAGGAGACTAGTCCCGAAAGTTAACTAGCTAACACTGACACCTATCTAACTTGGAGGTTGGCACCCTAGGGGAAAAAAAGAGGATGGCGCCCCCACTCAACTACGGCTATCCCTGGTATAACGCAACTCTAGGTGACCCTGGATCTTAAAGAAAAGAGGTGAAAGAAAGCTGTTTGTTGAGACCAGATGGTTGTGTGGTTTGAAGCCAAAATACAAAAAGATCGTAAACAACTATTGATCCCCAATAATAGAAACAATCAGTCCCAGACTTCTCGCTTTATCGCCACATTCTCTAATGGAGCCAGTTTCATATTCTCTGAAACAAGGCCAAGAAAGGAAAAATTCTGCCGGGATATGTAAACTTTTGAGCACAACTGTATGTGTTTTTGTTGGTTTGTTCATTTTGCACCTTGGGTGTTCTACCTATAATTTTTAATATTCTTAATAAAATTATTTAACCTCTTGCTATCTACATGCTCTGCATAATTACCTTGTGAGTACCACCCCCTTGGTAAATATCATAAAAAATATCCCCAAATAAAGGTCCAAACATAAATAAACAAAATGGTATACTCAGGATAGCAGCAGGTATGAAGTAAGAGCAAAAACTGGTCACTTTTGACCCGGTGAAAGGTTTGCTTTATATTGAATAATAAGAGCTACATAGGCAGCCTCCTCTCTAACTTACATATGTTTTTGCTAAACAGGGGTCAATGAATCCTAGTCTGTTAATATATGGGGGACCCAGATATGGTTACACAGTGCTCTGTTTGGGCTTGTTCATCCCTTCTTCTGAGTAGTGTTTGACATTCCTTCCCTGTCACATGGAAACCACTGATATAGATGGTTGTGAGCCGCACAAAATGACATGGCAGGCCGCAGATTGTGAACCCCTAGTATGGAGCATGTGATGGTTACAGTACCATAATGTTATTAAATTAACTAAATAGTTTCATAAAGACAAAGGCCTCGATTCACTAAGACTAGTGTTTCGTATGCCAGTCTTACTGAGGGACATGCAGGAATAAAATGCGCCAAATTCAGTAAGAGGCGCATGCCGCTTAATGAATTTGGTGCATCTTATAAGCGGCATGCACCTCGTTAGAATTGTTACTTTAGTCAAGTACTGGAGTTTCATTTCTGCCATAAGAAATGCGGCCACTTTTCATGAATTTGATGGACAGGTATAGCCACACCCCATCCTGCACTTGCTCCACCCCATTTTGGCCGAGCTGCTTGAAACTAGCATGAAAATGGTAAAAGCTGCTAAAAATTTTGCAACTGTTCAAAGTTTTTACACCAGAAAACAGGCGTAAAACACTCTGATGTATCTCCCCATAAAGTTTAATTTCTTGAACAGTATCCCCTATTATTCCTTGTCATCATCCATTTGATGGTAGTAATGGAAATATTCTTGTTTAATCCTCTTATTTAAAGGGGTTGTCTACTACTAGGAAACCCCATCTGAATCTAAGCGTTTAGCCCAGTTAAAATAAAAACACTTATACTCGCCTCTCTTGCCGGCGCCGTTCCAACACTGTTGGCACTCGCTCTCCGGGGGCTCACGTGAGATTGTTACTTCACTGGGAGTCCCCGCTCACGTCCTGTTAATTACTTACAGTGGGTACGGAAAGTATTCAGACCCCTTTAAATTTTTCACTCTGTTTCATTGCAGCCATTTGGTAAATTCTAAAAAGTTCATTTTTTTTCTCATTAAAGTACACTCTGTACCCCATTTTGACTGAAAAAAAACAAATGTAGAAATTTTTGCCAATTTATTAAAAAAAAAAAACTGAAATATCACATGGTCATAAGTATTCAGACCCTTTGCTCAGTATTGAGTAGAAGCACCCTTTTGAGCTAGTACAGCCATGAGTCTTCTTGGGAATGATGCAACAAGTTTTTCACACCTGGATTTGGGGATCCTCTGCCATTCTTCCTTGCAGATCCTCTCCAGTTCCGTCAGGTTGGATGGTGAACGTTGGTGGACAGCCATTTTCAGGTCTCTCCAGAGATGCTCAATTGGGTTTAGGTCAGCTCTGGCTGGGCCAGTCAAGAATGGTCACAGAGTTGTTCTGAAGCCACGCCTTTGTTATTTTAGCTGTGTGCTTAAGGTCATTGTCTTGTTGGAAGGTGAACCTTCTGCCAAGTCTGAGGTCCAGAGCACTCTGAAAGAGCTTTTCATACAGGATATCTCTGTACTTGGCCGCATTCATGTTTCCTTCAATTGCAACCAGTCGTCCTCTCCCTACAGCTGAAAAACACCCCCATAGCATGATGCTGCCACCACCATGTTTCACTGTTGAGATTGTATTGGGCAGGTGATGAGCAGTGCCTGGTTTTCTCCACACATACATCTTAGAATTATCACCAAAAAGTTCTATCTTCATCTCATCAGACCAGCGAATCTTATTTCTCATAGTCTGGGAGTCCTTCATGTGTTTTTGAGCAAACTCTAAGCGGGCTTTCATTTGTCTTGCACTGAGGAGAGGCTTCCGTCAGGCCACTCTGCCATAAAGGCCTGACTGGTGGAGGGCTGCAGTGATAGTTGACTTTGTGGAACTTTCTCCCATCTCCCTACTGCATCTCTGGAGCTCAGCCACAGTGATCTTGAGGTTCTTCTTTACCTCTCTCACCAAGGCTAGTCTCCCACGATTGCTCAGTTTGGCTGGATGGCCAGGTCTAGGAAGACTTCTGGTGGTCCCAAACTTCTTCCATTTAAGAATTATGGAGACCATTGTGCACTTAGAACCCTTGAGTACTGCAGAAATTCTTTTGTAACCTTGGCCAGATCTGTGCCTTGCCACAATTCTGTCTCTGAGCTCCTTGGGCAGTTCCTTTTGAGCTCATGATTCTCATTTGGTCTGACATGCACTGTGAGCTGTGAAGTCTTATATAGACAGGTTTGTGCCTTTCCAAATCAAGTCCTATCAGTTTAATTAAACACAGCTGGACTCCAATGAAGGAGTAGAACCATCACAAGGAGGAAATAGACAGCATGTGACTTAAATATGAGTGTCTGAGCAAAGGGTCTGAATACTTATGACCATGTGATATTTCAGTTTTTCTTTTTTAATAAATTTGCAAAATTTCTACATTTCTGTTTTTCTTCAGTCAAGATGGGGTGCAGAGTGCACTTTAGTGAGAAAAAAAAATGAACTTTTTAGAATTTACCAAATGGCTGCAATGAAACAGAGTGGAAAAATTTAAAGGGGTCTGAATACTTTCCGTACCCACTGTATATGTCAGAAGTCTGGGACAATGAAGGCAGTGCTAATTGGGCGCCAGGCTCACATGACGCAACAATCTTACTTGAGCCTCGACACCGCTGTACGCTCAGCACAGGAGGTGAGTATAAGCTTTTTCATGGGGGCAAACCTGGGGAATGAGCGGGGTTGTCCTAGTAGTGGGCAACTGCTCTTAACTTTGTATTTCTACAAAGAAAGATCTATATATGTATTTCATTTCACAGAGCAGCATTATAGAAGGCAAATATAAAAGCAAAAGTTGGGATAGTAGTTGCTTTATGTACTCAGGAGTACTACACGAAGATGAAATCTGTCAGTAAGGTCAAGTTCCCTCCCCCAAAGTGTATATATGGGCATGCAAGTTTTTGAAAATTAAAGCCATCAACACCTTTTATATCTTCTATCTGTTGTTGCGTTCACGATTTAGTGTCTTATCCAAATAAGCCAAATAAGGCATTAAATGCTCTGGTTGTGACAGAACAGTTCCCAAACCTCTGCATCCTGAATTTGTGTCTCCATCCAGCACCATCGTCTTTTTCAGCTTGATTAATAGCTCACTACTTATGTGAAAACAGCTAAGAAAATCAGACCGTGAGCTATCAATCAAGCTAAAAAAAGTGGTCTTGGACAAGAAAGCAACCATTTAAAGGGATTTTCACACTAACAAAAGTTGATTTTAATCAATAGATCTTGGAATACTAACAGGTTCCACAATTGGATGTGTTTAAATAAAATGTCCCTGTGCTGAGATAATCTTATAAATGTGCCCCTGCTGTGTACTGTGTAATGGCTGTGTCTGACCGTGGAGGGACATGGTCTGATCATACCACAGCTCCTGGGCAGGGGAGGAAGCAAAAGAGTATACAGATATTACAGCACAGAATCGCAAATGATTCTTTGAAGTAAACATTGTTTAAAAACAGGCAGGGAAAGGTTTTACCTCACAGAAAGAATCAGCTGTGATCCCATGCTGTAATGTCTGTATACTCTTTTGCTTCCTCCCCTGCCCAGGAGCTGTGGTATGATCAGACCATGTCCCTCCACGGTCAGACACAACCATTACACAGTACACAGCAGGGGCACATTTATAAGATTATCTCAGCACAGGAACATTTTTTTTAAATACATCCATTTGTGGAAATTATTATTATTCCAAGATCTATTGATTAAAATGAACTTTAACGTTTATGGTAATCTCCAGATCTATTAAAACGCTAGTTCCTCAGAAATGCACAACAGAAAGAAGCTTTAGCTGTTCAACTAACTGTAGTTCTATTTTGTGACTAAATAAAAGCACAATATATTCATGGGTGTACTGGTGCTCCCACTTTGTGTATGTATACATAATTAATGTTTTTCTCTGACTTTATCAAATTAATTTTTCTAGACATTGGCAGAAAGTCAACTTGGTTTGTGAAGGGATTGACACTATTTCTACCATTGTTCTCAACTCAGTGCCTATTGCAAAAACTCAGAACATGTTCAATAGATATGTGAGTATAGAGATGACGTACGTTCATTTCCTGATACCTTTGATGACAGTGATATAAGGGAACAGAGGCCTTTATATAAGGGTTAGTCTTTTCTTAGGATATAGATATATATTAATCTGATCTGCTCCTCCTGCATATTGAACTGGATTTTCGTGGTGACAGGTCTCCTTTAAAGGGAATCTGTCACCAGGTTTTTGCTACCTTATCTGAGAGCAGCATAATTTAAGGACAGAGACTCTGATTCCAGTGATGGATCACTTACTGAGCTGCTTATTGTAGTTTTTTTTTATAAAGATCACTGTTTTATCAGCAAGATATTATCACTAGAGGACTACTTGGTCTGCTGCTAAGTAGTCCAACCACGCCACCACCACTGATTGGCAGCTTTCTGCCTATGCACAGTGTACACAGAAAGCTGCCAATCAACAGTGAGGACTGGGCTATACAAAGCTCAACATACAGAGAACTGGTAGATCTGTTGCAGAGAACTAATTTTTAAATTAAAACTTCAGCACCCAATAAAGTAAGTGAAAAATAGCTGGCATCAGAATCTCTATCCGTGCATTATGCTGCTCTCAGGTGGGGTAACAAAAAGCTGGTGACAGATTCCCTTTAATGTAAAATGGAAGATATCAAATCCAAATTCCTGTATAACCAATTAATGTTAGATTTACTAATATAAAATTGGATGTATTTCTATACATTTCAGCATAATACTGACTTGTCATTGTGTTTTTCCACTTACAGACTGTAGATATAACCAAAATAATTGAAGCGGAAAACCACATAGAAATAAAGTTTCAGTCTGCTATAGACTGGGCAAAAGAAAGGAGCACTCAGCACGCCTATGGTATCCCTCCAGACTGCCCTCCGAAAGTACAAAATGGAGATTGCCATGTCAACTTCATAAGAAAGGTGATTCCCCTCATTGTAACATTTAACTGTTATTCACAGGCTTTAACCCCTTCCTGATGGGGCAATTTTTTAGTTTTTCCCCTTTTTCTTCCAAGAGCCATGACTTTTTTATTTTTTCGTCGAAATAGCCATATGAAGGCTTTTTTAGGGTGCGGGGGGTGAGTTGTACTTTTGAATGATGTTATTCATTTTATCATGTAATGTATTAGAAAGTGGGGGATAAAATTCGAACTGTGGCAAAATTGCAAAAAAAAAAAAGTGCAATTTCACAATTATTATTTATTTTCCTTGTTCGATATATGATAAAAATTACCCGGGAACATGATTCTTTATGTAAGTGCGATTATGAAGATACCAAACATGTATAGTGTTTTTTTTTTTTTTTTTTTTTTAAATTTCTGAAGAAAAAAAAATTGCTTCTGTCGCCATTTTCCAAGACTCGTAACATTTTATATTTTTGGTTGATGAGGCTATTTGTGAGTTTTTATTGATACCATCTTGTTGTAGATACAATGTTTTGATCGCCTCTTGTGGTGTCTGAAAAACTGTAATTTTGGCTTTTAGATTGTTTTTACACTGTCTACTTATTAGGTTAATTAATTTTAGATTTTTATTGATCGGACTTTTACGGACTTAACAATACCAAATGTGTATTATTTTTATTCTTTTAATGGATGAAAAGGGGGTGACTTGAACTTTTTATATTTTTTTTAAAACAATTTTTTTTTTCACTTTCTACTGTGTTTTAGTCCCGTTAGGGGACTTGAACCTGTTCTCATCCGATCACTTGTACTATACACAGCAATACTACCATACTGCTGTGTATAGTGGAAATCACTGTCTCCTATGAACGCCAGCCACGGGCTGTCTTTCACAAGACATGTGAGGCACGGTGGTCTTCAGCACACTTCGACCCATCATGACAACCAATAGGTGCCTCACCATCGCGTCACGGACCG
Organism: Phyllobates terribilis; assembly: GCF_046119375.1. Lineage (NCBI taxonomy): Eukaryota > Metazoa > Chordata > Amphibia > Anura > Dendrobatidae > Phyllobates > Phyllobates terribilis. Next base: position 864,312,943 of record NW_027362761.1, on the reverse strand, counting down.
CATAGAATAACATGCCCCCTTTGCCATCATGCAGTAAGTACCAATATCAGGTTGATAGCGGCATTTAACAGGTTAACAACTGAGGGCAGCGCTCCGCTCCATCACGGCTGTTAGAAGCAGATGATGGCTGAATATTACAGCCATCATCTGCCGTAAAGATGCAGGCTTGGCTTGCGAGCACCCATCAAGTCAGGGAACCGGAATATAACGTAACTATATGTCCTATGTAGTTAAGGGATTAAAGAAGAACTGTCACCCGGTCAGAAGTGTCCAGTTTTCTTAGTTTTTTCCCACTTCTCCACTAAGTTTATTTGTTTTTTTTTAATTCCGCCATGCAATTCCAGAGATATGGGCCTTTTGTACTTCGTTCTCATTTTTATAGCCTTTATCAAGGGAGCGCGTCTCACACGTTTCTCTAGCGGTATGTCTTTTATATTTTTTGCATTATTACCTAGTGAGCCGCGTCCCCTTCTTAAAGACCATGAAAAGTAGCTCTACGTACAAAGGACTATATCTCCTGTACATTATGGAAGATTTTATAAGATCAGAAACCAGAATGCTTTGAGGAACAGCTGGAATAAAACAGAGCAAACCCTGGCCACTATTGACCTGGTGAATGGCTCTGGATGGACTTTCATTGTGATTGTGGAATAGTATATTGATTCAGTATTTGCTATGACTGTCACTTCCTGGCCACTTTCTTAAATGCTTTGGTATGCTTTGTGTTTTCGGAGGATGTCAAAAACTGTTTTTAGGAATTTGTTGTAACATTATAATAATTTTTTATAGCGGCAAACATATTCTGCAGCACTTTACAATTTTAGAGGGAACTTGTACAGGCACTAAAGACATTACAGAATAAGCATAATTCAGATATCAAAAGGAGTGAGGGCCCTGCTAGCAAGCTTACAATCTATGAGGGATTAGGGGAGACACGAGAGGTAAATGGTAAAACGTGCTTATATTGTACAATACAGCCATAATATACTAAATAGAGTATGCACATAACGCTGCATAAGTTGGTCGCCAGAGAGTATGTGTACAGTACAGACATAGAAGGCTATTAATTGCATGGAGGATGTGAACAGATGCTACGGGGGTCATGAAAATTTTGTATGGGCCAAATGGGGTTAGGTAGATGAGTGAGATGGGGCAATAGGCCAGTCTAAAGAAATGGGTTTTTAGGCCACGCTTAAAACTGTAGCTATTGGGAATTGATCGAATTGTCCTGGGTAGTGCAGCAGCACGCGTTACGTTTTGGAGACTGGAATGGGAGGTTTGGATTGAGGATTTTAGTTTTAAGTCATTAGCAGAACATAGGGCACGGGTAGGGTGTAGAGTGCGATGAGGGAGGAGATGTAGGGGTGTTCTGAACCGTAGAGTGCGTTGTGGGTGAGGGTAGTTTAGTTTATATTGAACTCTGCATTGGATGGGCAACCAGTGCAACGACTGGTACAGGGTAGAGGCATCGGTGTAGCTGTCGGAAAGGAATATGATCCTGGCTGCTGCATAGACTGATTGGAGAGGGGAGAGTTTAGTAAGATGGAGACCAATTAGTAAAGAGTTGCAATAGTCCAGATAAGAATGAATAAAAGCTACAGTAAGCGTTTTACCTAGTGAAAGGTAAGAAAAGGTCTAATTCTAGAGATGTTTTTCAGGTGTAGGTGACATGAGCGAGCGAGTGATCGGATGTGGTGAGTGAAGGAAAAATCAGAATCAATGATGACGGCAAGACATCGAGCATTTACTAGGGAGTAATGGTGGAGCCACACACGGAAATGGCAATATCAGGCGTAGGTTAGTGGAGGGAGGAACGTGAGGAGTTCAGTTTTTGACAGATTCAGTTTTAGATAAAAGGATGACCTAATGTTAGAGACTGCGGAAAGACAATCACTAGTATTTTGTAGTAATGCAGGGTTGATGTCAGGAGACTATATATAATTGGGTATCATCGGCATAGAGATGGTACTGAAAACCGAATCTACTGATTGTTTGTACAATAGGAGCGGTGTATAGGGAGAAGAGGAGGGTGCTTAGGACTGAACCTTGAGGAACCCTGACAATAAGGGGAACGGGAGAGGAAGAGAAGCCGGCAAAAGATACAATGAAGGAGATGTCAGAGAGGTAGGAGGAGAACCAGGAGAGAACAGTGTCCTTGAGCCCAATAGGAGCATAGTGAGGAGGAGCTGGTGATCCACAGTGTCGAATGCTGCAGAGCGATCCATGAGAATCAGCAGGGAGTAGTGATCATTAGATTCAGCTGTTAGTAGATCATTAGAGACTTCAGTAAGGGCAGTTCCAGTAGAGTGTAAAGAACGGAAACCAGATTGTAAAGGGTCAAGAAGAGCGTTTTCTGAGAGATAGCAGATTAGACTGGAGTGGACCAATTATTCCAGGAGTTTAGAGATGAAGGGAAGATTGTTGACAGGTATGTAGCTAGCAGCGCAGTTCTGGTTGAAAGATGTTTTTTTTAAGTAATGGATGTATGCTGGCATGTTTAAAGGAGGAGGGAAAAATACCAGATGAGAGGGAGAGATTACATATTTTACTTAGGTGAGTGGTGACAGCAGGGGAAAGAGACTGGAGGTGATGTGAGGGAATAGGGTCACTGGTGCCGGTAGTAGGGCAAGAAGATGTAAGGAGCCTGGTCACTTCTTGCGTGCCGTGTTGAAAGACAGAAAGTGAGCAAGATGCAGTGCAGGAAGGAGGAGAATGCATAACAGGGGATTGGGAGAACATTTCCTGTCGGATATGGTCAGCTATTTCTTTGAAATAATTGGCCAGATCATCAGCGTTGAGGTCGGTAGTGGGGTCCTGTACTGTTTAAGGAGAGAGTGAAAAGTGTCAGCGTCGTTTAGGATTATTAGATAGTGAGGTGATGAGGGTGTTGAAGTAGGTTTGTTTAGAGAGGTGAAGGGTGGGGTTTAGGTTTTAAGCATGCATTTATAATGGATGAAATCTTCAGCCATAATGGATGAAATCTTCAGCCAGATTGGATTTTCTCCACATATGTTCGGTGCACCTGGAGCACCGCTGGAGAAAACGTGTTTGCAGCGGGTGCCAGGGTTGTCTGTGCCGATTTGTGCTAAATGTAGGAGGTGCAGCTTCACCCAGGGCAAATTGAAGTGTTTCCTTATAATGCTTCAGTGCAGAGTCATGACATGAGAGGGAGGAGATTGGGGCCAATGATGACTGCATATTCTTCATAAATTTATGGGTATTAATGGCACGTATATTTCTATAAGTGTGGAAAGTGGCGGGGTTGTCCTGAGTTGGGTGACAATTCTTGATAGAGAATGAAAGAGGGTTGTGGTAAGAGATTGGAAAAGGGGGGTTAGTGAAGTCATACACTGAGCAGAGCTGGGAGAGGACCAGGTCCAGCTTATTACTATTTTCATGTGTAGGAGAATTAGTAAGCTGTGAAAGGCCGAAGAAGGAAGTTAGCGATTAAAAGGTAGAAGGCAGATGGGGAAAGGGGATCACCAACAGTGATGTTAGAGTCCCCCATGATGAGGGTAGGGATGTTACAGAATAGAAAGTTTATAATCCAGGTGGCAAAGTCATCCAGGAACTGACTGGAGGGCGATGCACAACCACTCCCAGGGAGAAGGACCGGTTGAGTCTGACAGTGTGAACCTCAAAAGAATAGAAAATAAGGGAGGGTACTGGGGGGATGACCTGAAAGGTACATTTTGTTGAAAGGAGCCGGCCAACACCTCCACCTGATCTGTTGTCAGGTTTTGGGGTATGAGAAAAGTGTAGGTTGTGGTATCCGACTTCTAGATCCAGGTTTCAGTAAGAGCCAGAAGGTTGAGGGAATTCGAAAGGAAAAAGTCATGGATGTAGGAGAGTTTGTTACATACTGACCGAGCATTCCAAAGGACACTTAAAAGAGACAGAAGGCATGCAGGGAATATTAATGAGATTAGCAGGGTTTCTGAGTGTAGCAGGGAAAGAATAAGTCTCATTATTACAAGAACGTTCTGGATTAGGAGAAATATCTCCTGCGACTAGGAGAAATATCTCCTGCGACTAGGAGAAGGAAAATAAAGAGAGTGAGCTGATGATTGAGTGATTTGTGAAAGCGTCTCGTGTCGTATGGTGGGAGTGAATGGATCTGTGCGGATTAACATTGTGAAAAGAGCGTGAGTGCTGTGCATAGGAGGAGAGAGAGGGGCTGATATGGATGGAGTGTGCCGAGTTTGTGAAAGGACGGTAGATGTGAGTAAATGCTGCAGCCAGAATATGAATGGTACAAATACATATGGTGAATACTCTTTGCAAATCAGATGACTTGGAAGCAAGTTTGTTTAATTGTCTTACCTGTCTACTGCCCTGTCCAAGTACCATGTTTAACTGTCCTGGCACTTAGAAAAACATGGCACTTCGATAAAATCTTCACAAGTGCCCCCCTGCACGAAGTGCCTTTCCCTTGGCTAGGTCTAAATATATAGGGACGTATGTGCTTAGATCTAATACACAAATATAAATAATTAGCAATCAATCAGCTAACTTAAGACAGCAGGAGGCAATAAAATGCACAGACAAACAAACAATCCTGCAGCTCAACTTGGATCATAAACTGTAAAAGTGAATGACCTTACATCATGGATTAAACACAGCAGATGAATGAAATATATGTACCAATGAATAGCAGTGCTTTACACACGGGAGTGGAATGCAGGCTTCTGAAGGTTTAACACACAGTAAATGAATGAAATATGAAATATATACAGTACAGACCAAAAGTTTGGACATACCGTCTCATTTAAAGATTTTTCTAAAAAAGTTTAAAATATCCAATAAATTTCGTTCCACTTCACGATTGTGTCCCACTTGTTGATTCTTCCAAAAAAAATTTGAATTTTATATCTTTGTTTGAAGCCAGAAATGTGGCAAAAGGTAGAAAAGTTCAAGGGGGCCAAATACTTTCACAATGCACTGTATATGTATATATATATACAGTGCCTACAAGTAGTATTCAACCCCCTGCAGATTTAGCTGGTTGACACATGCGGAATTAACTTGGCATTGTGACATTTGTACTGTAGATCAGTCTGGAAGTGGGAAATGCACTGCAGCAATTTTTTTTTTTTTTTTTTAAAACGTAAAAAGTTAATTCAGAGTGTCATTTATTATTCAACCCCTCAAACCACAAGAATTCTGTTTGGTCCCCCTAAAGTATTAAGAAGTAGTTCAGGCACCAAGAATAATGAGCTTCACATGTGTGGATTAAAGATCTCTTTTGCCAGCCTTTTCTGACTATTTAAGACCCTCCCCAAACTTGTGAACAGCACTCAGACATGGTCAACATGGGAAAGACAAAGGAGCATTCCAAGGCCATCAGAGACAAGATCGTGGAGGGTCACAAGGCTGGCAAGGGGTACAAAACCCTTTCCAAGGAGTTGGGCCTACCTGTCTCCACTGTTGGGAGCATCATCCGTAAGTGGAAGGCTTATGGAACTACTATTAGCCTTCCACGGCCAGGACAGCCTTTGAAAGCGTCCTCCCGTGCCGAGGCCAGGCTTGTCCGAAGAGTCAAGGCTAACCCAAGGACAACAAGGAAGGAGCTCCGGGAAGATCTCATGGCAGTGGGGACATTGGTTTCAGTCAATACCATAAGTAACGTACTCCACCGCAATGGTCTTCCGTTCCAGACGAGCCCGTAAGGTACCTTTACTTTCAAAGCGTCATGTCAAGGCTAGTCTACAGTTTGCTCATGATCACTTGGAGGACTCTGAGACAGACTGGTTCAAGGTTCTATGGTCTGATGAGACCAAGATCGAGATCTTTGGTGCCAACCACACACGTGACTTTTGGAGACTGGATGGCACTGCATACGACCCCAAGAATACCATCCCTACAGTCAAGCATGGTGGTGGCAGCATCATGCTGTGGGGCTGTTTCTCTGCCAAGGGGCCTGGCCATCTGGTCCGCATCCATGGGAAGATGGATAGCACGGCCTACCTGGAGATTTTGGCCAAGAACCTCCGCTCCTCCATCAAGGATCTTAAGATGGGTCGTAATTTCATCTTCCAACAAGACAACGACCCAAAGCACACAGCCAAGAAAACCAAGGCCTGGTTCAATAGAGAAAAAGTCAAGGTGTTGGAGTGGCCTAGTCAGTCTCCTGACCTTAACCCAATTGAAAACTTGTGGAAGGAGCTCAAGAATAAAGTCCACATGAGACACCCAAAGAACCTAGATAACTTGGAGAAGATCTGCATGGAGGAGTGGGCCAAGATAACTCCACAGACCTGTGCCGGCCTGATCAGGTCTTATAAAAGACGATTATTAGCTGTAATTGCAAACAAGGGTTATTCCACAAAATATTAAACATAGGGGTTGTATAATAATTGACCCACACTTTTATGTTTAAAATTTAATAAAATTCAACTGAGCAACATAACTTTTTGGTTTGTAAGATTTATGCTTCTGTTCATAAAACCTACTCTCGTTTGCAGTTTGAAGGCTCTAACTTATTTGCATCTTATCAAACCAGCTAAATCTGCAGGAGGTTGAATACTACTTGTAGGCACTGTATATATGTATGTACAGTACAGACCAAAAGTTTGGACACACCTTCTCATTTAAAGATTTTTCTGTATTTTCATGACTATGAAAATTGTACATTCACACTGAAGGCATCAAAACTATGAATTAACACATGTGGAATTATATACTTAACAAAAAAGTGTGAAACAACTGAAAATATGTCTTATATTCTAGGTTCTTCAAAGTAGCCACCTTTTGCTTTGATGACTGCTTTGCACACTCTTGGCAGTCTCTTGATGAGCTTCAAGAGGTAGTCACCAGAAATGGTTTTCACTTTGCAGATGTGCCCTGTCAGGTTTAATAAGTGGGATTTCTTGCCTTATAAATGGGGTTGGGACCATCACTTGTGTTGTGCAGAAGTCAGGTGGATACACAGCTGATAGTCCTACTGAATAGACTTTTAGCTGCTTTTTTCTTGCCATAATACAAATTCTAAGTAAAGAAAAAGGAGTGGCCATCATTACTTTAAGAAATGAAGGTCACTCAATGAGAAAAATTGGTCAAACTTTAAAGTGTCCCCAAGTACAGTTGCAAAAACCATCAAGTGCTACAAAGAAACTGGCTCACATGAGGACCACCCCAGGAAAGGAAGACCAAGAGTCACCTCTGCTTCTGAGGATAAGTTTATCCGAGTCACCAGCCTCAGAAATCGCAGGTTAACAGCAGCTCAGATTAGGGGTGGTGGTTTGGGGTGATTGGGTTCAGGTCTGGTGACTGTGGAGGCCAGGTCATCTGGCGTAGCACCCCATCACTCTCCTTCTTGGTCAAATAGCCCTTACACAGCCTGGAGGTGTGTTTGGGGTCATTGTCCTGTTGAAAAATAAATGATGGTCCAACTAAACACAAACCGGATGGCATAGCATGCCGCTGCAAGATGCTGTGGTAGCCATGCTGGTTTAGTATGCCTTCAATTTTGAATAAATCCCCAACAGTGTCACCAGCAAAGCACCTCCACACCATCACACCTCCTCCTCCATGCTTCACGGTGGGAACCAGGCATGTAGAGTCCATCCGTTCACCTTTTCTGTGTCGCACAAAGACACGGTGGTTGGAACCAAAGATCTCAAATTTGGACTCATCAGACCAAAGCACAGATTTCCACTGGTCTAATGTCCAATCCTTGTGTTCTTTAGCCCAAACTAGTCTATTCTGCTTGTTGCCTGTCCTTAGCAGTGGTTTCCTAGCAGCTATTTTACCATGAAGGCCTGCTGCACAAAGTCTCCTCTTAACAGTTGTTGAAGAGATGTGTCTGCTGCTAGAACTGTGTGTGGCATTGACCTGGTCTCTAATCTGAGCTGCTGTTAACCTGCGATTTCTGAGGCTGGTGACTCAGATAAACTTATCCTCAGAAGCAGAGGTGACTCTTGGTCTTCCTTTCCTGGGGCGGTCCTCATGTGAGCCAGTTTCTTTGTAGCGCTTGATGGTTTTTGCAACTGCACTTGGGGACACTTTCAAAGTATTCACAATTTTTCGGACTGACTGATCTTCATTTCTTAAAGTAATGATGGCCACTCGTTCTTCTTAACTTAGCTGCTTTTTTCTTGCCATAATACAAATTCTAACATTCTATTCAGTAGGACTATCAGCTGTGTATCCATCAGACTTCTGCAAAACTCAACTGATGGTCCCAACCCCATTTATAAGGCAAGAAATCCCACTTATTAAACCTGACAGGGCACATCTGCAAAGTGATATATATAACACCTGTATGAAGAGATGAATATTAGATTGCTGCCATGTTTAACTGTCCTGGCACTTAGAAAAATATGCACTTCGATAAAATCTACACAAGTGCCCACCTGCACAAAGTCATTGGATAATAGGTCATGGTGGACATTTTCGGAGTGGGTTTATACACAATTGGGAAGCTTTTAAAAGCAGATTGTGTTCACGTTCAGGATTTGAAGCAGAAGTTTCTGCATCTCCTTGGCAGGAAAAACTGCTTTTTTGACGGGTCTTTGTACATCAATGAATGCTTTTTGGAGCTAAATAAAGGTTTTTGGTGGGACATTGCTTAAACCCTTGGATTACCATCAGAACTGGGGTGAATATATTGGTTAATTTAAATGATTAAAGAATGTGTATGTTGTATTTCAAATAAAGTGTTTACTCTGTGTCTGTGTGTTTATTTAACTCTTTACTTTACTTAAATTAGGTTTGGTGACGAAAGGGTCTGATTGACACCTTGTCATCATCAAACAAAAGAGCTGGATGTCAGCTAATCCCATTCGCCCAATCTCATTAGCATTTCCATTCATGTAATTTATGCGGCAGCTGTGAGCTGCTATTTTTAGCCTAGGAAGGTGCCATTTGCAAACGTGGTCCCTGGCCGTTAACAGCTCAAAGATGTTTGGTTAGCCGCTACATCCCCCGATCAGCACTCAGTGGCGCTTTGGACGCAGCGTATTTTTGCAGCGTCCAAAACGCGGTGTTCTAATGCCAAACTTTTGTCGTCGGTACATGTGAATCCACCGCATATAATGACACTTCAATTGGTTAAAATCTGCAGCGGAGACTAGCGTGTCCGCTACAGAAATTGACAAACTGCCGGTGAGTTTGGGTACTTCGCCACGATCAGGAGCCGCTGCATGTTTATACAGCGTCAAACCCGCTGCATCCAGATGTTACAGCATTAGTGGATGGGATCTCTAGAAATGCCATGTCCACTATGCGTGCATCTGAGGCTGCGGATCACCCGTGGACACTGACAGGATGCGTGTCTTTCAGGACCACAGCATGTCAAATTCTCTTGCGGAGTTGCTAGTCTCCACAACATAAATTTGAAAACTAGAATGTATTGAATTCGGTAAATACGCATGGTTCAGTGAACGCATGTGGATTTATCTGCTTTCAATAGAATGTAACGTTTTGGACGCAGCAAAAAATATGCGTCCAAAGCGCTGCTACGTCCGGGTCATGGGCACAGAGCCTAAAATAAAAAATGTTGTGGGCTCTCGCTTCATTTTTATAACCTGCAGAGGGAAAGCCGACCACTGGGGGCTTATATTAGTAGCCGGGGAAGGGGCCATTAGCCAAAAATTTTCCCTGGCTATTAATATCAGCTGTTTGATTAGCCTTTACTGGCTAGATAACAGGGGGACCCCAGAAAAAAATTGATGTGGGGTCCCCCTATAAATTCTAACCAGAAAAGGCTAAACAGACAGCTGCGGGCTGATATTATTTACCAGGGAAGGGTCCATGAATACTAGCCCCCTCCTCGGCTATTAATATCACCCCTCAGCATTCCCAGAAATGGCGCATCCATAAGATGCTCCAAATCTGGCGCTTAGCCTCCGCTCTTCCCACTGCCCTGTAGCGGTGGCGAGTGGGGTAATGGGGTTGGAGTTCACGTCACCCTTGTATTGAATTTCCGCATCATGTGCACAGCACATCAGGATTACCATTGCTATAGCTGGCAGACCTATTAACAAGTGTTTTTGCAGTGTTTCCGCGGCGGAAAAAACGCAGCGGAAGTGCAGTAAAAATGCTTTGTGTGCACATAGCCAGTCGTGTTCTAATGACTGCATTGATCATGTCTTTACTGTGTCTCTAAGTAACCACCCCCTTATTTCCCTATTTTCTCGTAATGCAGGCCCAGTGTTCGTTCAGCTGGGATTGGGGACCTTCATTTCCTACACAGGGCATTTGGAAAGATATAAGAATTGAAGCATATAATATAGTCCATCTAATCTATATTTCCTACACCACTGTGTTTGGTAAGTCTTTCAGCTTTCAATTATTTGGGAAATGCATTGCATGGTAAAGTTATGTGAGTGGTGTCTATATTATCTCAAGTACATCCTACAGTACTAATGACGCACTGTTTTATTTTTGGGGTGTTGTGGGGGAAGAGTATCCAAATTTGTCAGGGTATGACTGAACATGAGTCAACAGTGTGATGCAGCAGCAAAAAAGGCAAATACAATTCTGGGATGTATTAACAGAAGCATACAGTCTAGATCAGGGTTCCCCAACTCCAGTCCTCAAGGCCCACCAACAGGTCATGTTTTCAGGATTTCCTTAGTATTACACAGGTGATAATTGCATCACCTGCACAGGCAATAATTCCATCACCTGTGCAATACTAAGGAAATCCTGAAAACATGACCTGTTGGTGGGCCTTGAGGACTGGAGTTGGGGAACCCTGGTCTAGATCACGTGAAGTCATTATCGGTCTTTACTCCTCTTTGGTCAGACCTCATCTGGAATACTGTGTACAGTTTTGGGCACCACATTTTAAAAAAGACATAGACAAACTGGAGCAAGTTCAGAGAAGAGCGACCAGAATGGTGACTGGTCTGCAAACCATGTCCTATGAGGAGCATTTGCAGGATTTGGGAATGTTTAGCTTGCAAAAAAGAAGACTGAGAGGAGACTTAATAGCTGTCTACAAATATGTCAAGGGCTGTCACATTGTAGAAGGATCATCTTTATTCTCATTTGCACAAGGAAAGACTAGAAGCAATGGGATGAAACTAAATGGGAGGAGACACAGATTAGATATTAGAAAAAACTTTTTGACAGTTAGGGTGATCAATGAGTGGAACAGGCTGCCACGAGAGGTGGTGAGTTCCCCTTCAATGGACGTCTTCAAACAGAGGCTGGGCAGACATCTGTCTGAGATGATTTAGTGAATCCTGCTTTGAGCAGGGGGTTGGACCAGATGACCCAGGAGGTCCCTTCCAACTCTACCATTCTATGATTCTATGACAAAAAAAGTTTACCATACAAATCTGCACAGTGATCAGGAAAATGAAGAATAAATACAAGAGTCTGCTTTTAATAACTTTACTGGCTTATAGTTGTCATGTATTGTGAAGCTTATACTGCTTTCTATTGTGTGAAACCTAAAGGGAGCACGTTATTAAATGAGTAAATGAAAGTTCTTTCATAAACCAGTATAAAGGGAAACTCAAATTTATAGTAGTATAATGTTATCTGGTAGGTAGCCATGTCTATTAGTTGATTACTAGTAGGCTCTTTTGCCAGTGGTCACACCATTACATGAACAAACGTCTGTGTTCACTAGGCTGGAGAAGGTTTAGTGGAGTGTGATGGTGATCATGCCAAGTACTCACAAAGTATTCCACAGCACTATTCACAATTCCTTGTTGGATGGTTATGCCGAGACCACTAGTGCTAGTTTTCTCTACTCTCTGCGCAAATAGCCTCTTACAGGGGACAAGAGCAGGGACTCTAGTGCTACCTATTGGAAGTAAAAATCCTAAAAGTCAATATTGACTCTGTAAAAGGCTTTGCACATGATTAAACCAAAACTTCTTGTTTGGTTTCTGTTACCCCCTCCTTAGTGCAAAGTAGGAGAACTGGAACACGTCTGCAAATGGAGGTTTCGGTGTTTACTGCATATCTTAAGTCATGTGACAAGGCTCCTTAAACCTTTCCGACATATGTTGGTGTACATCATAATGGGAAAAGTGTTCCTGACATTTGACATACAGCTGTGCCCTCACAAACAACACCGGAAACGCGACTTAACTAACAGGCAAGCTCCTGCAGTAACAGCCAGCACCATTCTAGGTTGTTTGAACCTCTATATGCCATGATCAATAGCGATCACCACATTTTGAAGGTTGAGAGGGAGGGGGTTTCCTCTCTCACTCCGCCGTCCCCCCCACGATGCAGTGTTGGGGAGGCAATGGTTGTGATGGTACCCAGAGATCAAATAATGAACTACTGGCCTCCATCTGCCTTGTACGGTGGCCTTTTAGACCCTGCATTTGGTAGGGTCTAACAGGCCTCCTGTCATTATAAAACTAATATGTTTAATGCCCTCCAATGTAAAGTTATTGCAAGGTATTCGACCAACAATCGGACAAATGAAAGTAGTAGACCTATACAGAGACTAAGTAAAAAAAATAATAAAAAATAGACAAAGAAGCTCCACAAAATAAAGTACAAAAAAAATAACATTTGTAATCTAAAAACAGAAATAAACCAAAAAAAAGTACACATTTTGTATTGCTCCACATGAAGCCACCTGTTCTATAAAAATCTCATATTATTTAGCCTGGTTGGTGAACACCATAAATAACTAGAAAAATGGCAGGAACATTGTTTTTCATCATACTGCGGATCAAAAAGTTGTATGTATGAACAAATGATATCACTGAAAATGCCAGCTGGTCCAAAGGAAAAGCAAGCTCGCACTCAACTCTGTCAGTGGAAAAATAAAAAGTTATAGCTCTCAAAATAGGGTGATGCAAAAAAAATTTTTTGTTAAATTATTTTTAGGATGCAAAAGTAGCAAAACAAAAAACCTATATAAAGGTGGTATCACTGTAATTGTACTGATCCGAAGAATAACTTTATCTTGTTACTTTTACCACGCGGTGAATGGCGTGAAACCATTCCTGAATTGCTGTTTATTTTGAATCTCAAAAATTGGAGTAAAAAGTGATCAAAAATTGTTATTGTCCAAAATGGCACCAATAAAAACTTCATCTAATCCTGAAGAAAACAAGCCGTCATATAGCTCTGGTAGGAGAAAAATAAAAATGTTATAGCTCTCAAAGTATTGTAATTTGCCAAAATAAGATTTTTTAGTGTGTAAAAGTAACAAAGCACAAAGTAATATAAATCTGGCAATGCTGTAAATGGTACTGACCCAAATAATAAAGCGGTCTTATCACGGATACCGCACAGTGCATGGCATAAAAAAATAAACAGCAGTTTGTTAGTTCTGACTTTCAAAAATTGGAATAAAGCTCAGTTCACATTTACTGTGCTCAACACTGAGCTCTTACATCGGGGTTTATGCCTAAAATTCCAATGCAACAGTTTAGTGGAAAAAAACCTCACCATCTGCCCATGTAATAGTGTCTGACAATATACCGCTCTGGCAAAAATTAAGAGACCACTGAACAGTTTTCTATTGGAAAGCATGGCAAGACACATCAAAGCTGTGATTAAAAATCATGGTTAGTCCACCAAATATTGATTTCGGAACTGTTCCTGAGTTAAAAAACATAAGTAATTTGAGGTCTGAAAGCACTTGTTTCTTTTTTATTATTTTGACGCTTTATCATTTGCTGCAAATAAATACAACATTTTTAGCTTTGAATTTCGGAGACATGTTGTCAGTAGTTTATAGAATAAAACAACAATGTACATTTTACTCAAAAATATACCTAGAAAGAGAAAAATGAGAGAAAATGGAAATTTTGCAGTGAGCGCTTAATTTTTTGCCAGAGCTGTATAGGATATCCCCGCACTCAGAAGAAATTGCACAACAAATTTTGGGGTCCATTTTTCTCCTGCCGCTTTTGTAAAAATGAAAAATTTGCAGCTGAAGTAAAATTTTCACAGAAAAAAATTAATTTCTAATTCCTGTGATGAACCAGAAGGCATTTAACCTTTCTAACTTCCAATCAACAGAAAAGAAAGAATGTTTCAAAAATTATCCCTGTGTAGTCATATGGTAAATGTTATTTATTAACTATTTTGTGTGGTATAACCAACCCTTTTAAGTGCATGAAATTCAGAGTCAAATTTCATATATTTTTACAACTAAATATGCAAATCATATCGACCTAAATATATCGCTAAGATAAAGTACAATGTGTCATCAGTAAACAATCTCAGATTCGCTGGGATACGATGTCCGAAGCATTCCAGTATTATTACAACATAAAGTTACACATATTAGTATGGAAAAATGTGGCGTTATATTATTTTTAGGATTGCAACTTCCAATAGAGGACAACACCATCCCTGCTCGCTTCCTCTGTAAAGAGGCTGTTTGCATATGTAAAGGGAATTTGTCACCAGGTTTTTACCCCCTAATCTAAGAACAGCATAATGTAGAGACAGGGACACTGGAGTAATGTGTCTTTTACTGGTCTGCTTGCAGTAGTTTTGATAATCCCCTACTGATAAAATTATTGTTTTATCATTAGATGTCTAGTCATGCTGCCAGGTAGTAAAGCATGTTTATGAGCTTTGTATAATCCCACCCAAACACTGATTGACAGCTTTCTGTGTACACTATACATGGATAGAAAGCAGCCAATCAGTAGTGTGGGTGGGTTATACAGATATACAGAGCTCAGTATTCAGAGAACTGGTAGGACAGCAAGCTGCTCAGTAAGTGATACATCACTGGAATCGGGGTTTCTGCCCCTACATTATGCTGTTTTCAAATGGGCTAACTAAAACCTGGTAACAGACTCCTTTTAATTTCCCAGAGGACCATTGCATGGCCTATAAATCTTCCTATATCATTTTAGTGCTCTCCAGAAGAAGAAACTTTACCCTTTAACAGTATACCCCCCTTTCCCAGCTAGTAGGACATATATCCTGATTAAAACCTAACAAAGTAGCACGCTGTAGCGCTATAGCATGAAATATATGAAATTTGAATTGCATTACTGCTCTAGAAAATAGGAAAAAGTGAAAATACTTAGCCAATTTATGCACTAAGTATTCTCAGGTTTTCCTATTTTCTACAGCAGTAATGCAATTCAAATTTCATATATTTCATGTTTGCATACTATAGCGCTACATATTGCTACTTTATTTGTTCGTTATATTTGGAGTTGCTACTCTTAGTAACCACCTGTACACACCTGTTTTCTGTTTGGAAGTGACGGTCAGTCTTTTGATATTTGTATACATAGGCTTTCTGACTGAGCACTCCACACCTAAGCCTCAGGCGGTTTTAATTACAGCAGGATCCTACCTTCCCATATAAATGTAGGATTCAGCCTAAGAGAGGATTCACATTAGATAGGTTCCCAGCAGAGAGAAATGCCTTATTGTGGCTTCCAGGTACACATGAATTGGCCAATTTATGCGCTAAGTGTTCTCAGTTTCTCCTATTTTCTAGAGCAGTAATGCATTTCATATATTTCATGTTTGCATACTACAGCGCTACAGAGTGCAACTTTGTTACTTATATATGGAGGTGGCTACTCTTAGTAAGTACCTGTACACACCTATTTTCTGTTTAGAAGTGACTGTCAGTCTTTTGATATATATCCTTATGAAACAGCCCCATTAAGTGGGTTCATAATAGATCGTTATAGTACTGTCTGTCTTAGGCTAGGAGCACACCACTCTGTCTGTGCACGTACCCCACAGTATGCATTGAGAACTTTTCCCAAAGTATGCTGTAACATCCCCATTTGTGATCCTTCACAAAATGGAGACCAAAAGTGTTTTTCTAGCCTCTGTCTTTAAGGTATGCAGTTGCATATAACTGTATGTAAAGGGAAGCACACATTACTTTCCTAAACAGAGGGCCACTGCAAAGAAACATGTACCATGCTGTATACGTCTTTTACAGTGGGTCCCTATGGTGGACAGATGCCTCTGCATCGGTCCTGACTGTGCACACTGTCGGTCGTATGCTCCTGACAGTGTGCACAGACGCAGTGTGGACCGAACCTAAGTTCGTCTTGTCTAAATAATCAAGATGCCAAAATGCTGTCATCCATTTTGTTAAAGTTCATTATATCAGATATGAGTTTAATCACCTAGGAAAATGAGATATTTAGACAATGGCTTCAAAATTGAGCATGGTCTCTTCAGATTGAAGGCACTGTGATTTTACAATTTTTCAGAAATAAAATAGACCCTTTAAATAGAGGCTGATTGTTGGGGGTCCGGGTCTTGAGACCCCCACAAATCGTTTAAAACATTTTGAGTGTATGCGTTCAATAAAAACTGCATACAAGAGAAGAGCACTTCAGAGCGGTGTTTTAAGCGATTGACGATGGGGGGTCCCAGGACCCTTTCATCCACTGATTGGCACCTATTTGCAGTGTCTATTATATTAAAACCTTCAAAACAGTAAGAACATATTGTATTTTTTGTACATATTGAAGATATATTCTGAGGATTTTGCCACTTTGTTGTATTTTTGTCTTTAGAGTTTACTTTCTGAATGCCTAGAGCTAATAATGAAATGGCAGCTTTCACATCTTGGCATATTCCTGTGTTCCCGCTGAGCTATTTAACTCTGCTCTTTATGTATTTGGATAATCAATGTAACGATCTGTTTTGATGTGTTCTTTTCTGTTCAGATAATTCAACATCTCAGTGGGCGGTTGTCATTGAGCCTGTGTTTGATGCAGTCGCCAAGAGTGTCCTTCCAGGGCATGTAGTCCTCAGGATACCACAACTGCAGCTTGACCAGTCCCAAGATTTGCAAATTGATCCTGGTCAACGAACATATCAAATAATGCTAAAAATTAATAAGGTAATTCTAGAAATCTTTTCACATATTCTTTCCCAATGGATAAATGTGCAGTCAGTGAAGAACCCAAACTCAAAATCTAGTCGTGGATGGTAACTGTGTGATATACATATTCATATAGAAAAAACCCTGAATCTATTTAGAACAACCAGTTTTCATGTAGTGGATCTTCTTGCAGCTGATTAAATATAATGTAATTTATTTGATCAGTTGTTTCTAGAGCGGGCAGTTGGGTAAGGCTTCACCAAACCAGTAATGCTTGGACACCAGTGGTCCTCCAGAGTCGACCTTCACAGGAGCCTTCTACTTTTTATGATAGGAGGGCAGCTAATTGATGGTATTCCCATAGTCTTTCCTCATTTCCTGGTATAGCAATTCCCCTATTTGTTTTAAAGTTTTTTTTTGTTAACCTGTGTCTTCAGCAGCTCAGGTCTCCAGTCTCTTCACTTCCTTGTTGCTGGGGAGCCGCCACTCCTCTTTGAGTAACAGTTCTGGTTCAGTAGATTAGTCTTACTCCTAATCTTTGTGCTGCTAACCATTAATGGTCTGTCAGTGATTGTTCTGAAGTCTACACTGTTAGTATATTTGTATATGGAGATAAGAGTGCCTTTCAAAAAGCACAGGGTGCAAGTAAACAGTGAATAGGAGCACTGTGTGGGTGTGGGGGGCGACTGCCTGAGGTGTGGGTGCCTAGCCTTGTGATTTTACAGGAATGACATCAGCTTGGGGTCAAGAGCTGACAGGGAGGGGGAGATGAACAGCTAACTGCTATATAGAATCAATGGGCTGGAGCGAGGTGACTGGTATCTTTTGAGTTAACTCCTCAACCTGGAAAGTTACTACTATATGTACTCACTCGGCCAATCTCTGGTGGTCGATCTCCTTGTCAACAAGCTGAACTCTATGCAAGATAAAAGTTTTCATAGCAGGAGAATGAGAGCAGATAGAGATACGTAGCAAGTCAATTGCAAACTTGCTTTTTTTCCTGTTGTCTAACTGTACCAATTTCATAACATGAGAATACCCATTTATATGTTAATTTACATTTATCAATATGGAAGATGCCATGAAGCAAATAAAGAAACCAGTGATGAATGTCTGTTTTGGATATACACATATAATTGTTTAATCATCATCTATTTTTTCATCTGTTTCAGAATTCATCTGTAGATTTGTGGTGGCCAAATGGTTATGGACTTCAAACTGGTTATAATATGTCTCTCACGTTTCACTTTGAGGGTGAATACATCATTGAAAAAACAACTAAGGTTTGTGGATTTTATGTGTTCTCATGAAATTAAATCTTAAAACTTTTTCTCAGATTTTTTTTGGAATTTACGGCTTTTGAGGCCTTTTGGACAAATACCTAATGCCGGTTGACTATGTACAAGTGGATGGTTGCCCTTTTTACTCGCCTGTTTACATGGCTTACAAACCCTAATGGAAGACTAATTGTTGATTTGTTATATCCCCATATAGCCTCATATTGATTAGTGACCTTTATGGTGGCATAGTTGATCTGATCAGACTGTTTATTTGTCGGTGTACCGTTGGCATGTTTACACCAGGGCTGTGGAGTCGGTATAAAATGGACAGACTCCCAACTCCTAAAATATATAATAAATTGGGTACAGTAGTTCAATTCATAAGAATTTGGGGAAGTTATGAAATGTCCTATAAATATCTGTAATATTCCTGCTCTAAGGGGCTAGACTTTTAGCTGAGATGAATCTATGCTACAGTAAATTTATCACTTAAACATGAGCCATGTATGAGGGGGTCGGAGTCGGTGTTGTGGAAACTGAGGAGTCTGAGGTTTGGCTTACCGACTCCACAGCCCTGGTTTACACCGTTCAATAGTTGGGAAAGTTTGGCAAAACTCAGCTTGTGTAAATGGGCCTGTCATTAACATTGCTAAGTAATAGTGTAGAAGCGGAAGGTTTCTCTTTTCCAACCAGAGAAATTCAGAAAAACATTTAGAAGCCCATCAAACTATTGTTGCAAAGTATTCACTAATGAACTTTTGTTTCATTTCTATTTAAAGGCATTGTAATCAGGGCTGTGGAGTCGGAGTCCGTGTCTATTTTGGTGAAGTCTGAATCGGAGTTGGTATAAAATGGACCGACTCCAACTCCTAAAATATATAATAAATTGGGCACAGTAGTTCAATGCAGTTTGTGGGGAATATTTTTTAATAAGAATTTGGGAAAGTTATGAAATGTCCTATTCCTGATCTAAGGGTCTAGACTTTTAGCTGAGATGAATCTGTGCTACAGTAAATTTATCACTTAAACATGAGCCGTGTATGAGGAAGTCTGAGTCTGTGACATGGAAATTGAGGAGTCGGAGGTTTGGCTTACCGACTCCACAGCCCTGATGAGACCTGCCCACAGGCCCGCCCCGAAGCACAAGTATGTTCCTCATCATAGAGACAGCCAAGGAGAGAGAGACAGGGGTGGCCTGTGGGCACGTCTTTTCTTGCTGATCGGGCCTAGAGCCCTAAGGAAAGACCCTGGCTACAGTCCCGCCCCGGAGCACTGGCATATCATTAACTCAAAACTGCAAATAAAGATTACACAAGAACCACAAGACGGATTTCTTCACCTCAGGTATCATATTAATCAGTGCAACAGCCCCAACATGACAATGCCTGTAGTTTACTTAGCAAAAACCTGCTGACAGGTTCGCTTTAATCCGATTGAGATGCTGTGGCATGACATTAAAAAGGCGGCTCATGCTCGGAAATCCTCCAATGTGGCAGAATTACAACAATTTTGCAGAGCTGAGTGGCCCAAAATTCCTCCAGAGTGTTGGAAAAGACTCATTGCCAGTTATCACAAATGCTTGATTGCAGTTGTTGCTGCTATGGGTGGGCCAACCAGTTATTGGGTTTAGGGGGCAATCCCTTTTTCACACAGGGCCCCGTAGGTTTGGACTTCTTTTTCCCTTAATAATAAAAATCTTCATTTTAAAACTGCATTTTGTGTTTACTTGTGTTATCTTTGCCTAATATTTAAATTTGTTTTGTGATGTGAAACATTTAAGTGCAACAAACTCTGGTTAGCTGATCTACGGCCATTCTACTAATTGCGGTCCGTGCTTGGACCGTATTTCATGAATGTCTGAAGCAGTCTTTGGAAGGGAACTGCAAAACTACCCTATTCACATGAGGCTTATCACATTGAGTCAATATACTGAATTCTTACATTTTTTTCCTCTTAGCTTTGCTAAGGTTCTCATTCTCTCTATGCAGATTTATTTTCGTACTGTAGAACTTGTTGAGGAACCAGTTGATGGCTCTCCTGGTCTGTCGTTTTACATGAAGATTAATGGAGTTCCCATTTTCCTCAAAGGATCCAACTGGATACCAGCTGACTCTTTTCAAGACCGAGTCAACTCTGACAGGTGTGTTTTGGACTTGCCATAAAATTGCACAGTTTTAGCCCTTTTACTATAATCCATTTAAAACTATTGGACAACAAATAAGATTTGGACAATTTTAGTTTTTTTTTTGTATTTGCACCAAAATTTATGACAGATTACATTCCAAAACTTCATTCACATGTAATGGAAAAAAAATGGAAAAACACAAATCTTGGAAAGGGATTTTTAGAGATGGATTTGTGTTGACACTTACCATTGCCACCAATCTATATACAGGCTCCGTAATCTCCTACAGTCAGCGGTTGATGCTAATATGAATACTCTTCGTGTGTGGGGTGGAGGAGTATATGAGAGCGATGAGTTCTACAGCATTTGTGATGACTTGGGAATAATGGTAATCACTTTACTTGTGCTTAATATTATAGCTAATAGCATGATGTTACAAGAGCTATAAAACACTAATTTCCTATGTTGTAACATGTCATATTTACTAGATAAACAAGACAACGTTACACTTTTAAGTCCCCCCCCCACCCCACCCCTCTTTTTATTTGGAACCATGCAAATAATTATATAACTTAAATCTCAGTTATGCTGCTGCAAGTAATGCCTTTTTTTTGCGTTTATTAGTTGTCAGTTTGTTAAACTGAGATATTATATCCATATTGGAAGGATCATGTTCTTGCGATTATCAGCTAGCCATAACTCATGTCTGTTTTTATGTTCATCGTTGTATTGTTGCTGTTGCAGATCTGGCAGGATTTTATGTTTGCATGTGCCCTTTATCCAACTGATGATTGGTTTCTGGATTCGGTCAGAGAAGAAGTCATTCACCAGGTACATTGTCACAAGGGGACATGAATTAGAGTGTATTGTAAATTACTTTATTACTATTTCATATTAGTCATATTATTTAATGGAACTATTCATACTTTTTCTTTGTCTGTGTGTTCTACTAGCTCTCCTAGTGTTTTTTTTTTGTTTTTTTTTAAGTTTATCCCGTCACTAAACACCCACTAAACATAATTCAGTTAGAAAGTGACAGCTTAATAAGGTAAACTACACCTAGCACGAAAAATTGAAGGAAAAAGATCCAAGTAACCTATAAAACTTTGATTTTATTGAATAAATCGTATTAAACATCATAGCAAAAATAGAATGTATACATGAAGCAGGGACATGACACATCAGGACAACAAAAAACAGAAACCAATGAGCCAAACAACACAACGGTAATACCTCACCCCTTAGTCAAAGGTATAGGTGTAATAAAGGATAATAATAAACCCATATACTGACCTGTAATACCTATGATATAACAATACAGTCAAATGTAAAATACAATAAATAGGCATCCCTGACACAGCATTAATCACCAAGGTAAAAATAGTGCAGATATGAGGGAATCAATAATCATGGTTAAGGAATCAATTACCTGTAGACATGGCGGTGGTCGTGTGTAGGAAGCTCACAAAAACCCTCGACGCGCGTTTCACTGCTACTGCGGTTTCGTCAGCCAGCTTAATAAGGTAATACTACCTGAAAATTCAAGATGTTCTTCTCTTAGGTGTTTGGTCATTTGATCTTATGGTGACCCCATAGAACCACATGGAGTTATGCTCTCTTCAGGGGGTCAAGACTCACCATCTCCAGAACTGACTGTGTGATGAAATTGCATGGATTGTACCTCTGAAGTTCTCAATAGGAATGTGTTGGTCAGAGGCTCATATCAAAGATAATGATGATGACTGCACAATGCTTGTCACACAGTAATAATGTAAGCGCTCATAGTTCAGCCCCCATTACCGTATATTTATTATTTATTATTATAGCGCTATTTATTCCATGGCGCTTTACATGTGATAGGGATATACATAGCAAAAACATTTACATAATCTTAACAAAACAAGTCAGCGACTGGTACAGCAGGAGCGAGGACCCTGCCCGCGAGGGCTCACAATCTGCAAGGGATGGGTGAGAATACAGTAGGTGAGGGTAGAGGAGGTCATGCAGTAATGTGGTGGAGCGGTGGTTACTGCAGGTTGTAGGCTTGTCGGAAGAGGTACCGTATATTCCGGCGTATAAGACGACCTGGTGTATAAGACGACCCCCCTACTTTCCTGTTAAAATATAGAGTTTAGGATATATTCACCGTATAAGACTACCCCTTTTCCAACGCATACCAAACACCGGTAAAAATTAAAAAAAAACAGATTTGAATTTAACATGGTCCTTTTTTAATTTAAATTCTTATGACATGCAGGTATATAGCAGGAAAACTGTCACTCATAAACATATTAAAATAGGGGGGACCCCACGTCATTTTTTGGAGGGGTCCCCCATTCTAATAGCTAGTAAAGGCTAGGTATTCAGCTGCGGGCTGATATTAGTAGCCTGGGAAGCTCCGTGGGTATTACCCCCTTCCCAGACTTCAAACATCTGCCCCAGCCGTCTGCTTAACCTCCG
Source organism: Phyllobates terribilis (assembly GCF_046119375.1). Lineage (NCBI taxonomy): Eukaryota > Metazoa > Chordata > Amphibia > Anura > Dendrobatidae > Phyllobates > Phyllobates terribilis. The sequence goes on along the minus strand of NW_027362761.1, from coordinate 864,290,322 downwards.
CTAGAGACTATAATGATGGGGGATCCCACGCCAATTTTCTTTTTAAAAAATCCTTTATTTTAACACTAAATGACAATTGAGGGGTTAATAAAGATGCAGTCCCTAAATTATTATTAATTTTGTAATTAATTTTTCCCAAAAATGTTGACGTGGGCTTCGCCATATTTTTGTGTCCAGCCAGGTACAGCAGGCAGGAACGGGCTGCCCCCAACCACCAGCTGCCTATTTGTACCTGGCCGGACACAACAATATAGGGAAGCCCTTTTTTTTTTATTATTTCATGAAATAATTAAAAAAAAAAAAGACGTGGGGCTTCGCCCTATTTTTGTGTCCAGCCAGGTACAACTAGGCAGCTGGGGGCTGGAATCTGCAGCGCAGGGAGGCCCAAGCTTTCTGGGCCCCACCCGCTGCAAATTGCAGTCCGCAGCCACCCCAGAAAATGGCGCGTTCATAGAAGCGATGGCGCTGTACCCAACTCGTCCAGGGCCCTGGTGCGGTGGCTCACTGGGTAATAAAGGGGTTAGGGCCAGCTTGGCATTATCAGCTGGCCCTAAGCCTGAAATTCATGGGGTCACGCCAATATTAGACATGACCGCCATGAATTTCTAGTAAAGTAATTAAAAAAAACACAACACCCAGAAAAAAGTCCTTTAATTGAAATAAACACACAATTTTTTAATGTTCTAAATTAAACCATACTTACCATCACGCCCATTCCAGCTGAAGCCAACGATCTCCTGCAATAAAAGTAAAATAATAAAGCAACCTCATCCTTACCTTCCCATGGTTCCCAGGACCGGTCCAGCTCTGCTACATCGAGATGACAGGCTGGACCGCAGCAGAACGCTGCCATCCAGCCTGTCATCCCGCAGACACTGAGAAGCGCAGGCATGCTTGTGCTCCTCAGTGTCTGACTGTGACGGCATCCAGATGAGCCGACAATGAACTCGGCTCACCTCATGCACGTCACTGACAGCGTGGGAAAATTCTCCTGCTCCCCGCATGCGCAGTAGAAGTTTCCCACGCTGTCAGTGACGGACGTCCAGGAGGTGAGCTGAGTTCATTGTCGGCTCATCTGGATGCCGTCACAGCGAGACACTGAGGAGCGCAAGCATGCCTGCGCTTCTCAGTGTCTGCGGGATGACAGGCTGGATGGCAGCGTTCTGCTGCGGTCCAGCCTGTCATCTCGATGTAGCAGAGCTGGAGCTGTCCTGGGAACCATGGAAAGGTAAGGATGAGGTTGCTTTATTATTTTACTTTTATTGCAGGAGATCGTTGGCTTCAGCTGGAATGGGCGTGATGGTAAGTATGGTTTAATTTAGAACAATAAAGAATTGTGTGTTTATTTCAATTAAAGGACTTTATTCTGGGTGTTTGTGTTTTCTTTTAACTTTGACTATGGGGATAGTAATGGGGGTGTCTTATAGACGCCTCTCCATTACTAACCTGGGCTTGATGTCAGCTGGCATTATAAGCTGACATCAACCCCAACCCTATTACCCCCTGCCACCGCACCAGGGCAGTGTGGAAGAGCGAGGCTAAGTGCCAGAATTGGCGCATCCTATGGATGCGCCATTTCTGGGGCGGCTGACGGCTGGTGTTTCTAGCCTGGGAGGGGGCCAATATTCATGGCACCCTTCCTGGGCTACTAATATCAGCCTCCAGCTGTCTGCCTAGCCTTTGCTAGCTATTAAAATAGGGGGGACCCCACGTCATTTTTTTGGGGGGGTCCCCCATTTTAATAGCTAGTAAAGGATAGGTATTCAGCGGGGGGCTGATATTAGTAGCCTGGGAAGCTCCGTGGGTATTACCCCCTTCCCAGGCTTCAAACATCTGCCCCAGCTGTCTGCTTAACCTCCGCTAGAGACTAAAATTAAGGGGAACCCCACGCCAATTTTTTTTTAAATAAATCCGTTATTTTAACACTAGATGACAAGTACAGTAACCAGCACTGTCACTGTACTTCATATATATGTGACTGACATGTTTCTATCTATCTAATCTATGTGTGAAGCTCTATTCTGTCTGTTATAAATTGTCGGGTACCGCTGCTGAATTGCCGGCCGGCTTTTTTAAAGAGACGGTGCATGAAAACACTAATATTTGTTTTAATAAATCCTTTACACTAAATGACAAGTACAGTAAGCAACACTGTCACTGTACTTCATATATATGTGACTGACATGTTTCTATCTATCTAATCTATGTGTGAAGCTCTATTCTTTCTATTCTAAATTGTCGGGTGCCGGCTTATGCCGCTGCTGAATTGCCGGCTTTTCATATATTGTCACAGAAGCGATGCGAACTTCCCTGCTCCGGACACAGCGCACCGCTTCTGTGACAAGTGAAAGCTGTCGGCACAGAAGCCCTGCGCTGTGTCCGGAGCTGGGAATACGCAGCGATGTGTCAGTTTCAGCACAGAAGCGCTGACTGTCTGGACCTACCGCCGCCGTATTTTAACTCCCTCCACCTTATATTAACTCCGACATGGCAGGGATACGGCCACGGCAGCTTATTAACACCCCCAGAGTATCCCCGCATGTCAATTTCTGAAAGTTCAAAAGCATTACCGGCGTATAAGACGACCCCAGACTAGACAGAAGATTTTTCAGTCTTCAAAAGTCGTCTTATACGCCGGAATATACGGTAGGTCATTTATAATCAATTTCTTTATTTAGGAGAATATAGAGGAAAGATGATCATTGTCCTCCCGTCAGAGAGAGATGATACTGGCTTTACCTGGTCATTTGATGCTATGTTGATGTAACTTGGGATTTATAGCAGAGCATAGAAGAATAACATGCAGGACAAATGCTGAATGTACCCTTAAATAGGCTTGTGTGATTGTTCAATATTTGTATAATAGTTGGAAATGTTAGAAAATAGATTCATCATTAATGGTTATTTCTTTAACAGTCATGTGAATGATGAGCAGATCATTATATCGGTAGGGTTAGGGTCCATGGGGACCACTTGAATTGCAAGAGATTCATTAATAATGGTTATATCTAGCGATGAGCGCAAGTGCTCGTTACTTGAATTTGCCTTGAGTGCTCAGGTATGCACAGAGTATCATGGGTGCTCGAGTAACATGCTCGAGTCCCTGCAGCCGCATGTTTCACGACTGATAGACAGCCACAAAACATGCAGGGTTTGCCGGGGTTTGTCAGGAACCCCCACATGTTTTGTGTCTGTCTAACAGCCTCGAAACGTGGCTGCGGGGACTCTAACATCTCACCTGAGCACCCGCGATACTCGGTGCATACCCAAGCACCCTAGGCAAACTCGACTAATGAGCACTTACGCTCATGACTAGTTATATCTTTATTTTAAATCATTCTCTACTATTTGTCAAGTTTTGCAAAATCCTGAAGAACCCTTTATTACACTCCTAAAATTGCAGTCTGAAGAAATGGCAAAGCATTAATGATTTAAAAGGAGCCTAACAGCTTATCCAGTTCCCCCAAACTGTCCCCATGTAATTATTGATCTTTTTATATACTTCCTAACAAGCCCATTTGTGTTTTTTTTTTTTTTTTTGTTATAGATTTTTGAACATGTCTAAAATAAATTTTATAACTAGACTTGCGACATTTGCAAAGAGTCGGTGATAAAACACATTGAGTTTTATGTCACCGCTACCTCCTTGGGCATGCGCAGCACGACAATGAAGTTGGTGTGCGTACACTCGGCTTCAGTGCACATTGTCAACGAGGCAGAGTTGCAAAGAACAGGTGGAGACGCCGCTCTTACAAATCGGGTAACTCGCACCCACAGGAGTGTGATAACATAATTAGCGGGAAGATTAGTGTGGGGGAAAGCAACGCCCCTATGACTAGATGCCCACTAATGAGCGTATCGCAAGCCCAGTTATGAAATTGATTTTAGGCATATGTAAACATTTGAAAGCCACGAAAAGGGGCTTGTTAGGAATTATATAAATGGATCAATAAATGCGTGGTGTCGGTATGGGAGCCTGAGGAAGTTTTCTTTTTAATATCTTCCAAATATTTCCGAAATTGAAATGACATTTAAAATAAGTCGGAAGAAACAATCAGCGATCCTGTGAATCCTGACAGATCTGCAGTTGTTTTTAATTTGTGTCCATAAATAATGATTTACGGTATGTTAGGACTTGGTTAGTTTTTCCATATTTCATAGACTGCTCCACACTGTGTGCTGACTCATCTTCATTATTCTTCCATAGTAGATTTCCTTCCTGTAATCTATTTTAGCCGCATATAAAAATAGAGAATTCTCTGAAAATAATGTGTGCTCTAAAAATAGTGATATTTTACTGTATAAAGTTTGATATTTTGGTGATTATTACAGATTAGAAGACTTAAATCTCACCCTTGTATTATTGTGTGGAGTGGCAATAATGAAAATGAGGCTGCCATCGCCAGTAACTGGTTTTCAATACCAAGTTACATGAAGGAGGTTTATGTAAAGGATTATCTGACCCTTTACATAAAAACTGTCAGAGAGCTTGTCCTCAAGGTAAGTGGTAACTCTTTAATGGTTTTGGTTCAATAAAGATCTTTCAAATGTGACCCTCCTTATGTTCCTCTTTTATTCTTTTTTAAATGTAAGTTTGGCTTGTATATACATGCTTAACTATTGACATTTCATGTTCCGCACAACGTGTCACACTCCGAATTAGTGAAATAAAAAAAAACGTATAAAAACCATCTTATTTACAGTGTACCGCTACCCTGTACAGCAGGTCTATTATGGCTGAGCCTAGATGAGCTTTTTTCACATTGATGTCCACAAATTTAGAGGCATAGGGGAGAAGTGATATGGGGCGATAGCTAGACAGAGAGGATGGGTCAAGGGAGGGCTTTTTGAGGATAGGTGTGATTGAGGCATGTTTGAAGCATGAGGGGAAGACACCAGTTGTTAGTGACAGGTTGAAAAGGTGGGTTAGGGTTGGGATGAGGATAGTGGTAAGGTTAGGGATGAGGTGGGACGCGATTGGGTCAAGTTCGCTGGTGGTGAGGTGTGATTTGGAGAGTAAAGAGGAGAGTTGATTGTCTGTAATGGTGGAGAAGCTGGTTTTGGAGGAGGATGGTTGAGTAGGTGTGAGGAGGGGCTGAGGGGACTTTAGGCTAAAGCTTTGTCTGATGGTGTCTATCTTATGCTTGAAGAATGTGGCAAAGTCTTCGGCTGAGAGGAGAGGGAGGAGGCACTAGGGGACAGAGGAGAGAATTGAAAGTTTTGAATAGCTGTTTACGGTTGTGAGACAGGGAGGATATGAGACATATGTTTTTTTTTGCTGCAGTAAGTGTGGACTTCAAGGTAGTGAGGGACTGTTTTAATGCAATGAAGTGCTCATTGGAGTGGGACCTTTTCCATTTCTGCTCAGCAACCCTGGAGGCCCTTTGCAGTTCTTTAGTCAGGTCGGTGTGCTAGTGTTGCCAGTTGAGTTGGGTGAGCTTTATGTGTGAGGGGGCCGAATTGAGATCTGCAGCTGTTGTGGTGTTATATAAAGTGGCAGAATCATTTGCATCGTGTAATGAACTTATGCCTGTGAGAGGGAGAAGGGATTCAGAGAGTGAGTGTAGGTCAAGGTGTTTGATATTTCTGCGAGGGTGTGCAAGCTTGTGGAGTGGTGCTTGTGCACCTGGAGAGGAGAGGGAAGAGAATGTGAGTAGGTTGTGGTCAGAAAGAGGGAGAGGTGAGTTAGAGAGGTTAGATAGGGAACAGAGGTGGGTGAAGATGAGGTCCAATGTTATTCAATGGGGCAGTGCAGGGGAGCGATTTTTTTTAAATTTTTTTTTTTTTACTGAATCTGCATATGAAAAATATTGTAGCATGCACTACTTTCTTCCATAAATCGTATGTGACTCACCCATTCAAGTCTAAGGGTGTGCAAATAAAATCGGATCACATATGGAGCCACAGTATGGCATTTGTTTTTTTTACAGAGACATTGCAATTCTGTAACATAAGAAGCTGTGAATGGTCTTATAAATGATTAATAGCTGCGACTATTAAAAACGGATTGACTACGGAACTGACAAGTGAGAAATTCTGTTTTTCTGGATGAAACTCGAAACAAATTTTTAGACACTTGTGTGAACCTACCCTGAAGAGGACATGTCGTCAGGTCAAAAGTGGGCAGTTTTTGCTACTTTTTTTATTCCTGCTGCTCCTGAGTATTCCGCTTTTTTTTTTTTTTTTATTCACAGTACAGTACCAGAGATGTGACTATTTATTTAGTGCTAATTTTTATGATCTTTACCAAGGGGATGTAGCTCAGAGGATTCTCTGGGGTGTCTTTAGACTGCTCTGCATTATTATCCTGTGAGAAACATCCCCTTAGTAAAGACCATAAAAACTAGCACCAAACAAAAAGGTCCATATCTCTGGAACCGTAAGGCAGATTTACGAAAAATGGAATTCTCAGTGGTGCATCAGGATTAAGAGAAGAATGAAAATTGGCCACTGTTGACCTGGTCACAAGTCCTCTTTAACTCTGTGAAGGGGAATCCATTCTTTTAAACATTTCTTTGGCCACACTAATTTCTGATTTACACCAGGCTCACTGTAACAGGCACTCTATTACCCTATTAGAGCCCATAAGTGTTATCCATCAATATTTAAGACACAGAAACCAAGGAGCCTGTGAGATTGATCTGATAAAAACTACACACAGAGAACAACACTTGTACATTTTTTTTTTTATAAATCAACAGCACAAGTGTAAAAAAAGAAGAAACCTTGTAATAGATCTTTCCACACTTTTCACTTCTCTCCCTCTGTTTGCTGCACTGATCGTTCACTCTCAAAAAAATCCTCATCTCTGCCTTTAGTTCTCTCTTCACTGAGGGATCAGGTAGACTTCCTGAATATAGAAGTCTATATAGAGAGGGTGAGTGAAGAGACTGGAAGGAGAAAGGGGCAGAGCACAAAAAAAGCTATTGAGTAGATCCTTCAAGGGAAAATCCACTAAAATGTAGGATACAAGTCATACACACAGCACTGAAAAGTCGCCCAAAAAAGCAGTTATACTTTAATTGTTGCCTGATGTTATCTCTTCTCAGATGGATATAACTCGTCCTTTCATTGCTTCGAGCCCTACTAATGGGAAAGAGACTGTACAAGAAAACTGGATTTCTAAAGACCCATATGACAATCACTATGGTGACGTTCATTACTACAACTATATGACAGATTGTTGGAACTGGACAACCTACCCCAAACCTCGCCTAGCTTCAGAATATGGTTTTCAGTCTTGGCCATCATTTAGTACGATACAAAAGGTATATTTCATCATTGTCATGAAGGTCAAGAAAAAAACTCTATTGTGGAGCGTTGAGAATTGTTACAGAATATTCTCATCTAGTTCCCAAATTTTAGTTTCATGATCCGGATATCATGTAAAGGAAAGCATGTATATAATGCTTTTCAGGAACGGCGGTCATGTGACCGCAAGTATGCGGTATGCATACTCTAGACCACATTCCGACTAGACTTTCCGGCGTCGCTCAATACACTTGCATTGAGTGAGGCTGCGCCCATCTAGTCGGATTGTGGCTGGGCATAAGCATATTGCATACTTGTGGTCACATAACCTCCATTCCCGGTGCTGACACTGGAAAATCTGCACAGTGCACGTGATATGAGGATTCACAAGTCTGCAGTCATATAGAATGACTGCAGACTTGTCGTTTTAGACTGAACAAACCCTTCAAACCCAATATTTGGCATAGAGTTCTTAGATTAGAAAATGACATCATTGATCTAATTGGTTTTCTTGCGCAATATTGACTTTTAATAGCTGCTAACCATGAGAACCTTTTATTTGTTGTTTGTTTTTTTTCTTAGGCTATGTTCACATGGGGCCAATCTGCTGCAGAAAAATTTGCAGAAAATATACAACAAAAGTGCACATTTATTTGCCTGTCTATTTCACCCTTTGTAATGCCAAGAGTAGACTCAAAAGCAAAATCCTTCATCCTTGTCCAATAGAATAGCTTGTGTTGTAGATGTGAACATCTGTAATGAACTAAACGTAATCCCTTCAACTCCAAGCCTGTTTTCACCTTCATGACCGGGCCAAATTTTACAATTCTGACAACTGTCACTTTAACTCTGGATCATACTGATTGTGAGATTGTTTTTTTTTTCGTGACATATTGTACTGCGTGATAGTGGTAACATTTGTTTGTTATGACTTGCGTTTATTTGTGGAAAAAATGAAAATTTTCAATTCTTATGCCCTTAAATCAGAGTTATGTCACACAATAGTTAATAAATAACATTTCCCACATGTCTACTTTACATCAGCATAATTTTGAAAACATACTTTTTCTTTTGTTAGGGTTAAAAGTTGACCAGCGATTTTTCTTTTTTTTTTTTGTTTTTTTAGGGGCCACATCACAGTTTAAGTGACACTGAGGGGCCTATATGACAGAAAATACCCAAAAAGTGACATCATTCTACAAACTGCACCCTTCAAGGTGCTTAAAATCACATTCAAGAAGTTTTATTCCTTCAGGTGCTTCTCAGGAATTAATGGAATGTGGATGGAAGAAATGAACATTTGACTTTTTTTTTTCACAAAAATTTTACTTTAGACCCAGATTTTTCAATTTTCACATGGGTAACAGGTGAAATTGCACCAAGGTGCTTCACAGAAGTTTATAATGTTGAGCAGAGAAAATAAAAAATTACATTTTTCCCACAAAAATGTTTGGGTTTTTTTGCCTCCAATTTTGCATTTTCACAAGGCTACCAGGAAAAATTGTGCCATAAAATTTGTTGTGCAATTTCTCCTGAGTACATCGATTCCCAATATGAGAAGGAAAACCACTGTTTGGGCCATAGCATGGTTTAGAAGGGAAGGAGCACCATTTGTCTTTTTGAATGCAAAATTTGCTGGAATAATTAGCGGACGCCATGTTGCGTTTGGAGAGCCCCTGATGTGCCTAAATAGAAGAAACCCCCACAAGTGACACCATATTAGAAACTAGATCCCTCAGGGAACTTATCTAGATGTGTGGTGAGCACCTTGAAACCCCAGGTGCTTCACAGGAGTTTGTGAAAATAAAATATTTGTGGGAAAAATTAGATTTTTTATTTTCAAAGGGGTAACAGTAGAAAATGGACCCCAAGATTTGTTGTGCAATTTCTTCTGAGCACACAGATACCCCATATGTGGGGGAAAACTAGTGTTTTGGAAGCACGGCAGGACTCAGAAAGGAAGGAGTGACCCCATTTTGGAAACTAGACCCCTCAAAGAATTTATTTAAATGTGTGGTGAGCACCTTGATCCCACAAGTGCTTCACAGAATTGTAAAACGTGGATCTGTAAAAATGAAAAAAAATATTTTTTTCCCACAAAAATGTTGTTTTTGACCAAAAATTTTTCTTTTTTCACAAGGGTAGCAGGAGAAAAAGGACACCAAAATTTGTTGTGCAATCTTTGCTGTGTCCACCGATACTCCATATGTGGTCAAAAAAATACTTTTGAGGCACAGTGCAAAACTCGGAAAGGAAGATGCACCATATTTGAGTTCATATTTTGCTGGACTGGTTTGAGAGTGCCATGTCACATTGCCAGGGCTCCTGTATTGCCAGAACAGCAGATCCCCCCCCCAACTCCCCCAAGAGACCCAACTTTACAAACTACACCTCTCAATGAATTCGTCTTGGGGTGCAGTGATCATATTGACACCACGGGTGGGTCACAGAATTTTATACCATTGGGCAGTGCAGGAAAAAAATCATTACATTTTTACCACCAAAATGTTGTTTTAGCCCCAGATTTTACATTTTCACACTGGGAAATGGGTACAAATGGCACCAAAATTTGTCCCACAATTTCTGCTGAATGTAGAAATACCCCATATGTGGCTGTACAGTACTGCTTAGCCATATGGCGAGACTCTGGAGGGATTTGCCTCCTAAAGCGCAGATTTTTCTAGAATAGTTTGCGAACTCCATACACCGAGCCCCTAAGTGCTATAATAGCAGAATTGTGAATTCATTTTGTAAATTATACCCCTTTGGGTATTTGTCTGCAAGTGTAGTGATGATTTTGACTCCATGGCTCTTTTCCAGAAATAAGCAGCAGTGGATGTTGCTGACTAAAAATTGCAAGCTGCCATTGTAGTGACCAGTACATTCTGGCGAGCATGTGCTTCTGGAGACATGCACCCGTAAATTAGGTGGGCTTTCATCGCTACAGAAATGCCAAACATGTGGACGCTAACTGCGGTTTAGGCACACACTGGAGCTCAGAAGGGAGGGGGGCATTTGGATTTGGGAATGCAGAATTTGCTGAATTTCTTTTGGAGGGCGAGAAGCCGTAGCGCTTTTCCAGAGTCTTTGTGCTACCCGTAACGTGGAAGCCCCTATATTTCCATTGACAGATGACTGATCTGAGTGGGGACTTGCTTTTTTTTGTAGATTGATTTGAAGCTTTTGTTAGGAAGATTTTACATAACATTTTGGATCACATTTATCCAGCGCTCTACGCTGAGCACTTATATTGGGGTTTCCATCTAAATCTCCGAGTGACATGATTCAGATGAAATCCCCGAGGGACCCATTCACTATAATGAGGCAGCAGAGTTACACTGGACTCTGGTTTCTGTTCAGCGTTGTCCTTTTCAGAAGTGCGCAAAACTGTGCCCGACTGTACTTTTATGCACGCCTAAAAAGACGGACACTGCAGGATTATAGGCCAGACGGCGTCCACAGTGCCCCCATCTGCCTCATTATAGGGAATATTCTGCCGGGGGGTTCTGTCTGAATCATGTATTTCAGAGATTTGCACAGAAATCCCAGTGTAAGTGCAGAATGCAGGATAAATGTGACCCAAGCCATACTGCGATCTTTGTGAGGCAGAATGAATAAATCAGTAGCAGGTGAAGAATTGGTTTTATTTATTTTTTACGCTGTTCCTCGTGCGGTATAAGTGATTAAACGATTTTATTCTTCGGGTCTGCGATTACAGCGATACCTTATTTACATTGAGTTTTTATGTTTGGCAGATGCACACACTAAAAGATGCTTTTTATTGCAAAAACTATTTTTTTTTTTCGCCATATTTTGAGATCTATAATTTTTCCAAATTTCGTCCGACAGTGTCATGTGAAGACTTGTTTTTTTTGGGGCGAGTTGACTTTTTTATCCGTACCAATTTCGGGCACATGACATTTTTTGATAGCTTTCTATTCCAATTTTTGGGAGGCAGAATAAACAAGAACCTGCAATTCAGGAATTGTTTTTTTTTTTTGTTTATTTTTGTTCCGCGTGTGGTAAAATTGATAAGGCAGCTTTATTCTTCAGGTCAGTCCGTTTACAGCGATACCACATTTATATAATTTTTTTATGTTTTGGTGCTTTTACACAATAAATACTATTTTATAGAAAAAATAATTATTTTTGCATCGCTTTATTCTGAGAACTATAACTTTCTTATTTTTCCGCTGATGGAGCTGTATGACGGCTTGTTTTTTGCGCGACAAGATGACGTTTTCATAGATGACATTTTTATTTACATTTGTCTTTTTGATCGCGTTTTATTCCACTTTTTGTTCGGCGGTATCCAGGGCTGTGGAGTCGGAGTCTGTGTCCATTTTGGTGGAGTCTGAATCGGAGTTGGTATAAAATGGACCGACTCCAACTTCTAAAACATATAATAAATTGGGTACAGTAGTTCAATGCAGTTTGTGGGGAATATTTTTTTCATAAGAATTTGGGAAAGTTATGAAATGTCCTAATCCTGATCTAAGGGTCTAGACTTTTAGCTGAGATTAATTTTTGCTACAGTAAATTTATCACTTAAACCTGAGCCATGTATGAGGGGGTCAGTGTTATGGAAATTGAGAAGTCGGAGTTGGAGGTTTGGCTTACCGAACCGCACTGCCCTGGCGGTATCATGATAAAGCATCATTTTTGCCTCCTCTTTTGTTTTTTACGGTGTTCACTGTATGGTTTAACTAGTGGGACAGTTTTATAGGTCAAGTCGTTCTAGACGCTGCGATACCAAATATGTGTATTTTATTTCTCAGAAAAATATTGATTTATGGGCACAATATAAAAAAATATATTTTTCCTTTTTTTTTTTCATTATCTTGTGATTTTAATTTTGTGTGTGTGTGTATATATATATATAATATTTATAATTTTACAATTTTTTTTTTCACTTTTTTATTTTGTCCCTCTATTGGCCTTTCACTTTTTTTCAGCCTGATCGCTTATAAAGTATTGGGATGCAGGAGCACACAAACTTGCTACAGTTTGCTCTGAGCATGATCTAGCAAGTTTGCTAGCTCTGGTGACCTGGACGACATCTGATCACCATAGCAACGATCGGGCCCCTGCGATGATGTTGTGGGGCGCCGATCCAAGAGCAGAGGGGCTTCTTCCCTCTGCCTGGCTCGCTAAATGCTCTGATCGATATCGATCGCAGCATTTAACAGTGACGGGAGCGGTGAGGGCACCACTCCTGGCACTGAATCCTGCGTATCAGCTGTCAGAATCTGCTAACACCTGGCAGCAAGTGTCAGGAAGGGGTTAATGAATGAAAACCCATTTATTTGCACTGTAGATTGCTGTGGGATTCTAGTGGACCATTTATAGTAAATCTGTCCTGAGTGAACATGGCTGTAAAGTACAGTAGAAATTTCATCAGTCAGGACTCTTGTAATGATGAATTATATTTTACTTTAGGTGTCTGCTCCTGAGGACTGGTCTTACTCTAGCAACTTCAGTGATCATCGTCAACATCATGATTCAGGAAATGAGCAAATGATGTTCCAGGCCGGTGTCCACTATAAGATGCCAAAGAACGCTGATCCCGTAAAACAGTTCCATGACACTTTATACCTCTCTCAGGTAGAATGATTTCTTTTCTAACTGGCTTTGTGTTGGTGTGATTATAATAGTTGATGTGTTGTCTATGTACAATTTAGAGGCTGTGCTGTATGTGGCCTTAGAAGAGGGTTCTCAATTAATTTTGGAATTGGCGCTAAAAGGTTTTTAATTGTATTATATAATCTATTTTATGTAAATGGGTACAAAAGAGTATATATAATTCGTCAACCTTATAATATCAAATTTTCTGTACCTGTAACCTCCAGTAGGGGGCTCAATAAAGACAAAGGGGAAAATTTATTTAGACCAGTGTTATTTTACAATCTTAAAGAGAATCTTTCAGTAGGATCAACCCTGCTAAGTTCTCTCTGTGACAAAGAAAACATGCAAACACTGCTACTGAGAATAGTACTATTCTCACCAGTGTCATAATTTTCCGGCTTGCGTACACTACCACTATTATCATCCAGGTAATCAGGTCATCAATATCATAGTAGTGGAAAGCCTCTGTAAACTATTTTGTATTTACTCACATTTTTTTTTGCTGATGTCATTTCATGGTATACCTTTTTAGCCATTTAAGTTGCCTCTTTTTGTTAAAGCTCTCGAAATCCCTTGCATAGACATACAATTAAATGATGACCGGTTGCCAGTATCCACCATTATGAGTTGCTTACTGCATATTGTGCATACACTGGACATAATCTAACAGTATGCAGTAGGCTCATTAGATATCACTAGTGGCAGGTGCAGGCGGCAAAAATACAAAGGCCGAAATTACCAGAATAGAAACCTACACCCAATCTCGGGAAAGAAATATTATAAATAAATCGGCACAAAAAGTTGAACATTAAAAAAAACATACTGACAAGCTCCTCCATTACAAATACAGTTATATGAAAAAGTTTGGGCACCCCTATTAATCTTAAGCTTAATGTTTTATAAAAATTGGTGTTTTTGCAACAGCTATTTCAGTATGATATATGTAATAACTGTTGGACACAGTAATGTTTCTGCCTTGAAATGAGGTTTATTGTACTAACAGAAAATGTGCAATCTGCATTCAAACAAAATTTGTCAGGTGCATAAGTATGGGCACCCTTATCATTTTCTTGTTTTAAATACTCCTACCTACTTTTTACTGACTTACTAAAGCACTTTTTTTGGTTTTGTAACCTCATTGAGCTTTGAACTTTAGAGCCAGGTGTATGCAATCATGAGAAAAGCTACTTAAAGTGGCCACTTGCAAGTTGTTCTCCTGTTTGAATCTCCTCTGAAGAGTGGCATCATGGGCTCCTCAAAACAATTGTCAAATGATCTGAAAACAAAGATTATTCAACATAGTTGTTCAGGGGAAGGATACAAAAAGCTGTCTCAGAGATTTAACCTGTCAGTTTCCACTGTGAGGAACATAGTAAGGAAATGGAAGAACACAGGGACAGTTCTTGTTAAGGCCAGAAGTGGCAGGCCAAGAAAAACATCAGAAAGGCAGAGAAGAAGAATGGTGAGATCAGTCAAGGACAATCCTCAGACCACCTCCAGAGAGCTGCAGCATCAACTTGCTGCAGATGGTGTCACTGTGCATCGGTCAACTATACAACGCACTTTGCACAAGGAGAAGCTGTATGGGAGAGTGATGCGAAAGAAGCCGTTTCTGCAAGCACGCCACAAACAGAGTCGGCTGAGGTATGCAAAAGCACATTTGGAGAAGCCAATTTCTTTTTGGAAGAAGGTCCTGTGGACTGATGAAACCAAGATTGAGTTGTTTGGTCATACAAAAAGGCGTTATGCATGGCGGCAAAAAAACACAGCATTCCAAGAAAAACACTTGCTACCCACAGTAAAATTTGGTGGAGGTTCCATCATGCTTTGGGGCTGTGTGGCCAATGCCGGCACCGGGAATCTTGTTAAAGTTGAGGGACGCATGGATTCCACTCAGTATCAGCAGATTCTTGACAATAATGTTCAAGAATCAGTAATAAAGTTGAAGTTACGCAGGGGATGGATCTTTCAGCAAGACAATGATCCAAAACACCGCTCCAAATCTACTCAGGCATTCATGCAGAGGAACAATTACAATGTTCTGGAATGGCCATCCGAGTCCCCAGACCTGAATATCATTGAACATCTGTGGGATCATTTGAAGAGGGCTGTCCATGCTCGACGACCATCAAACTTAACTGAACTGGAATTGTTTTGTAAAGAGGAATGGTCAAAAATACCTTCATCCTGGATCCAGGAACTCATTAAAAGCTACAGGAAGCGACTAGAGGCTGTTATTTTTGCAAAAGGAGGCTCTACTAAATATTAATGTCACTTTTCTGGTGAGGTGCCCATACTTATGCACCTGACAAATTTTGTTTGAATGCAGATTGCACATTTTCTGTTAGTACAATAAACCTCATTTCAAGGCAGAAACATTACTGTGTCCAACAGTTATTACATATATCAAACTGAAATAGCTGTTGCAAAAACACCAATTTTTATAAAACATTAAGCTTAAGATTAATAGGGGTGCCCAAACTTTTTCATATAACTAACTCTGGCCTTGATTCTTCATTGCCCTCGCATCGTTTTTTTTGCCTGCTTTGTTTTTTTTTGTTTTTTTTTCCACTCAATCATTATTCTGTTTGCGCCTTTTTGAAGTCTCAAAATTTGGTGCAACTCCAGTTATCCTACTGGTTTATAGGTCAGTGCGACTAATTTTTGGTGCAAATTTTTGCCCCCCAAAAGTCGCAAAAACAGTTCAAAACAGGAAGAAAGCCCATTTTTTATTTTGCACCGAATTCATGAATCGCATTTGTCATGTTGATGAACTTGCCAAAAACTGCAACCAATACCACAAGATAAAAAAGGAAAGTGACTTAAAAAAAGTGCAAATGATGAATCGGGGCCTGTTTTTTCCTATGATTTTCTGCAGTGTATCAGATAAAACCTGGTTTGAAGAAAATAAAAAAAATAAACTGACATGGGGTGAAGTGTTTGCTGGATTTCTTCATGCCCGTTTGGCTTGATTGACATATTTTCATCTACGGTATATTCCATCTAATCAAGCTGAGCTGTCTGGCACAAATAGTTTTCACTTAAACGCTTTCGCGTTTTTAATTAACAGGTAGTAGTAGTACATTGCAATAAGAGCTTGTAGATATTTTAGCACAAATCTGACCGGTTACCTTTGATAGAAAGTGAACACTTTTCCTGCTAACACAAGCCACTTTAATGTCATTTCTACTAAGCTTCTTCATTTCAGGGGCTCAAAAGTAATTGGACAACATAACTTTACCATAAATAAAATGTTAATTTTTAATACTTT
Source organism: Phyllobates terribilis (assembly GCF_046119375.1). Taxonomy (NCBI): domain Eukaryota; kingdom Metazoa; phylum Chordata; class Amphibia; order Anura; family Dendrobatidae; genus Phyllobates; species Phyllobates terribilis. The sequence goes on along the minus strand of NW_027362761.1, from coordinate 864,274,175 downwards.
GTAGAGAATCCTTTCCAGGCAATGACTGCCTGAAGTCTGGAAGCCATGGACATCACCAAACTCTGGGTTTTCTCCTTTTGTGATGCTTTGCCAGGGCATTACTGCAGCTGACTTCAGTTGTTGCTTGTTTGTGGGTCTTTTTGCCTTAAGTTTTGTCTTAAGCATGTGAAATGCTTTCTCGATGGGGAAGAAGTCTGGTGATTGACTCTGCCATTGCAGAATATTCCAATTATTGGCCTTAAAAAACTCCTGGGTTGCTTTCACAGTATGTTTTGGATCATCATTGTCTATCTGTACTGTGAAGCACCGTCCAACCAATTTGCTGCATTTGGTTGAATCTGAGCAGAAAATATAACCCAGTACACTTCAGAATTCTTCCGACTGCTTCTGTCTTCAGTCATATCATCAATAAACACTAGTGACCCAGTGCCATTGGAAGCCATTGATGCCCATGCCATCACACTGCCTCAACCATGTTTTGCAGAAGTTGTGGTGTGCTTTTAGATCATGAGCTGTTCCAAGCCTTCTTCATACTTTTTTCGTCCCATCATTGTGATACAGGTTGATCTTAGTTTCATCTATCCAAAGAATGCTTTTCCAAAACTGGACTGGCCTCTTTAGATGTTTTTTTTGGCAAAGTCTAATCTGGCCTGTCTATTTTTTACTGTGATTAATGGTTTGCACCTTGTGGTGAACACTCTGTATTTGTTCCTATGGAGCTTTCTCTTTATGTTAAACTTAGATACTGAAACTTTTATTTCCTGGAGAGTGTACTTCACTTGGGTGGATGTTGTGAAGGGGATTTTTTTCACCATGGAAAGGATTCTGCGATCATCCGCCACGGTTGTCTTCCGTGAACATGCCGGCCTTTTTCAGTTCCCAAGCTCACCAGTGCTATATTTATTTTTTTATTTATTTATTTATTTTTTAGTGAATGTACCAAACTGTTGATTTGGCCACTCTTAACATTTCTGCTATCTTTTCTGACGGCTTTCTTCTTATTTTCAGGCTAATGATGGTATGTTTCTCTTCCTTTGAGAGCTTCTTTGACTGCATGTTGTGGGTTCATAGCAACAGATTCCTTTTAAAAAGAGGCAGCTACATATTGAAGAACTGTAATTCCTAAACCCTTACTCCAATTGGGATTTGAATATCCTCAAATTAAAGCTGAGAGTTGACAGTTTAAGCCCATATTGATTATATCACTGTATCTTGAATATGTTTTGGTAAACAGCTAAAATGCCAAAACTTGTCACTGTCCAAATATTTTTGGATTTTACTTTGCATGTATATAACCCCATATCTAGTAGTACAAACTAGAGCACCTGTAAACATTCCTGGTACATTCAATCTAAGTCACATTGTCTTTTTAACAAGTCGAGCTTTTCTATCCAATTTTATCATAAAAGTAAAGGAATAAGGTTTACTTTTCACCCTGACAAATGATAACAAAACTTCTTGTTTTTCTCATCACCAGGTAATGCAGGCTCAGTGTGTCAAGCTGCAGACTGAATTTTACAGGCGTAGTCAGAGTGAAATTGTGAATGGACGGGGCTTTACAATGGGTGCTCTCTACTGGCAATTAAATGATATCTGGCAAGCACCATCTTGGTCTTCTATAGGTATGTGAGAATCCAACATTTCAGCTTGGCATACACAATGCAAAGAAAACATAGAGAATTGAATAACCCTGGTCTAAATTTTGAAGGGAACTTGTCTGAACATTTATGTAACAAATCTGGCTGTTTTAATCCTACAGGGGTCATTTTGAAAGCTAGAAATTTTTTTTTGATAATCTGTCTTCCTTACTCGAAAAGAGCCACAAAAAGTCACTTAAACAATTTACTTTTAGGCTACCTGAGGGTTGATTAATGCTGCCCGAAGCACAGATAATATGAATTAGAGACCGGCTCTGTTATTGCTTTCATGTATGTTTTACTCTGAACCGCCGTAGTAGATGTTGCAACCAGCATATACATATAAGATATATATCCGCTTTGCTCCCCTAGACTGACAGGTCTTTTCCCATGTGTATTTAGAGAGACTTATCAGTCAGTGGGAGTGGGGCAGGGAGAAGTCATCAATGACCTGCCTCTTGAACTAGTCAACCTAAATGCTCTTAAATATTCCTGGACAAACTTTAAAAGTATGTTTTCTCTGGGGATTGGGGGGGGTGAATTATTTCCATCCCATAGATCTTAGCTCATTTACTTATTAAGAAAAATGGGGATTACTATGGAATAAAACATCAGTTCACAGATATCAAGGTATCATTTCGTTCAACTTTCTATGACCTACATGCCCATATAGGCGGCTTTGGAGGTTTGATCCTACTGACAGATTACATTTAACATGCTAGTAAAATAAAAGAAAGCTGGAAAACAGGATGCTGATGGGAAATGTACACATGTGGGAAATGTTATTTATTAATCATTTTGTTTGTTATGACTATTTGCTATAAGGGCATAAAAAAATCAAAGTTCAAAAGTTTAAAAATGTTCACCAAATTTCCAATTTCATAATTAAACGAATTTTATTGATATAAATTTACCACTTACATAAAGTACAATGTGTCACAAAAAAACCCGTCTCAATCACTGATATATGTACAGGCATTCCTTAGCTATTACATAGAGTGAAAGGTCAGGCACCAACATTGCCTGGTGTCGTCTCCTAAGATAGACGTGCTGATAGATATTCCAGCTTTCCCAATGTCATCAGGAGCTAACAGCGTATGCCACCCCTCCCCCCTCTGAAGAGACAACCATGGGCAATGACTGTGCCTGGTTAAAAATTTGAGCAGGGGAGGTAGGTCATTGAGACAAGAGTGACCAGCAAGTCAAAGGACAGAGGTCGGGCGTCAGGCAGGGAAGGGCAAGAGAGGAATGAGATCTGTAAGTGCAGTGCTTGCCCCACTGCACTTCCAACTAAAACTCAACTGCTATTAATATGGACATACAGGTTCTAGAATGCCTGAAAAAGTCCTACCTGTATGCCTCATATCAGATGCCTTGTTGTTGAGAAATCATCTGTTATCACTTTATGTAAATGATCTCTTCCAGGCTATGGGGAGAATTCTGCCTCCAGAGCTTATTTTACATGAAGGGGGAGTTAACAGTGTGATGTGTGATGGCCGCTCTCTGCTCTCCTGATCTCACTGCAGAGCTGTGTGTGAATATACCAGACACATCTGCAGGTTCCTCTCAGCTTCCATCTCACAGGCAGACATTGCTTCAATATTGTTGCAATACAGCAGAGCTGTGAAAGCTGCAAAAAATGTTTGTAAGAAGACAATGTTCAGTTCTCCTCTTCTGTGTTAGTTTCTTGTCTCACACTGATAACTCCCCCTTTTATGTAAAATAAGCTCTGGAGGCCGAGTTAGCTTCCAGGCAACGTCCTCCCAATAGCCTGGAAGAGCTCATTTACATAAAGTGATAAAAGATGATTTCTCAACTACAAGGCATCTGATATGAGACATACAGGTAGGACTTTTTCAGGCATTCTAGAACCTGTATGTCCATATTAATAGTTTACAGAGGTCAAATGTGGTGACAGATTCCTTCTAAAGTACACATTGCGTTAAATTATGCCACATGTTTGATAAAATGCTGAATTATGACATAAATTAGACAAATCAGATAACATATTCTTTGTTTTCTAGAATATGAAGGCAAGTGGAAAATGCTGCATTACTATGCCAAAGGTTTCTTTGCTCCTGTAGCAACAAGTGCATTTGAGGACCAAGATACCTTAAACATTTATGGAGTGTCTGATCTGTTGAAGGATTATTCTTTCAAGCTTGCAGTAAGCTTCTTTTATATTAATCTGGAATGTAAACTTGCATAAAGATGGACCCAAAATACCAAATTTTTAATTTGAATAACAATATTTTATATTTATTGAGATTTTTATGAAAAGACCTAACAAGGTTATTAAGATATCTCTTATTAATTTTGATCCAAGCTGCATTTTCTAGACTCTTGTACTTGGGTAAGCCGTACCATTTAAAGTGATTGTCCATCCCTGAGGACATTTTTGGCAAGTCTTGCCGCCAAATATTAGCGGTCTTGATATTGGGGTATGATCTCAGATCCATCAAAAGTTTTTTTAGTTGCAAATAGTCAACAGGGTCGCAAAAAATGTTTTGAGGAAAAAAAGACATTAACCTCAAAAGATTTTGAGAAGAATCAAATGTGAAGCGACCAGGAAACCATTACCCTTCAGTGCTGTCATATTTCAGAACTGCCACCTTCTTGGAGTGCCCAGAAGTACAAGATGTTCAGTGCTGAGAGACATGGCCAAGGAAAGGAGGCTGAAACCCAACCACCATTGAACAAGACAAAGAAGTTGAAACGTCAAGACTGAGCCAAGAAATATCTGAAGACAAATTTTTCAAAGGTTTTATAGACTGAAGAGATGAGATTGACTCTTGTCGGATCAGATGGATGGGCTCTTGGCTGGATCAGTAACGGGCACAAACCCCTTCTTTGACTCAGACGCCAGTAAGGTGGCAGTGGGGTACATTGGGCTGGTATTATTAAAGATGAGCTAATTGGACCTTTTTCAGCTTGAAGATGGATTCAAAATCAACTCCCAAACCTACTGCCAGTTTTTAAAAGATACAACTTCTAAATGCTTGGCACCCCTTGATCTCCCATCCTGGTATGCATGGGGCCCCCCTTGAGCCCCCATCACTCTGCCCACAAAAAAAAAAAATAAACAATCATACTCACCTCCTCTCTCCTCCAGCTCTGTCCCACTCTGCTGCCGACACTCTCATTGTGTGAGCCGCACATGGCGTCCCTGCCATGTGCCCTCACACAGTGTGAGATGCTGTGCCGGAATAGTCACTGCTCCCCATGCCGGGAGCAGTGACCATTCAGTCTCTTCAATAGACTCTCCCCCACACCCACCACCACGCACATCCATATAGTATATACATGTATATTGTGTTCGGCCAATAAGACGCACCCCCCACTTTCCTCCAAAATTTTGGAGGAAAAAAGTGCGTCTTATAGTCAGAAAAATATGGTAACTAACAAATAAAGCTGCACTCTGTAATGCTATAGCATGCAAACATGAAATATATGTAATTGGATCCTACCTACCCATGTAGTTATAGGCTATTCGGCCCAGGAGAGGTATCATATTAGGCTAGGTTTCCAGCAAAGAGGATCGCCTTGCCCTTGGCTTCTGCGCATACTTGAATTAGCCACTTTATTTGCTAAGTATTTTCATTTTAATCTAATTTCTAGAGAAGTAATGCAATTCCAATTTCATATATTTCATGTTTGCATGCTATAGCATTACAGAGTGCAGCTTTATTTGTTAGTTATACATGTAGGTGGCTACTCTTGGCCTTTTCTGTTTGGAAGTGACTGTCAGTCTTTGATATTTATAGACTATAATGGTGCCGGCAGAGTGAACGTACTCTCTGACGTGCATCATTTTCAGGCATTTACGCCTACTGGAGGCTGCCACCCAGACACAGTCTGCTATGTGGGATCTGGATACAAGCCCCAACGGGGCCAACGAATGGGTGCCTGAACGCAATTTGAAAGCACACTAGCATTGGTCCAAGTGCTAACAGATAAAAAATCGGATAGCACTCGTCCGATGTATATGCTGGTGTGAGTGAGCCTTACGTCCCATGAATGGGTGGTTTCATCCTGCCAGGCTACTTAAAAGGAATCTGTCACCTCGTGGGACCTATCAGAAAGCTAATATGGACATACAGGTGATAGAAATGTAAATCTATACATCCGGTATGTCCCATATTAGCGGTCTTGTGGCTGTGAAGTTGCTTTAAATAAAATCCTCTTTCCTAGGCTTGGCATCCGGGGGACTCCAAGAAATGCAGCCTATATGCTTAATTTAAATATCCCCCCCCCTCCCCTGCACTTCACAGGGCCCTGTGACGTGCAGTGTAGGGTTGTACATCCCGCGCATGCGCAATGCGCCCATAGCTTAAGGCGCTTTTTTTTTCTCCCTGCCCTATTTTACTGATCTGCTCTAGTGCGCAGGCGCCGGGAGTCACTGTGACTTCCGCTCCAGTGATCTCCGGTGTGCGCAACAATGAGGTTCGGTCCCTACTTCCTCCCGGCATCCTGCCATCCAAGCCTAGGAAAAAGGATTTTCTGAAAAGCAATTTCACAGCCACAAGACCGCTAATATGGGACATACAGGTAAGTATAGATTTACATTTCTATCACTTGTATGCCCATATTATCGGACTGATAGGTCCCAGGGGGTGACAGATTCCCTTTAAGGTGGTAAAATGAGATGGTCTAAAATAGTTATTTTAAGTATTTTAATTTGATAAGTTTAAATATTGTAACTTGTATTTTATTCTTTCAGATCAAAGTTTACAATTGGGACTCTCTAGCACCAGTCTGTGAAAAGGTGACAAATGAGTTTGTTTTAAATGCAATGAGTTCTGGAGTAATCTACAAAGAGTCCATAACAGAACTGCTCAGTAGATGTGGAAACACTACCAGGCAGAAGAGCGTGGTCGTCTTTCATCTGCTAAACAATGGACACGTTTCTGGTTCAGAAAGCTGGTATTTTTTAAGCTCCCTGAAGGAGGCACAAGGACTACTGAAATCTAATATTACTGTAAGTACTAGTTAAATGGTAACTACAGTTTATTTTTGTCATACATCAGCAGTACAAGTGAAGATAAGAAACCTTGTAAGATATCCTATTACAGAAATGTCTTTTCCCACTAATTAGTGACTTTGCCTCTAATGCACTGATCATTAACTCTCAAACTGCTCAAATCTGTCTGCAACAAGTGATGAAATTACATCTGCTGCCCATAGAACTCTATGGAGGGGGGAGAACTGGCAGGAAAACAGGCAAAAAGGAGAAACTGCTGAGGCTTCTAGTGCTGAGGGAATAAGAGCTAAAAACATAGGATACAATGGCAAGAAATGATGTTATTCCTCACGTACACACGACAGCTTATTCTGAAAAGTTACCTGAAAGTGTACTCACCCTTCATAAATAGTTTTCCAACACCATTTTCAAGTCTAGAAAGTAGTATTCATTGACTTTTTTTTGTTTGTTTAAAAAAGATATTCGTTTTGCTGTATTTTTTTCAAAATTCGCCATGTTTTGGATATGACTCTCTTTTGTGACATTTTCCGTTATCCTTCTGTATAGGATTTCAGAAACACCACAAATGCATGTTACAAATGTAAAAAAAAAAGGGCATAATATGCTATATAAATGTCTAAAAGCCATATTTTTTAGAAGCTTTTAAAACCTATCATAACAGATTTGTGAGAGAATGGTGGTTTTTTTTCATTTTTGCAAAGCGTAACTTCATTTATACAGTAAAATGTTTGCAAGAGACTGCGCTATAATTGTTTTTTACTTAATCCCTTTCATTAGTACTTTTGCACTTTATACCAGCAAAGTCCAGCCATGATCCATGTAGTCTCCTGGGCTTCCATCTCTAGTGTGGGAGCCAGGGCTGTAAAATCTCATGATATTCCATAGAGCTGGAGATGAAAACCAAGAGATCTCTGGTCCGTAAAAGCAAACTCGCTAATAGCCGTGATTTAGATAAACAATTCTAGTATAGGCCCCTGCAGGATAGCTAACCTTTAGGGTATGTGCACACGATGCAGAAATGCTCAGGATTTTTTCCTGAGCGTTTCTGCATCTCTCTGGCAGGAAAAAACGCATGCGGATTGTACATGCGGTTTCCTGCCAGGGACATGCGGAAATGAAGCGGTCTTCACTTTCATTTCCGCATGCGGGTTGACAAGCGCTTCCCAAGCGATTTTAGCATCACTTGGAAAGTGCTTGTCAACTTCACACTATATAAATCCATGCAACCGGCATGGATTTATATAGTGTGTGAATGTCAAAAAATAAAAAATAAATCTATACTTTACCCTCTGATGGCCCCCGGTGTCCTGCTTCATCGGTCCCGGCTGCCGGCAGTGAAGACTGTAGGACCTTCTGACGTCAGCGTCACGTGACCCGTCACATGACTCTGACGTCAGCGAAGGTCCTTCATTCAACCGCGAAGTGCCCGGGAAGCCAGCAGGACGCAGCGCGGGCCGTCAGAAGGTGAGAATATATATATTTTTTATTTTATTCTTTTTTTTTTTAATGGTACCTGGGTCTGGATGAGAGTCCTCTCATCCACACCCGGGTACCATCCGCACATTAGACCGCATGAAAAGCGCATCAACATATACAGTGATGCGGATTCCATGCGGTCTAATGCAAGTCAATGGCGGCAAAAGAGCAGCGTTTCCGCAAAATTAATTGACATGCTGCGGATTTTTGACCGCAGCGTTTACGCTGCGGAAAAATCCGCATCATGGGCACAGCACATGCGGATTTCCATTGGGGAACATTGCTGCCCTTCTACCATGCGTTTTTAATGCGTTTCCGCGGCGTTTACGCAACTGCAAAAACGCAGCGGAAACGCATGAAAAACGCATCGTGTGAACTCAGCCTTAATATCCTGTTAAATGGGAAAATATTGATAGTAGGAATAATGATCTTTTCATGAATGATTCAGGTTGTACATCCCTTTTTGTTACAGTATTTCACACTGATCACAATCCCATTAGAATCGTATAAATAATTCTCAATGTCAATAAAGCAAACTAATGATTATATTAACGCCTACACAATATCAGGCTCTAGAACAATTAACCATGCCAGACAAAAATTTCAATTATGTGAATTTTGAACTTTCAAGTAATTTTGTGATTATTCTTTTTTTTTAAACCCAGGTGTCTATTTCCATGGCGGACCCTGCCTATGAGTTCACACTGATTAGCTCTAGTCCAGCTGCTTTTGTTTGGCTGGATGTCTGGGGCATTGCAGGGCGGTTCAGTGATAACGGCTTTCTTCTGACAGAGGAGAAGACTGTAGTTTATTTTTATGCCTGGGAACCTACAAGTATTAATGCACTAAAGAGTTCACTCCACATATCCACCATACGAGACATTTATGAACAGGAATGACTGCGGAGGTTTACAGAGCTGGGTGCCAGCTGCTCTACCAGAATGTACACATTTTCCAATGCTAAATAGAAGATTTGGATTCTAATTAATTATTTTTAATACATTATTGTTTGGCTATGTGTCTTGAAGAGTTTTCTTGGGGTGGCTATAGCGGAATAGTTTGATTATCAACTCCAACAGTAGCCAGTACATAATTTTTAAAGAGCAACTGTTGGGTACCCTCCATAGGTGAGTAAACATTAATGACAGTAACTTAATGTCCATTTATAATGTAAGATTATAGTGATTGAGCCCCCCTAAATGTGCTTGCAGTGTAAACAAGCTGGTGACCGCGTGATGAACGAGCAAAACGCTTGTCCATCTGGTGAAATGATCTTTTGTGCTGCACAAAAGATTGTTCTCGATGGCACATTGTTCTGTGTAAACCAGATTCGCACTACCAAGAACAATGGCCGCCTATGTGCACTGAACAATGTATTACAAATCGTATGGCGAGCATCATTAACCGCGGTCTGCCTTTGTAAACAGGCTATAAAACGATTGCCAATCAGAGGCCATTTAATACGGCCCATTAGTTTTTGTAAGGTTAACGAACCTTTACTCCAGACAGCCAAACAATGTGCCAGATTTATCGTAATGTTTCAAACTGTTTGATAAAAATAGTGTATTTTTAGACTACAAGTTTTAAGTTTACACCACCGACTAGTTAAATGGAACCAGTCACTTGAAAAACGCTATTAATCTGCAGGTTAATAGCGTTGTGACCCTGCCTGGTGCCAGCACTTAATTTCCTCCTGGCAGCAGGGATCTAACTTTATTCCTCCCGGTAACATTCGGGTTCAGTCACCGCTCAGTGTATAGAGAGCAGTGGCTGTAACAGCGCCCCCGGCCCTGACTGACAGCAGCTCAGCATTAGGGTGGGCTGTCAGTCAGTGCCAGGGGCACAGTTACAGCCTCCACTCTCTATACACAGAGCGGTGACTGTACCTGTGCCTGTGCCGCCCTTGTGACTGAAACACGAATGTTACCAGGAGGAAGAAATTTAATTTCCTCTCAGCCTCTCAGCAACAGGGTCAGAACGCTATTAAACTGCAGATTAACCCCATATCTGCAGGTTAATGGCGTTTTTTCATGTGACCGGTTCCCTTTAACTTACTTTGTGCTGCACGCCTAGTGCATTTTTTATGTATTGTACAGCACATTAGGCTACACCCTTTGTTAGACAAAGTGCAGAAAGTTTTTAAAACACGTGGAAGACATGAAAGACAGTTTTTTGCTGCAACTTTGGCCAAAATTCTGACGCAGCCTAATTAATCTCCACCATTGTACTGATATGCTTAATCATTTTTACTAATAAGGTCTGAATCATTTATCAAAGATAATTTATGACTAAGGGCCACGTTCACACGTTTAGTATGTATAAGCCAAAATCAGGAGTGGAATATTCAGAAGAAAAGTATAATAGAAACACGTCACCACTTCTGTATTTATCACTCACTCCTGGTTTTTGCTTACAAATACTGATGTAATATACTGAACAAATACTGATAGTGTGAATGTGGCCTTACTGCATAAAGCACATCCATATTCCTGATGAATACGAATAGTGATAGTATTTAGTCAAATACTAGCCTCCACGTGAACACTATCATGGTGTCATGACTGACACCAAAACAGGCATATAAATACGCCATTGTTTAAACTACTCATTTATTTATCTTTAGAGGAAAGTGTCATCAGAAAATGATTTATTTTTTGATTATTTTTTTTTGCTAAACATATCTTTTAAAAAAAAAAAGTTTTATCACCATCCATTTTTACTTCCTCTTATAAGTATACTAGCTATTGAACCCATTTTATGCCCGGGTGGCGAGCATTTTTATTGGTACATTTTTAATTTTACTAATGGCACTGGAGTCAGCACGTTCTCTTACTGCGCTATCCTGCACCATTTTTTTAAAGACCCTGTCTGCAAATTCGCATATAAAGTGTCTTCAATAAAATGGCGCTGTAGTGCGGTATGCGCATGTACTCACTTATGATGAGCGCTGTATGTATAATGTACTGAGAATACAGGGGGTGTACTCACGCTGAGCACTGTATGTATAACGTACTGAGAATACAGGGGGGTGTACTCACTTAAGATGAGCGCTGTATGTATAATGTACTGAGAATACAGGGGGTGTACTCACGCTGAGCACTGTATGGATAACGTACTGAGAATACAGGGGGTGTACTCACACTGAGCGCTGTATATATAACGTACTGAGAATACAGGGGGTGTACTCACGCTGAGCGCTGTATGTATAACGTACTGAGAATACAGGGGGTGTACTCACACTGAGCGCTGTATGTATAACGTACTGAGAATACAGGTGGTGTACTCACACTGAGCGCTGTATGTATAACGTACTGAGAATACAGGTGGTGTACTCACACTGAGCGCTGTATGTATAACGTACTGAGAATACAGGTGGTGTACTCACACTGAGCGCTGTATGTATAACGTACTGAGAATACAGGTGGTGTACTCACACTGAGCGCTGTATGTATAACGTACTGAGAATACAGGGGGTGTACTCACGCTGAGCACTGTATGTATAATGTACTGATAATACAGGAGGGTGTACTCGCTTATGCTGAGCGCTGTATATATAACATACTGAGAATACAGGGTGTACTCACACTGAGCGCTGTATGTATAACATACTGAGAATACAGGTGGTGTACTCACACTGAGCGCTGTATGTATAACGTACTGAGAATACAGGTGGTGTACTCACACTGAGCGCTGTATGTATAATGTACTGAGAATACAGGTGGTGTACTCACACTGAGCGCTGTATGTATAACGTACTGAGAATACAGGGGGTGTACTCACACTGATCACTGTATGTATAACGTACTGAGAATACAGGGGGTGTACTCACACTGAGCGCTGTATGTATAACGTACTGAGAATACAGGGGGTGCACTCACGCTGAGCGCTGTAGATATAGTGTACTGAGAATACAGGGGGTGTACTCACACTGAGCGCTGTATGTATAACGTACTGAGAATACAGGGGGTGCACTCACGCTGAGCGCTGTAGATATAGTGTACTGAGAATACAGGGGGTGTACTCACACTGAGCGCTGTATGTATAACGTACTGAGAATACAGGGGGGTGTACTCACTTATGATGAGCGCTGTATGTATAATGTACTGAGAATACAGGGGGTGTACTCACACTGAGCGCTGTATATATAACGTACTGAGAATACAGGGGGTGTACTCACGCTGAGCGCTGTATGTATAACGTACTGAGAATACAGGGGGTGTACTCACACTGAGCGCTGTATGTATAACGTACTGAGAATACAGGTGGTGTACTCACACTGAGCGCTGTATGTATAACGTACTGAGAATACAGGGGGGTGTACTCGCTTATGCTGAGCGCTGTATATATAACGTACTGAAAATACAGGGGGTGTACTCGCGCTGAGCGCTGTATGTATAACGTACTGAGAATACAGGGGGTGTACTCACTTACGCTGAGCACTGTATGTATAATGTACTGATAATACAGGAGGGTGTACTCGCTTATGCTGAGCGCTGTATATATAACATACTGAGAATACAGGGTGTACTCACACTGAGCGCTGTATGTATAACATACTGAGAATACAGGTGGTGTACTCACACTGAGCGCTGTATGTATAACGTACTGAGAATACAGGTGGTGTACTCACACTGAGCGCTGCATGTATAACGTACTGAGAATACAGGTGGTGTACTCACACTGAGCGCTGTATGTATAACGTACTGAGAATACAGGGGGTGTACTCACACTGATCACTGTATGTATAACGTACTGAGAATACAGGGGGTGTACTCACACTGAGCGCTGTATGTATAACGTACTGAGAATACAGGGGGTGCACTCACGCTGAGCGCTGTAGATATAGTGTACTGAGAATACAGGGGGTGTACTCACACTGAGCGCTGTATGTATAACGTACTGAGAATACAGGGGGTGCACTCACGCTGAGCACTGTATGTATAATGTACTGATAATACAGGGGGGTGTACTCACTTATGCTGAACGCTGTATATATAACGTACTGAGAATACAGGGGGTGTACTCACTTACGCTGAGCACTGTATGTATAATGTACTGATAATACAGGAGGGTGTACTCACTTATGCTGAGCGCTGTATATATAACGTACTGAGAATACAGGGGGTGTACTCACACTGAGCGCTGTATATATAACGTACTGAGAATACAGGGGGGTGTACTCACTTATGCTGAACGCTGTCTATATAACGTACTGAGAATACAGGGGGGTGTACTCACTTATGCTGAGCGCTGTATATAGAACGTATTGAAAATACAGGGGGTGTACTTTATGCTGAGCGCTGTATGTATAACGTACTGAGAAGACGGGGGTGTACTCGCGTTGAGCACTGTATATATAATGTACTTATAATACAGGGGTGTACTCACTCATTGTAGTGCCGGCGTCCCTGCCCTCTGCTAGGCAGGGACGCTGCTCCCCTCACCGCTCTGCCCCGTGCCCGGCGTCCCTCTCCCGCTCTGCTGTCAGCGCGCGCTCCTTCCCGGCGTCCTCCTCCCACTCTGCTCTCAGCGCGCGCTCCTTCCCGGCCCCTGTGCTTAGGGCGCGCGCGCGCGCTCCCCTCCTCTTAAAGGGGCCGCGCGCGCCGTCCTAAGGAGTCCCCGGCCAATGGCCGGAGGACTTCATCATATATAAGGCACCTCCTCCAAAATGGAGGTGCCCGAGCAATGTTGTTTGCACCTGTGTCTCACCTGTGCTTCAGCCCTCAGGTCCCGTTGCCAGTTACCTGTCAGATTCCTGCCTGATTTCTCAGCTACCTGCCTGCTTGCCTGAGGTCCGACGGTCTGCCTTACAACTCCGGTCAGTCTGTCTATGGACCAGCTTGCCCGCTCACCTGGGAGCGCTTCTCCGTTACCTGCCTGCTTGCCAGCCCGGAGGCTCCGCTGTCACGTGCTGTGACCACCAGCTACTCCAGACTCTTGCCCGCTCACCTGGGAGCGCTTCTCCGCTACCTGCCTGCTTGCCTGCCCGGAGGCTCCGCTGTCACGTGCTGTGACCACCAGCTACTCCAGAATCTTGCCCGCTCACCTGGGAGCGCTTCTCCGCTACCTGCCTGCTTGCCTGCCCGGAGGCTCCGCTGTCACGTGCTGTGACCACCAGCTATTCCTGAGACTCTTGCCCGCTCACCTGGGAGCGCTTCTCCATTACCTGCCTGCTTGCCTACCTGGAGGCTCCGCCGTCACGTGCTGTGACCACCTGCTATTCCAGAGACTCTCGCTTGCTCACCTGGGAGCACACATTCTCCATCTGCCTTGCTAGCCTACCTGGAGGTTCAGCCATCACAGGTCGTACCTACCCTTTATCCAGAGACTGCCCCGATCACTTGCCGTGTCCTCCTGCCCGTACACCCAGAGACTGTCCTGGTCACCTCCTGTGACTACCTGCCTGGTCGCCACCCGCTCCCTTACAAGGACCGCCCCCTTGTATTGTAGCCCAGAGGTTCCGCCTCCCAGACCCGTTACAGTTTGCTCGGGCCATGGAACCCGGTGGCACCCAAGCTCCCTCGCTCTCGGACCTCTGTCTTGAACTGTCCCGTCAGAGGTCCCAACAGGAGTCCATCCTGGGTCACCTGCGGAATGTCAATACTCGCCTGAACACTCTGTCTGATCCACCAACAACCTCCGCCAGTGCCATATCTTGCAATCCGGCAGCTCCGCTGCCCACTAATACCATGGTATCCTACCCCGGACCCCGGCTTTCTGCACCTCCTCGCTTCGGAGGCGACTCCGTCCAGGCTCGGGGCTTCTTAAATCAGTGCACCCTGCACTTTGAACTTTTGTCCCACCAGTTTAACTCCGACCGGGCCAAAATTGCCTTCATCATGTCCCATCTCACCGGGGAGGCCCTGGCCTGGCTAAATCCTCTATGGGAGAGAGGAGACCCCCTGGTGTCCAACTTGCCTGCTTTTCTCACGGCTTTCCGGAAAGTCTTCGACGAACCCGGACGGAAGACCTCATCTGCATCATCGTTGCTACGCCTCCGTCAGGAGAGTCTCACCGTGGGCCAATATGCCATACGGTTCCGTACCCTTGCCTCGGAGCTGGCCTGGGATAACGACGCTCTGGTTTCCGTCTTCTGGGAGGGTCTGTCCGGCCGTATTAAAGATGAACTTGCCGGTCGGGACATTCCTACCACTCTCGATGACTTAACTCTTGCCACCCGGATTGACCTACGGTTCCAGGAGCGTGCCAGAGAGGTCACCCGTGAGAGGAGGTTACCACGTCTAGCTCCTACTTTTCAGAAACCCGTCACTCCTTCTGTCTCTAACCAGGTACACCCTCCTGAGCCTATGCAGGTCGACCAGACCAAGATGGTCAAGACCCGTCAGGACTTACGCCGTGCCGAGGGGACCTGCTTCTACTGTGGCAGTAAGGAGCACCGGATCCGTGCCTGCCCGGAGAGGTCGGGAAACGCCTGTGTCTAGGTTCGCTCAGAGAGGTCCACCTAGACAAGAATAAATCCTCTCCATCCCTGCTGTTGTCAGTTTCAATCGTCTACAGGGAGAACCGTTATTTCGAACTAGCCCAACTGGACTCTGGAGCAGCCGGGAATCTTATTTCACAGTCCCTGGTAGAGAAATACCGCATCCCCACCAAACCTCTGGCTGTACCCTTGTCTGTGGCTGCCGTGGATGGGGGGCTCTTACCACGCCCCATCCAACTCATCACCGAATCCATTACTCTGCAGGTGGGAATGCTGCATTCTGAAAGTATCTCCTTTCATGTTCTGCCTGGACTCTCTCACGCCCTCTTGCTAGGTCTGCCTTGGCTCCAGAAACATGCACCCGTGCTTGACTGGCAAACCGGAGAAGTCCTTCGCTGGGGACAAGACTGTCATAAGACCTGCCTGGTTCCCGTCCATCCCGTCCGTCCCTCTCCTACCCCAGCTAATCTACCTGGACTTCCAATTCCTTATTGGTCTTATGCTGATGTCTTTAATAAAAAGGAGGCAGAGACATTACCCCCTCATAGACCATACGACTGTCCCATCGACCTGTTACCCGGTACTACTCCTCCCCGTGGGCGTATTTATCCTTTATCCGCTGCTGAGACCCGGTCGATGTCCGAATATATTGAGGAGAATCTGGCCAGGGGATTCATCCGGAAATCTACCTCCCCGGCGGGAGCAGGCTTCTTTTTCGTCAAAAAGAAGGACGGCTCTCTCCGTCCCTGTATAGACTATAGAGGCCTAAACCAGATCACGGTGAAGAATAAGTACCCCCTTCCGCTCATTCCAGAATTATTTGATCGTCTGAGGGGGGCTAGAATCTTCACCAAACTAGACCTCCGTGGGGCGTACAACCTGGTTCGTATCCGTCAAGGGGATGAATGGAAGACGGCATTCAACACCCGGGACGGCCACTATGAATACTTGGTAATGCCCTTTGGTCTCTGTAACGCTCCTGCCGTCTTTCAAGAGTTGGTCAATGACATCTTCCGGGACCTTCTCTACTCCTGCGTAGTGGTGTACCTGGACGACATCTTGGTCTTCTCTCCGGATCTCCAGACTCACCGGAGGGACGTTCGTCAGGTCCTGCTCAGGCAGAATCACCTCTTCGCTAAATACGAGAAGTGCCTCTTTGAGCAGACCTCGCTTCCGTTTTTGGGCTACATTATTTCTCAGACCGGCCTACGAATGGATCCAGAGAAACTGTCTGCCATCGAGAAATGGCCCCGACCGGAGGGGTTGAAGGCCATTCAGCGGTTCCTGGGCTTCGCCAACTACTACCGCCTCTTCATACCACACTTCTCTTCCCGGACTGCCCCAATTTCCGCGCTCACCCGTAAGGGTACTAATCCCAAAGAGTGGCCGCCCGAAGCAGAAGAAGCCTTTCTTTCCTTAAAAGAGGCCTTCTCTTCCGCCCCGGTGCTGCATCGCCCGGACGGCAACAAGCAGTTCTTCCTGGAAGTGGACGCCTCCTCCTCTGGAGCTGGAGCGGTACTTACTCAAAAATCTTCTTCCGGGAGGATGGTAACTTGCGGCTTCTTCTCTAAACTCTTCTCCTCTGAGCGCAATTATTCCATAGGAGATCGAGAGTTATTGGCCATCAAACTGGCATTGGAGGAGTGGCGTTACCTGCTTGAGGGGGCTCTTCACCCGGTAATAATTTACACTGACCACAAGAACTTGGCTTACCTCCAGCATGCCCAGAGACTTAACCCGCGCCAAGCCCGGTGGTCCTTGTTTTTTGCTCGTTTTGATTTTGTCCTTCATTTTCGCCCGGCTGACAAAAACGTCAAGGCGGACGCCTTGTCTCGATCCTTTCTGGTATCTGATCTCGAGGAAGATCTGAAACACATCATCGATCCTGCCAGAGTAATGCAGGTGGCTCCCGTGAGTCTAAATCGTCTCCCTCCCGGAAAGACGTTCGTATCAGTACCTGATCGGGAGAAGATCCTTCACTGGGGTCACTCGTCTAAACTGGCTGGCCACGCTGGTCAGAAGAAGACCCTCCAGCTTATTTCCCGGCACTACTGGTGGCCTACCCTGCACAAGGATGTAATAGACTTTGTTTCTGCCTGTGTGTCCTGCGCCCGCAACAAGGTTCCGAGACATCTGCCAGCCGGTCGCCTCCTTCCGCTCCCAGTACCTGCTGCCCCCTGGCAGCATATTGCAATGGACTTCATAACTGACCTCCCACTCTCTGCCGGTTGTACGGTCATTTGGGTGGTCGCTGACCGCTTCTCCAAGATGGCTCATTTCGTTCCCCTGCCAGGCCTCCCGTCTGCACCCGAGCTAGCTAGAGACTTTATTCGTCACATCTTCCGTCTTCATGGCCTGCCCCTCCACATCGTGTCGGATCGTGGGGTACAGTTCACCTCACGCTTCTGGAGAGCCACTTGTAAACTACTAGACGTCACCCTGGACTTCTCTTCCGCTTACCACCCACAGTCCAATGGTCAAGTGGAGCGGATCAATCAGAACCTGACCAGTTACCTCCGGCACTTCGTTAATGCCCACCATTCTGACTGGGTGGATCTCCTACCATGGGCCGAGTTCTCTTACAATAATCACGAGAGCGAATCCTCCTCCAAATCCCCTTTTTTTGTAGTCTTTGGTCAGCATCCTCGGATTCCTTTTCCTGTCTCCACCTCGGTGGACAACCCGGCTGCGGAATCTCTCGTTAGCAAATTTTCCTCCATTTGGGAGAGTACCCGATCCGCACTCCTTCAGTCGTCCGAGCGGATGAAAAGACACGCTGACAAAAAACGCCTGGATCCTCCTCAATTTCGTCCAGGAGATAAGGTCTGGCTCTCATCTAAATATGTTCGACTCAAGATACCCTCTTACAAGTTAGGGCCTCGGTTCATCGGACCTCTGGAGGTCACCAGTCAGATCAACCCGGTGGCCTATAAATTGAAACTCCCGGCCAACTTACGGATCCCTAACTCCTTCCATGTATCTCTCCTCAAACCTGTGGTACTTAACTCTTTTTCCAAGTCTACAGGTACGCCTCCTGCTCCGGTTTCTGCTGAGGACGAGTTTGAGGTAGAGAACATTCTTGCCACCAAAAGGGTAAGAGGAAAGACCTTTTTCTGGTAGATTGGAAGGGGTTTGGTCCTGAGGAGAGAACGTGGGAGCCCCGGGAGAACATCCATGCCCCTCTCATCCTAGCTAAATTTCTGTCTGGCCTAAAAAAGGGGGGGCCTAAAGGGGGGGGGTACTGTAGTGCCGGCGTCCCTGATCTCTGCTAGGCAGGGACGGTGCTCCCCTCACCGCTCTGCCCCGTGCCCGGCGTCCCTCTCCCGCTCTGCTGTCAGCGCGCGCTCCTTCCCGGTGTCCTCCTCCCGCTCTGCTCTCAGCGCGCGCTCCTTCCCGGCCCCTGTGCTTAGGGCGCGCGCGCGCTCCCCTCCTCTTAAAGGGGCCGCGCGCGCCGTCCTAAGGAGTCCCCGGCCAATGGCCGGAGGACTTCATCATATATAAGGCACCTCCTCCAAAATGGAGGTGCCCGAGCAATGTTGTTTGCACCTGTGTCTCACCTGTGCTTCAGCCCTCAGGTCCCGTTGCCAGTTACCTGCCAGTTACCTGTCAGATTCCTGCCTGATTTCTCAGCTACCTGCCTGCTTGCCTGAGGTCCGACGGTCTGCCTTACAACTCCGGTCAGTCTGTCTATGGACCAGCTTGCCCGCTCACCTGGGAGCGCTTCTCCGTTACCTGCCTGCTTTCCAGCCCGGAGGCTTCGCTGTCACGTGCTGTGACCACCAGCTACTCCAGACTCTTGCCCGCTCACCTGGGAGCGCTTCTCCGCTACCTGCCTGCTTGCCTGCCCGGAGGCTCCGCTGTCACGTGCTGTGACCACCAGCTACTCCAGACTCTTGCCCGCTCACCTGGGAGCGCTTCTCCGCTACCTGCCTGCTTGCCTGCCCGGAGGCTCCGCTGTCACGTGCTGTGACCACCAGCTACTCCAGACTCTTGCCCGCTCACCTGGGAGCGCTTCTCCGCTACCTGCCTGCTTGCCTGCCCGGAGGCTCCGCTGTCACGTGCTGTGACCACCAGCTATTCCTGAGACTCTTGCCCGCTCACCTGGGAGCGCTTCTCCATTACCTGCCTGCTTGCCTACCTGGAGGCTCCGCCGTCACGTGCTGTGACCACCTGCTATTCCAGAGACTCTCGCTTGCTCACCTGGGAGCACACATTCTCCATCTGCCTTGCTAGCCTACCTGGAGGTTCAGCCATCACAGGTCGTACCTACCCTTTATCCAGAGACTGCCCCGATCACTTGCCGTGTCCTCCTGCCCGTACACCCAGAGACTGTCCTGGTCACCTCCTGTGACTACCTGCCTGGTCGCCACCCGCTCCCTTACAAGGACCGCCCCCTTGTATTGTAGCCCAGAGGTTCCGCCTCCCAGACCCGTTACACTCATGCTTTGTCTTGTATATTTGCATTGCATATTACTGATAATACGGGGGTCTACTGGCTGACAAATTTGTCTTTCTCTTTCGTCCTGGACATGCTGCTCACACAAGTACGGTCTGAATAGTGATTGAATTTCTCAGTGCCAATGTGTTATAATTGCAACCAGGGATTCTAACAATGGCTTTATGGCTGCCATCTTAGTTCTCGTATTGGACCATGCCTCTGGCAGCACTATGGTGAGATGCATAATACAATGCAATACATTAAGGGTCTGTGCACACATGGTGGTTTTTTGGCGCATTTTTTCTGCCCAGTTTTGTCACAAAACCAGAAAGGTTTCCTGATGTCAGCAAAGCGAATGAGAATCCTGAAGTCTCATGCACACGTTGCTTATTTGTGACTTGCAGATTTGGCGCTGATTTAAATCTCAGCATGCCAATTTTTTCAGTGTTTTTGCTGATTTCACCCATACCCAAGTGAGGAAAAATCCGCAAAAAAACCAATGCAGCAAAAACGCACTTATTTTACTCTGCGTTTTTCCTGCCAAGAGATGCAGAAATGGTTCAGAAAATGCTGCACCAAATACGTGTGTACATACCCTGATATTGCAGTGTATTATATGAGTGATCAGGTTATTTGACGTTAGTCCCCTAGTGGGACTACATAAAGTTATACAAGTGCGATAAACTTAGAATGAAAAAAGTATAAAGTCGCCTTTTCCCTATGCCCGTTCTTTTTGTAGTCTGTAAGTAAAAAAAAATAAAATTTTTTTGCATGGGCAGTAAACGCCGTTAAAAGAAGGAAAAAAAAAGCCTGAATTTCTGTTTTTCTTTATCAGACTTTCAATTGATCACAAGTGATTTAAAAAATATATAGATCCCAAAATTATACCAATGAAATGTGAAATCAGAAAAATAAGTACTGATAAAGCTCTACTGATGTAATAACAAAAAGGAACAATGGAGTGTGCTCCACCTGTGTATTAACCTCTTAATAACCGCCAATACACATTAAAACTGTGCCTCCTCACTGCCGAAAAATAAGGTAACAGTGCTCCCCCACAATTCGGAAATTCTCCAGGGTTAAAGCTACCGGGGTAGCTGAGACCCTGGAGAACACAATTGGGCTGTTTTTTACGGTTCCCGCTTACGTGATCACAGTTATTCAACAAATAACGGCGATCACTTATGGAAAAAAAAAAGTAGGATCCGCATTAAAAATAATTTCTCTCTCCTCTGACGTGATCTTATATGTCCCCAGGCTCCATCCTCCAGCCCCCCTCCTCCTGTTCACAAAGCAAAATGGCGGGCGTATGCACTGTGCACTCGCCGAGATCTGCCGGTCTGCACCCGGCGATGTCAGGAACCAATCTCATTGGTTCCTGATGTTTGATCACTGTGATAGGGTTATCAAAACCCCAATATTTAGTAAATAGGACAGCTCTGGGGCTGTTCCTCTCTTTTCTCCCCTTGTAGTTGTTCTGGAAAAGAAGAGCGATACACTACGTCCAAGTGCTGTCTTGTCAGTGGAAAAAAGTCACAAAAATCAAAATCTATTCCAATAAATCCTTCCCTAATTCCCCATGTCATCCTCCTAGTCAGATTACATTTTTTTTTTGTTATGTTTGATTGAATAATTTTTTTTCTTTCTTAGCTAGGGTTAAAAAACTATATAAAATATACTAGTGTTAGATTAGGTTTAATAGTGGTATATTAAGTTTAGGATTTTTTAGTTAGGCAAGCATAAAGTAATGGCCTGCGGAACGTTTACCGCAGAGCAAGCATACACCCCTTTTGCTCTGGCAGTTTCTGGACTGATACAGAATCTGCTTCTGGAGCAGAAATGTTTTCAGCGACTGACGACTACTCTTCCTCCGCAGGATCCCGCAGCCTGATGGTAGCGGAGTCAGTCGTCACTGCTGATATATCCGAGGCAGGGCCGAGTTCCCTAGTCCCCCCTCCATTGTGGTATCCCAACAATTCCTTTTCCCCGCAAGTTCCCCCATTTTTATCGACCTCTGGTACAAAAGTAGATGTCACAAATTTTTACCCCCTTTGGTTTTTTTCAAAATTTTGTAACCCAAGAAGTCCTGCAAGTCACCTTGTTTTGAGAAATACCACACAACTTGTCAATTAAATTACCAGGAATGACACCAAATTGTGTGGCAGGTTTTTTTTTTTTCCTTTTTTCAAAAAATGTATATGTATATTTTCTGTTTAGTGGGCCCCAATAGAGATTCTATTTTATTACTTGTCCCATAAAAATGTATATTTTCATCATTAAGACACATTTTACCGCAATTCCAGGCCACGATCATCCTTTACCAAACTATTATCCACACAAATTCTCGTCCACTTGCCCACGTCTGTAAACTCAAGAATGACCCCACAAATATTCTTGAAAAGTTAGGTCATCTGACAATTCCAGGACTTGATTACTCACAAAAATATTTTTGACCATTCATCTTAGTTTGACTGTTTTTTACGACTATCTTGCTACACAAAACTGTTATTTGCATATATATTACTTGTATATTATTTATGTTGGTGATACAGGCATGATCATTTTATTGGAGGATCTCTAATAATGAGGCTGTTCTGTACTTATACACTATGGGTTTTACTACATGGTTCTTTCCGAACCTCCTGAACCAGACAATACTTTCAGGATTCTGTAGGGCATTGGTTGTTTTGTGCACATAGGGGTTCCTAACTTGGCGGGCGGGAGCCTGTTATGGTGTACCACGTCTATTTGCACATTCGTCCCTTTTATATAGGGGATTGATGGCGCTAAACAGACATTGTACGACCTGTCTCTGAAAGATAAACCTGTTATTCTAGTCCTGCTGGTGTTATTTCATCTTTGGAACAAACTCAGGTTTGCCACATTTTGAACATTTTTCCCTCCACTCCAGTACAGTTTATTCTTCTTGCTACACTATACAAAATTGCAAGACAATGTTTTGTTAGCAACACCAAGTTTTATAATCAGCAAATACGTTTTTAGGGGCATGCGTCCCTCTGTGAGTAATAATTCCTGGAAGGATTTTCCTGTTTGGTAGCTCAATGTCTCTGTAAGTTTTGAATGGGTCCTGGAATTCCATCAATTTTACTCTAAATGGTGCGCCATCTATTATATGGGTACAGCCGTGTGTCCAGTGCTCACATTAGTGCCATATTGGATGTATTTCTGAACACTGAAAAACTAGTTCAATAAAATTTGAGGTGTGTGCCTCAGAATGTCCAAAAAAAGATTCATGAAAGTGACAGTGAAGAAAATACAAATTGTAATTTTTCAAACTTATGTTGCATCAGCTGCATAAAGAATGGTGGTCTCAAACTACTCACTACCTCCTTAGACAAATACATTAGAGGGTATAATTTACAAAAAGACATTTTATGTGAGTTTTCTGTTCTTGAACCACAGAGACTCTGCAGATATCTATTCCAAATAGAGCCAAATTTATGTTCCAAAATTCAAATAGTGCCCCTTCCTGTCCAAGCTCTGCCGTTTGTCCAAACAGAACTTTTTGACTACATGTGGGGTATCGCCACGCTCCTAAGACAGTGGAAAACAAACTGTGGGATCCATATTGTGGTGTTGCCTCTTGCAAAAGTGAGAAATTTAGGGCTAAAGCAATATTATATTGAAAAAAATAAAAATTTTCAATTTGACGACCTAATGTTATCAAATTCTGTGTAATACCTCAGGGTTCCAAACGCTCACTATACCCCTGCATAAAATTCTTGATGGGTGTAGTTTTGAAAATGGGGTCACTTGTCGGGGGGTTCTGCTGTTTAGGCACCTTAGGGACCCTGAAAATGCGACATGGTATCCGTAATCTTTTTCAGCCAAATTTGTGTTCCAAATTTCAATTTGCCCTCCTTCTCTTCCGAGCCCTGCTGTTTGTCCAAACAGAGGTTTCTGAACACATTTACATGTTTGTGTGTGTATGTATATGTATATATGTATATGTATGTGTGTATATATATATATATATATGTGTATATATATATATATATATATGTGTATATATATATATATATATATATATATATATATATATATATATATATATACATACATATATACATACACATACACATATTAGTACAGCCCAAAAGTTTGGACACACCTTCTCAATTAAAGATTTTTCTGTATTTTCATGACTTTGAAAATTGTACATTCACACTGAAGGCATCAAAACTATGAATTAACACATGTGGAATTATATACTTAACAAAAAAGTGTGAAACAACTGAAAATATGTCTTATATTCTAGGATCTTCAAAGTAGCCACCTTTTGCTTTGATGACTGCTTTGCACACTCTTGGCATTTTGATTTCACAGAAGTTTGATTTACTTGGAGTTATATTCTGTTGTTTAAGTGTTCCCTTTTATTTTTTTGAGCAGTGTATGTGTATGTATGCGTGTGTAATATATATATATATATATATATATATATATATATATATATATATATATATATATATATATACACACAGTTAGGTCCATATATATTTGGACAGAGACAACATTTTTCTAATTTTGGTTCTAGACATTACCACAATGAATTTTAAACAAAACAATTCAGATGCAGTTGCAGTTCAGACTTTCAGCTTTCATTTGAGGGTATCCACATTAAAATTGGATGAAGGGTTTAGGAGTTTCAGCTCCTTAACATGTGCCACCCTGTTTTTAAAGGGACCAAAAGTAATTGGACAATTGACTCCAAGGCTATTTCGTGGACAGGTGTGGACAATCCCTTCGTTATGTCATTCTCAATTAAGCAGATAAAAGGCATGGAGTTGATTTGAGGTGTGGTGCTTGCATTTGGAAGGTTTTGGTGTGAAGTAAACATGCGGTCAAAGGAGCTCTCCATGCAGGTGAAACAAGCCATCCTTAAGCTGCAAAAACAGAAAAAACCCATCCGAGAAATTGCTACAATATTAGGAGTGGCAAAATCTACAGTTTGGTACATCCTGAGAAAGAAAGAAAGCACTGGTGAACTCATCAATGCAAAAAGACCTGGGCACCCACAGAAGACAACAGTGGTGGATGATCGCAGAATAATCTCCATGGTGAAGAGAAACCCCTTCACAACAGCCAACCAAGTGAACAACACTCTCCAGGAGGTAGGCGTATCAATATCCAAATCTAACATAAAGAGAAGACTGCATGAAAGTCAATACAGAGGGTTCACTGCATGGTGCAAGCCACTCATAAGCATCAAGAAGAAAAAGGCTAGACTGGACTTTGCTAAAAAACATCTAAAAAAGCCAGCACAGTTCTGGAAGAACATTCTTTGGACAGATGAAACCAAGATCAACCTCTACCAGAATGATGGAAAGAGAAAAGTATGGTGAAGGCGTGGTACAGCTCATGATCCAAAGCATACCACATCATCTGTAAAATACGGCGGAGGCAGTGTGATGGCTTGGGCATGCATGGCTGCCTGTGGCACTGGGTCACTAGTGTTTATTGATGATGTGGCACAGGACAGAAGCCGCCGAATGAATTCTGATGTATTCAGAGCCATACTGTGTGCTCAGATCCAGCCAAATGAAGCCAAACTGATTGGTTGTCGTTTCATACTACAGATGGACAATGACCCAAAACATAAAGCCAAAGCAACCCAGGAGTTTATTAAAGCAAAGAAGTGGAATATTCTTGAATGGCCAAGTCAGTCACCTGATCTCAACCCAATTGAGCCGCATTTCACTTGTTAAAGACTAAACTTCAGACAGAAAGGCCCACAAACAAACAGCAACTGAAAACCACCGCAGTGAAGGCCTGGCAGAGCATCAAAAAGGAGGAAACACAGCGTCTGGTGATGTCCATGAGTTCAAGACTTCAGGCAGTCATTGCCAACAAAGGGTTTTCAACCAAGTACTAGAAATGAACATTTTATTTACAATTATTTAATCTGTCCAATTACTTTTGGTCCCTTTAAAAACAGGGTTGCACATGTTAAGGAGCTGAAACTCCTAAACCCTTCATCCAATTTTAATGTGGATACCCTCAAATGAAAGCTGAAAGTCTGAACTTCAACTGCATCTGAATTGTTTTGTTTAAAATTCATTGTGGTAATGTCTAGAACCAAAATTAGAAAAATGTTGTTTCTGTCCAAATATATATGGACATAACTGTATGTATGTGTGTGTGTGTGTGTGTGTGTGTGTGTGTGTGTGTATATATATTATAAAAATCAGCGTGCTCAGATGAAAATTTTAGTGGTAAAATTTATTCATTCCACTTTGTATTAATACCTGTGTAGTGCCTGAAGGGTTAAAAAATTTCCTGCCTGCAGTTTAAGTATTTGAGGGGTGCGGTTTTTAAAACTGTATCACTTTTGGGGAGTTACCAATCAATGCGCCCCTCAAAGTCCATTTAAATCTGAATAGGTTCCTAAAGAAACAAGTTTTGTAAACTTCTTGAAAAAATGATGAGAAATTGCTGCTAAACCCCTGTAAAATCCTAACAAAATAAAATATTTGAAAAATGATGCAGATGTAAAGTAGACCTATGGGAAATGT
Organism: Phyllobates terribilis; assembly: GCF_046119375.1. Classification (NCBI taxonomy): domain Eukaryota; kingdom Metazoa; phylum Chordata; class Amphibia; order Anura; family Dendrobatidae; genus Phyllobates; species Phyllobates terribilis. Next base: position 864,247,669 of record NW_027362761.1, on the reverse strand, counting down.
TAATTAATAATTTTATACAGCATGACTTTCTGGTTTAAGGATATAAAAATTGATAGTTTGAAAATTGCGATTTTATTTTCTTTTTCAATATTTTCTCAAACTGCGATATTTTAACAAACGCAAAAAATGTTGATCTAAATTTACCACCAACAAAGTATAATGTGTCACGAAAAAACATTCTCAGAATGACTGGGATTTGTTCAAGCGTTCCAAAGTTATTACCACATTAAGTGACCCTGGTCAGATTTCTAAAATTTGGCTTGGTCATTAAGGTCAAAATTAGCTCAGTCGCTAACAGATTATTTGAATGACAAATGAAATAAAAAACGGAAAGACCCGTACAGAAGATCGGTTGCACTTTCTAAATGTGAACAATGTAAATATTTAGTAACAAACACAAAAGCCTGTACAAGACAAATAACATTTAAAATTGTGCCGTTGTGCCAGAACATGTTTCCTTGGCCAAAGATTGGCACTGGGATACAACCCATATAACAATCATGATAACCAATAGTCATGTAAATGTGCTGTACATTTAGAGATGAGTATGAATGAAAACTACCCCTAATGTGAGGTCAAGTAGCATTCAGTAAAGAAAGGTGTACAGACAGATAATGCCGTATCAAAAGAATATATAACAGAAAATAAGCCATGATGTGTGCAATAAAGTGCCATGGGAAAATTACCACCAGATCCATTAGCTTATATTAAAAGCATCATATGGGAAAAAGGACCCCATGCGTATCGCCATAGGAGGTGGCTTCCTCGGGTTTCCCATATGATGCTTTTTCTATGAGCAAATTTAACTGGTGACTATGGTACTTTATTGCACATATCTGTTGCTTATTTTCTTTTTCATCTTTTTATACTGCACTATTTGTCTGTACATGCGCATTGCACTTTTCTTCTTTACTAAATGCATCTTGATATCACTTTTAAAGGTAGTGCCCATTCATATTTATCTCTTATATCCACCAGATTTACATGGTTCTATTGGTTATCATGACTATTATATGGGTGCTATCCCAGTGCCAATCTTTGGCCTAGGAAACAGGTTCTTGCACAATTTTAAGGCCACGGCCCCACTATCAGTATTTGGTCAGTATTCGGTCAGTATTTTTTCTCAGGAGTGGGAGCCAAAACCAGGTGAGGAACAATCAGAGAAAAGGTATAATAGGAACAAGTCACCAATTCTGTATTTATTACGTGCTCCGGGTTTTGGCTCCCACTCCTGAGAAAAAATACTGACTGAATACTGACCAAATACTGATAGTGGGGCCGTGGCCTTAATGTTTTTATTTGTCTTGTCTAGGTTGTTGTGTTTGTTACTAAATAAATATTTACGTTGTTCAAATTTAGGAATTGCAACCAATCTTTTGCACGTATCTATCCTCTTTTTTTTTCATTACTGATGAATAGAAGGTTAAGCTTCTCATAATATGGTAACACACACAAAATATATTTTGAGTCCTTCATTGTGCAAAAGTTTCAAAACATAATAAAAAAAAAATTAAACTTACCCTTAGAATAAAGTTAATGTCCTTACACTACGCGATGTAATTCTGTTAAAAAAATAAGATTGCACACAATCGCTGGCTTTTTTTTTTCCATTCAGCCCCCACCCACCCCCAAAAAAATTTGCTTTGTACCTCAAAATGGTGCCATTAGAAATGGGTAATAATCGTCCCGCAAAAAAACAAACCTTTATGTGGCCATCTTGTCTGGAAAAGTAAACGGGGCACACAAGGAGACTCTAGCAAGGACATTAAGAAACAAAACAAAAAAAAGGTGCTGTTCCCTGGAGGCCCAAAATGACTGAGTCTTCTGGTTTTAGGGTTATTTTTTTAACCCCTTTTCACTCTTAAGAGTGAACTTAGGTAGATACTTTCTGTTCTTATTACAAACAGGATTTCAATGAAAGGTAATACGTTACTTTTAAACAGCCAGCCAACTACTTTAATAGGTTTCTTTTAATATCCCTTTTTTCTCTCAAGTGGCAAAAAATTGTGCCATGTTCTATTCCATCAGAAACATTTCATAGGTAAAAAAAAATAACTATTGATTGTGATATTTTTATCACTGGACCGTGAATATTTATATAATGTAAAAATGAGGAATCAATTATAAATCAAGAAGAGATGACTCTGCAAGGATTTTTAATTTTATTATAAAATGCACAATATAAAACCTTCTGAAAAATATATAATATTAGGTAATTAAAAAGAAAGACATAAAAATGGTTACAAGGTGTCAGCCTTGATATGTTTTCCACAGCAATATGTAAATAATTAGGTCGCAAACCGTTCTAATGGCAAATAACTGGAGAAAATGGCAGAAAATCCAGAATTATTATATTAAGTGCAACAAACCTAAAAAATGTGCAAACCTCCAAGTTCCTGCCCTATAACATAAGCGACCGACATTCATCATCTTTGGTTACACACTTGGAAGTGCTATAAGTAAGTCTATACACTGGCTCCAAGCCGCAAGCCTTTTCAGTGACTCTGGTGCTTCCAGTGTAAAACAGTCACGCTCCGAAAGCATAGTCCTTTCTTATTGAGCACAATTTAATTATTGCAGATGAGAGGAGCATCCTGTTCAGACTGGAGATCTGAGAGTCCAGGCCCTACTTTCTCAAATACACAATGTGAAATGTTCAACTTTCTAAAGGACGTTTCCACCCCGCTGTCACACATACTCTCGTGGTACTGCTGTTTGTAGTCATCTGATGCCACAGACTCTGGATCTATGGAAAAGAAAATGAAAAAGAAATTCAGTGTTTTAAAATCAAGTTTACATGTTTTTATGTAAATTATAGACCAGAGATCCATTTGCTCTAGGAGTAGAGTATCTTTAGCAGGGTATAGAATGGCTGCCCCCCGGCTCATTCACCTCGAGAGGCCTACTAGAAAAATGGATGAGCTGCTGATCCTTCTGAGAACTACTTCTTCCTTGGTGAGCAGCAGAATGTACCTTTTCCCTGACTAGCAAAGTAGTCCAGGGTTTATGAACAGCAGAGATGTCTAAGAGTGAGCCCCACCTCCTCAATATCTCCGCCCAGGCAATCTATTACCTTATAGCTCCACACTTAAGTTGCAATGTAGCCAGGTCATGCTGTGATCTTCAGCATGGTCACTAACCTAGTAGCTCTAACATATATCTATATTTTTTGTTTATTAACAGCTGCAGTTTAATTTTTTTTAATAAGTAAAACAAAAAGAAATACACTATATAAATTGGTCATCACCTTAATTGTATTGACCTGCAGAATAAACCATTTGGATTAGGATGTGTCTGAGTAAGTACTCATACCAGTCAATGCATTTTTACAGCTTCAGAGGTCTTTCTGGACTGAATCCCTCTGTCTTGTCTAGAATACAAGGACATGCTCACCTTTTTCTGGTGCCTGAGAAAGAGAGTCAGAGGATTGGGGTGTATGTTTAATGCTTGGCAGTGACTGCTCGATGATATCAACAGCTTCTGTGAATGACATTGTTTTCAAGGCAGTCAGAAGCTCTGTTACCGTTCCTCCGGAAACCTGTAGTGTGGTAGGAAACATTAATTTGGAAAACTTAAACCAGCTGCTGTCACTTAACTTTTTTAGGACTTGACTTATTATATAACACATTATTTCTTTTTAGTACTAAACAGACTGACAGGCAGTCAGCCATACAGCCAAGGCAGGACCGTATGACTTTGGTAGGCCTAGGCTTCTATGGCCCACTATATCCTTTTTTGGCTATTGCAATCGTATGCATGATGTTTTTGTGTCGTGTCATCGCAAAGCTGTTGAGCATCTAAGACACTGTTTCCTAAACACCAATCTTCATGGTCCACAGTAAATCATATTTTCAGGTTTTCCTTAGTATTGCACAAGTGAGAGAACCAGTGGCAATTTCTGATGCTTTGATAATAATTCCATCACTTGGGCAATACAGAGGAAATCCTGAAAGCTTCATCTGTTGGGGAGCCGTGAGGACATGAGGTTAAGAAATGCTGATCTAAGAACTTGAATGGTGAGGATTGGAGTTGGTTAGGTACAGAAATACACTGCTCAAAATAATAAAGGGAACACTTAAACAACAGAATATAACTCCAAGTAAATCAAACTTCTGTGAAATCAAACTGTCCACTTAGGAAGCAACACTGATTGACAATCAATTTCACATGCTGTTGGAATAGACAATAGATGGAAATTATTGGCAATTATCAAGACACACTCAATAAAGGAGTGGTTCTCCACAGACCACATCTTGGTACCAATGCTTTCTGGCTGATGTTTTGGTCAGTTTAGAATGTTGGTTGTGCTTTCACACTTGTAGCAAGAAACAGACTCTACAACCCACAGAAGTTGCTCAGGTAGTGCAGCTCATCCAGGATGGCACATCAATGCGAGCTGTGGCAAGAAGGTTTGCTGTGTCTGTCAGCGTAGTGTCCAGAGGCTGAAGACGCTACCAGGAGACAGACCAGTACACCAGGAGATGTGGAGGGGGCTGTAGGAGGGCAACAACCCAGCAGCAGGACCGCTACCTCCGCCATTTGTGCAAGGAGGAACAGGAGGAGCACTGCCAGAGCCCTGCAAAATAACCTCCAGCAGGCCACAAATGTGCAGGTGTCTGCACAAACGATTAGAAACCGACTCCATGAGGGTGGTATGAGGGCCCAACGTCCACAGATGGGGGTTGTGCTCACAGCCCAACACCGTGCAGGACGCTTGGCATTTGCCACAGAACACCAGGATTGGCACAGTCCTCACTGGCGCCCTGTGCTCTTCACAGATGAAAGCAGGTTCACACTGAGCACATGTGACAGAGTATGGAGACGCCATGGAGAGCGATCTGCTGCCTGCAACATCCTTCAGCATGACCGGTTTGGCAGTGGGTCAGTAATGGTGTGGGGTGGCATTTCTTTGGAGGGCCGCACAGCCCTCCATGTGCTCGCCAGAGGTAGCCTGACTGCCATTAGATGAGATCCTCAGACCCCTTGTGAGACCATATGCTGGTGCGGTTGGCACTGAGTTCCTCCTAATGCAGGACAATGCCAGACCTCATGTGGCTGAAGTGTGTCAGCAGTTCCTGCAAGATGAAAGCATTGAAGCTGTGGACTGGCCTGCCCGTTCCCCAGACCTGAATCCGATTGAGCACATCTGGGACATCATGTCTCGCTCCATCCACCAACGTCACGTTGCACCACAGACTGTCCAGGAGTTGGCGGATGCTTTAGTCCAGGTCTGGGAGGAGATCCCACAGGAGACCATCCGCAACCTCATCAGGAGCATGCCCAGGCGTTGTAGGGAGGTCATACAAGCACGTGGAGGCCACACATAATACTGAGCCTCATTTTGACTTGCTTTAAGGACATTACATCAAAGTTGGATCGGCCTGTAGTGTGTTTTTCCACTTTAATTTTGGGGTCCAGGCCTCCATTGGTTAATGAATTTGATTTCCATTGATGATTTTTGTGTGATTTTGTTGTCAGCACATTCAACTTTGTACAGAACAAAGTATTCAATGAGAATATTTCATTCAATCAGATCTAGGATGTGTTATTTGAGTGTTCCCTTTATTTTTTTGAGCAGTGTATTTGGACAGTGACCGAATCTTTGTGATTTGTGATCATCATGCCACTATGTTAGATTTAAAATGAAGCAACTGAGATACAATTGAAGTGTAGACTTTCAGGTTTAATTAAAGGGGATGAACAAAAATATCCTGTAAAATGTTTAGGTATTGCAACCATTTTTATACAAAGACTCCTTATTTCAGGACTCAAAAGTAAATGAACAAATTAACTTAATCATTAATAAAATGTTAATTTTAAATACTTTGTAGAGAATCCTTTGCAGGCAATGACTGAAGTCCGGAAGCCACAGACGTCACCCAAACACTGGGTTTCCTCTGTTGTGATGCCTTGCAAATCCTTTACTGCAGCTGACTCCAGTTCTTGCTTGTTTGTGGCTCTTCTTGCCTTAAAGGGATTTTCCCAATAACAAAAGTTTATTTTAACCAATAGCTCTTGGAATAATAATAATTTCCACAATTGGATGTGTTTAAATAAAATGTCCCTGTGCTGAGATAATCTTATAAATGTGCCCCTGCTGTGTACTGTGTAATGGCTGTGTCTGACCGTGGAGGAACATGGTCAGATCATACCATAGATCCTAGGCAGGGGAGGAAGCAAAAGAGAGAATATACAGACATTACAGCCGGGGATCACAGTGGATTCTTTCTTTGAAGTAAACATGGATTAAAAACAGGCAGTGAAATGTTTTGCCTCAGAATCAGCTGTGATCCCATGCTGTAATGTCTGTATACTCTTTTGCTTCCTCCTCTGCCCAGGAGCTGTGGTATGATCAGACCATGTTCCATAAACGGTCAGACACGGCCATTACACAGTACACAGCAGGGGAACATTTATAAGATTAAATAAAATGTTCCTGTGCTGAGATAAACGCATCCAATTGTGGAAATTATTATTATTCCAAGATCTAGTGATTAAAATAAAGGGGTTGTCCCACGAACAAAAGTTTAAGTATGGTCTTAAAGTAGAAAAAATCCAGCACTCTGAAGTGGGTAAGATGAAATAATGTGAATAATTTTATTTATAGTGGTCCTTGTTGACCATGTGTATAATCATGACGTTTCAGTCGTCTAAGACCTTCTTCAAACATGGTGTGGATATAACCATAAACAAAATATGCCATGAGCAATATAATATACGAAAAAGCAAGGCCTAATGATCAGGTGAAAATCATCTAAAACATCAGGATACAGAAGTCCAGTTTAATAGAAGAACAACGGTACAGACGGATATTGTAGTATCTTATTTTGTGATTATTTTTGTGCTATTTAGACCTCGCAGCCTTTACACCATATTCTTTACTAGGAATTTGCCAATCTTTTACCCTCTATTAATTTTGGGCTATTATGTTGTAAAACTCAGATACTACAATATCCATCTGTACATTGTTCTTATATAAAACCTGACTTTTGTATCCACATGTTTTAGATGATTTTCACTTGAACATTGTCATTTTTTTTCTTTCTATATTAGTGTTCATGGCATATTTTTTTATGTTTATTATATCCACAGTGTATGTTTCAAAAAGACGCTCAAAACGTCACGTATTATACACATTGTTAACAATGACCACGATAAATAAAATAATTAATGTTATTTGATCATACCCACTTCAGAAGGCCGGATTTTTTCTACTACTTGACATATAGGGAATGGGATCCTACCCGGGCACTTACACTCACTGAGAGTGCCGTACTTCTTTTCCATTAAGTTTTGCCTTAAGTATGTGAAATGCATGCTCGATGGGGTTGAGATCTGGTGAGTGACTCAGCCACTGCAGAATATTGCAATTTTGCCTTAAAAAACTAGTGGGTTGCTTTTACAGTATGTTTTCTATAATTGTCCATCTGTACTTTGAAGTGCTGACCAATCTACCTTGCTGCATTTGGTTGAATCTTAGCACAAAGTAAAGTCCTGTGCTCTTCAGAATTCATCCGGTTACTTCTGCCTTCAGTCACATCAAGAAACACTGGTGAAGCAGTGCATGCTCATGCCATTAAACTGCCTCCACCGTGTTTTACAGAGGATGTTGTGTGTTTTGGATCATGAGCCGTTCCAAGCCGCCTTCATACTTTCTTCCCATCATTCTGGTACAGGTTGATCTTAGTTTCATTTGTCCAAAGAATGCTTTTCCAAAACTGGACTGGCTTCTTTTAGATTTTTTTTTTGGCACAATCTGATCTGACCTTTCTATTTTTATGACTGATTAATGGTTTGTACCTTGTGGTGAACCCTCTGTATTTCTTCTCATGAAGTCTTCTCTTTATGGTAGACTTAGATACTGAAACACCTACTTCCTGGAGAGTGTTATTCACTTGGGGGGGGGGGGGACAGCAATGTTCTGAAGTGGTTTTTCTTCACCATGTAAAGGATTCTGCAATCATCCACTACTGTTGTCTTCCTTGGACGTTCTGGCCTTTTTAAGTTCCCAAACTCACGAGGGTGCTCTTTTATTTAGCCAGTCCTAACATTTCTGCTATCAGTCTGATGGATTTCTCTTTATCAGCCTAGTGATGGACTGTTTATCTTCCAATGAGAGTTCCTTTGACCAAGTTGTGGGTTCACAGCAACAGCTTCCAAATGCAAGTGCCACACCTGAAATCAGTTTCCAGACCTTTTACCTGCTTAACTGATAATGGATTAATGAGGGAATAGCTCATGCAGCCCATTAAAAAGCATTTGAGATAACTGTCCAATTACTTTCGGTACCTTTTTAATAAGAGGCAGTTACATATTAAAGAGCTGTAATTCCTCAATCCCTACTCCAAGTAGAATGTGAATACCCTCAAAATAAATTTGAGTCTGCACTTTAAGCCTATACTGATTATATAGCTGGATCTTGAATATGTTTTGGTAAACCGCTAAAAAGTCAAAACTTGTCACTGTCCAAATATTTCTGGATCTGACAGGATTGGAGATACAATCTCGGCCATCTTGATGAAGGCTGGAGTCACACTCCTGACTCATGAAGAAACGTACACCTATAAATTAAATCAGGAATGTCAGACGAGCGGCATACATCTTAGGATTTGCAGCGAGGTGCACACAATCTGGAGTAAGATTTGTGGTCTAGCAAATGCATTCATCGTATATTTGACGAGCGGCTGTCTCTGCGTCCCTGTCCCTCCCAAGCATCGGCCATCTCGGTAGAATGGGAACAAACTGGTCTGAAGATGCCAAAAGTTGAAAAATTAAGGCACAAGTCCAAGTTGCGCATACATTTTGTAACTTTTCAAAGCTTTTACACCAGAATTCTGGCATGAAAGCTTTGGTGAATCGGGCCCTAAGATGTTAAAACAGTAAAAATATTCTTTGTATACGACATCAATATATTCAACAGCACTTTACAATTAGGGAAGTAACGAACAAGTTAAAGGACAATAAAGAAGTCTTCAAAATCATTGACTGTAAAGTGCCATAGACCATGTTGATGCTACATAAAGTTTTATTACTATCATTTATAATGCCTCACATAAGAGCAATGTACAAGATGTACAGAAGACCTGAGAGCAGCCATTCCTAATACTATACTACAGTGACCATCCTCTTCCTTCTCATCTAAAGGACATAATGCTAGTGTAATTTTATCTCTCAACACTCATTTTACATTAAAGTAGGCCTCATGACAACTTTCTCAGAAATAATTGGCCATAGAAGCCAGTCAGTTTAGATTTTGTGTATATTTTGTGGTGGATAAATGAAACATGAACTCTGAATGGGTGACACATGATGCAAGGACACTCTGTGCCCAGATACAGTTTTTCAAAATTGGTCACCTTCTCTTAATTACCCTTGAACAGGGACAAGTACACAGGACATGCTTACCTCAAAATTGTCCAGTACCGTTTTGGAAGGTAAGGGGCTTAACCTAAAAGCATTGTTTAAAATGCCCAAGCCAAGGTGCTGTGCCAGTGTGGACCAGTTCTTGTCTGCATCTTCACTTTGTAACAATGAGTAAAGTTTCTGCTTTGAGTCATCACTAAGGCTGTTCATGTCTCCTAGAAAATGAAGATTATTTTGGCTTAAAGGGGTTGTCTGGTTTTTATAACTCATTGTAGAATATTGTATTAATCTGGCATTACATTGGCTGATTATTGTGAAAGAACGTCAGCAAGGATACGGTAAATGTAACCGACCTATATGAAACCTCACAGAGACAATAGAATGCAGCAAAGAGTATATTACATTAAAATATAACTTTTAATTGTATCATATGAAATCAAACTGAGATATAAAGCCAACTGACGACCAACAAACAACAAAACCGTCTATTAAAGTGCTAGTGCTCAGTATAACCAGTGGTCGAGATAAAAATTGGTTTGATCTCACCAACGTTCAAAGTTATTCTCCTCACCGCAGGCTAGTAAAGCAGAGAAAAAAAAATGTGATAGAGGAAAATAACCTTTCCCCTATTATCATCCCCTATCGAACCAGAAGTGACGCTGCATATGACGCGTATGTCTTGAAATTTTGGATATCTGGTTCAAGGGCCGGAAATTACGTCAGACTCATTCGCAAACCGGAAGGAACACATCGCATATGACGCTTGTGTCTCAAAGTCTGAGATCTGTGATCCAAGGATCGGAAATGGCATCAGACGCCTAATTGAGGATGAGCACCTTAAACCATAAAACGACACCAAATATGGTGTCCTGATAGACCAATTCTTGTATATGAGTACTGACACGACCTACCAGACCCAACACCGAACTGCTTGCCACTGCAGGAGTTCCACTCTCTTTATTTTTTGTACCCCTGTATTCCCTAATCTCCACTTATGAGCCCTCCAACTGGAGGGGGAAACGTGTGGAGAGGCTACATATTTATTTGTGGGTAACATCTAGCAGGTCTACGCTTGGGGACTGCCCTTGTGAGGGCAGAAGCAATGCATGGGCACGACCGGGGATGATGGAGAAAAATAACTTTTCCCCTTTATAATGTATTTTGTTTTCTCTGCTCCTGCTTTACAAACCTGTGGTGGATAGAATAACTTTAAACGTTGGTGAGATCAAACCAATTTTTATAGCACTGGTTATACTGAGCACTAGCACTTTAATACACTGTTTTGTTGTTTGTTGGTCATCAGTTGGCTTTATATTTCAGGTTGATTTTATATGATACAATTAAAAGTTATATGTTAATGTAATATACTGTATTTTCCGGCGTATAAGACGACTTTTTAACCCCTGAAAATCTTCTCAAAAGTCAGGAGTAGTCTTATACGCCGTGTGTCATCTTATAGGGCGTATACCCTTAGAGTCCTAATGTTGGGGGAGGAGGATATATATATATAATACAGTACAGACCAAAAGTTTGGAAACACCTTCTCATTTAAAGATTTTTCTGTATTTTCATGACTATGAAAATTGTACATTCACACTGAAGGCATCAAAACTATGAATTAACACATGTGGAATTATATACTTAACAAAAAAGTGTGAAACAACTGAAAATATGTCTTATATTCTAGGTTCTTCAAAGTAGCCACCTTTTGCTTTGATGACTGCTTTGCACACCCTTGGCATTCTCTTGATGAGCTTCAAGAGGTAGTCACCGGACATGGTTTTCACTTCACAGGTGTGCCCTGTCAGGTTTAATAAGTGGGATTTCTTGCCTTAAAAATGGGGTTGGGACCATCAGTTGTGTTTTGCAGAAGTCTGGTGGATACACAGCTGATAGTCCTACTGAATAGAGACTGTTAGAATTTGTATTATGGCAAGAAAAAAGTAGCTAAGTAAAGAAAAACGAGTGGCCATCATTACTTTAAGAAATGAAGGTCAGTCAGTCTGAAAAATTGGGAAAACTTTGAAAGTGTCAGCAAGTGCAGTTGCAAAAACCATCTGCGATGCAGCTATGCTGTGTGCCAGCTATTAAGGAGCATGAAGTCACTGCTCCCCGTGCACACAGTCCCAGCGTGGGGAGCAGTGACTTCCGGCAGCTGATCTCTCCTTGTGAGCCGCGCATGGTAGTGACCCCATGCGCGGCTCACATGGTGAGATCGGTGCGGGCGGGCAGACAGGACGCAGCGCTGGAGGAGAGAAGAAAGGTGAGTAGAAGTGTTTATTTTTTTTTATGTGCAGCATGATGGGAATTAGGGGGACCAGGCATACCAAAATAAGGATGAGGGGGCATACATAACAGGATAAAGGCGAGGGGGCCATACATACCAGGATAAGGCTGAGGGGGGCATACATAACAGGATAAAGATGAGGGGGCCATACATACCAGGATAAGGCTGAGGTGTGCCATGCATACCAGGATAGGAATTAGGTGTGCCATGCATACCAGAATAGGAATGAGGGGTGTTATGCATACCAGGATAGGGATGAGGGGTGCCATGCATACCAGGATAGGGATGAGGGGTGTTATGCATACCAGGATAGGGATGAGAGGTGCCATGCATACCAGGATGGAGGGATGCCAGGCATACCAGGATGGGGATGGGGGCCACGTATAAAAGGAAGGGGGGGCATATATACCAGGATGGGGGATATTGTCAGAATTGGGGGACATTACGCCTATACCAGTGTCAGCAGAAGACCTCCCCCTTAAAAGTGCATTGTGAACACATTTTTTGCTTACATTTTATTTCTATTTTCCTCCTCTAAAACCTAGGTGTGTCTTATGGTCCGGTGCATCTTATAGTCCGAAAAATACAGTATTTATGGTAATTTATAAGCCCTCCGTCTCCAAGACTATCAGAGCGGTAGCACATACCTCTGGCCCGCCCTTGTATCCTATTACTGGTACCTCCTTCTCTGCCTGTCTGATCTCGCTCCTGAGGACTGCAGTGACGAGGTGGGGGGCGCCTCACCGGGAAAGTGTAAGTGAAGCAAGCTGCAGGCGTCCGGGACGCCCGGGGTATGGAAAAGAGAGAGCGGTGCTGTGCCCAGAAAAACACGCCTCTTTCACTCGTCTGGCCCGCCCTTGTATTACCTCCTTCTCCGCCTCTCAGATCTTGCTCCTGAGGACTGCAGTGAAGCGGCGCAGGTGCGCATGTGCGAGATCTGAGAGGCAGAGAAGGAGGCAATACAAGGGCGGGCCAGACGAGTGAAAGAGGCGTGTTTTTCTGGGCACAGCACCGCTCTTTCTCTTTTTTCCATACCCCGGGGGTCCCAGACGCCTGCAGCTTGCTTCACTTACACCTTTCCGGTGAGGCGCCCCCTCACCTCGTCACTTGCAGTCCTCAGGAGCGAGATCAGAGAGGCAGAGAAGGAGGTACCAGTAATAGGATACAAGGGTGGGCCAGAAGGATGTGCTACCGCCCTGATAGTCTTGGAGACAGGGAGGGCTGGGCAGGCAGGGAGAGCTGACCAATCCAAGCAGGATTTGTATACAACAACCAGCCAATCGCCGGTAAGGTTCATCACTTTAAAATTACCATATTGAAATCAAATCAGATTTTTTTAATTTTTACCGTATGTGCGTTAGAAGAGGGGTAGTCTTATATGGCGAGCATATCCCAAACTCTTTATATTAACTGGAAAAGTTGGGGGGTCGTCTTATAGACCCAGTTATCTTATACTCCGGAAAATTCGGAACTCTTTTTGCTGAATTTTACTGATTATTGTGAACTAGTGTTCCTAGGAATGTTTGTTTCTCAGTAATCGGGCAGGGTAAACTGGCTGACAACCACCCGACGAACGACCGTAAAGGTCAGGTGAAATGATTTTTATGCTGACGTAAAATTAATTGTTCTCGGGAGGTCATCATTCTGTATAAACAGGAACTATTCTGGCGAGATCAATGACTGTCTCGGCACACAGAACTATCTATTGCTAATCATTCTGTGTGCATAGAAAATAATGCTTAATATTTCTACAATGCACTTTACAACACCATCAAACTATAAATTTCTAGTGTTCTTCTTTAACTCTAGCTGAATCTCCATATTCTTAGGATTTATTTATAATACTCCTCTTCAACTGTAGTTTATTCTGCATTTTCAGGTTTGAGGTGGACATGTGCTTTTGGATGTAAACTGAATAAAGAGCACCTAGGACAGAACTTGTCCTTGTGACATGCTAGCAGGAAGTATTATCTAACAGGTACCTATAGTAATCTCTGCCATGATCTAATTGTAAGAAGGCATCTGCCTATCCCATCAGAGAATAACAACAAGAATCTGACCGGATGGCAGAAGTTAACATATTTGTCATATAAATGAAAAATATGGAAGGAAACCGTGGGTTTATAACATCAGACAAATGATCCACGGTGGAAGCAAATTTTATTTTAGTGTAAGGATTTAAACGGAGGCCACATAAATGGTAAGCTACTAATTGTAACTGTATTGTAAACAATTTTTATTGTTCTATAGTAGTAATCTAGTGAGTCTGCAGCCAGACGTTACTACACTCTCACTTGATTAGTGGTCATTGGCCTATGAATTATAGTGTTCTACGTCACAACACTGGTAAGGCTCATGCAATTGGTCCAATTTCGGAACGCAATGCCAGAACTGGCCGGCGCTCTCCTGACCCAAGTGAGACAGCATCATCTATAATATAACTGGTGATGCGTGTCTCTGTCTGAAGCCTTTATAGACTGTGCAAGCACAACACGCCTGCGCAGTCTGGCTCCAGACAGAAGAACGCATTAAGCCGTTACAGGTAAGAGGAGTGTGTATGGCGCCGGAGATCACGGTATGAGTAGACACTGAACGCATACCGCGATCTCCGGCGCCATACTTACCTGACCGGGAGGAGCGTTGCCGCGGCGCCTCTCTTCGCCGGAGACCGGGGCAGGAGTGAGGCGTCGGAATCGGCGCATTTGCATAGCGCTATCAGGCGCCATTTTACTGGAGACACATTTGTAGTGTGTCTTCAGCAAAATGGCCCCGGACAGCGCGGTATGGACATGCGCGTACTTCGGCACCGCACTGCGGTGTCACAGTACACAGCAGCGCTGGAGCACATTGAAGAAACGTGAGTATAAGTGTTTATTTTTTTGTATGTGTGCAGCGTGAAAAGGATGAGGGGTGCCATACATACCAGGATTGGGGGATGAGGGGTGCCACGCATACCAGAATTGGGGGTGAGGGGGGTCACGCATACCAGGATTGGGGGATGAGGGGGGGCCACGCATACCAGGATTGGGGGATGAGGGGGGGTCACGCATACCAGAATTGGGGGGTGAGGGGGGGGTCACGCATACCAGAATTGGGGGGTGAGGGGGGGGTTACGCATACCAGGATTGGGGGGTGAGGGGGGCCACGCATACCAGGATTGAGGGTTGAGGGGGGACACGCATACCAGGATTGAGGGTTGAGGGGGGCCACGCATACCAGGATTGAGGGTTGAGGGGGGCCACGCATACCAGGATTGAGGGTTGAGGGGGGCCACGCATACCAGGATTGAGGGTTGAGGGGGGCCACGCATACCAGGATTGAGGGGGGCCACGCATACCAGGATTGAGGGGGGCCACGCATACCAGGATTGAGGGGGGCCACGCATACCAGGATTTGAGGATTGTGGGGGGCCACGCATACCAGGATTGAGGGTTGAGGGGGGCCACGCATACCAGGATTGAGGGTTGAGGGGGGCCACGCATACCAGGATTGAGGGGGGCCACGCATACCAGGATTTGAGGGTTGAGGGGGGCCACGCATACCAGGATTTGAGGGTTGAGGGGGGCCACGCATACCAGCATTTGAGGGTTGAGGGGGGCCACGCATACCAGGATTTGAGGGTTGAGGGGGGCCACGCATACCAGGATTTGAGGGTTGAGGGGGGCCACGCATACCAGGATTTGAGGGTTGAGGGGGGCCACGCATACCAGGATTTGAGGGTTGAGGGAGGCCACGCATACCAGGATTTGAGGGTTGAGGGAGGCCACGCATACCAGCATTTGAGGGTTGAGGGTTGAGGGGGGCCACGCATACCAGGGTTGAGGGGGGCCACGCATACCAGGATTGGGGGTTGAGGGGGGCCACGCATACCAGGATTGGGGGGTGAGGGGGGGCCACGCATACCAGGATTGGGGGGTGAGGGGGGGCCACGCATACCAGGATTGGGGGGTGAGGGGGGGCCACGCATATCAGGATTGGGGGGTGAGGGGGGCCACGCATATCAGGATTGGGGGGTGAGGGTTGCCACGCATATCAGGATTGGGGGGTGAGGGGACCATGCATACCAGCAATGGGGATGAGGGGTGCCATGCATACCAGCAATGGGGATGAGGGGTGCCATGCATACCAGCAATGGGGATGAGGGGTGCCATGCATACCAGCAATGGGGATGAGGGGTGCCATGCATACCAGCAATGGGGATGAGGGGTGCCATGCATACCAGCAATGGGGATGAGGGGTGCCATGCATACCAGCAATGGGGATGAGGGGTGCCATGCATACCAGAATAGGGATGAGGGGTGCCATGCATACCAGGATTGGGGGATGAAGGAGTGCCATGCATACCAGGATAGGGATGAGGGGTGCCATGCATACTAGAATAGGGATGAGGGGTGCCATGCATACCAGGATTGGGGGATGAAGGAGTGCCATGCATACCAGGATTGGGGATGAGGGAGCTATGCATACTAGAATAGGGATGAGGGGTGCCATGCATACCAGGATTGGGGGATGAAGGAGTGCCATGCATACCAGGATTGGGGGTTGAGGGGGGCCACGCATACCAGGATTGGGGGGTGAGGGGGGGCCACGCATACCAGGATTGGGGGGTGAGGGGGGGCCACGCATACCAGGATTGAGGGTTGAGGGGGGGCCACGCATACCAGGATTGAGGGTTGAGGGGGGGCCACGCATACCAGGATTGAGGGTTGAGGGGGGCCACGCATACCAGGATTGAGGGGGGCCACGCATACCAGGATTGAGGGGGGCCACGCATACCAGGATTTGAGGATTGAGGGGGGCCACGCATACCAGGATTTGAGGATTGAGGGGGGCCACGCATACCAGGATTTGAGGGTTGAGGGGGGCCACGCATACCAGGGTTGAGGGGGGCCACGCATACCAGGATTGAGGGGGGCCACGCATACCAGGATTTGAGGGTTGAGGGGGGCCACGCATACCAGGATTTGAGGATTGAGGGGGGCCACGCATACCAGGATTTGAGGGTTGAGGGGGGCCACGCATACCAGCATTTGAGGGTTGAGGGGGGCCACGCATACCAGCATTTGAGGGTTGAGGGGGGCCACGCATACCAGCATTTGAGGGTTGAGGGGGGCCACGCATACCAGCATTTGAGGGTTGAGGGGGGCCACGCATACCAGCATTTGAGGGTTGAGGGGGGCCACGCATACCAGGATTTGAGGGTTGAGGGAGGCCACGCATACCAGCATTTGAGGGTTGAGGGGGGCCACGCATACCAGGATTGAGGGGGGCCACGCATACCAGGGTTGAGGGGGGCCACGCATACCAGGGTTGAGGGGGGCCACGCATACCAGGGTTGAGGGGGGCCACGCATACCAGGATTGGGGGTTGAGGGGGGCCACGCATACCAGGATTGGGGGGTGAGGGGGGGCCACGCATACCAGGATTGGGGGGTGAGGGGGGGCCACGCATACCAGGATTGGGGGGTGAGGGGGGGCCACGCATATCAGGATTGGGGGGTGAGGGGGGCCACGCATATCAGGATTGGGGGGTGAGGGTTGCCACGCATATCAGGATTGGGGGGTGAGGGGACCATGCATACCAGCAATGGGGATGAGGGGTGCCATGCATACCAGCAATGGGGATGAGGGGTGCCATGCATACCAGCAATGGGGATGAGGGGTGCCATGCATACCAGAATAGGGATGAGGGGTGCCATGCATACCAGGATTGGGGGATGAAGGAGTGCCATGCATACCAGGATAGGGATGAGGGGTGCCATGCATACCAGGATAGGGATGAGGGGTGCCATGCATACTAGAATAGGGATGAGGGGTGCCATGCATACCAGGATTGGGGGATGAAGGAGTGCCATGCATACCAGGATTGGGGTTGAGGGAGCCATGCATACCAGGATTGGGGATGAGGGAGCTATGCATACTAGAATAGGGATGAGGGGTGCCATGCATACCAGGATTGGGGGATGAAGGAGTGCCACGCATACCAGGATTGGGGGTTGAGGGGGGCCACGCATACCAGGATTGGGGGGTGAGGGGGGGCCACGCATACCAGGATTGAGGGTTGAGGGGGGCCACGCATACCAGAATTGAGGGTTGAGGGGGGCCACGCATACCAGGATTGAGGGGGGCCACGCATACCAGGATTGAGGGGGGCCACGCATACCAGGATTGAGGGGGGCCACGCATACCAGGATTTGAGGATTGAGGGGGGCCACGCATACCAGGATTTGAGGATTGAGGGGGGCCACGCATACCAGGATTTGAGGGTTGAGGGGGGCCACGCATACCAGCATTTGAGGGTTGAGGGGGGCCACGCATACCAGGATTGAGGGGGGCCACGCATACCAGGGTTGAGGGGGGCCACGCATACCAGGGTTGAGGGGGGCCACGCATACCAGGGTTGAGGGGGGCCACGCATACCAGGATTGGGGGTTGAGGGGGGCCACGCATACCAGGATTGAGGGGGGCCACGCATACCAGGATTTGAGGGTTGAGGGGGGCCACGCATACCAGGATTGAGGGGGGCCACGCATACCAGGATTTGAGGGTTGAGGGGGGCCACGCATACCAGGATTTGAGGATTGAGGGGGGCCACGCATACCAGGATTTGAGGGTTGAGGGGGGCCACGCATACCAGGATTTGAGGGTTGAGGGGGGCCACGCATACCAGCATTTGAGGGTTGAGGGGGGCCACGCATACCAGCATTTGAGGGTTGAGGGGGGCCACGCATACCAGCATTTGAGGGTTGAGGGGGGCCACGCATACCAGCATTTGAGGGTTGAGGGGGGCCACGCATACCAGCATTTGAGGGTTGAGGGGGGCCACGCATACCAGGATTTGAGGGTTGAGGGGGGCCACGCATACCAGGATTTGAGGGTTGAGGGGGGCCACGCATACCAGGATTGAGGGTTGAGGGGGGCCACGCATACCAGGATTGGGGGGTGAGGGGGGGCCACGCATACCAGGATTGGGGGGTGAGGGGGGGCCACGCATACCAGGATTGGGGGGTGAGGGTTGCCACGCATATCAGGATTGGGGGGTGAGGGGACCATGCATACCAGCAATGGGGATGAGGGGTGCCATGCATACCAGCAATGGGGATGAGGGGTGCCATGCATACCAGCAATGGGGATGAGGGGTGCCATGCATACCAGCAATGGGGATGAGGGGTGCCATGCATACCAGCAATGGGGATGAGGGGTGCCATGCATACCAGCAATGGGGATGAGGGGTGCCATGCATACCAGAATAGGGATGAGGGGTGCCATGCATACCAGGATTGGGGGATGAAGGAGTGCCATGCATACCAGGATAGGGATGAGGGGTGCCATGCATACTAGAATAGGGATGAGGGGTGCCATGCATACCAGGATTGGGGGATGAAGGAGTGCCATGCATACCAGGATTGGGGTTGAGGGAGCCATGCATACCAGGATTGGAGATGAGGGAGCTATGCATACTAGAATAGGGATGAGGGGTGCCATGCATACCAGGATTGGGGGATGAAGGAGTGCCATGCATACCAGGATTGGGGGATGAAGGAGTGCCATGCATACCAGGATTGGGGTTGAGGGAGCCATGCATACCAGGATTGGGGATGAGGGAGCTATGCATACTAGGATTGGGGATGAGGGTGCCATGCATACCAGGATTGGGGATGACGGTGCCATGCATACCAGGTTTCTGGGATGAGGAGGCCATACATAACAGAATTGGGATGAGGGGTACCATGCATACCAGGATGAGGGATGGGGTGGCATGCATACCAGGATAGGGATGAGGGATGGGGTACCATGCATACCAGGATTGAGGAGGATTGAGGATGAGGGGTACCATGCATACGAGGATGAGGGATGGGGTGTCATGCATACCAGGATAGGGATGAGGGGTGCCATGCATACTAGGATAGGATGGTGGGGGCAGCACATGGGAGACCATATACCAATAAAAATGCTCGCCACCGGGGCGTAGAACGGGTTCAATAGCTAGTAGAGATATATGAAGCTGTCATGCTTGGGTCAGCAGAGCCACCGCCAGTCCATGCTCTGACAGATTTGCATGGACAACTGCATGAGCATTTGTAGATACATACCTTGTAAATATATGTCTTCAGAAGATACTGTTGATATATATGGTTTTCCATTTAGTATTTCAAACACCTGTGAGATGAATATAAATAAAAAATTAAAAGTATTACTTACACTGATGAGCAAAAGGGTAACAATGTTTTGAACTTTTGTCTTTCAGGCTACATATCTCACCATCCCCTACTGCTTCGAACGTGAGGCTACCATCATTTTATAAACAATCATCTTGGCTATCTCATGCATAAATTTGGTATTTTGTAAATCCACCTTTGGCTTTCAACATTGCTTGAATCCTTATGCGCATGTTCTCGATCAGATTCAAACATGTCTCGCCTGAAATCTGATCCCAGGTCTCTTCTACACATTTCCAAAGTTGGTGCATACAGTTTTTTCTTCAACTCTACCCACAAGTGTTTGATTGGGTTCAGGTCTGGGGACTGTGGGGGTGAATCCAGTACCTCTACTTCATTGTCACTGAACCATTTCTTCCCCAATCTCCCTTTGGAAGTGCATTGAGGTGAAGGGTACATTGCTGGAAAAGGAAAAAAAAAAAAAAAAAAACTCTTTAAATCTCTTAGTTTGCGAGTGTGAACGAGCTGCGTGTGTCCGGAGCGTAAGTGCGAACGAAAGTAAGTGTGTGACTTGTTTTTCAGTGAAGAGGTATTGGGAATCCTGCAGAAAATACCTGTGTGAATTGCGGTGAGTGCTGCATTGTGACCTGCTGAGTGCTTTTCTACCTGTTTAGAGTTATTGGGCTTTTTAAAATCTATTTTCTCACTACAGTTTTAGTTTCTTAGTTTACTACCTGTGTATTTAAGGGTTAACTACATTGCACTAAAATCCTGAGGTGTAGATTTACTCACAAGGGGTTAATTAAGGGGAAGGGGTCATAATTAAGGGTTTATAAGGGGCAGCTGGTTGGGCATCAAGTCCTTTGGAAGTGCATTGAGGTGAAGGGTACATTGCTGGAAAAGGAAAAAAAAAACAAAAAAAAACAACTCTTTAAATCTCTTAGTTTGCGAGTGTGTACGAGCTGCGTGTGTCCGGAGCGTAAGTGCGAACGAAAGTAAGTGTGTGACTTGTTTTTCAGTGACTTTGGATTCAGGGAGTTTGGAAGGGAGGACTTAGGACTGAATTGCTGACTGTATTTCATTCTTTCTTTGCTTTACTTTTTACTTAATTAATCCACCTGACCTACTTAGCTGATTCCCCCGTCCATACTTGATACTTAATTGATCCCCCATCCATACTTAACTGATCCCGCGCCGATATCTAATTGATACACTTGCACATCCCTAATTGATCCCCGTCCATACACCTATATATAAATAATTGTGTTTTGTACTTGTATATATATACTGACTGTATCCCCATATTTAGAATGACGTCCATGTTGGCCGGAGCTGTGCAGTGTACATCTTGCGCAATGTATGCATTCCGTGAGCACCCGAGCGAGGATCCATACTGCTGCGAGAGATGTGAGCATATCGTGCACTTGGAAGCCCAAATTCTGGATCTAAGTGCTCAGATAGCGGTACTGAGGAGCATCGACAACATGGAACGGAGTTTGCTGCTCACCGAGCAGACACTCAATGGGTCAATACTGGGGGTGGAGCATAGAGGGGAAGTGCAGGCTGAACAGGCAGGGAGCTGGATAACAGTTTGGAGGGATAGAGGGAAGAAGTATAGGAAGACTGGCTCAGAACCGGCATTATTGGAGCACGACAGATCCTCTGACCGCCGGGGGAGGGGGGAAGTGTAGGGCAGGCAAGACAGGTTCTGGTAGTGGGTGACTCTATTATTAGGGGGACAGACAGGGCAATCTGTCACAAAGACCGGGATCGCCGAACGGTGTGCTGCCTCCCTGGCGCTAGAGTCCGGCACATCGCGGATCGGGTTGACAGGTTACTGGGTGGGGCTGGTGAAGACCCAGCGGTCATGGTCCACATCGGCACCAATGACAAAGTGAGTGGTAGATGGAGGGTCCTTAAAAATGATTTCAGGGACCTAGGTAGGAAGCTTAGGGCAAGGACCTCCAAGGTAGTTTTCTCAGAAATACTACCAATCCCGTGAGCCACACAGGAGCGCCAACAGGAGGTTAGGGAGGTGAATAAGTGGCTAAAGAGTTGGTGCAAGGCAGAAGGGTTTGGGTTCATGGAGAACTGGGCCGACTTCGCGGTCGGCTACAGGCTCTACCGTAGGGACGGGCTGCACCTCAATGGGAAGGGTGCAGCGGTGCTGGGGAAGAAGATGGCTAATAGGTTGGAGGAGTTTTTAAACTAGGCGGGGGGGGGGAACCAAGGACATAGGTGGGATGTGAGGCAAGCAAGGGGGACGGGGAGAAGTAAATATAATGAGGGTGGAGAGGGGGGTGGGGATAGTACAGTTAGATCGTTAGAGAAGAATAGGATGCTAAATAACCCCAAAGTTTTATCTTGCATGCTGACTAACGCAAGAAGCCTGACCAATAAGGCGGATGAGCTGCAGGCGCTTATATCGGAGGAGAGGTAGGACATCGTAGGTATAACAGAGACTTGGCTAGACGATAGCTACGACTGGGCGGTAAATTTATTAGATTATAGTTTATTTAGAAGGGACCGGAAACAGGGGAAAGGCGGAGGAGTCTGCTTATATGTAAAGTCATGTCTAAAACCCAGACTAAGGGAAGATATAGGAGAGGGAGAAGAGGGGGTCGAGTCCATGTGGGTAGAGATAGAGGGGGCAAAAAATAATAATAAAATATTACTGGGGGTCTGCTATAAGCCACCAAATATAACAGAGGAGAATGAGAATCTGCTATTAGGACAAATAGACAAAGTAGTAAAACATAATGAAGTGATTGTAATGGGGGATTTCAACTACCCGGATATTGACTGGGAAACAGAAACCTGTAGATCTCAGAAAGGAAAAAGGTTCTTGACAAATATTAAGGATAATTATCTCTCCCAACTAGTGCAGGAACCAACGAGAGGGAAGGCCGTGTTGGACTTAATATTGACTAATAGGCCTGATAGAATAACTGAGGTACAGATAGGGGGCACCTAGGTAATAGCGACCATAATATTATCGACTTCAAAATGCCCTTCAGTAGGGTTATCAATAAGGGAACAACAAAAACATTAAACTTTAGGAGGGCGAAGTTTGATCAGCTGAAAGAAAGCCTTCAACTTATTGACTGGGACAAAGTTCTTAATCAAAGGAATACGAATAGTAAATGGGAAACCTTCAAAAGAATTCTGAATACTCAGTGCGAGAGGTATATACCGTATGGGAATAAAAGGGCCAGAAATAAGAGGAAACCAATATGGTTGAACAAGAACGTAAAAGGGGCGTTAAATAGCAAAAAAGAGGCATTCATGAGATTAAAACAGGAAAACAGTAAGGAGGCACTAATGTGTTACAAGGAAAAAACGAGAACCTGCAAAAAACAAATAAAAATAGCAAAGGAGGAAACAGAGAGACGTATTGCTAGGGAAAGTAGATCAAATCCCAAACTGTTCTTTACGTATATAAATAGTAAAAGGATTAAATCGGATAATATTGGACCGATAAAAAGTGAGGAAGGCAAAATCATAGAGAAAGATGAGGATAAAGCTAATCTATTAAATAATTTTTTTTCGACAACTTTCACAAAGGAAATCGAACTAACAGGAGAAATGAGAAGTGACAAACTTAATCCTCCACTAAGTATGACAAATCTAACCCAAGGTGGGGTACAGAAACGCCTCAGTAACATTAAAATAAACAAATCACCAGGACCTGATGGCATACACCCACGGGTACTAAGGGAACTAAGTAATGTGATAGACAGACCGTTATATCTTATATTTAAGGACTCTGTTGAGACGGGGTCTGTGCCACTTGATTGGCGACAGGCGAATGTAGTGCCAATATTCAAAAAGGGAGCGAAAAGTGACGCCGGAAACTATCGGCCGGTGAGTCTGACGTCCGTTGTGGGCAAAATTTTTGAAAGCTTCATTAAAGAGGCAATTACGGAGCATCTTGATGCTAATAATCTTTTAACCCCAAACCAACATGGATTCATGAGGAATCGCTCCTGCCAAACAAACCTGATTGACTTCTACGAGGAGGTTAGCTCTCGACTAGATCAGGGGGAACCAGTGGATGTCGTGTATCTCGACTTCTCAAAAGCGTTCGATAGCGTGCCACATAATAGGTTGGTATATAAAATGAGAATGATGGGGCTGGGGGAAAATGTCTGCAAGTGGGTAGCTAACTGGCTAAAGGATAGAAGGCAGAGGGTGGTTATAAATGGAATATACTCAGATTGGGTAAGCGTCACTAGTGGGGTACCACAGGGGTCTGTACTAGGCCCAATGTTATTTAATATCTTTAGTAAAATATCAATATTTGCAGATGACACAAAGTTATGTAAAACAATTAATACAAAAGAGGACAGTGCAGACCTACAGAGGGATTTGGATAAGCTGGGTAGGTGGAGCATTAAATGGCAAATGAGGTTTAACGAGGAGAAATGTAAGGTCATACATATGGGAAGGAAAAATGGAAGTCACCAGTACTCACTGAATGGGAAATCATTGGGGAATTCAGAGATGGAGAAGGACTTGGGCATCTTGATTGATAGCAAACTAAATTGGAGTGCCCAAAGTCAGGCCGCTGCTGTAAGGGCAAACAGGGTAATGGGATGTATCAGAAGAGGTATAGCTGCAAAGGATGAGAACATTGTTCTTCCACTGTACAAAGCACTGGTCAGACCACACTTGGAATACTGTGCTCAGTTATGGGCCCCAATATATAGAAAGGATATAAATGAGCTTGAAAAGGTACAAAGGAGGGCAACAAAATTAATAAAGGGAATGGAGGGACTGCAATACCCAGAGAGGTTGGCAAAACTAGGACTATTCAGCCTGGAAAAGAGAAGGTTGAGGGGGGACATAATAAATGTGTACAAATATGTTAGGGGACAGTATAGAGACCATGCCAGGGATTTGTTCAAAAGGAGGAATATTACGGTAACAAGAGGGCATTCACTAAGACTGGAAGAGAAAAGGTTCCAGCACCAGCATAGGAAGGGGTTCTTTACGGTAAGAGCAGTGAGAATATGGAATTCACTGAGTGAGGAGACGGTAATGTCGGATTCACTAAACCAGTTCAAGCGGGGACTGGATGCATTTCTAGATACCAGGCAGATTTCAGCGTATACTTAAAAATAAAATAAAATAGTAGGTTGATACAGGGATTTATTCTGACTGCTGGTTTCAGAGTCGGGAGGGAATTTTTCCTCAGGTAAAGATTGGCCAAATCATTTGGGATTTTTGCCCTCCTCTGGATCAACTTTAGCAATTACAGAACTAACAGGTCGAACTTGATGGACGCAAGTCTTTATTCGGCTTTACAAACTATGTTACTATGTTAATGTATACTTCAGGTCGTTGTCCTGCTGAAACACCATGCTGTCTTTTTCTTACCCACAGTAATCGCGTATGAAGTAACTCGTCTTGTAGGGCACTCACATATAGCTCAGCATTGAGACCACCATTGATCCTGGTCAAATATCCAACACCATTGCAGGTGAAACAACCCTATATCATCAGGCTTCCTCCACCGAACTTGACAGTTCCTTCAATTTCTCGATCTGTTAGCCCCCTTTTCCCTTGTGTCTTCCAGACCCATTTGAACTCCTCAGAGCCTAGTCTACTGACTTTTGTCTCATTGCTCCAAATCACCCGTTTCCAATCTTCTTCTGTCCACTATTTGTACTTTTTTGCAAACTCGAGCTGACGCTTCTTATGACAATATCGAAGTCGAGGCTTCTTCACCTTTTTTCGGGCCACCATTCCAGACTCGTGTCACGTGGTGCTTGCATGGATGTCTGGAACCTCACTATTACGAAATATACAAGCCATGTCCACTGCCGTGTTTGTTGCGGCAAAACTAATAGACCTTGTGATGTGCCAACTCGTTGACTCCAATATTGTGCCAGGTCATCCACCTCTTGGCTTCTGAATGGATGGACAGACTTCATTTTGTATTCTTCCAACTATCATGGCACTCACATGATGCAGTTTGTCAATTTTTTTTGCTGACCGACCGCTATCTATGAACTGGATGATGCGGTTTCTCTTTTCTTGAGATCTTCTCATGGCTGCTCCTCAATTTGAACCAGTGACCTTTTGCTTGGGAATCAACCTAATAACACACTGAGCCATTAGGGAATGAGAACAGGTTGTGATTTGTAGTATACAGGAAGAAAAAGATTTTTCCAACACCAGGAGCAAATCAGTAACAATGCAGTGGCATGACAAGAATCTGCATAACTAATCATATGCTAAACAGTTACAAGTCAAATTTATGTATGAGATAGCCAAGATGATTGTCTATAAAATGATGGTAGTCTCACGTTCAAAGTCGTAGGGGATGGGGAGATATGGAGCCTGAAAGTCAAAGGTTCAAAACATTGTTACCCTTTTTGTTAGTCAATGTAGATTTGTGAACTCCAAGCTGAAGCCAATCATGTGTATTATGCATTGAATGTCACTCATGGGTTTGATGGAAGATGGGTTTCCTATCAGTTTTTCTTTACTATATCCCCCCTCTGCAGGTTTATGCAATGATTTAGTAACTGTCTCAATTTCCAGTTATTTCTTGTTGAGTTCCTTATCAATCTACATGGTTGTTTTGGCTCTATTCTCCTGTGATGTGATTGAACACCATCGTCCATTACCGTCTTGGACTGCTCTCTGGTAAACCGTAACCAACATTTGTATAATATATTTAGACTGTGAGCCCCAATGGGGACCGTGAATATGACACCGGTAAAGTGCCGTGGAAATTAATCGCACTATATACTGTATGTGAGTAAAATAAATAAATAATAGTTATGGTGGCTAGGATACAGGATAATTAATAGAAGTGTAGTATAAATGTTTTAGAATGAACGCAGCTAAAGACATCCGTTGCTTACCTCATCACTAATGGCCATGTCTAGTGGCTTTGTACCAGGGACAATTCCTTCATCCACGTCATTGTCATCCTCTGTGTTCCCAGGAACGTAAAGGGGTTCAAAATTTTCAATGAAAGAATCAGCACCTGAAAAATAATAACATTTAAGCACTATGAAAGTGAATATTTTGTCCTCTTTGTTTCTTCACATACTTTATCAGCATTTTTTTATTTTTTTCTTTGCTCGCAAACCATGAATTTCACACTTTTAAACATATGTATATGCAATTTTTCTGGCGTCCTATAAAATAGATTTTTGGAGAAAAAAATTAAACAAAAAGCAATCAAAACACCACAAAACATGCGATCGCATCACTAATCCTTGCCAATATAGAAACAATCTAAAAAAATATATAAAAAAAGAAATCGCCAGATTCATCCAGGTGGTTCCTTATGGATGATACATTTGGTATGTCTTTAGACATTTTTATCAAACTTTACATCACCTCTTGGTTGATTTTGGTGGCTTCTATATAGTGATGGCACTGCTGTAACTTCATCACTGGGGCCCATTAGGCACAGAACTCTGACAGTACAGACAACCATGACAGAACAATTGGCCATAAAAAAACCCTCCAAATGGACGTACCTGCTGCTTTCAGGAGGGCAGTCAGTTTGGTGGAGCCTTTCCCAGCTGCTATGTGGAGAGGGGTATTTCCATCATACGTTGTACTATCCACACAAGCGTCTCCCTGTTAAGATATTGAATATGAAATCTAATTGGTCATTACGAGGCTTGTATCTATAGTCGTTCTAACTGGCTAATTCATCTACTTCACTTATGCACTGATCCATTAGCACAAATATGGTTTGTGAGGAAACTAAAAGCCTACAAACCTCCATACACACA
The DNA here is from genome assembly GCF_046119375.1 of Phyllobates terribilis. NCBI lineage: Eukaryota > Metazoa > Chordata > Amphibia > Anura > Dendrobatidae > Phyllobates > Phyllobates terribilis. The sequence goes on along the minus strand of NW_027362761.1, from coordinate 864,220,098 downwards.
TCATAATCAACACGGTTTAAGGCCACGTTCAGTATTTGGTCAGTATGTTATGTCAGTAGTTATAATTCAAAACTAGGACTGGGTCAAAAATGCTTGAGATATTCAATGAATTTTTGCCTCTTTTTTTTTTTTTCCACAAGATTCATTTTATAGCATTTTTGATATATATTTTTATTTTGTGGCTATTAGAGGGTGTGGGGAGATGTAAAGAAAAATAGTACTACAACAGATTGCTAAAAACCATTTTAAATTGTGCACCCCTTTCCATAGAAATTATTTTTATAGAATCGACCTTTTTATTTTTTTTGTGAAGGGGCAAGAGTGTAAATAGCGATTCGGACCGTCGGTGCTTTTTTTTCAGTTATATTTTTTTCTTCTCTTTTTCATGCATAGCAGAGCTGACTGACAAATGTACTTTTTTCCTTCAATAATAGACTTTACTTTCAGGTCCACTTTTTATGGCTTGATAATGCGTTGGAATGATAGGAGTCTTCAATATTCCGTGGCTTTAACACCAAACATAACAATTGGGAGATACTGTAAATAACACTCACCTCAAGGAGAAGACAGCCCGCCAGGGAGATGTTGTCTTGTTCTACAGCCAGGTGGAGAGGGCTTCTTCCAGACTTTTGCTCCTGTGCATTTACATCGGCCATTGCGGAGATCATCAGTCTAAGGCAGGGCATGCTGTTTGTGATAACTGCTTCATGAATTGCATTCAATCCTGCATTCAAACACACAATTCTTATAGTTCTCCTAATTTTTAGAAAAAGCTTTTACACGTGTTTATTCTAAATATGTAAAGCATACCATCTCTGCTTCAATCTACTAAAGGGAATTTGTCGGCAGGTTATTTCTATCCCACTGAGAGCAGCGTGATACAGGGGTAGAGACCCTCATTCCAGTGATGTATCACTTACTGGGCTGCTTGCTGCAGTTTTGATAATCACTATTTTATCTGCTGCAGATCTACCTGTTCTCTGAATGCTGAGCTCTGTATAACCCCGCCCACAATACTGATTGGCAGCTTTCTGCCTATGCACAGAGTACACAAAGCTGCCAATCAGTGGTGGAGACAGGGTTATACAGATTTCATGAATATGGAGGACTACATGGCAGCAGGTTTACTAGTCCTCCAGTGATCATCTGCTGATAAAACAGTAATTGTATTAAAACTACAGCATGCAGCCCAGTAAGTGACACATCGTTGGAATCATGGCCTCTGGCTGTACCTTATACTAAAGATAAACGCTGATAGTTCTTTTTGTGACTCCTCCATAAACATGCAACTTGGCTTCATAAAATGGGGAGAAGGAAATATTCCATTGTTAGACACTTTCCATTGTTTTGGCAGCAGCTTTTCTACAGTGAGAATAAAGAATCGGATAAGTTAATATTCACGTTGCCCTGTCCTTTATTCTCTCAACACCTGCAGTTAGAAAGTCAGATGGTACCAACACATATCAGATCATCCACAAGGTGCTTAGTGTAACATTTTAAGTCTGTATTGTGATATAGGTAACACATACTCACCCTCATTGTTTGGAAGATTGATGATCTCTGTTATCTTTGAATGATTGAGGAGAATATTTAGGGTCTCTGCATCTCCTTCTTTACATGCAAGATGCAGAACAGAATTTCCTTTGCGGTCTAACATTAATGGATCTCCTCCGGCTTTCAGGATATCTTGAACGATGCGAGCTTGATGAGTGATGACCGCCAAATGTAAAGGAGTCTATAAATTTTCAAAGAAGTTTATATGAAAAACTTTCTGATTTTATGGGTGGCTGCCTCGGGAAATTATAATTCCAACTAATGCCAGTACATTATATTTTTTACATTAATATTAACATTATATAGGAATAAGCAATGCTTGAAAGAGGACCTTTGTCTTGATGTCCATTTAAAACTACAGTAAAAGCTCCATTTTTTTAATTAGGCAAAATGGTACTTTTCCATTATCCAGATACGATCCGGAGCTTCACAATCATGATCTTACCCAGTAGGAAGCTCTGGCCGCATCTTTTGTGGACCGCGTGAAGTGGACTATTGACCTACTTCTTTATATTTATCAGGTAATTTAAAAGACCAAAGGATGTCCCAGCAACATGAAAAGGGTTTGTGGAAGCATAAGCCGCAGTGGCATTGGTCTTCAGATAATGAAATAGTACTGGCAAAACCATATACAATTGGTACATCATCCAATTTAAAAAGTCAACATGCATTTATTGTATATGACACATGTTTTGTACTATATAATAATCAAGTGAGAGAGTTATGACAGGTGTCTGTAAGCTACTGCTGATTTGTGTAGGCGCACAGCAAAATATAATTTCAATCATTTGGATAAATTATAAAAAATGGACTTAAAGGTGTCTTCTCATCTTAATTTGTAAGGGCACTTTCACATTGCATTCTTGCCCACGACCTCAGTGGTCCTGTAAGGGCTGGTCTCCGAATCCCACAAAATGCGCCAACGAGGCCATTGACTATAAAGGTGGCGACAGAGCGAACATGTACCATCCTATACCAGTTTATTAACTCCCAGATCTTCCGTCAGGATACTGGTATCAGAGCCGTAATAGATCTATGAGGTGTGGTTTTCTCGCCGGATGATCCTGATAGGTTGAAACGCGTTGGTGGCACACAAAGCAAGTTTAGGGCAATTTTCACATAGGGTCAGATGAAGCCTGCCCTTGTTAGGGTGGGATCTTTAGGGACGACCAGGGCCAGCTTAGTACTGCTAGGGACCAATAGGGTCTTTTCTAAGCCCCGCTGTTCAGCAAATATACTGGTTTATACAGGACTGACATGCGTTAAAGGACCTCACCCACTGGATATGGAAATATGGGTGAGATTGTTCTTTTTGTCCTTCTCTATGTATTTACAGGTGCTTCTCACAAAATTAGAATATCATCAGAAAGTTAATTTATTTCAGTTCTTCAATACAAAAAGTGAAACTCCTATATTATTAAGTGTTTATTTCTGTTAATGTTGATGATTATGGTTACAGCCAATGAAAACACAAAGTCATTATCTCAGTAAATTAGAATACTTTATAACAACAGCTTGAAAAATGTTTTTAAATTCCGTAATGTTGTCCTAATGAAATGTATGTTCAGTAAACGCACTCAATACTTGGTCAGGGCTCCTTTTGCATCAATTACTGCATCGATGTGGTGTGGCATGGAGGCGATCAGCCTGTGGCACTGCTGAGGTGTTATGGAAGCCCAGGTTGCTTTGATAGCAGCCTTCAGCTGGTCGGCATTGTTGGGTCTGGTGTCTCTCATCTTCCTCTTGACAATACCCCATAGATTCTCTATGGGGTTAAGGTCAGGCGAGTTTGCTGGCCAATCAAGCACAGTGATACTGTTGTTTTTAAACCAGGTATTGGTACTTTTGGCAGTGTGGATAGATGCCAAGTCCTGCTGGAGAATGAAATTTCCATCTCCTAAAAGCTTGTCGGCAGAGGGAAGCATGAAGTGCTCTAAGATTTCCTGGTAGACGGCTGCACTGACTTTGATCTTGATAAAACACAGTGGACCTACACCAGCTGATGACATGGCTCCGCAAACCATCACTGATTGTGGAAACTTCACACTAGCCCTCAAGCAGCTTGGATTATGTGCCTCTCCACTCTTCCTCCAGACTCTGGGACCTTGATTTCCAGATGAAAATTGGAACTCTGGGACCTTGTGGAGTGTGTCAATGAATGCCTTCTGGACATCTGTCAAGTCAGCAGTCTTCCCCATGATTGAGGAGCCTACTGAAACAGACTAAGTGACCTTTTTTAACGCTTAGGAAGACTTTGCAGGTGTTTTTTGTTAATTATTTTAATTTACTGAGATGATGACTTTTGTGTTTTCATAGGCTTTTTTCATTTAACTTTTTGATGATATTCTAATTTTGTGAGATGCACCTGTATGTCTGACCATTGTCAGTTCGACTTTAATAAGCTCAGTCTGATTAAATCATTGTTGTCTATACTGATGTTTGCCGGTTTGATGAATACATATATCTTACCACCGTCAGTATAATTTGTGTATGTCAGTCTGTTACAGGTTTTGTTTTTACTGAGGTATATGGGTATCTGATCATTGTCATTTGTGCCCATAGACTTTAGTCTGATATTTTCAACAGCAATTTATTGAATCCATCAATGTAGAATCGAGTCTGGTTATTCACCTGTTTAGTTACGGGTTATTTTTTTAAGGATTTTTAACCACTATTAAAAGTTAAGTTTTAACATTCACATTTTTGTTTTTTATGTATATTTAATACAGTGAGATAGGTTGGAGAATATTGGATTTCCTGTGCTATTTTGTTGCGAAATCTTTGTTGCTTGTTGACTATACTGGTGCAGACAGAGTCAACATGTGCACTGTCGTACATAATTTTGGGGCATATACCCTTACTGAAGGTGGACACTCAGACACAGTCTATGTCTGAGTGTCCGCCTCCAATCGAAGTACGCGCACGTCCACTCTGTCGGCACCATTATCGTCTATGGGGCCACTAATCGTGGGCAAGAACACAATGTGAAAGGGGTCTAAGGCACGCACCACGTCCTTTTCTCTTTACTTCCAGCTTTCTGGGATCAGTCCGCTCCACCTTGACTGATAGTCTGGACCAGAGGCATCACCATGCTCCTGGTCCAAACAGTGCGCTATGAAGCTGTGAGCAGAGGCAGCTTTGCTTTAGCCACTTAGTGACACCGGAGCTGACTGAATCAGCATTACAGCTACCTTCAGAGCAGCACCATACTAATAACATACCTGGTACAGATCATTTCGCATATTGATAATATCCGCACATATAAATCCTGAAGTTATTTCTAGGAACAGCTTTACAAGTGCAGATTGAAGATGAATAATAGACAGATGAAGAATACTGAGGAAAAAATAAAACATAATTCACTTTAAAGCCAAGGTCGTCAATACAATGAAGTATTTCTAGAAGAAGCTGATCTGCAGTCATTTTCTTACTTGTCTCCATTCTCGTCTTGAACTGACGCTAGATGGCGCTGTACTGACAGTAGTTTTCTCACATCTCCTGTTACTGCATAGTCAAACAGAGAAGCAGCATGGCGCTTTGCAAGTTGCACAGCCTTTTCCAATAACTGACAACCTGGGGAAAATAACAGTGTGATAGTCACCTCCTGTGTCAGCTATACAGAGGTAAATCACTGTCTGCACATCCCTGCCAGAACCCGTGCCAGATGGTCAGGTGTCATGCAAGTGTCCTTCCCTAATGAAAAGTCTTGGCAGGTATGTGGATGTGATGTCATCGGTGCTGCTCACCCCCCCCCCAATGCAAAAGTGAGCGGCGCTGGACAACCCCTTTAGAAGTAACACATGTAGCCCTGGTACTGAACACTCCCAGGGGAAGTACGCTAATATCAAATACCTCTATTTATAAAAATACATCCATACAACTTTTAACAGCAAGGACATTGCCCCATACATAACATTGTGAGCCAGAAAATGAAATTCTACATTAACAAGTAAGTTAAGAAAATTTCAATAAACAAGCAGGAGAACCACCCCCAGAGGAAAATGTACTAGAGTTATGTTGTAAGTTGCACCGTGGACTCCATGGGCTTTTGCTCTGCTTGCCTTCATAGCGCAGCCTTGGGTAATTGTGTGTGACAGTGGGGAACTGTGTTAATCTGTCCAAGCTGTAACTTTAGGGGGCTTTGCAAGGCAATACACCTGAGGCTGGTCTTGGGCAGCCTCTTTAATTTACCATCATATACAGTCCCCCTGCAAAACTCATCTGACTTGAGAAGTCAATAAGAGCTAAGGTGGCTGATGGCTGCCCGGTCTTTGGAGCAATTTTAGCGGAAAAAAAAAATTGCATCATATTTAATTTGATGCAATTTACAAAGTATTTTACCCTATAAGCATTGCATTCACTGGGGAACTGCATGCTCCATATTAGATGCTTCATTCCATGCAGTCACTCCACTTTGTCAGATGAAGACGCACATTACTGCACAAATCATGCACCCTGGATAGAAAGAGTTAACATTAAATCAGTGTAATGGATGAAAGCCATTGGTACCTGTTTGTTTGCATGAACCAGGTACTTTACAGGCTTCTACTTCCTCTCTTGCAGGATCTGCTTGTGAGTCACTTTGTGTCAGTGATGCCTCCAGGCGCTCGCTGCCAGTTTCACGCTCTTTCAGCCGGGAGAGCACAGACTCGCCTTCTTCCTGGTCGCCTCCACAACGGGGCTGTGAGCCTAGGTGCACACAAATCATTTGCATGTTAGATAATACCTAAAACTTCCTTATGATTAATAACTCACACTTTTCTGTATTTAGCAACTTAGAAGTGACTTCATGCATGAATTACTTCTCTGTATTCAATGTTATATTCTCAACTGTTCACAGCAGAAGAGTTACTATTAACTCGGAACATTTCTATCTCAACCTACATTCTTACACATAACATACAACTTACCAGTCTAACATCACTTCTATACATTTAAAGGGGTTATTCAGTTACATAAAAATGCTTGAAATGGGTTTAAAGCTGAAATTGCTACAGTTTTCTAATATTCTTCTATTATGAAGCTCCACTGACGTCCTGCTGCCACCGCCATTCCTGGCAGCTCAACTTTCATACTGGCTTTGAAAAGGCATCCTCCCTCTGTCAGGTCATAAATGATGTAGAGACAGAGAAGGGGGCTGTCTTAGCTAATGAACTAAGCTTGACAGCCAGCCCCCTTCATGCATGTCTCCAACAGAGGAAACTCACTCCTATATCAAAGCAAATGCGGAACTGGAGCTTGCATGTCCAGCAATGACAACAGGACATCATAACTAAAGAATATTAGAAAATTGTATCAATTTAATTTATTTGTAACACGCATAAAGCGCTTCTTATCTAGCTGGACAGCCTCTTTAACAATACAAAATCCCTACTCTTACATCTCACATGAAATATGAAAAAAACAATGCTAAGAAAAAAAAAAAGAACTGGTCAATCAGTGGCTTCTGTGGAAAACAGGATAAGCTGGCTAGGATTTGGGATAATTTTTTCACAACCATTTCAGGCCCACAAACTGATAGCCAAGGGAAAAATCTAAAACAGTAGTGGTTTACTGGTTGTATACAGTGGGGAAAATAAGGATTTTATACACTGCCGATTTTGCAAGTTTTCCTGCCTACAAAGAATGGAGAGGTCCGTAATTCTCTATTGGGTTCAGGTATGGAGACTGGCTAGGCCACTCCAGGACCTTGAAATGCATCTTACGGAGCCACTCCTTAGTTGCCCTGGCTGTGTGTTTTGGGTCATTCTCATGCTGGAAGACCTAGCCACAACCCACCTTCAATGCTCTTACTGAGGGAGGGAGGTTGTTGGCTAAAATCTCGCGATACATGACCCCATCCATCCTCACTTCAATATGGTGCAGTTGTCCTGTCCCCTTTGCAGAATAGCATCCCCAAAGTATGATGTTTCCCCCATCATGCTTCACGGTTGGGATGATGTTCTTGGGGTTGTACTCCTCTTTATTCTTCCTCCAAACACGGCGAGTGGAGTTGATACCAAAAAGTTCTATTTTAGTCTTATCTGACCACATAACCTTCAACCATGCCTCCTCTAGATCATCCAGATGGTCATTGGCGAACTTCAAACAGGTCTGGACATGTGCTGGCGTGAACAGGGGGACCTTGCGTGACCTGCAGGATTTTAATCGATGACTGCGTAGTGTGTTACTAATGGCAATGTTTGAGACTGGTCCCAGCTCTCTTCAGGTCATTGACCAGGTCCTCCCGTGTAGTTCTGGGCCGATTCCTGACTTCTCTCAGAATCATCCTTACTCCATGAGGTGAGATCTTGCATGAAGCCCCAGACCGAAGAAGATTGACAGCCATCTTATGTTTCTTCCATTTTCTAATAATTGAGCCAACAGTTGTTGCCTTCTCACCAAGCTGCTTGCCTATTGTCCTGTAGCCCATCCCAGCCTTGAGCAGGTCTACAATTTTGTCCCTGGTGTCCTTAGACAGCTCTTTGGTCTTGGCCCTGGTGGAGAGGTTGGTGTTATGATCTGCAAACAAGAACTAAGGAAAGAAGGGGAAAGCTTTCCCTACAGTAAGACTAAGCTGAATCCCTAAGATGTAGCAGGCTGCCTGTTCCTAGCGAACAGACCCACCTTAGGCCTAGGCTAGTCTGAACGAAGACCTATAGAATAAAGGGAAGGGGTCCCTAAAAGAACTAAGGACTGGAACAAAAAGGTACACCACCTGAACAGAAAAAGTTGTTGCAGAAAACAAAAGATAAACTGACAAAATGGTAGTAGAGGTCCAAAAGGACCAAGCGAACTGAGAGAGAGGCACCGAAGCACCTGGCTAGTCAAACAATACTGAAGTCCAGCACAGCCAAAAGGTCGGAGCTGGAATATAAAGACAGATGGTCACGTGACCGCAAAACACAAGATGGAAAAAACAAACAGGAGGGTTCTAACAGTACCCCCTCTTTTAAGAGGATCCTCCAGGCCCAGGCCTATCCGGACACCTCTTGTGGAAAGCTCTAACAAGCCTAGGAGCAGACATCATCCGACCTTACACAGGAGTTATCTTCGGGACCAAAACCCTTCCAGGAGACGAGATACTGTACTCTCCCTCTATGCCATCAAGAATTCAAGATACGTGAAATTTCATATTAGTTTTCCACCACAGGAGGAACTGAGACAGTGGCATCCCTATCAGATACATCCGCCTTTTTCAACAAGGAAACATGAAACACAGGATTAATCTTCCAGGAAGTAGGAACATCCAACCTAACCGCAGATGGGTTAACAACCTGAAGCACTTTAAATGGACCCACAAACTTAGGACCCAGTTTTTTAGAGGGAATCCTCAACCGCAGGTTCCTTGAGGACAACCAAACCATGTCACCCACAGTAAACAAAACCTCCTTTAGTTTCCTGTCAAAATACTTCTTGAACTGAAGGTTGCAACGTACATTAGTCCAAACTCTCTCCAAATCACCGGAAAAATTCTCCTCCTCCAGCACCACCGACCCCAATTTGGAAAACGAACCAAAAGACGAATGTCTCTCAGTACAACAACAAAAAACACCCAGCTGAGGAGGATGTATGATTGTTGAGAGCAAATTCTGTAAGAGGCAGAAACTCAGACCACACCTCTTGATTGTCCGCCACAAAACATCGCAAAAACTGTTCTACATCCTGGTTCTTTCTTTCAGTCTGTCCATTAGACTCAGGATGATACCCAGACGAAAATGACAAATGGACTCCCAACCTGTCACAAAAAGCACGCCAGAAGCGAGCCACAAACTGAGGTCCTCTATCGGAAACAATATCCGTGGGGACGCCATGAAGCTTGACAATCTCCTTAAGCCTTAGCAAGTGTCTTGGCGCAGGGCAACTTAATGAATGGAACCAAATGACACATCTTACTAAAACGGTCCACGACCACCCAGATGACAGTAAAACCCTCGGACAAAGGAAGATCAGTAATAAAATCCATTATGAGATGCGTCCAAGGCGCACTAGGAACCTCCAGAGGGCAAAGCAACCCCGCAGCAGGAGTATGTGAAGCCTTTGACCTAGCACACACTGTACATTGACGCATCCACTTGATGACTTCTTTCTGCCATCCAGGCCACCAAAAACTGTGACTGATCAGTCTCTTAGTCTCAGAAATTCCTGGATGACCTGCCAACCGAGACTCGTGACACTTCACAAACAAGTCTCTCCTAAAGGTTCTAGGCACGAACAACCTCCCATGGGGAGTGTTAGATGGAGCATCATCTTGAGCTTTTAGAATCCCATTCTCTAAAACGGAGTCCAATGCCGCCACCACAACTCCTTTCTGTAAAATGCTCTCATCCTCCTCGGCCCCGCCGCAGGAGAGAAGCTGCGAGATAAAGCATCGGCTTTAACATTCTTAGTACCAGGGAAATAGGTAACAGAAAAATGAAACCGAGAAAAAAAAAGTGCCCACCTAGCTTGACGGGCATTCAAGCGCTTGGCAGCATCCAGATAGATCAAATTCTTAAGATCTGTGAAAACCTGAAAAGGAAATCTAGCGCCCTCCAAAAAATGACGCCAATGTTCAAACGCGAGTTTAATAGCCAGTAACTCCCGATTTCCAACATCATAATTCAATTCGGTTTCCGAATTTTTTTTCGAAAAGAAGGCACAAGGATGTACTCCATCCATGTTCTCCTGAGACAAAACCGCTCCGACCCCTACCGATGAAGCATCGACCTCGACCAAAAAAAGGCTTGGTCTCATCAGGCTGCATAAGGATAGAGGCTGAACTGAACCTCTCTTTGAGATACCTAAACGCTTCAATGGCCTCAGTAGTCCATTAGACCGTATTCGCACCTTTCCTGGTGAGATCGGTTAGAGGCTTAACAATTACAGAAAAATTCTTAATGAATTTTCTCTAATAATTGGCAAAACCCAAAAATCTCTGTATAGATTTCAAACCAATAGGCCTAGGCCATTCCTGCACAGCCTGAACCTTCACCGGGTCCATCTCAAAGCCCTCGCTGGATACAATGTAGCCCAAAAAACAAATTTTCTGCACAGCGAACTCACATTTCTCCAGCTTAGCAAAGAGTGAATTATCACTCAATAACTGCAAAACTTCACGTACACTCTGCCAATGGGACTCCAGATCTGGCGAATAAATCAAAATGTCATCCAAATACATAACCACATTCTTACCAATCAAAGGTCTCAAGATGTCATTAATAAGGTTCTGAAAAAATGCAGGTGCATTGGTAAGACCGAAAGGCACCACCAGATTCTCAAAATGACCTACCGGAGTGTTTGCAGTTTTCCACTCATCACCCTCCTTCACTTGTAACAAATTGTATGCCCCCCGGAGATCAATCTTAGAGAACCACTTGGCCTCCACTAACTGGTTAAACAAGTCAGGAATTAACGGCAATGGGTAGGAATTGCGTATGGTAATCTTATTAATTTCACGAAAATCCAGACACGGACGCAAACCCCCGTCCTTTTTTTTAACAAAGAAAAATCCAACTGCCACAGGCGACTTAGAAGGTCTAATGTGACCAGCAGCCAGGCTAGTCTGTATGTACTCCTCCAAGGCTTTTCTTTCAGGGATAGTCAGATTAAACAAGCGACTCTTGGGAAGAGTAGCTCCCGGAATAAACTCAATGGCGCAATCATAATATCTATGAGGAGGTAAAACTTGCGACTCCTCCTCCGAAAAAACCCCTCCAAAAATCTTGAATAGGTACAGGTAATTCCCCTTTTCCCACAGCCGCAATGCGACCATTACAACATTTATCATAGCATTTCGGACTCCAAGACTTAATCATATTAGTAGACCAGTCCAGCAAAGGTCTACTAGGCAATCCTAGAACGACCGGAGAGGGTAAATTATCTAATACAACCAAGTCCAAAATTTCTTGGTGAAGACCACTGATAGTGAGAGGAAATGCCTTGCGAGTAATACATTTAAAGGGAGTGTTATCAATTGCAATCACAGAAATAGGTGATGACAAAGGTTTGGATTTCAATTTAAGTTTTTCCAAAAACCCCTTCTCAATCACATTAAGTGTTGAACCACAATCCACAAATACCTGAAATTCAATCAAATTTTCCTGCAAAGTAGTAGTCCCTGAAAGAAATGCTCCTGCAGAGCGTAAACAAGCTATATGGGCGTACCTGACCTTTTTTTTTTCTTTACTTAAACGAAGCTCACAATACTTAATCAAATGGTCAGCTTTACCACAATAAAGACACAATCCCTTGGCGAACCTCCGGTCTCTTTCCTGAGAGCGGAGCGACATCGCCCCAACCTCCATCGGTTCTCCGCCGTCTGAGCACATTTTCTGGGGACAAGGACCTGGCATTACAGGAGTCTTTACCTCATTCTGCCTAGATCTCAGCCTCCTATCCACACGAACAGCTAATTGCATGACATCCTGCAGAGTCTCAGGTGCAGGGAATGCAATTAACAAGTCCTTAACCCTTTCACTCAGACTAGCAAGAAATAGACATTTCAGAGCAGGATCATTCCATCTGACTTCAGAAGCCCACCTTCTAAAGTGTGTGCAATAAATCTCAGCATCATCTGACTCGATTCAAACGCCCGAGTTCCGCCTCAGCAGATGAGATTCGATCAGGATCGTCATATAATAGACCCATAGCAGAAAAAAACTCTTCTACCGACCTCAAACATGGATCATTAGGTTGAAGAGAAAAGGCCCACCCTTGTGGTTCATTGTGCAAAAGTGACATAATAAAACCAATGCGCTGTGATTCATTCCCAGAGGACCTTGGTCTCAAACGAAAATATAACAAGTATTTTTAAAGGAAAAAAAATCTTGCTGTTTACCATAAAAAACATTCGGCAATCCTACCTTGGGTTCCACAAAATGCGCTCCAGAACAGCTACTCACGTGTTGCTGGAGCTCGGCCACCTCCAGAGTCAACCCCTGCAAGCGTTGAGCCAAATCCTGGACGGAAGCCATACTGATCCCCGTATTAATATTTCCTTTTTTTTTTTTTTTGGACTGCACTTACTGTTATGATCTGCAAACAAGAACTAAGGAAAGAAGGGGAAAGCTTTCCCTACAGTAAGACAAAGCTGAATCCCTACGATGTAGCGGGCTACCTGTTCCTAGCGAACAGACCCGCCTTAGGCCTAGGCTAGTCTGAACGAAGACCTATAGAATAAAGGAAAGGGGTCCCTAAAAGAACTAAGGACTGGAACAAAAATGGGACACCTCCCAAACAGAGAAAATTGTTGCAGAAAACAAAAGATAAACTGACAAAAAGATACTAGAGGTCCCAAAGGACCAAGCGAACTGAGTGATAGGCACCAAAGCACCTGGCTAGCAAAACAGTCAAACAACACTGAAGTTCAGCACAGCCAAAAAGGCGGAGCTGGAATATAAAGGCAGATGGTCATGTGACCGCAAAACACAAGATGGAAAAAACAAACAGGAGGGTTCTAACAGTTGGAGTGTGATTGAATGTGAGGACAGGTGTCAGAGTAGGAGGGCTTCTTAAAGATAAACTAACAGGTTTGTGAGAGCCAGAATTTTTGCTGGTTGGTAGGTGATCAAATACTTATTTCATGCAATAAAATGCAATTTAATTATTTAAAAATCATACAGTGTGATTTTCTAGTTTTTCTTTTTAGATTCTATCTCTCGCAGGTGAAGTATACCTACGATAAAAATTACAGACCTCTTCATTCTTTGTAGGTGAAAACAACTTGCAAAATCAGCAGTGTATCAAATACTTATTTTCCCCACTGTATGTACAATTATACAATTCCTGAGGGCTGTCTTGATACTTCAATCTTCAGCTAGGAAACAGCTGTAACTCTTGGACGCAAAGTCATATTAGACTTTTCATGGACAAATCATGCTTTGGTTTGCCAAGCGATGGCTTTTGGTAGCCATGATTACAACAAGGTGTATTTGAGATACTTACAGGTATAGCACTTATAAGGAAGAGGACTTTGGACCTGTTCTCTTGACTCTACTAGGAAATGAATTGCATAGTATATGCCGAAAGAAGTGTACGAAAATGTAGAGACTATTTCTGTCCCAATTTTTATTCACTGATGCAGTTCAGAGTGAAACCATTATCTTCTACTTTTATCCTGAAAGGATGTTCTAATCAAGGAAGAGAAGTCTACTGGGAGCAGCTATAATTGCCCGCCACCACTGAAAAGCAGCAATTTGCTACTTGGAGACCAGAGATTTCAGAATAGAGGTCTCCCAAAATTATTTTCAGTTCAATTATCTCTCAGGAAACAATACATATACATAAGTACATGTTACAGCAAATATTAAAGGAAATCTATCACCAGGTTTTGCTACCCCATCTGAGAGCAGCATAATAATGTTGGGACAGAGACCCTGATTCCAGCTATGTGTCACTTATTGTACTGTTGTCTGAAGTTTTGATAAAATCCCTGTTTTATTTGCTACAGATCTGCCATTTCTCCGATTGCTGATCTCTGTATAACCTCGCCCACGCCACTGATCAGCAGCTTTCTGTGTACACTGCCAAAAAGCTGCAAATCAATGGTGGCGGCAGAGTCATATAATGCTCATGAATCTGGATGACCACATGGCAGCAGGTTTACTAGTCTTCTAGTGTTTATCACCTATTGATAAACTGATAAAGCAGTGATTTTATCAAAACTACAGCAAGAAGCCCAAAAAAGTGAAACCTTGCAGGAATCAATGTCTCTGTCTCTATATTGTGCTACTCTCTTAGGTAGCAAAAACCTGGTGACAGATTCCATTTGAGCCATTTATTCCCTATCATTAAACAGGGCATGTCTCTTCTAACAAGAGTAAAGTGTTAAAGCTGTAAATGAAAGTGCTAGTAAACCGAGACTGTAAATTACCTGTATTGCGGTTCATGGTGCCCCCATGAAAATTCAGTCCTCCGTAGCTATTCGTATAGTTGAATGAAGGGTAGCTGTAACCTGCAAGTAGCACAAAATGCCATGTTCAGAACGTTTCTTGTATTGGTTTAGACATTAGTTTTGTTTTTGGCTTATCTCAAAAAACTTTAAACACATCAAGTGTGGTGTTATCTAAGGAAGACTTGCAGTCATTTTCTTAGAATAACTTTCTCAGAACTTTCCCCCAGACAATTCAGAAATTTGTAATGAAGGACAGCGAGGCATATTTATCAAGCTAAATGTGCCAAAATGTGTAATAATAAACTGTCTTTTGTGATTTGAAAAAATGTATTATACGCTTTAAAGACTTTGTTGTCTGATAAATGGTGCGTAGCCTTGTTGAAAAGGGTTGTGGTTTGTCAGAAGAGATAAATGGTCTAACATGCAGCACCGTATGCAAAAAAAAAAAAAAAAAAAAAAATAGAAAATGTGCCGAAATTTGCAAGCCAATTAAAAAGTGACATGAACAATTTTGCCTTATTTTAATCTTGAATAAGGAAACCTATATTACTTAGTGTGGAGAAGATATCTGCAAAACGATTTAGCTCGATTTGTATTATTAAAATAGTTATAGCACCTTATAGGTTATTATACCTTACTAGATGGTGGCCCGATTCTAACGCATCGGGTATTCTAGAATATGTATGTGGCCGACCAGGCGCAATAAGCAGAGCTGTGTTTAAATTTGCCGCCAATATCGCTGATTGGTTGGGGCCAACGGCCGCGACCAATCAGCGAACCGTATTAGCGCCGGTCTTCTCCCGGCTGCGAGCAGAAGAAGTATCCCGACCGGTGGCGCCGCTCCCTGGTCCTCCCTTCACATTTGCTTGTGCGGGTACTTCTGCTGCGAGCAGCAGAAGTACCCCGACCGGCGGCACCACTCCCCGGTCTTCCCTTCACACTTGCCGTCGGGTGATCTCCCGACGGTAGCCGCATGGAGGTCAGCGGTGCCGCCGGTCGGGGTACTTCTGCTGCATCTCCCGGTCATCTCCCAGGTGCATCGCCGCTGACCTCCGTGCAGAGTGGTGTTTAAATTTGGCGCCAATATCGCTGATTGGTCGCGGCCGCCGGCAGCTACCCGTGTTAGTGAGGACTGGGGAGCGGCGCTGCCTGTGCGGGTACTTTTCACTGCGAGCAGCCGGGAGATGAGCGGCTAGCGCCGGTCATCTCCCGGCTGCATCGCCGCTGACCTCCGTGCGGCAGAAGAGCCGCTAACGGGCGCCATCTTGTTCTGAAATCCCGCATCGCTGATTGGCCGCGGCCGGACCAATCAGCGACGCGGGATTTTCTGGACAGACAGACGGGATAAGCCGATTATATAGTAGATGTTGCTCTGCGCACAATGGAGAATTCCGTCGGCCTTGGGTGCGTGTATGCTTTCTTAAATTTTGGATTAACTTGCCCAATAGTCATTTTTTTGGCTGGCATTTTAAAAACACAGTCCTTTGTATTATGACCCTTAGTAAGCACCTCACACTGATCAGAGATCTAATAGGATGATGATTTGCTGGAACGTTGTGTTGGAGTAGAAACGCAAAATGACAACGAATCGCTCAACTCACTCACTTGGACGTTTGCTCCGAAACATCTTCATTCGGTGCAAAGATTGTGAACATAGCTATGTTTTTGGCAATAATTATCTTTAACGAGGGATTGATGCCAATTTTTAAAGTATTGGACATGATGGGAATGACTACTGGACAGCAAGTGGAGATGTACGCGCACGCTCGGAACGAGGCTTGTTTAAGTCGCTCAGAGCGGCGTTCGTCTGACTCCGTTCGAGATGACAGATCTCACTGCAGAAAAGAGAGAACAGCTTTGTAAAAAAAAAAACTATCCCAAAAATTCTTATACTTTTTCCACAAAAAAAAGGCAAAAATAGCATAAAAATCGGGGATAGAAGACCCCTTTAATTCTGCTTTTCTGGTCCTAATACAGAAGACAAAAAACAGGATTCTTTAACGCAATGATGAATCCAGTCTTACCAGCACACAATATTAAAAGGGTTGTGCAGGACTGAAAACAAACTGGATGCATAGTTTAATGAACAGCGCCTAGTCTGTCAACGGGTCTGGTATTAAAGCTGAGCTCTATTAAACTGAACGCAGCTGAGCTGTAATACCACTGACAACCAGTGGTTGAGTGTGGCACTGGTTTTGGATGAAAATGGCTATGTTGTTGTAATCCCCTTTAAAATAATAAGGATGCTAATAATGGCAGTCATTAATAGTAATTTTGTCTTTCTTTATAAATATGTGCATTGAAAGTTTAGCTTTCAGCATCTAATTGCTAAGCAGGTCTGCGCAGAATTTTGATGTCCGAGTAAAGTCAATGACATTGTTTTGTAAGCTTAGTGCCTAACACAAAGGATTATCTAAGCATTCCCATGAGGAAATACTTTTCATACAATTCATCCTACACAAATTGCAATTCAACATTAAAATGCTGAACAAGTGGGAACATGAAAGAAAATTAAGGGTCACACAGTTTTATAGCTTTACTCATTTGTATTAGATCTATTGCTCTATTTTCTATGGTCTGTAGCAGATAACTTTCTTAATTTCTGTAATGTCTCATCTAGGAGTTGTACTTACTAAATATCAATATTTTAATACTCCTGTTTTGGAAGAAGCTCTGAACTTGGTCTCTATAACTATAGAGGTTCAGATTTTCATCCTACCATTATTCTCTCACTTTGCCAAAGGTGAATATAGGTCTTGGGGTAAGAAAAGTCTAACGGGGACTGCAGGTAAGTAAAAATTTAAACAAGACCACTGAAATTCAGAATGTTATTGTGCAAGAGATGTGACCCCTGATGAAGCAAGCTGTCTGAATCACGCGTCAGGTTGGCCGATCACCAGGAGTCCCCTTCACCTTGGTTGGCACCATGCCCTTCACCATGCTGTATGCATTGCCTATATCATCCCTTGGTGCATCCCTATGTTCTGAATGACTCCAGTCACTATTTTATATATTTCAAGCAGGGATGTGGAGTCGTTGTCGGTGTCCATTTTGGAGGAGTTGGAGTCTGTATAAAATGGACCAACTCCAACTTCTAAAATATATAATAAATTGGGTACAGTAGTACAATGCAGGATGTGCTGTAAATTTTTTCATAAGAATTTGGGAAAGTTATGAAATGTCCTATAAATGTCTGTGCTGTTCCTGATCTAAGGATCTCGACTTTTAGGTGAGATGAATCTGTGCTGCACTTTATGTACACGCTCAGTAGTGACCAGTGCTGTGGAGTCAGAGATGGGAATCAGGGAAATTGAGGAGTCAGAGTCGGAGGTTTGGCTTACCGACTCCACAGCCCTGATTTCAAGTGTCAGCATTCTTATCTTTTTCTATGCCTTTACTGACAGTACCTTAATATTGACATTTTTGACTTAACTGGTGTCATTCACTAAAGATTGCTGCACCTTTCCTGTACATATATTTCATCAATCTATTTCTATTACGTTTTTTAAGATCTGCTTATCTGTATTGTAGCATCTCCTGGGGTCTCCAGCTGCCCTACCTTTTTCCCTTTCTTCCTGGTTCATCACTTTGTATGGAATCCTTGTATTGCATTTTTTAATATGTTTTTATCTATCGTTCAATAAAGTCGTCCACGTTTTGCATTAATATATGGTCTTAGTCATGAGTTTCTTATTAGAGTGTTTAAGAGGAGCAAAGGCAAAAATAAATCACCTTCCGCATAAAGGAAAGTGCAAGTCATGGGTGAATACATTCACACTTTCAGTATTCGGTCAGTATTTTACATCAGTATTTGTGAGCCAAAATCAGGAGTGGAACAATCAGAGGAAAAGTATAATAGAAACACGTCACCACTTCTGTATTTAGCACCCACTCTTGATTTTGGCTTATAAATACTGAGGTAAAATACTGACTAAATACCCAACGTGTGAATGTGGCCCTAATGTAAATTCTTCAGTCTGACAGTAAGGCATCCGCTTCCCAAAGTATGTTTGTGCAATAATTCAGTTGTTTCACTGCGTTTATGATATAATAGTACACCATAACATTAGGCATTATAAACTATATATAATGTACATATAGCGCATATAGATCCTGGGATCTCTCCAGCACTGGGTCTAAGCAGGTAAAAAAGGGTCTCCATTTCCAAACATTTATAGTACAGTATGTGAACAGACAATATGCAGGATCATTTCTAGCTGTAAATTATCAAGGGGGCTAGTAGTCAAAGGGAAAAATAAACGGCTACTAAAGGACTCATGAAGTCAAAATTAGTTCCCAACAATAATCTGATTTAAAGTAAAACTATACTGGGAATTTGTACACAGGCATTTTAAAATGGCTAAAGCTTAAAAGAATTGTCCACTACTAGGAAACCCCTTTTCAATCTGAGAGTTTTGGCCCTGCTAAAATAAAAACACTTATACTCCCATTCCGTGCTGGCGCTGTCCAGCGGTGTCAGCACTCGATCTCCCGGACCTCACGTGAGGATGGGCACAGGACTCACATGACATAACAATTAGAGCTGACGTCACTGTCCCCACCTCCAGATGTATACGTAATTAAGAGTCAGTGAGAGCTGCGGCTGGCCGCTCACTTCCTGTTAATTACTTATACGTCTGAAGGAGGGGACAGTGACGCCAGCTCTGATTGGGCACCGGGCTCACCCGTCATAACAACCTCATGTGAGCCCTGAGAACGCGGGTGTCCACACTGCCGGAACAGCGACGGCACCAGAGGTAAGTGTAAGCTTTTTTATTTGAACAGAGCCAAACATAGGGAATGAGAAGGGGTTGTCCTAGTAGTGGACAATTTCTTTAAAGGTGTTACCTAGGGCTACAATATATCATGAAGAATTCTGAAGATCGGTAGAGGGAGGGTGAGTGACCTCGGATGTAGGTCATCAGACTTATATTCTTTAACAACCAACTGACTACAATGCATAATCTATGGCTCTTAGTTTGCATTGCTAGTAATTTTCAAAATCTTAGAAGTAGTGTTGAGCGAGTATGTTCTATTAACCCTTTCGCTGAGTATGCTCGGGCCGAGCTCCGAGTATTTACAGCTGCTCGGTGATATGGTTGAATCGCTCCCGTGTGCATGATTTGCGACTGTTTGACAGTTTTAATACATGTGAGGAATGTCTATTTCTTACACATTCCTCACATGTAATAAAGCTGTGAAACAGTTGCAAATCATGCACACGAGAGCGATTTAACCATATCACCGAGCAGCTGTAAATACTCAGAGCTCGCCCGAGCATACTCGGAACAAAACATACTCGCTCAACACTACTTAGAAGTTGTCAGTGTTTGTGCAGATATTCCCTACTTTGTACACAGTTCTTTATACCAGTAATTTTGTAAAACGGTATGTAGACATTCCCCTATGTAGCCGTTCACTTGAATGAAACAAACGGAATCTAAAATTTGAAAACTTAGGGCCTCAGTTATTAAAAGACTCTAAAAGAAAATCTAGCTTTGTTGCTCACAGCAGGTTTGATTTCATGAACTGCTGTGATAAAATGTAAGCTGTGCTGTAATTGGTTGCTGTAAGTAACAAAGACGTTTTATTCTTGGACATTTTTGATAAATTTGCCCCATAGACTGCTTTTGACCTCCTTCCTGGCAGTGCCCATCTTTTTAGGCAGACAAAATATCATTGTCGACTATGAGGCTTCCTCACAAAACCTCTTAGCTGAGAGCAGAATCTACTGTAGTGTGAATACTGCCGCAACATTTCTTTAAGACGAAATACAATTGTAATGGCTGTACCTCCAGTGTAAAATGAAAATTATTTGTATGCATTATAATAATTTTTCTAAACCATCGTATTAGGCTATTTTACATGAAGAGGAAATCTGTGCCATACTAAAGAGAGTAGTCTAGGAGGCAAAGCAGAGCACACTGTCTCCTTCTGTCTAGTTTAAAGGCTTATTCACGTTTTCGTAAATGGATCTTGTTGGATAGCACTTGTAAATACTTGCAATTTTGCAATTTACTGATTATTAAACTTTTCAGCTGTTCTTAAAACAGTAACACTTTTCTTTTGTTTAGAGTTTGTTACCTTGGAGACCGACCACCACTGCAAGACATGCGCAGTGCCTACAAACTCTCTTCTATTGAGCTTGTAAGCACTGTTTTGAAGCTGACCAGGAACGCAGAGGATGCTGTTACCTCCTAATCCCGCCAACTACAGCGCAGTGCTAAAAAGCTAGACAGCAGCGGTGGTCAATCACCTTAGCAACGAGCTGTGGCCAAAAGAAAAAAAACTGTTACAATCTCAAAAAAAGCTGCAAATTGTAATAAGTGGCAAATTGCTTGTATTTACAAGCAATATCTGACAATATCCTTCCAGGAAGATGGGAATAACCCTTTAAGCAAGGACCATTTTGATGCAACGTCCTGCACTCTTAATTGCTTTTCTTTACTACCTGGAGATAAGCTTTAAGATTATTGTACCTCCTCCTGTGCCTGAACCTCCGGCTCCACTTCCATAGATGCTGCCGCCACCACCTCCACCCCCTGCCCCGCTTCCACCAAAGCCATCAGAGAAGTTTGGCATGAGTTTCAGGCGCTTTCGTTGAACTTCTTCTTTATCTAGAGAAGAAATTCATTATATCAATTGTATGTATCATTATATCAATTCAATGATAAGAGAATGTAAGTCACAAAAAAAAGATCACAAACAATTTCATATATGTATGTACTGCATACTAATTTATCAATATCTTTACTGATACACCCAAGTAAGACATGCAGATGCAGCGGTATCAAGAGTGAATGATATCTGATCCCTCTGAAATAAGGTTTGATATTACCTGCAATTATTATCTCTGCTTCTTACCTTTTATTTCTGGATAGTAAAGAAATGGTTTGGGTTCACTAGTTTCATAATCTGATTTTCTCCGAAGCTGTACAAATACAGAGGCCGGCCTTAAAATATTGACATCCTTGTACTTTGGAGTTTTAAATACGATGGCAAACTAAAAGAAAAAATAAAATATAACATCACTACTCTTTACGGGCCCAATTCAACTTGTGCTGTATGTTACACATAATAATTTATTATATTAACCGGTTATTATGTTGAGAAGACAACCATAAAACCTACCGTATTGATGTCATGTATTTTTTTCATCTATACGAACTTTGTACCTATGCAAAGTGTAATGCTTACCTGTCTGTGAACATCTGTTGGTGAAAAATCACCAAATCCTTCCCAGATGTGTCCATTTTCATCCTCTTCATAGAAACGGATTTGAATATCATCTGTAACAGACAATTTTAACAAATTACAGGGATAATATTTATGTAAAGTTCAAACAACTAAACTACTGTTTCTTGTATGTCTTCATGTTCCCTGTCCTAGATGCACCTAGTCTGTCATAGACATGTCAGCAACCCTGTTACTGCTGCATCCAATAAATCAACCGCAGAACTCATATCTTCCCTCTGCTTACACAAAATTAAGGTCTCTGCGACTCTTTCCTTAACTCTTAAAGACTCCAAAAGAGATAACTTGGGTGCAGGTATGTCTCTTCTCCATAGGCTTCTAAAAGAAAAGGGACTCGCAAAAATCAGTGAAAGAAGAGTTTAAGGAGCCACTGTATCATTAGCTCAGAATTGTATGTGTCATCTACCTGGCCCAGTTCTGAGCTCTGCCAGACAGTTATGTCTTTTGTCCTGCGATTTAGGTTGCCATGCCCTATGACGTCATTTAAACCCAGCTCAGGTGGTAGGGTGCGGCCTGAGTATTCAGCTACTTGGCATCCTGCTGCTATATAATTCCACTGTCCCCTTCCTCAGCTCTGTTACATCAGTCATTATTGGCCCAGAACTGCTATATCAGTTGCCACTGAAAATACAACTCTGCTATTCCAGTCATTGGTGTTCCAGCACTGCTACGAGGGTCAGTCAATAAGTAATGCCTCCTATTTTTTTCTCCTTTTAATTGGCAAGAAATTTCAAATGCAATTACATAGGTTGAAAACCACAACATTAACGATTAATTTGTCACTTTTCAATATAATCTCCATCCATTTCCACAGTCTCGGTCCACCGTTTAACAAGGGAATGTATTCCAACATGGTAAAAAGCATGGTCTTGCTTGCTAAGCCATTGACGCACGGACTTTTTCACGACCTCCTCATCCTCAAAGTGAATCCCACGATGAGTTTCTTTTAGCGGCCTGAACAGATGGAAGTCTGATGGTGCTAGGTCAGGGCTGTATGGGGGATGAGGCAAGACTTCCCATCCAATTTTCACAATCTCTGCAGTGGTGTGACGACTGGTGTGTGGTCTTGCATTGTCATGCAAAAGAAGAACATCCGCCATAGCTGGAGGCGTGCTTTAAGTTTTTTTAGGGTTGTGATGTATCTGACAGAATTTACTGTGCATCCCTGCTCCAAAAAGTCAACCATAACCACACCCTCTTCATCCCAGAACACAGTCGCCATAACTTTCCCTGCTGATCGCACAGTTTTGAATATTTTCTTCCTCGGTGACTCAGTGTGATGCCATTCCACTGACTGCCTCTTTGATTCTGGATCAAAAAAATTAACCCACATTTCATCTCCAGTCACAATTTTTTTCAGAAACTCCTCCCCCTCCAAATGGAAGTGCTGCAAGTGTTTGGAGGCTACTGTTTTTCTTGTCTCTTTGTTCTCATCGGTTAGCATTCTTGGGACCCACCGTGCACAAACTTTTCTGTATCCCAGTTGTCCAATAATTTTCATCACACTGCCTTTACTGAGGCAGATAATGCCACACAATTCATCTGCAGTCACCCGGCGGTCACCACGAATGATGTCATCGACTCGCTGAATGTTGCTTGCAGTCACTGCGGTTACTGGCCTGCCACTCCGCATTTTGCCAGCCAACGGTGATGGCCCTTCAGCTGTGTTACAGCTACGAACCCATCGTCTAACAGTACTGACATCCACTGTTGCATCACCGTACACATTTTTCAGTCTCTCATGAATTCGAATGGGCGTTTCACCTTTTGCATGCAAGAATTCAATCACAGAACGTTGTCTAATACGAACATCGATGTCAGCCATTTTGCAAACGGATACAGTCCTGTCACCTGTTGGTGCAGGAAGCTGCAATTGCTGTGGATTGGAGAAGAAGGTTTGAAGAATTGTGCCAAATTCGAATATTTAACATAACTACCTTATTTAAGGAGAAAAAAAATAGGAGGCATTACTTATTGACTGACCCTCGTACATCAGCTACTGCTGCGAGGACTCTGCTATATCAGTATTGGCTCAGTCTACAAAGGATAATGTTTGACAATAAATAGATATTATTTGGCACACACTGGCACAATAGGAGTACTATATGTCTCTGTAGGAACTGACTGAAAATGTTTGGGCAAGGAATGACACTCTTTGGGCAACATTTGGCACTAGGTTGGTGTACTATAACATGTCAGCTCAAATGGTAAAAGTACAACATTCACAGTATATGGCTCTATGTATGGACTTTTCAAAGTCTCTAACATGTGAGTAGAAAATAGACTAAATATAGGCTTCTGCCAGGAAAAATTGTTTCCAAGTAGAGCATACCGTCCATGCTGGGCATGGCTTTCAACAAATCAGAAAGGAGAATGGCTCAGTTATACGTCTTACCTGTAGCCACAGAAGTGACGACTACAATATTACATTAACATATGATTTGTTATGGTGCATAATAGCACTTTCTCATATTCCACACTAATAAAATAATAACTTCTCCATATTTCGGGGTGTTGAATATTATCCAAACACATTCCTGGTGGTTAGTGTCCGCATGCGCTTACCTTTTTGAACTTTATCACACAGAAGATAAATCTCTTCGCCTCCTGTTACACAGCCAGAGGTTCGGTCCATCCGTACAATTTTTAAATTAGATGCATTAGGGGCTTCTGTTAAACACAAGAAGAGGACATTTGTTAATACATTTAAAGCAATGCAGACAGGATACAGGAAAAAAATCAAGAATCTGTCTTTAACCCATTCAGTGTATCGTAGCAGGTCTGAGTTGCAAAGAATGAAACTTTCAACCAGCCAAACCTTAGGAGGAATAGTGGGGTAGGAAAAAGTTCAGGGCATTAACATTTCTTCTTGTCACCATTACACCTTCTGTGAAATGCTAGACTGCACATAATAAGATCAGAGATACCATTTATTTTCAATTATCTGTCATTTGTCTTGGTGAACCACTACTGAATTCTATGACTTTTTCCCCTATACATAGCAGAGCCTTTTTCATCAACTATTTCAATATATATTGCCAGAGGAGTTTTTTATGTACAGACCAAAACAACATGATAACTAATATAATATTTAGTCCCTTCCTGTTTCATTTTTTCATTTTAGTCTTTTCCTCCCTTTCTTCCAATAGTTTTAAAGGGGTTGTCCACTACTGGGACAACCCCTTATAAAATAATAACACCTATATTCACCTCCGATGCCGGCCTTGTTCCACCTTTGTCAGCATAGGCTTTCCCGGGGCTCAAGTGATACGAGACCCCTACAGCCAAAAAGCGGGCACTTTACTGTCCCCTCCTTCGGACAAATTGAACACATCCGGGGAAAGTGAAACAGCAGATGTAGCTGTCACTTTATCCAAATGTCAGTTACATCCGAACAAGGGGACAGTGAAGAGGCTGGTGATTGGCCACAGGGATCTCGTGACATAACAATGTCACGCAAGGCTCAGGAGAGCCAGTGCTGACAACGGTGGAACGAAACCGGCACAGGAGGTGAGTATAAGTGTTGTTATTTTATAAGGGAGAAACATTGTGATTGAGAAGGGGTTGTCCCGAGTAGTGGACAACCTTTTTAACTGTTAATTTTCTGTCAAAATAGCCATATGAGGATTTTTATTCACCAAGTGCGGTGAAATGGTGAAGAAAATAAAAACCGCAATCATGGGTTTTGGGTTTTCTTTTGGCAGCGCTTATTGTGAAGTAAAAATTTCCTTGAAACATGGTTCTTCTGGTCAGTACGATTACAGCAATAGAAAATGTATATATTTTCTATATTTTACTGATTTGATGCGACATTTCTCTACATTAGCCTTCTCAGTTTGCTAATGTTATAGCCGAAATGTCACATGTTGGACTAAAACACTTGTTTGCAACGAGTTTGGAACACTGCCTCCTTCATCTTACAATTTTGCTCACGTGTGTTCTGTCTGACGTTATCCACCATGTGGCATTCACCATGACTGATGCATCAAAAGCCAGGATTTGGAGTGTTGTTTTTACTGTTACCATTAAAGAACTGGGCTCTGACATTCTTTGCTTGGAATGGAGCAGTATGCTCACCATCGTCTATGGGACTTCTGGAGATATTACAAACCTCAACTATCTCTAGCAGTTCAGTTCCACCGACAATGAATGGAGTGGTGGTGGACATGCTTGACTACCACTGCATGTAAACGGTTCATGGCAGAGCCCCCCCATTCTTGGGATCGCTGGAGCTGTGGGTCCCTCAGAGATTAACTTAATTAACCAGATGTAAATAAGTAATGTTACAAAACTTTGACACAAGCTACTAACTAGCTATAGGTACATGGACTGAAGCCCATTAATAAACATTAAAGATGTGCAATATTATTATTTATTTTTAAAGCAGCTTCAATTCCTGGGTGCTATAATAAAATAATGACAACAATATAATGATATACACAGGAAAATTACTTACTACTGTCAAATATGGGAACCGACATGACAGGTTCAAGTCGCCTAGTGAAACCCCCATTGCTATCTGGCAAGAAAGCAGTGAACATTAGTCGTACCACGCTAAGATCAATGTCTCTGGACTGTTGATATGCTGCTTGTCGAATTAGATCTCTTTCCCGTTCTACATAGAAAGCATAGAACGTGTGTAAGCAATAAAAACAAATCAAGTTCACGCAAAGAAGGGAAACCACACTAAAGATAAGGTAAGTTTATTCAATAAAGCTATATGTGTTATCGTGGGACACACATGTACATTTACTAAATAAATCCTTAAGAGGGTTGTCCGGGCTTGGGACCAAAGTCAGCTGTCACTCTATGTGACAACATGCAGTGCACATGCTGTCACAATTCCTTGGTATTGCTAGTGCAAGCAGCCGGTCACATGTCTATATGTATGCGATTTGCAGTCACATGCCGACTAGACGAGCTTGGCTTCTCTCCATAGAAGTGAATGGAGAGAAGTCGGTCATGTCTAGCTGGCATGTGTCCGCAAGTCAGCAAATTACATACATGTGCTACTTGGCAGTCACGCCACCCTGAGGAATATCCAGGAATCATGACAGCGTGAGCATGGCATGCTGTCATGATTCAGCAGTTTGCAGTCACATAAAGTAACCGTAGACTTTTCATGGACAATCCCTTTTGATAATCAGGAACGAGTATTCATTAGAAAGCTGGCTCGACGATTATTGGCTTCTTTAAACATGTTGGCAATCAAAGGATGAGCAAGCAAAACACTTATTCGTCAGATGATTAGATCATACTTGCCGGCATTAAAATCATTGTTTTCTGTAGCACAATGACCTACAGCTCTGGCAAAAATTAAGAGACCACCGCAAAATTTTCAGTTTTTCTCTTTATAGATATATTTTTGAGTAAAATGTACATTGTTGTTTTAGTCTATAAACTACTGACAACATGTCTCCGAAATTCAAAGCAAAAAATGTATTTATTTGCAGCAAATGATAAAGCGTCAAAATACTAAAAAAGAAACAGTGCTTTCAGACCTCAAATTACTCATGTTTTAACTCGGGAAGAGTTCAGAAATCAATATTTGGTGGACTAACCATGATTTTTAATCACAGCTTTGATGTGTCTTGGCATGCTTTCCACCAGTCTTTCCATGCTTTCCAATAGAAAAC
This sequence comes from Phyllobates terribilis, assembly GCF_046119375.1. Classification (NCBI taxonomy): domain Eukaryota; kingdom Metazoa; phylum Chordata; class Amphibia; order Anura; family Dendrobatidae; genus Phyllobates; species Phyllobates terribilis. The sequence continues at coordinate 864,192,801 of NW_027362761.1, read as the reverse complement.
TGTTCAGTGGTCTCTTAATTTTTGCCAGAGCTGTGTGTGAACAGGATAGTGCTGCTGATGATATCATATGTGCATTCTACAATCATATTAATGATCATTCTATGCACAAAGAACTTTAGTTGGCCTGTCTAAACAGGCAATTAAACTACCGCCACTATATATAGCTGACTGGTGGCCGTCTATTGGCCGTGCCTGGCTCGTCTAAATCGTCCCTAAGTCATAAGGGTATTTGTATTGTAGTACATTGGAAATTAATTTATTCAGACAGGAAATAAATGTTGAGAATACTGACACTAAAGATATACTAGAAAATTAGGTTTTTATGGTCATTTCCCATCTAACAGACCACTGGCAGATGGATGTTAAGAGTTCACCTATGTTTGGTTTGTTCGCTTCAGTAAAAGAAAAGTGTGAAACTTGCAAACTCATAACTAATAATCCAATACTAACCCCAATATATTATAAACTTATCTTAGAAAGATAAATAAGGGTAAATTACTCTTTTTACAGTTCTATGTTGACCACTGATGCAATATAAAATGAGCACATTTGCAATGTAAACTCCATAAGGATACTGTGCATTTTGCAAACATAAACCTTTGTGTGTTATATAGACTGACCTGTCAACGGCCTGTCCGCTGAATATGGATAATTTAACTCAGAGTGCACTAAAAGACCAGCATTATAACCCTTCCTAAAAGCATCCACCATGCGCATCTCAAGTATCTCAATCACTTTTTTCTTGGTCACATGAAGAATCCCTAAATTTGGAAACCTGTTGAAAAAATCAAGGGAAGAAATATATATTATTTTCAATGCTACTGGCACAAATATTACACACTCGCCTGCTTTACAACAAAGTTTAGCACCTGCCTTTTCAATGTATGACTTAGTTTTTTTGCATTATTTATTATTATTATAATTAAAGAGATCCCACCAAGGACAACATCTGCAAGGAGTTTGCATGTTCTCCCCGTGTTTGTGTGGGTTTCCTCCAGGTTCTCCGGTTTTCTCCCACATTCCAAAGACATACTGATAGGGACTTTAGATTGTGAGCCCCAATGGCGACAGCGATGACAATGTATGTAAAGCGCTGCGGAATATGTTGGCGCTAAATAAAAATAAAGATTATTATTATTAAGATTATTATCCTGTCACCAGGTCAAAAATGGCAAGTTTATACTCTTATCTTATTCTCTTTGCTCCATAGTATTCCGTTTTTGCTTTTTTTTTTTTTTTTTTTTTATAAATCCATTGTACACTTTCAGAGATATTATCTTTTTTTTTTACACTGCTAATTTTAATGGTCTTTATCAATGGTCTCCTTTATGCAGATTGCTCTCTGCATACTTTCTCACAATACCTTCCAGTTGATTGTTTAGTTTCCTGTTTCCACCGTGAACAGATCAAAAAGATGAGCGATAGAGGGTGGGATGAAGAAGTCTGTCAAACGATTCTCTCTGTTTGGGCAGAGAATGTCATTAACTCTGCCTGATCACTAAAGAATGAGCTCAGGGAACAGAGTTTACTTAAGCAATGGGACTTTTCACACTGCAGAGATTCACTGCTGCACACCTTCAAGTGCACACTGGGTGGGAGTCTTTGGGACCACCCAGCTAAGGGGACCAAATCGTAATTGTGACCTTAGTAGCTACAACCACAGATACACACATGGACAAAATTGTTAGTACCCTTCTGTTAAGAGTAAGAAAACTCCACAATGATCACTGAGATTACTTGATACTGACAAAAATATCAAAAGACTGATCGTCACTTCCAAAACAGAAACAGGTGTGTTTATTCGCTATATATGGAGTTGCTACTCTTAGTAAGCACCTGTACACACCTGTTTTTGGTTTTGGAAGAGACGGTCAGTCTTTTGATATTTGTATACATAGGCTCTCTGACTGAGCACTCCACCCCTCAGCCTCAGGCAGTTTTAATTATAGAAGGATCCTAACTTCCCATATACAGTACATGTAAGCTTCAGCCTAAGAGAGGATTTACACTAGACAGGTTCCAAGCAAGGAGAGTCGCCTTACCGTGGCTGCCGGGTACACATGAATTGGCTAATTTATGAGGTAAGTATTCTCAATTATTCCTATTTTCTAGAGCAGTAATGCAATTCAAATTTCATATATTTCATGTTTAAATACTATAGTACTACAGAGTGCTACTTTATTTGTTAGCTAGATATGGAAATGGCTAGTCTTAGTAAGCACCTGTACACACCTGTTTTCTGTTTTGGAAGTGACGATCAGTCTTTTGATATTTGTATACATAGGCTTTCTGACTGAACACTCTACCCCTAAGCCTCAGGCTGTTTTAAGCAGGATCCTACCTTCCCATATACATGTAAGCTTTAGTCTAAGAGAGGATTCACACTAGATAGGTTCCCAGCAACGGGAGTCTCCCTACCGTGGCTGGCGGGTACACATGAATTGGCCAGTTCTCAATTATTCATACTTTCTAGAGCAGTAAAGCAATTAAAATTTCATATATTTCATGTTTGCATACTATAGCACTACAGATTGCTACTTTATTTGTTAATTGATACTGACAAAAGTAATTTTCTATTTAAATTTACTGAATATCAACTAATGAAAATCAGACATTGCTTTTGAATTGTTGTTCAAAAGAAAAAAAAACAAACTAATGAAATTGGCCTGGACAAAAATGAGGGTACCCTTAACTTAAAGGGAATCTGTCAGTAGGACCAACCCACTAAAAAAGGCCTCCTATATGGGCATGTTGGTCATAGGAAGCTCAATAAATTGATACCTTGATACAGTGCATTGTGAAAGTATTTGGCCCCCTTGAACTTTTCTACCTTTTGCCACATTTCTGGCTTCAAACATAAAGATATAAAATTCTAATTTTTTGGGGAAGAGTCAACAACAAGTGAGACACAATCGTAAAGTGGAATGAAATTTATTGGATATTTTAAACTTTTTTAACAAATTAAAAACTGAAAAGTGGGGGGTGCAATATTATTCGGCCCCCTTGAGTTTATACTTTGTAGTGCCACCTTTTGCTGCGATTACAGCTGCAAGTCGCTTGGGGTATGTCTCGATCAGTTTTGCACATCAAGGCTGAAATTCTTGCCCATTCTTCCTTGCAAAACAGCTCAAGCTCATTGAGGTTGGATGGAGGGCGTTTGTGAACAGCAGTTTTCAGCTCTTTCCACAGATTCTCGATTGGATTCAGGTCTGGACTTTGTCTTGGCCATTCTAACACCTGGATACGTTTATTTTTGAACCATTCCATTGTAGATTTTGCTTTATGTTTGGGATCATTGTCTTGTTGGAAGATAAATCTCCATCCCAGTCTCGGGTCTTTTGCAGACTCCAACAGGTTTTCTTCCAGAATGGTCCTGTATTTGGCTCCGTCCATCTTCCCATCAATTTTAACCATTTTCCCTGTCTCTGCTGAAGAAAAGCAGGCCCAAACCATGATGCTGCCACCACGTTTGACAGTGGGGATGGTGTTTGGAGGGTGATGAGCTGTGTTGCTTTTACGCCAAACATATCATTTTGCATTGTGGCCAAAAAGTTCGATTTTGGTTTCCTCTGACCAGAGAACCTTATTCCACATGTTTGGTGTGTCTCCCAGGTGGCTTTGGCAAACTTCAAACGAGACTTTTTATGGATATCTTTGAGAAATGGCTTTCTTCTTGCCACTCTTCCATAAAGGCCACATTTGTGCAGTGTACGACTGATTGTTGTCCTATGGACAGACTCTCCCACCTCAGCTGTAGATCTCGGCAGTTCATCCAGAGTGATCATGGGCCTTTTGGCTGCATCTCTGATCAGTCTTCTCTTTGTTCGAGATGAAAGTTTAGAGGGACGGCCAGGTCTCGGTAGATTTGCAGTGGTCTGATATTCCTTCCATTTCAATATGATCGCCTGCACAGTGCTCCTTGAGATGTTTAAAACTTGGGAAATCTTTTTGTATCCAAATCTGGATTTAAACTTCGCCACAACAGTATCTCGGACCTGCCTGGTGTGTTCCTTGGTCTTCATGATGCTCTCTGCACTTGAAACAGAACCCTGAGACTATCACAGAGCAGGTGCATTTATACAGAGACTTGATTACACACAGGTAGATTCTATTTATCATTACCAGTCATTTAGGACAACATTGGATCATTCAGAGTTCCTCACTGAACTTCTGGAGTGAGTTTGCTGCACTGAAAGTAAAGGGGCCGAATAATATTGCACACCCCACTTTTCAGTTTTTAATTTGTTAAAAAAGTTTAAAATATTCAATAAATTTCGTTCCACTTCACGATTGTTTCCCACTTGTTGTTGATTCTTCCCCAAAAAATTAGAATTTTATATCTTTATGTTTGAAGCCAGAAATGTGGCAAAAGGTAGAAAAGTTCAAGGGGGCCAAATACTTTCACAATGCACTGTATCTACGATTCTGTGTCTTATTCCAGAGAAATCCATGTTTTTCTTATATGGAAATGAATTGTTCAGGGCTATGGACCAGACTCTGATCTACATGAGAATCTGCCTCCAGAGCTTATTTTAAATGAAAGATGTCATTTGTTCCAAATTACTTTGCAAATTGGATGTAAGTGTCAAAGATGTAATTTTTGATTTTTCAAATAAACTCATGGATGGTATTTTGTCTCAGGGCTCTTTGATTTCAGTGATCCAATCTCAAACCTGTGATAATTAGTTTGCCAGGTTAGCCCAATTAAAGGTAAACGAAGAAGGACATTCCACATTATTAAGCATGCCACAGGTTTCAAGCAATATGGGAAAGAAAAAGGATCTCTCTGCTGCCGAAAAGTATTAAATAGTGCAACGCCTTATCGGACTGTGAAGAGATATATGGCTGACACAGATGGGTTTGAGCACATAAACATATAATGAGGAAAGTTTCTGCCAGACAAATTCATCAAATTAAGAGAGCAGCTGCTAAATACTATTACAAACCAACCATCAGGTGTTTGAAGCTGCCGGTGCCTCTGGAGTCCCGCGCACCGCAAGACGTAAGATCCTCCAAAGGCTTGCAGTTGTGCACAAACATACTATTCGGCCACCTCTAAACAGTGCTCACAAGCAGAAACAGTTGCAGTGGGTCCAGACATATATGAAGACTAAGGCTGTGTGCACACTATGCTTTTTTAAGAGTTTCTGCAGCTGCAATTCCGCCGCAGAAAAGCTTAAAAAAAGCTTGGTAGAAGGTCTGCAATGGTCCCCAATGATAATCCGCATGTGCTGTGCCCATGCTGCGGAAATTTCCGCTGCGGATTATCATTGCGGAAAAATCCGCAGCACGTCCATTAATTTTGCGTAAAAGCGGCGTGATTGCCGCCATTGACTTGCATTGAATCGCATAATATCCGCATGACTACATGTACACAGGCGGATATTAAGCGATTCAATACACGGATGGTACCCGGGTCTGGAGAAGAGGAGACTCTCCTCCAGACTCGGGTACCATAGTACCTGTAGTTAAAAAATAATTAAAATAAAAAAAACATTATACTCACCTTCTGATGGCCCCCGGTCTACTGTGCGGTGCGTCCGGTGTCTTCGGCGGCTCGCGGTGGTGTAAAAAGACCTTCCGTGACGTCATTTAGTCATGTGACCGGTCACGCGACCGCTGACGTCGGCAGTCGCTTGATCTGTCACATGACTAAATGACGTCATGGAGGGTAATTTTACACCACTGTGAGCCGTCTAAGACACCGGGGTCCACCGGAAGGCGAGTATAATGTTTCTTTTTATTTTTCACCATTTTATTCTTTTTTTTACGATTGATTCTGCATTTGCAGCCGGTTGCACGGATTTACATAGTGTGACTAAGTTGTCAAGCACTTTTCCAAGTGATGCTAAAATCGCTTGGAAAAGCGGAAATGCATGCAAATACGCTTCAAAAAAGCTTCTACCTCGCAGGAAAAATGCATGTAAAATCCGTATGCGTTTTTCCTGCCAGGGAGATGCAGAAAAAATCCAGAGCATTTCTGCATCGTGGGCACTTAGCCTAATTTTAAAACAGTCTTGTTTACTGATGAGTGCCGTGCAACTCTGGATGGTTCAGATGGATGGAGTAGTGGATGGTTGGTGGATGGCCACCCTGACCCAACAAGGCTGCGCCATCAGCAAGGAGGTGGCAGAGTCATGTTTTCAGCTGGAATCATGGGGAGAGAGCTGATAGGCCCCTTTAGGGTGTGAAAATGGCATTGGCAAAGTATATAGAGTTTCTGACTGACTACTTTCTTCCATGGTACAAAGAGAAGAACAGTGCAATCCGTAGAAAAATCATCTTCATGCATGACGATGCACCATCTCATGCCGCAAAGAATACATCTGAGTCATTGGCTGCAAGTGGCTTACACAGAGAGAAACTCATGGTGTTGCCACCATCCTCCCCTGACTTCAACCATATTGAGAACCTTTGGAGTATCCTCAAGCAAAAAAACTATGAAGGTGGGAGGTAGTTCACATCAAAACAGCAGCTCTGGGTGGCTATTGTGACATTCTGCAAAGAAATTCAAGGAAAAACTATCCAAAAACTCACAAGTTCAATGGATGCAAGAATTGTGAAGGTGATATCAAAGAAGGGGTCCTAATTTAAGATGTAACTTGGCATGTTATGATGTTTTTGATTGAAAAAGTTTTTGATTTCAGTAAATGTGGTGACCTATTATTGATACAAGTTTCAACCACTTTCAGTTATTTACAACCTATAAAATGTTTGGAAACTTTGTTGTGCAGAATTTGGAACAGTGCATTTGGAGTTTTTTTAGTTTGGAAAAATACTGTTATCATTGGGCAGTTTGTCCAATAAAATTTAATTTGTACTCTCATGGTTCATGATTTGAACATCATACTGACTCATTTGCCTTGACCATTTAGGGAAATCAGGGAAAAATAGCATTTGCATAATAATTTTGGTAACTCAGACTAAGCTTTCTGACAAGGCAGCACATATCGCTCCAGAATTACTTGATAGTCTTGAGATTTCATTGTACCCTGCATAGAAGCGCAACAGCTATCCAATAAATGATTTAAAGTCCACCAAATCAAGTTAAAGCTACAGCATTCTTAGACTGATAAAACGTAACTTTTAATAAAAGTACTCTAAAAAGCCTCCTAGCCAACCAGCATATACTGTACATAAGGAGAGATTAAAAAGTAGCATAGCATGAAACACTCATTAAAGGGAATCTGTCACCACTTTGGAGTTATCAGACCTCTACTATGGGCATACAGGGTATAGAAAAGTAAATCTATACATACCTGTATGGCCCATAGTAGAGGTTTAATTGCAGAGAAAAGCGCTTTAATCAATTCTATTTTGCACAGGCTTGGCGTCTGGGGGACGCCAAGCAATCCCGGCCTATGTGCTTATTATTCCCCCAAATCCACGCCTATGTGTGTAATTATCATATCCCCCCCCCCATCCCCTGCGCAAAGCACCGCTCACATAGAACTCACTTTGCTAGGTCCCGGCCCGCCTCTCCGTGCACTGTGCCGCAGGGTTCTATTGCGCAGGCGCCGGGAAGTGACAGTGACTCCCCGGAGCCAGCGCAATAGAACCCTGTGGTTCAGTGCACAGGCCGGCGGGGCCGGGATGAAGCAAAGCGCGTTCTATGTGAGCGGCTCTTTGCGCATGCCCAGGAAGTCAGGGAGCACAGTGCACGTTACAGGGCCCCGTGATGTGCAGGGGAGGAATATGATAATTAAGCATATAGGCGGGGACTGCTTGGCGTACAAAATAGAATTGAATAAAGCGCTTTTCTCTGCAATCAAACCTCTACTATGGGCCATACAGTTATGTATAGATTTACATTTCTATAAGCTGTATGCCCATAGTAGAGGTCTGATAACTCCAAAGTGGTGACAGATTCCCTTTAAGTACCACAATGTGAATTGTGAACAATAATGTGCAAAATTTATAAAAAAAATAAATCTAAAAATAAAATAAAAAAATCTAAGATTGAAGATAGTGCCCCCTTAACCACCCTCTTTTCCTGATCCCACACCATCACACGTACTCTTAATATTTTTAATCCTTTTTCCCCTATATTGCCCCTCTGGAAGGAGAGATAAACGTAGGATAAGACCAATTTGGCTAGGTTGTCCTTACACTGATTGGAATTCGATCTGACTTGTGGAATCATGTGTCTAAAACCCACACATTAAGGGTTAATGATGGTGCTTAGGTTCACCATCGCTCCACCCCTCAGATTTGCTCCATAGGCTTTGTACTCTGTACAGCTATTTAGTATATAGGAGCCTAAAATTCTTGCTGGTGATGTGAACAGGAGGTTCTATATAACACGCCCCTATATGTCACCTATTGACCCCTCTCTTGCTTCCTGAGAATGGAGACAGAAGAGTACTTGATTACTGGATGCCGGAAGTGGTTCTTGCGTTCCTCCACACGGCGTGTAGGTAGTGACACACGGTGCGTGGAAATGAGGCTGCACCGGCTCCATATTTAGAGAGGCGGTTTTGAAGAGTAGGTACAGCATGTTAACAACAGGAGCAGGAGCGGTTCTGTGTCTATCCAGTCTCTACCAGACTGTTCTATTGCCACTGTTATCACTCCCCTGACGAATCTATGAAGAGGAAATGCGTCGGGAGTGTTTGAATAGGAATACTTGTGGTAGATCCTTCTGAAAAGTTGGGGTACAGTATGGCTATATTTTGTGCCCCCCCTCTCAGAAAACCACAGGATCATTATATGGACAGGACCCTGAAGGGCTATTTTAATGGGTGAGATTGTTCCATTTTTAGATTATTTTGATATATTTACACACATGCAATTATTGTTCACAATCCACATTGTGGTATTTAATGAGTGTTTCATGCTATGCTACTTTTTTAATCTATCTTTATGTATATACT